>NC_073243.2:94403928-95018392 GCF_029281585.2 Gorilla gorilla gorilla | reverse complement strand
GGCAAATCATTTGAGCCCAGGAGTTTGACCAGCCTGGGCAAAATGGCAAGACCCATCTCTACACAAAATACAAAAATTAGCTGGGCATGGTGGTGTGCACCTGTAGTCCCAGCTACACGGGAGGCCAAGGTGGGAGGATCACTTGAGCCCAGAAGGTTGAGGCTGAGATTGTGCCACTGCACTCCAGCCTGGGTGACAGTGAGATCCTGTCTCAAAAAAAAAAAAAAAAAAAAGAAAGAAAAAGAAATGAAAAGAAATGTAAGGAGCCAGCTCTGACTCCTGTGGACAACCTTGAAGATTTATTCTACCAGAGTTGTGTCTGCCTCTCTCCTCTCTCTCCCTCTAATGATTTCACAGTTCTACATACATTTCTTGCACACCTGCCATGTCCTAGGCACTAAACAGAGGCAGAAAGCAGAAAGCTCCATTGTGGAGACCACATCTATCCACTGTGTGCTGTGCGATCTCAGGCGTGTTATGTAACTGTTTTGTTTTCTGAGGCTGAAGAGAAAATGGTTTCTCTGAGGAGACAGCCAATGAACCAAACATACCCTTGAAGCTCCTAAAATAAATTTCATTTAACACTTAATGCTAATGTTATCAGTCTTCTGGAAGTTCATTTCATTCCAAGAATAGCTTCTAGACTTTTTATTGCAGTCTGTTTAATAAGTATAGACTGGATAGTTGAACAAAACATGGTACCAAAAAATGTGTCAACAGTCCCCAGGGTAGCAGGAAACATCCATTCCATTTTCGTGGATGGTGCATGACTGATGCAAATATGCTAGTTATCCATAGCTCGTTCAGGAGAAATGCCAGTTCTTTTTTTTTTTTTTTAATTTTATTTTACTTTAAGTTCCAGGGTACATGTGCAGGACAAGCAGGTTTGTTACATAGGTAAATGTGTACCATGGTGGTTTTCTGCACCTATCAACCCATCACCTAGGTATTAAGCCCCATATGCATTAGCTATTTATCCTAATGCTCTCCCTCCCCATCCCCCCAATAGACTCCAGTGTGTGTTGTTCTCCTCCCTGTGTCCATGTGTTCTCATTGTTCAGCTCCCACTTATGAGTAAGAACATGCAGTGGTTGGTTTTCTGTTCCTGTGTTAGTTTGCTAAGGATGGTGGTTTCCAGCTTCATCCATGACCCTGAAAGGACGTGATCTCATTCTTCATTATGGCTGCATAGTATTCCATGGTGTATATGTAGCACATTGAGAAAAGCCAATTCTAAGGTGTTATGTGTATAAGGCAGTGGACCTCTGAGTGGGCTCCCCTAGGAAATTGTTAGAAATGTCCATTCTTGGGTCCCAGATTCACTGAATCTGAAACTGTGGAGTTGGGGCCCAGCAATTGACTTTAACTGCCCTCCAGTGGATTACGATGCATGCTGATGGATGTTTTCCATAATTTCAAATTTTCCAGTCATGTCATTCTAATGTATATTAATTCTATGTAAAACTTGTTTAAAAGCCTTCTGACCAACTTTTTCTTTCTATAGCTTGAGTTTCAGGCATAACTTCCACAACTAGAACCTCATACTGCTATCACTCTTTAACTTGATAGCATCATAAACTGTTTTTCTTTCTTCCTTTCTTTCTCTCTCTCTTTTTTCTTTCTCTTTCTCTCTCTTTCTTTCCTTTCTTTCCCTCTTCCCCCCTCCCCCATCCTCCTCCTCCTCCTCCTCCTCTCTCTTTCTTTATTCTTTCTGGTTTTTTTTTTTTTTTTTTTTTCAGAGTTTTGCTCTTGTCACCCAGGCTGGAGTGCAATGGCACAATCTCGGCTCACTGCAACCTCCTCCTCCTGGGTTCAAGTGATTCTTCTGCCTCAGACTCCTGAGTAGCTGGGACTACAGTCGAGTGCCACCAAGCCTGGCTAATTTTTGTATTTTTAATAGAGATGGGGTTTCACCATATTGGCCAGGCTGGTTTCAAATTCCTGACCTTGTGATCCACCTGCCTCAGCCTCCCAAAGTGCTGGGATTACAGGTGTGAGCCATGGAGCCCGGCCCGTAAACTGTTTTTCTTATAGCACCTTAAAACACTCTATTTCTGGGCTGGCATGCTGGCTTATACCTGTAATCCCAGCACTTTGGGAAGCTGAGGCGGGAGGATCACTTGAGCTGAGGTGTTCGAGACCAGCCTAGGTAACATGGTGAGACCCTGTCTTCAAATAAAATAAAATAAAAAATATAAAAATGCTCTATTTCTTACAAAGACATGAGAGTTTTAATAAAAGAGAACAAAGCACCATCAAATACTTTTCAGACAGCTGATGTGTAGATTCTTTACAATATTTAAAAGAATGTTACTACTAGTAGAATAATAATACGACTAGTGGGTAGTAAATGTTCTTACGGGGCTGAGAGAATACATCACGTACGACTGGCAATCATGAGCTAAGTCAGGTATAGAAAAATTTCTTCTCCAGGACGGCATCATCACCTAAATGCAGCAGAGCGTCTGTCATTTTATGTGGCTTTTAGGGGTCCTGTCGTTGGAAGAATGAGCAGTCGTCTGTTGGGGCTGGCTTGTGCTGCTCAGGACAGTGTAAAAGCCAGCTCAGCACATTTCTTCCCAACTCAGTGTTTGGAAACATCACGTTGGCATCGACCATGCCTGGAGAATTTACACCATGAAACTGGCAAACACTATCAGTGGGAACTTCTTAAGTTTTTTTATTTTTTGAGAGCTGGCTCACATTACCACTGAAGTTAGAAGAGTATGGAGCTCCAAGACAGGGCCTACTGACTGAGCTTATCTCCTCCGGAATAGCAGGCTTTGGAAGTACTGTTTTAGGATCAAGACTCATCTTTATGCTTGTTGGGATGGTACTCACACTGGGATGCAAAACCAACCTGTTGGAGGATTTGTCTGTGCAACTTAATTGTTGCTGTTCTTGCTCCTTCTACACAGCCTCTGTGGACCTTGTAGGCATCTATCAGGCGCCCCGTCTCCTGCCAGGTCTGCACCTACTGCAGGAGGGAGGCCTAGGAAGTGTCAGAGCTGATGGGCTCAGCCATGCAGGGGTGACCCCCTATCCCCCTCTCTGTCTCCTCCTTTTGTAGTCTGCTCTAAGGTCAATCAAGGGACCAGAGGTTTTAGTGAAAAATCTAGTTCCGGCTGGATGCAGTGGCTCACGCCTGTAATCCCAGCACTTTGGGAGGCCGAGATGGGTGGAACACTTGAGGTCAGGAGTTGGAGACCAGCCAGACCAACCTGATGAAACCCCATCTCTACTAAAAATACAAAAAAACCAAACAAACAAAAAAAACAAGGCGGGGCGCGGTGGCTCACGCCTGTAATCCCAGCACTTTGGGAGGCCGAGGCAGGCGGATCACAAGGTCAGGAGTTCGAGACCATCCTGGCTAACACAGTGAAACCCTGTCTCTACTGAAAATAGAAAAAAATTAGCCGGGTGTGGTGGCGGGCACCTGTAGTCCCAGCTACTCGGGAGGCTGAGGCAGGAGAATGGCATGAACCCGGGAGGCAGAGCTTGCAGTGAGCTGAGATTGCGCCACTGCACTCCAGCCTGGATGACAGAGCGAGACTCCGTCTCAAAAAAAAAAGAAAAAGAAAACGCTACTTCCACTTCAACGTACAAAGTTAGCGTTTACTAAGCACATAATATGATCCAGGCACTCTGCTAATAACTCGACAAACACACCCTCATTTAATATTTCCAGAAGCACCAAGAGATAGGGATTTCTCGTATCTTCATTTTTCAGGTGAGAAAGCTGAGATTTTGAGAGGTAAGTGACAGCCATGATCACCGAGGATTTGAACTTGGTGTGTCTGACTCCTGTCCTTCTCCCTTGAATCAGAGGTGAGTTCATGGGGCAAACATAGGTCTGAGTCACAGACACCAGACCTTTCTTTGGATTCATCTTGTGCCTGGGTTTTCTTTTCTTGGGCTGTATGATCTCCCTGGCTCCCTTTTATCTTTCGTGCAAACAGACATCTGGTAGGTTGGTCTCATGAGGTCACCAGATGTGCCCTAGTAGGTTTCAAGCCCCGGATTAGACACAGTGTAGGTTCAAGCTAGGACAACCTCCTCCCAGCTAGTCAATCAGGGCTTCATTAAATGCTTATTAGAGTGATTTGGCTTTATAATTACCCACAGAGCTTTAAAAACGCAGACACTTTAGGTCCTACCCTAGAAATCTCAATTTATTGATTAAGGCATAAGGCCTGGACATTTTCTATAAGCTCTCTCTCTCTCTCTCTTTTTTTTTTTTTCCAGAAGGAGTCTCTCTCTGCCGCCCAGGCTGGAGTTGAGTGATGCAATCTCAGCTCCCAGCACTCTCCACCTCCTGGGTTCAAGCGATTCTCCTGCCTCAGCCTCTCAGATAGATGGGACTACAGGCATGCACCACCACGTCTAGCTAATTTTTGTATTTTTAGTAGAGATGGGGTTTTGCTATGTTAGCCAGGCTGGTCTAAAACTCCTGACCTCAGGTGATCCACCCACCTCGACCTCCCAAGATGCTGGGATTACAGGCATGAGTCAACGTGCCTGGCCTTTATAAGCTCTTGAAGGGGTTAACAACTAGAAAGTTCTCCCAGTGTTAGATACCTAGAAATGCCAGACAAAATTTTGCAACATCATTTTCAATGTATAATTGAGCTCTCAAAATAGTAATGAAAGCTGTCTTCAGACAGCTCTCAAGACAGTATCCTCTGGGGCCAAAATCATGGAAGGAACTGGAAACCAGGCTGTTGAACACACGTGCTGAGAAGCAGCTGTGCTTGGTGACAGGTGGTGGTGAGAGGAAGGGAAGAGGGTCCTGTCTAGCCATCAATCGGGACTATTTTCTACAATTATTTAGTATTGGATACACCCCCAGAATGCTATCCTTTATACCAGATATTTTAGATCCTACCCTAGAAATCTCAATTTATTGATTAAGGCATAAGGCCTGGACATTTTCTATAAGCTCTCTCTCTCTGTTTTTTTTTTTTTTTTTTTTTTTTAGATGGAGTCTCGCTCTGCTGCCCAGGCTGGAGTTGGGTGGCGCATTATAACATTTGACCAAGATTCATCCCTGTTGTTGCAAGACGTAGTTCATTAATTTCTCGCTACATAATATTCCATTTTGTGGCTGAACCACAACCCACCTATTCCTTCTCCTGTCAATGGACATTTGGGATGTTTTGAGTTTTTTACCCTCAGGCAGTTATGAAATTGCATGCACAGGCCTCCTGGTACACACATGACAGATTTTTTTCTAGGAATAGAACATATTCAGAGCAGAACTCTTGATTCTTCCCCCCAAGCTTTTTCCACCTACCGTCTCCCCGATAGCACATCATAGCAACTCCACCCTTCCCCTTGCTCCAGACAAAGCTTTGGCACCATCTGTGTTCATTTTCTGTGGCTGCTGTAACTAATCACCACAAATTGATTGGCTTAAAACAACACCAATTTATTATTTCACTTTTTTTTTTAGATTAGAAGTCCAACATGAGGCCTCATCAGATTAAAATCGAGACACCATCAGGGCTGTGACCCTTCTGGAGGCCCTGGAATCAGATGCTGCCTGGCTTTTCCCAGCATCTAGAGTCTGTCTCTCTTTCTCAGCTAATGGCTGCATGCCTCCATCTTTACACTCAGCAACTTTACACTCATGTCTCCATCTTTACACTCAGCTGAGTCTTTCTCAAGATACCATCTCTCTGATTCTCCCTCTTCTGCCTCTCTTTTCTACTCCGAAGGACTCTTGTGATTATATTGGGCTCATTTAGATATTCCAGGATAATCTCCCGATGTTAAGATCATCTGATTCGAAGTCTTAATTCCATCTGCAACCTTAATTCATTCCCCTTTACCTCAAGTAATCACAGGTTCTGGGGACTGGGACATAGACATCTTTGGGGAACCATTATTCTGCTTCCTACACCATCCTTGAAAACTCTCTTCCACATGATATAACCAATCAGCTAGAAGACCCTGCCTACTCAGTTGTCAACATAAATTAAAAATCCACCACTTCTTAACACTCTACTGCTGTCCCTACAGCAGTAGAATGGTAATTCCGAGATACGATGGTTCAATCCACCATCTTCTCTCTTGGGGCTATTAGAATAGTGTTCTGAACACAGGTCCCTGTGTTGATCCTTGCAGCCTCATCTCAATTACCAGCCATAATGATCCTCCTAAACTGTAAGTCAAATTATGTCACTCTTTACACAAAACCCTCCAATGTTTTTCATTTTTTCTTGAGACGGAGTCTTGCTCTGCCAGCCAGTCTGGAGTGCGGTGGTGTGATCTCAGCTCACTGCAGCCTCCGCCTCCTGGGTTCAAGTGATTCTACTGCCTCAGCTTCCCGAGTAGCTTACAGGTGCCTGCCGCCACGCCCGACTGAATTTTGTAGTTTTAGTAGAGACAGGGTTTCTCCATGTTGGCCAGGCTGGTCTCGAACTCCTGACCTCAAGTGATTGGCCCGCCTCAGCCTCCCAAAGTGCTGGGATTACAGACGTGAGCCACCATGCCTGGCCCAGTGTTTTTCATTTTCTCAGAATAAAAACCTAGATTCTTGCAATGGCCTATACAGCTCCTAGACTCATGCACCCTCTTCCACTCCTGACCCCTCTGCCTCATCTGCTACTACTCCTCCTCCCATTATTCACGCCTCACCTTTAACTTACTATATAATTTACTTATTATTGTTTCCCTCCTTCTTTCTAAAACAGTTAAGTTCCATGGGAGTAAGAGTTTTGTCCACAGATATCTATGCAGAGTTTGGAACTCAGTATTTATACTAAAAATGATTTGTTTCCAAAGCAGCAGCATGGACAGAAGATGAGGCTCTGGGCTAGCAAAAGAGGGGAGATGAAAACACGACCGCTACATGAATCTGAGAACCTAAAAAAGTTTCTCCCTGCTGGGCACGGTGGCTCACGCCTGTAATCCCAGCACTTCAGGAGGGCAAGGCAGGTGGATCACCTGAGTTAAGAGTTCGAGACCAGCCTGGCCAACATGGTGAAAACCCTTCTTAACTAAAAATACAAAAAAATTAGCTGGGCATGGTGGCGGGCACCTGTAATCCCAGCTACTCGGGAGGCTGAGACATGAGAATTGCTTGAACCTGGGAGGCGGAGGAGGTTGCAGTGAGCCAAGATCACACTATTGCACTCCAGCCTTGGTGACAGAGTGAGACTCTGTCTAAAAAAAAAAAAAAAAGAAAGAAGAAAGAAAGAAAAAGACACAGAGAAGACACATAATCTTTTCTTTCCATTCACTCTTCCTTTTTCCATCATTCCCCATAACCTTATTGCTGCTGCAGGCTACAAAGGACTCAGTTTAAATGTGGATGAAAAGAAAGATCTTACGGCTAGATGTAACCACAATGACTCTAATAGTAGCTGGGATTACAGGCGTTCGCCACCATGCCCGGCTAATTTTTTTTGTATTTTTAGTAGAGACGGGGTTTGGCTATGTTGGCCAGGGTGGTCCCGAACTCCTGACCTCAAGTGATCCACCCGCCTTGGCCTCCCAAAGTGCTGGGATTACAGGCGTGAGCCACTGTGCCTGGCCGTTTCCCAAGTCTTCTAAGAAATTATTATCAAAGGCCTACTGTCAAGTGTGTTTGGGGTTGAATTTATGCAACCTGCATGGTCAAGGTATTCTGAAAGCCAAGAAATTAACATCAGAAGTGGTCTTAATGACTGGCATGGTGGCTCACACCTGTAATCACAGCACTTTGGGAGGCTGAGGTGGGCGGATGACTCGAGCTCAGGAGTTTGAGACCAGCCTGGGCAACATGGCAAAACCCCATCTCTACAAAAAGTACAAAAAACTAGCCGGGGGTTGAGATGCACGCCCATAGTCTCAGCTACTTGGGTGACTGTAATGAAAGGATAGCTTGAGCCCAGGAGACACAGGTTGTAGTGAGCCGAGATTGCACCACTGCACTCCAGCCTGGGTGACAGAGCCAGATCCTGTCTCAAAAAAGAAAAAAAAAAGGAGAGAGAGAGAGAGAAGAGAAGAGAAAAAGATGTGGTCTCAGGCTGGTGATACTCCTGAGCCTTTGAGAGAAGCAAGTAAGTCTGTAACTCTCTGAAGGAGGAACATGCCCTCTACCCAGACTTCCCTGAATTTTCATAGGCAAATCCCCATTGATAATGAGCTCACCATCCAAAATTCCACATCCCACAGGGGACCTCTCCATGTGAACTGAGTGAAACCAACAGCAGGTAAAATCAACAGCTGGGTCAAGCTGCCAATAACTCTAGACAATAGAACAATGGGATGAAGACCATGGTGTATATTTGCTATGGTTTGTATGTGTTCCCTCCAAAATGTTGAAACTTAATCCCCATGTGTTGATATTAAGAGATGAGGCATTCTAGGAAGTTGACAAGTCAGAAGAGTTCACCCTCATGAATGAATTAGTGCCTCATAAAAGGGCCAGAGGGAACTAGCAGAGGCTTTTGTTTGCCCTCTGCCTTCCAACATGGGAGAACACAGCGTAAAGACCCTCATCAGACACTGAATGCCTTCATCTTGGACTTCCCAGACTCCAGATCTGTGAGAAATAAATTAATATTGTTTGTAAATTACCCAGTCTGTAGTACTTTGTTATAGCAGCATGAATGAACTAAGACAATGTTTAAACTGAAGAAAGGCCAAAATAAGTAAATACTTCGAAAACATGAAGAGAAACAAAGCAATAATCAAGAAGACCAGCAACGTCTGAAAAAGAGCAAAATTGGCTGGCTATGATGGCTCACACCTGTAATCCCAGCACTTTGGGAGGCCGAGGTGAGCAGATTTGCTTGAGCTTAGGAGGCGGAAACCAGCCTGAGCAACATGGCAAAACCCCATCTCTACAAAAAGTTAGCCGGGAATGGTGGCATGCACCTGTAGTCCCAGCTACTCTGGGAGGCTGAGAGGGGAGGATCACTTGAGACCAGGAGTTCACAGCTACAGTGAGCCATGATCCTGCCACTGCACTGCAGCCTGGGTGATGGAGTGAGACCTTGTCTCAAACAAAAAAAAAAAAAAAAAAGAAAGAAAAAGAAAAAGAAAAGAAAAGAAAAGAAAAATTTTGGTGATAGATAAATGTAAATGCTGGTGTCTACATAACCAGAGGAATATTTGGGCAGAACTTGGTATCCAGTAGATCTGCCTTGCAGCCATTTCAAAGTTGGTTTACTGATAACTTCTACTGAAGACCAGAACACTGCTTCATCTTTAACATGTAGTTCATTAGTTAGGTAACTTTGCAATTCTGTGAGAATGTTAAACATTTACTACACTCAGAATAAAGATGCACTAAGATAGAAAAGGTGTCTTATCATCTCAAATTGGGTCCTGTTAGGATCAAAGCTTGGGGGTTTGAAGAAGTCAACAGACTTTAGCATATAGTAGGATGATCAGTTGGGTCATCCACAACATCAACTAGCAGTGCTTGTAAAGTAAACAACTCTGGAAGAGGTAGTCTGTGCTGTAGGACATATCTCAGTTCTCTGTGTAACACACGATGCTTTTTAGCTTGATCAGGACTGTTAGGAACACAGCAAAAATACCTGGAGCAAAGTAACTAAGCAATGATTCAATAGAATGCCAATGGCAGAAGTGAAAGAGCTGATCACAACACTCATGGCAAACTTCATTGGAGAAAGGAAAGACAGGTTCTTGTAATGATTATTTGGAAAATATTTTCTCTTGCCTTTCCTATCTTGGTAAATTGTACTACTATCTACCCAGTTTCCCAAAATAGAAAAAGTGGCATCCTCTCTCTTTCTCTTTCTCTCTCTCTCTCTCACACACACACACACACACACACACACACACACACGTGTGCTTCATCTGATCAATTACACATCCCATCCATTTTACCTTCTAAATAGTTTTCTAGGCCAGGTGCTGTGGCTCACGCCTGTAATCCCACAACTTTGGGAGGCTGAGGCAGGCGGATCACAAGGTCAGGAGATTGAGACCATCCTGGCTAACACGGTGAAACCTGTCTCTACTAAAAATACAAAAATTAGCCGGGCGTGGTGGCGGGCGCCTGTAGTCCCAGTTACTCGGGAGGCTGAGGTAGGGGAATGGCGTGAACCCGGGAGGTGGAGCTTGCAGTGAGCTGAGATCCTGCCACGGCACTCCAGTCTGGGCGACAGAGCAAGACTCTGTCTCAAAATAAATAAATAAATAAAATAAAATAAATAGTTTTCTAGGATAGTGGCCGGAATAGACTACTAACGTGGTAAATCACTACTTTTTTGTGTGTTACTTTTTTCAAACTGATAATCTTTAGGGGATTTAGAATGATAAATTAGTCACAATGATACACTAGAGATTATAAAAATTTAATAGGCTTTTGGCTGGGTACCGTGGCTCATGCCTGTAATCCCAGCACTTTGGGAGGCTGAGGCAGGAGGATCACCTGAGGTCAGAAGTTCGAGACCAGCCTGACCAACATAGAGAAACCCCACCTCTGGTAAAAATACAAAATTAGCTGGGCGTGGTGGCGCATGCCTATAATCCCAGCTACTTGGGAGGCTGAGGCAGGAGAATCACTTGAACAGGGGAGGCGGAGGTTGTGGTGTGCCAAGATTGTGCCATTGCATTCCAGCCTGGGCAACAAGAGTGAAACTCCGTCTCAAAAAAAAGCAAAACCCCAGGCGCGGTAGCTCACGCCTGTAATCCCAGCACTTTGGGAGGCCGAGGCGGGCGGATCATGAGATTAGGAGATCGAGACCATCCTGGCTAACATGGTGAAACCCTGTCTCTACTACAAATACAAAAATTTAGCTGGGCATGGTAGCAGGCGCCTGTAGTCCCAGCTACTTGGGAGGCTGAGGCAGGAGAATGACGTGAACCCGGGAGGCGGAGCTTGCAGTGAGCCGAGATCGCGCCACTGCACTCCAGCCTGGGCGACAGAGCGAGACTCTGTCTCAAAAAAAAAAAAGAAAATTAATAGACTTTTATCTGAGTTTGGAATTTAATATACTGTGTAGAATATCTGGAGAATCTGAAAACTAAGCATGATGACTTTTTCCTCTTATGAATTGTAATTTTCTAGGCATGTTGGCGAAGCTAAGGCAGTATAATGAGGTGGCCCTGGAGCTGGAGTATCTGGTTTGAATCCTGGTTTCCGATCTGTGGTTACTTTTCTAATCCTTGGCTCCTCCAGCATTTGCCTGGAATAGTACAATTCCCTCCTAAGTGTTTTCTGTTTGAGCTCTTTTCTATTTCATTAACGTTACAGTGATTTATTTAAAGTACCATACAACTTTTTTAGCCGGGTGCAGTGTCTCACACCTGTAATCCCAGCACTTTGGGAGGCCAAAGCAGGAGGATCACTTGGGGCCAGGAGCTCAAGACCAGCCTGAGCAATATAGTGAGACCTCATCTCTAGCAAAAATTAAAAAATTGGCCGAGCACAGTGGCTCACGCCTGTAATCCCAGCACTTTGGGAGGCCGAGGCGGGCGGATCACGAGGTCAGGAGATCGAGACCATCCTGGCTAATATGGTGATACCTGTCTCTACTAAAAATACAAAAAATTAGCTGGGCGTGGTGGCGGGCGCCTATAGTCCCAGCTACTCAGGAGGCTGAGGCAAGAGAATGGCGTGAACCTGGGAGGCGGAGCTTGCAGTGAGCCGAGATTGCGCCACTGCACTCCAGCCTGGGCGACAGAGCCAGACTCCGTCTCAAAAAAAAAAAAAAAAAATTAAAAAATTAGCTGGGTGTGGTGGCATGCACCTGTGGTCCCAACTTCTCAGGAGGCTGAGGCAGAAGGATCGCTTGAGCCCAGGAGGTCGAAGCTACAGTGAACCATGATGGTACTGTACACGCTTTTTTCATTTCAACTGTAAATATTTGTATATGTTTGTATGTAGGGGTGTGTGAGTGTGCATTTTTAATTAGTGTCTATGGCTAAGTCCTGTGAAGGTTACAAAGATGAATGGCAGAATGAAAATTGTTCCAGCTCTCAAGGAGCTTATAAATTAATAGGATATTTTAAATAATTTAACTGATTTGTGTGATTAAATATAAATTTTAAAAAACTATCTTCATTTTGTTGATGCTTGAAGAACAATGCAGGATGCAGATTCCTATTAGTGGAAGTTAACATGGTCAACAATAGCATGACCTCACATTGCAGGTTCACATTATCAACATGGTGCCAAGTTTTGTTTAAAAACTTTTGCATATTTTTTGTGGCAATTTGTACAACACTACAACTGAAAACAAGCTGGTGTGATGGCGTGGGAAAATTCAACACCATTGATCAGATTTCAGAGGTCATAGATGAAATACTCTTTTAAGCTTAGTGCTTACTGGCAGGAGGGGATACAGATGTTAAACTTCATAGATTTGTGTGAAATAGAATTTGTCCTTCCAAAGAGGCTTTTAATGCAGAAAGTGCTGAGAATCTTTTTCTCTAGGACATGACAAAGTCTTGTCACCATTTGATGACACTGCTGAGATTGTGGAGACAAGGTCTTGCCATGTTGCTCAGGCTGGTCTCAAACTCCTGGGCTCAAGTGATCCTTCTGCCTCGACCTCTCAAAGTGTTGGGATTACAGGCATGAGAAACTGCCCGGCCGCCGTCGTACATTCAATTTCTGGAATTTCATAAACTTTGAGTGAATGAATGCTATGTCTGGGTGAAATAGATGTTTTATATCCCTATGTTGAGCACCCAAAAGCCAAATGTGGAGCTGAACAATGCATTTAACTGGGATAGATTACCAATGGAAAGGCAGGAATTATTTTTTTCCCAAATGACAAAGCTTTAAGTAAAGTGGGATGATAAATTACCCACTGAGACAACTCAGAAAATACAGAAAACTTTTCTTTAATGTTGATTTTTGTTTTGTTTTTATGTTTTCAAGTTTATTTTTAATTTTTGCGGGTGCATAGTAAGTTTATATACTTCTGGGACACATAAGATATTTGATACGGGCATGCAATGCATAATATCCACAGCAGGGTTAAAGGGAAATCCATCACCTCAAGCATTTCTCTTTTGTGTTACAAACAATCCAATGGAACTCTTTTAGTTATTTTAAATGTACAATTAAATTATTTTTTACGGCCAGGCACGCTGGCACATGCCTGTAATCCCAGCACTTTGGGAGGCCGAGGTGGGCATATCACCTGAGGTTAGGAGTTTGATACTAGCCTGGCCAACTTGGTGAAATCCCATCTCTACTAAAAATACAAAAAAAAAAAAAATTAGCTGGGCATGGTGGCGGGCACTGTAATCACAGCTACTCGGGAGGCTGAGGCAGGAGAATCGCTTGAACCTGGGAGGCAGAGGTTGCAGTGAACCAAGATCACGCCACTGCAGTCTCCAGCCTGGGTGACAGAGCAAGACTCTGTCACACACACACACACTATATATATATATATATAATATATATATACACACACACACGTATATATAGAGAGAGGTATATATATGTGTATATATATACGTATATATAGAGAGAGGTGTATATATATATATATATTTTTTTTTTTTTAACTATAGTCACCCTGTTGTGCTAGCTAACACTAGGTCTTATTCTTTGTTTGTTTTGAGATGGAGTCTTGCTCTGTCACTCAGGCTACAGTGCAGTGGCACAATCTCGGCTCACTATGACCTCCTCCTCCCGGGTTCAAGCCATTCTCCTGCCTCAGCCTCCCAAGTAGCTGGTACTACAGGTGTGTGCCACCATGCCCGGCTAATTTTTTTGTTTTGTTTTGTTTTGTTTTGTATTTTTAGTAGAGATGGGGTTTCATTATGTTGGCCAGGCTGGTCTCGAGCTCCTAATCTCAGGTGATCTGCCCGCCTCAAAGTGCTGGGTTTACAGGCGTCAGCCACCGTGCCTGGCTCGTTTGTTTCTTCTTTTCATTTTTTTTTTTTTTTTTTGAAACGGCGTCTTGCTCTGTCGCCCAGGCTGGAGTGCAGTGGTACATTCTCGGCTCACTACAACCTGCGCCTCCCATGTTCAAGCGATTCTCCTGCCTCAGCCTTCTGAGTAGCTGAGATTACAGGCGCATGCCACCACACCCAGCTAATTTTTTGTATTTTTAGTAGAGACAGGGTTTCACCATGTTGGTCAGGCTGGTTTCGAACTCCTGACCTCGTGATCTGCCTGCCTTGGCCTCCCAAAGTGCTGGGATTACAGACGTGAGCCACCGCGCCCGGCCTGTTTGTTTCTTTACCTTACTTTTTTCTTCTCCTTCTTCTTTTTTCTTCTGGTTACCCACATGCAAGAGCTTATTCATTCTTTCCAACTATGTTTTTGTACCCATGAGAATACAGACATTTATTATATATATGTTTGTTGTTGTTGTTTGTTTTTGATTTTTTGAGACTGGGCCTCACTCTGTTGCCTAGGCTGGAGCACAGTGGTGTGATCATGGCTCACTGCAGCTTTGACTTCCGGGGCTCAAGCCATCCTCCTGCCTCAGCCTCCTGAGTACCTGGGACCCACAGGCGCACACCACCACCCCAGGCTAATTTTTGTATTTTTTGTACAGACTGGGTCTTGACATGTTGCCCAGGTTGGTCTTGAGCCCCTGGGCTCAAGTGATCTTCCCGCCTCGGCCTCCCAAAGTGCTGGCATTACAGGCATGAACCACCGCACCTGGCAGAATATAGAAATTTAATAAGTTTTCATTTAAATTTACGATTGAATATATAGAATATCTGAAATATTTAAAAATTAAATATGAGGCCAGGCGCGGTGGCTCATGCTTGTAATCCCAGCACTTTGGGAGGCTGAGGTAGGCAGATCACGAGGTCAGGAGTTCAAGACCAGCCTGGGCAATAAGGTGAAACCCTATCTCTACTAAAAATACAAAAATGAGCCAGGCGTGGTGGCACACACCTGCGCTACTTGGGAGGCTGAGGCAGAAGAATCACTTGAACCCGGGAGATGGAGATTGCAGTGAGCCGAGATCATGCCATTGCACTCCAGCCTGGGTGACAGAGCGAGACTCCGTCTAAAACAAAAAAATTAGACATGAAGACTTTTTTCTTTCATTAGTCGTGATTTTCTAAGCATGCTGCCCAAGCAAAGGCAGTGTCAACAGGTGGCTGCAGCACTGGCCCACCTGGCTCTGACATTCACACCCCGAGGGTTTGGACAAAATGCTTCACTCCCATTTGTCTCAGTTTGTTTATCTGTAAAATAGGGGTGCCATTGTCAGTACTTATCTCTTTGGGTCCCATTGAGGAATCACCCTGATAATATAAACAACGTGCTTTGAATAGAGTCTGGCTGAACTTGGCCCATCCTGAATTGCTCTATAAATGTTAGTGCTTTTGTTCATATCCTCTGTAATGGGACTTAACCACAGACTTTTACAGATCACTTTGGAGTTCTGCCTTGGCACCAAATGAATATGGATGAAATCGAAACAAGAACATAAGGACAGTGATGGACAGATAGCTTAAGAACCAGAAGCCAGACACTGTTGCAGGGATGTCTGTGATTTCCAAGCAGAACTGATATGTGATTAGGCTGTCTCCCTCAAGAAACCCAGCTATGGTCATCCTTATCTGGGACCCTTGAATTGTTTGTTGTTTTGTATCCATGCAAACAAAGATAGGAAATCTTCACATAAGCAACTTACATATTTGCTTCAAAGGAATGTTAACTTAATTGTTCTATCTTTGTTTCCTTGAGAACTGCTTAGATATATTTTCTCTCTTGTGTTTATCAGAAGATGAAAATTTTATAAAAACAGGCTTTACTGAGGAATTCTTCTATATATTCAAAGCTATCAGCTGGGTGTAGTAGATCATACCTGCAATCCCAGTGCTTTAGGAGGCCAAGGCAGGAGGATTGCTTGAGCCTGAGTTCAAAACCAGCCTGTGCAACATAGTGAGACTTCGTCTCTACAAAACATAGAAAAAATATCTGGGTGTGGTGGTGCATGCCTGCAGTCCCAGCTACCTGGGAGGCTAAGACAGGAGAATCGCTTGAACTAAGGACATCGAGGCTGCAGTGAGCTATGATTACATCACTGCACTCCAGCCTGGGTGACAGAGAGAGAAAGACCCTGTTTCAAAAAAAAAAAAAAGAAAAAAGAAATGTTAGCTAGTGAAGTTGATGCAAAATCCTTGGAACTACACCCGTGTCTGCATATGTTTCTGTGAGATAAACCCTCTGAGTGGCTTCCCTGATTATGCGAAGCAGTAGCTTGAGTTTTCATAGGTGACCACTGTAGTCTTTAGTTTCCCCAGAGTAAAGGTTAATTGGAGGAGGCGATTACACTGGGAATCCAGAGAAGCAGACACACAGCATCCTGGGAACGGCGGCTGTTTGGAAAAGTCTCCTTGGCCACTGGTTGCTTCACGGCAGGCAGATGGAGGCCAACCAGGAAGCGGTGTTTTTCTCCCATGTTGGCGGTGATTCCCACTCTTAAAGAAACCTCTGGGGTCTCCCAATGTAAGGAACACCACTGTGAAAAACACGATCACTTTGATTCCATCAATGTTGCTGTGCTAGGAAGAGACCTAAGTCACCCCTGGCATCCTCCCACTGAAATCCAATATCTACTTCTCTGCTCCTTGTATCAAGGACCTAGAATTTCACTTTGTGGTTCTTCTGGAATTCTAAGATCCTATCCCTAACCATGAAGATCATGAGCTCATTAAACGTTTCTATGTACACCGAGTATTTTAAAAAAAATAGCAGACTAATGCTGACAATGTTAAAAAAATAATGTCGATAAAAATAATACTGATAATATTAAAATATTTTGGAGTGGCCCTCCTTTTTTTTTTTTTTTTTTTTTTGAGACAGGATCTCACTCTGGAGTGCAGTGACATGATTTTCAGCTGACTGCAGCCTCGCCCTCTTGGGCACAAGTGATCCTCCCACCTCAGCCTCCCAAGTGCCTGGGACTGTAAGTGCGCACCATCACTCCTGGCTAATTTTTGTAGAGATGGGGTTTTGTCATGTTGCCCAGGCTGCTGGAGTGGCTCTCTTTAAATAATAGTTTAAAAGGAATAATTTATCTCACTTGAGCAAGTTATTAAAATGAAGTTTCAAATGCAATATTTATTTTTCTTTTTTTGGTGTTTTTTTGTTTTTTTCAAATGCAGTATTTAAACAGTCAACTTTATATCAGTCATGACCAGCGATTGCCCAAATAAACAGAAAAATGCAACTTTCTTTCAGTTTCTTCATAATGTCTATAATTTTGAAGTACATGAGTGAAACGATCAGAAGAAAAAAATAGAAAAATTGACAATTTTACTGTATTTTAAATGACACCATTTTCCTGAATAGTTTGGATTCTATCAGTCAGCATTGATTTGGGTTTACTTCAGTTTAATTTAGTAGGAACCCCCAGCTAAACTCCAGAGCGGGGAGGAGTACAAATTTTCATTTTTACCAAGGTCTTGTTTATAAAGAGCCTCAAGTTTCTTCAAAAATGGGGATAATAACACATTTTTTGTGAGAATCGGTAAGTATAAGCAAAGACAGTCTTCACACACCAGGCATTAAAATACATAAATATCAAAGACCGCATTGGAAAATTATTTGGTCACTTAGCTAAACTAAAGGATAAGATTAGAAAATCAAAATGGAACTTGGTCTAGGACAAAGCTCACGATGTATTTGGGCCAAAGTGTCATTCTACCATTGTTAGGGGAATTCCCATCAACTGCCAAAGCTTGGGCTCTGGCCAGAAAGGGATTAATTCCAAGACAGTGTTCCCTGAGTGCCTTCCAACCACACCCACTACTACTCAGTGCCTTCTGGACACCCCAAATGCTGTCTTATTCACGCCAACTTTTATATTTTTGAAATATGATTCTGCAATACAATTTAGAAAGAGGGGAGAACACAGACTTTAGGGAAGGCGCTCTCTCTCCAGTCAGTTTCCTCAAGGCTCATAAATTCCCGGCACCTGGCTTCATTCTCAGACAATGAATCCACGATTTTCCGGCTTCAATACAAAGCAGGGAGGACCTAGCTCCTGGCTGTTTGTGAATCTCTTCGTCTCCTATAAAAGAACAGTTCTGGCCTGATGCAGTGGCTCACGCCTGTAGTCCCAGCACTTTGGGAGGCGGAAGCAGGGGGATCACAAGGTCAGGATTTCAAGACCAGCCTGACCCAACATGGTGAAACCCCATCTCTACTAAACATGGTAAAACCCCATCTCCACAAAAAAATTAGCTGAGTGTGGTGGTGCATGCCTGTAATACCAGCTACTCAGGAGGCTGAGGCAGGAGAATCATTTGAACCTGGGAGGCAGAGGTTGCAGTGGGCCGAGATCGCGCTATTGCACTCCAGCCTGGGCGACAGAACAAGGCTCCATCTCAAAAAAAAAAAAAACAAAAAAAAACAAAAAAACAGTTCTGGCTGAGTGCAGTGGCTCATGCCTGTAATCCCAGCACTTTGGGAGGCTGAGGCGGGTGGATCTCTTGAGGTCAGGAATTCAAGATCAGCCTGGCCAAGATGGTGAAACCCCATCTCTACTAAAAATATAAATGGGGCATGGTGGCTCATGCCTGTAATCCCAGCTACTTGAGAAGTTGAGGCAGGAATATCATTTGAATCCAGTGAGCTGAGATCGTGCCACTGCACTCCAGCCTGGGCAACAGAGTGAGACTCTGTCTCAAAAAAAAAAAAAAAAAAAAAAAAAGAACAGTTCTTCCTGCATAACAGCACTAAGTATTGCCTCCTCTCCTCTCAGTTTTGCATTTTTCTTCAGGTAGAAGAGATTATCTGCAATGTGGAATTTGCACATTCGTATTGTCTTCTCCTGGGAAGTTGCCTAGACACATGCCCCAATTTGGAAGTCCTTTTGTAATTTAGCTATGCCATTTTCCTGGGGTTGAAGTTCAGGGGAGAAGCACAGCCTGAGATTTACTCTCCTCTCTTCACCTTTGCTTCTCCCTCTCAAAGTAGAGTCTCATTCAAAGCAAAGTGTCCCTGGCAACCGGTTTAGCAAGTTTTTCTTTTTTTTTCTTTTGGGATTCTTGGCTGCCAGTGTGGGGCTGTTCGAGATGAGCCTCATCCAGCAGTTTTAATCTTGTGGCTCTAGGTAGGACTTTTACTGGATAAGCTGAGACTCAGTAACAGGCAGAGTTGTCTGGAGGTTGGCAAAACCTACTGGATGACCCTCAAGCTCTTTAACACGTCTACTATGTGTCTGCCTTTGTTACAGTAGCTTTTCTCTGGGGCAGTATGGGACAAACGGGCTGCCTGCCAAGGTAAAATGTGACTAAATTCATTTCTTTATAAACAAGACCTTGGTGAAAATGAAAATTTGTACTCCTCCCCACTCTGGAGTTTAGCTGGAGGTTCCTACTAAATTAAACTGAAGTAAACCCAAATCAGTGCTGACTAATAGGATCCAAACTATTAGGCTCTGGAAGGAGGCTCTGGAAGCCCAATGGCAGAGAATTAAGAATAGAAATCTCCCTTCTGGCTCCTAGGCCTGTGGTCTGAATTATTTCCTGTACTTCTGCCCTCTTGTCTGCTTGCATCAGTGATTAAGAATATTTGGGGCCAGCGCAGTGGCTCATGCCTGTAATCCCAGCACTTTGGGAGGCTGAGGCCAGTGGATCACTTGAGGTTGGAAGTTTGAGACCAGCCTGGTCAACATGGTGAAACTCCATCTGTACTAAAAACACAAAAATTAGGCCCGGCAAGGTGGCTCACACCTGTAATCCCAGCACTTTGGGAGTCCAAGGTGGACGGATCACCTGAGGTCAGAAGTTCAAGACCAGCCTGGCCAACATAGCAAAACCCCATCTCTACTAAAAATGCAAAACAAACAAAAAACTTAGTTGGGTGTGGGGGTGGGGCGCCTGTAGTCCCAGCTACTCGGGAGGCTGAGGCAGGAGAATTGCTTGAATCTGGGAGGCGGAGGTTGCAGGGAGCCAAGATTGCACCACTGCACTCCAGCCTGGGCGACAGAGCAAGACTCTTCTCCGAAAAAAAAAAAAAAGAGAGAGAATATTTTGATGATTGTAAAATCCTTTCTTTAACATCAGAGACCGGTAATCCTAGCACTTTGGAAGGCAGGTGGATCACCTGAGGTCAGGAGTTCAAGACCAGCCTGGCCAACATGGCAAAATCCCGGTCTCTACTGAAAATACATAGATTAGATGGATGTGGTGGTGCATGCCTGTAATCCCAGCTACTCAGGAGGCTGAGACAGGAGAATTGCTTGAACCCAGGAAGCGGAGGTTGCAGTGAGCTGAGATTGTGCCATTGCACTCTGTCTCAAAAAAATAAATAAAATCCTTTCTCTAACATCAGAGTTTTAGCCTTTGCACATGGCTATCTTCTTAGGCACAGTTTGTAGAAGAAAGTATTATGTTTATTTAATTACTCATTAATTCAACAAATATTTATTAAACATGTGTGCTAAGCAATCTTCTAGGTGCTAAGGAGACAGGTGAGTTGTGAGCACAACAAAGATCTCTGTCTTTGAAGAACTTACATTCTAGTGCAAGGAGACAGATGGAAAATGACATAGACAGCTTGGACAGCATGGTGAAACCCCATCTCTACAAAAAAATACAAAAACTCACCGGGCGTGGTGGTGCATTCCTGTTGTCCCATCTACTCGGGAGGCTGACATGGTAGGATCACTTGAGCCCAGGACGGGAGGTGGAAGTTGCAGTGAGCTGAGATTGTGCCACTGCACTCCAGCCTGGGCAACAATCAAGACTCTCTCAAAAAAAAAAAAAAAAAAAAAGAGAGAGATAGACCAGGGAAATCTATGGCATCTTAGAAGTGATAACTGAGCTGGGGGAAGGGTGGGGTACTACGTAAAAAGACCTACCTAGTGGAATGAAGACCTGAAAAGAAGAGAGGGAATGAGCCACGAAGGCAAAGGAGAGAAGGCAGGAGAGACCCTGGCATATTCAATGTATCTGGAGAAAGTGAGAAAGGATCATGAGGTGAAGACAGGAGGGTAAGGATGGGGCGGTCCTGTGTAGACCATGGACAGATCATGTAAAGATCATGCACAGATCATAGATCATACATAGATCATGAACAGATCACACAGAGCTCACAGACAGGTCATGGATCATGCACAGATTGTAGATTATGCATAGAACATGAGATGGGAAGCTGTTGGACAGTTTTTCAATTTTAAAAATTCAATTAATTAAATTTAAGAGGCAGGGTCTCAACTGGGTGTGGTGGCTCACGCCTGCAATTCCAGCACTTTGGGAGGCCAAGGCAGGTGGATCACCTGAGGTCAGGAGATCAAGACCAGCCTTGTCAACATGGTGAAATGCCATCTCTACTAAAAATACAAAAATTAGCCGGGCATGGTGGCAGGCGCCTGTAATCCCAGCTACTTGGGAGGCTGAGGCAGGAGAATCACTTGAGCCCAGAAGGCAGAGATTGCAGTGAGCCGAGATCATGCCACTGCACTCCTGCCTGGGTGGCAGAGCAAGACTCTGTCTCACAAAAACAGACAAACAAACAAACAAAAAAAAACAGTGTGATCTGATTCATGTTTTAACAAAGTCACACTGATTTCAAGGTTGGAAATTGGCCTGTTGGTCAACAAGGGTGGGAGCAGGGAAGCCAGTAAGGGCTCTAGCGAGTTATTAGGGCAAGAGATGGGGGTGGCCTGGACCAGGTTGGTGGCATGGAGGAGGTGGATGGTGGTCACATTCTGTATATTTTTTTGTAGTAGAATTGAAAAGATTTATCCACAGATTACATGGGTGTAGAAGAGTCAAAGATGATTCCAAAGTTTTTATTTGTGCAACTGATAAGAATGGACTGGCTATGTACTGAGATTGATGAGAAATGTGAGAGTACCCGGTTGGCTGGAGGGAGGGTATGGTTGTCAACAACTTGGCTTTGTACATTAAATTTGAGACGATTATTAGACATCCCACTAGAAATATCAAAAAATATATATTGGATAAAAGAGTTGAAATTCAGGGGAGGTTGGGCATGGTGGCTCACACCTGTAATCCCAACACTTTGAGAGGCCAAGGCAGGAGGACCTCTTGAGGCCAGGAGTTCAAGAACAGCCTGGGCCATGTAGTGAGACCCCCTAACTCTACAAAAAATTAAATAAATTAGCCGGGCATGGTGGTGCATACCTGTAGTCCTAGCGCCTCAGCAAGTTGAGGCAGGAGGATTGCCTGAACCTAGGAATTTTAAGCTGCAGTGAGCCATGATCATGCCACTGCACTCCAGCCTGGGCAACAGAAGAGACCCTGTCTCTAGAAAAAAGGAAAAAAAAGAGAGTTCAGGGTAGATGTCTGAGCTGGAGGGGCTGTAAATTTGGGAATTATAAGCATTGTTGACGGCATGTAAAGCTAGGCCACTGGATGAGCTCACTAAGGAAGGGAGTGTATCCTTGGAGTTAGAAGGTTTGGGTCCAGGTTGCAGCTTGAACACTCAGGGGTCTGTCACCCCCTGCATGGAGGCTCCGCTTCTTCAGCTGTAAACTGGCGATTATAATATTTGCATCATGATGGTACCCTTAGGATAGACCTAAAGTGGTGCCGGATGCTGAATAAACATTGGCTGCATATTGTCAATGAATAAATAGAATTCCTGTGTCTAAACAGCGAAGAACATTTATTTTACTTGCCAAGTGTCTCTTCATTTTGACATTCACTCATTCACTATCAGGGATTCTCACTATCAGTGAGGAGAAAGGTGGGATGGGAGGGCAGGAATTCTAGTGTATCCGGACAAATAAGCCACTATTAACTGAGCATTTATGAGGTGCCTGGGGCTGTCATCTCTTTTCATACATTGTCTCATTTTATTCTCATAGCAACCTTAGGAGATAGCTACTTCAAGGTTCCAGTTTTACAGATGAGACTAGGTAGTGTACCCAAGAACACGGCAGCTAAAGAATCTGAAGTCGGATTAGGACCCAGGTCCAGCTGATTCCCAAACTCGATTATTATTTACCCTTCCTGCCATGCTGTCAGCCGAGGAGGGCTCTCCTAAGTCTCTCCACTGACACTGGGTGAGGCTCCCTGTCACCTCCCATCTTCTCTTTCTTAGCCTAAGGTTGCACAGCTGCCAAGTAAGTGGTGGGATCAAATTTCTTTCTTTCTTTCTTTTTTTTTGAGGCAGAGTTTGGCTCTTGTTGCCCAGGCTGGAGTGCAATGGAGCAATCTCGGCTCACGGCAACCTCTGCCTCCTGGGTTCAAGTGATTATCCTGCCTCAGCCTCCCAAGTAGCTGGGATTACAGGTATGCGCCACCATGCCCAATTTTGTATTTTTAGTAGAGATGGGGTTTCTCCATGTTGGCGAGGCTGGTCTCGAACTCCTGACCTCAGGTGATCTGCCTGCCTTGGTCTCCCAAAGTGCTGGGATTACAGGCGTGAGCCACCGCACCGGCCTACATGCTACACAATTTAAGAGCTTGTTTGGATTAATGCAGGACCCACAGCTCATTACTGAACCGTCACTGAGTACACGTGTTCCAAACGCACAGGGGGTTATTCCTAAGAAGGCAATCAGCCTAGTGGACGGCAGAATGCCATTATAAGGTCTGTTTGCTCTCAGAAGGGGACTGCCCAACTCTCCCTATAAAATACCAAGTGAAGCCCCCCAGATGAAGCAGTTAATATGCTTCATATGCAAGCCATGGTGGACTAGCTTCATATTCTCCCAGCAAATAGGCCTATTACCCAGGCCATGGTAAATTCGGGGCTTAAGGGGACCCCTTTTACATGGGTGCCCCTCCCACAGAATCATGGGACTGTTTAAGAAGCCTTGACAAATCTGCTCTCCCTCATAGTGAGAGGTGACAGCCTGCTGGCAGCCCTCCCAGCCCTTGCTCTCTGCGTGCCTCCTTGGCCTTGGTGCCCATTCTGGCCGCGCTCGAGGAGCCCTTCAGCCCGCCGCTGCACCGTGGGAGCCCTTCCCTGGGCCGGCCGAGGCCGGAGCCGGCACCCTGGGCTTGCGGGTAGGTGTGGAGGGAGAGGCGCGGAGGGAGAGGCGCGGGCGGGAACCGGGACTGCCGCGGGGCGCCTGAGAGCCAGCGCGAGTTCCGGTGGGCGTGGGCTCGGTGGGCCCTCACTCGGAGTGGCCGGCTTGCCCGCCGGCCAGTGGCAGAGAGGGGCTTAGCAATTGGGCCAGCAGCTGCTGTGTTCGACTTCTCCCGGCCTTAGCTGCCTCCCCGCGAGGCAGGGCTCCGAACCTGCAGCGCGCCATGCCTGAGCCTCCCCCCACCACACCCCGCTCCGCTCCTGCGGGGCGGGAGCCTCCCCGAGGAGGGCCGCCCCCTGCTCCACGGCGCCCAGTCCCATAGACCACCCAAGGGCTGAAGAGTGCGGGTGCGTGGCACAGGACTGGCAGGCAGCTCCACCTGCGGCCCTGGTACGGGATCCACCGGGTGGAGCCAGCTGGGCTCCTGAGTATGGTGGGGACTTGGAGAATCTTTATGTCTAGCTAAGGGATTGTAAATACACCAATCAGCACTCGTACTAGCTCAAGGTTTGTAAACACACCAATCAGCACCCTGTGTCTAGCTCAGGGTTTGTGAATGCACCAATCAGCACTCTGTATCCAGTTAATCTGGTGGGGACTTGGAGAACCTTTTTATGTCTAGCTAAGGGATTGTGAATACACCAATCGGCAGTCTGTATCTAGCTCAAGGTTTGTAAATGCACCAATCAGCACTCTGTGTCTAGCTCAGGGTTTGTAAATACACCAATCGGCAGGCTGTATCTAGCTAATCTAGTGGGGACTGAGAACTTTTGTGCCTAGCTCAGGGATTGTAAAGGCACCAATCAGCAGCCTGTCAAAATGGACCAATCAGCTCTCTGTAAAACAGACCAATCGGCTCTCTGTAAAATGGACCAGTCAGCAGAATGTGGGTGGGGCCAGATAAGAGAATAAAAGCAGGCTGCCCGAACCAGCAGCGGTAATCTGCTGGGGTGTGCTTTTGGGTTATGGAGCGTTTATTTTTTTTTTTTTAGCTTTAGCTGTTTGCAATGAGTCTTGCTGCTGCTTGTTGTTTGGGTCCACGTTGGTTTTATGAGCTGTAACACTCCCTGAGAAGGTCTGTAGCTTCCCTCCATGAAGCCAGTGAGATCAGGAACTCACCAGGAGGTATGAACAACTCCAGACGCGCCACCTTAAAAGTTGTAATACTCACCGTGAAAGTCTGCAGCTTTGCTCCTGAGACACTAAGACTACGAACCCCACAGAAGGAAGAAACTCTGAACGCGTTCGAATGTCAGGAGGAACAAACTGTGGCCACGCTGCTTTTAAGAACTGTAACGCTCACTTTGAGGGTGCGCAGCTTCATTCTTGAACTCAGTGAGACCAAGAACCCCCCAATTCTTCACAGAATAGGTCTTACAGCTGTAATTGTGGAAACCCAAACTCTTTTCACCAGAAAAGGTAAAATGGTCTGTGAGAAAAAAAGAGTTCCTGAGTCCAGAACATACAAACATACAGTTTAGGCTGGGCAGGGTCGTTCATGCCTGTAATCGCAGCTCTTTGGGAGGTTGAGGGGACAGATGATGAGGTCAGGAGTTTGAGGCCATCATGGCGAGACTCCATCTCCACTAAAAATACAAAAAATTAGCCAGTCATGGTGGGCACCTGTAATCCCAGCTACTTGGGGGGCTGAGGCAGGAGAATCACTTGAACCCAGGAGGCAGAGGTTGCAGTGAGCAGAAATCGTGCCACTGCACTCCAGCCTGGGCGCTAGAGCAAGACTGTCTCCAAAAAAAAAAAAAAAGTTTAATCCAATTGTAAAATGCAAGATGTTTAAACAAGCTTTACATAAGATAGTTATAACCCCCTTTACCTAAAAGTCTTAGGAAAATGGGTGCCATATTTAATGGGGGGATGTTTTTCCGCTTTCCAGTACTATAAAAACTGAAGATATATAGATTTGCTGTTTTAGGAAATGTTATTTGAACACACTAAGAACTAGTAAAATTGTCTAAGCTCACAAAATATAGGATAAAACTGGAATACTAGTCGAGACAATTCCTCTGTTGCGTAGCCTTTTAAGTGGAGTTTTTGTTTTTTTTCTTTATCAGGGCCGATGCCAAAAACTGAGTACTTTTTCAATAATAGCTGCTGAATTAGAGAATTTCTGCTTGGGGCATTTACCGCCTTGCTATGGAACATTAACGGAAGCTCCCCCTATGCTAATGGAAATAATGTTTCCCAGAAGAGTCCATGATAAAATAAAAATGGTTTACACAAAATCTTGCTACCTAGTAAGTAGAGAGCCTCTTTTCTAGGACTAATTGAGAGGAGCTGCCAAATTCTACAGGGCCTAATAGCTCTCATGAGCTGTTTGGCTTGTAAATGGCATTTCCAAGGTAAACAAACATCTTGTTTTAAAAGCTGCTGCTCTGGTTAAAGAAGGGTCAAGAAAATCTTTTTTCTTTTACGTTATTTGGGTAAAGTATGTTTTTGCAAGCAAACTTACTTTTCTGAGTCCTCCAAAATTCAGATTGTAATTTTATGACAATATGGTTGTCTGCATAAGTTCAATAATAGTTTTGTTTTTTTTTAATTGGAGACACTGGTTATTTTACCAAGACTGAAACTAAAATAGCCTATTTTTAGGTAAAGTTTCAGCAAAACCAACTCAAAAGGAGTCTATATGGCCAATGAATTCTTGCTGCATTTTATGCAGATAGTCAGATAAGCATAATAAGCCTAAAACTTACCTTGCACACAAATTGGCCTTGCTATAATTTTCTCTTTGATGAAAAAGGTGGCTAAAAACAATTGTTTCAAGGATAAAGCATAACACTTAATACTAGATTTCAGCCCTAACTTTTTGAATGCAGATGAAATCATTATTTCTTGGCTGGAAAGCCAGATTATAGGCGGGGCATGGTGGCTCACGCCTGTAATCCCAGTACTTTGGGAGGCCGAGGCGGGCGGATTGCCTGAGTTCAGGAGTTTGAGACCAGCCTGGCCAACATGGTGAAACCTTGTCTCTACTAAAAATACAAAAATTAGTCAGGCATGGTAGTGGGTGCCTGTAGTCCCAGCTATTCGAGAGGCTGAGGCAGGAGAATCGCTTCAACTCGGGAGGCAGAGGTTGCAGTGAGCAAGATGGTGCCATTGCACTCCAGCCTGGGGCACAGAGCAAGACTCCATCTCAAAAAAAAAAACAACAAAAAAAACCCAGATTATAATTTTTTTCATATTTTTATTTAGTGCCCTAATGGAATAGGTTCCTTTTTCTATTCTGACATATGAATTACTCTTGTAATTCTCAAACTGTAAATGTTATTTATCTCTCCTTGTTTTACTTCCAAGGAAACCAAAATCATGGTATTTTGAAGACCAGAGATATGAGTCTCCGTTGTTTGGCATCCCACTGACCCCACATCTGTTTCGCTGCTAATGCTCTGCTGCCAGAACTATCCAAGCTGCCTCCCTCTGGGCCCAGGGACTATCGCTGAAGAGGTGGGTGTGTAAGATTGTAAGAGCTGGCTTTGTGGGAAAAAATTAGGTCAAGGTCAAACCCTCCAAATCAAGAAGGGGGTACAAAAATGCCTAAACAGCTGGTAAAGCAAGTTTAGTTGCCTTCTAAACTATTATGTGTCGCTTTTACATCCACCCCAACCAAAAAATATTCTGCCTACTTTCATGCGCGTCCGTGTGAAGAGACCACCAAACAGGCTTTGTGTGAGCAATAAAGCTGTTTATTTCACCTGGGTGCAGGTGGGCTGAGTCTGAAAAGAGAGTCAGCGAAGGGAGATAAGGGTGGGGCTGTTTTATAGGATTTGGGTAGATAAAGGAAAATTACAGTCAAAGGGGAGTTGTTCTGTGGCGGGCAGAGTGGGGGTCGCGAGGTGCTCAGTGGGGGAGACTTTTGAGCCAGGATGAGCCAGGAGAAGGAATTTCACAAGGTAATGTCATCACTTAAGGCAAGGACTGGCCATTTTTACTTCTGTTGTAGTGGAATATCATCAGTTAAGGCAAGGACCGGCCATTCACACTTATTTTGTGGTGGAATGTTATCAGTTAAGGCGGGGCAGGGCATATTCACTTCTCTTGTGATTCTTCAGTTACTTCAGGCCATCTGGGAGTATACATGCAAGTCACAGGGCATGCGATGGCTTGGCTTGGGCTCAGAGGCCTGACACCTACTATAGAGTTAAAAACAATTATTTACTAACAGGATGAAAATACCTTGTAACAGGCTGGGCGCAGTGGCTCACGCCTGTAATCCCAGCACTTTGGGAGGCTGAGGTGGGCGGATCACGAGGTCAGGAGATTGAGACCGTGCTGGCTAACACGGTGAAACCCCGTCTCTACTGAAAATACAAAAAATTAGCTGGGTGTGGTTGCGGGCACCTGTAGTCCCAGCTACTTGGGAGGCTGAGGCAGGAGAATGGCGTGAACCCGGGAGGCGGAGCTTGCAGTGAGCTGAGGTCCTGCCACTGCACTCCAGCCTGGGTGACACAGCGAGACTCCATCTAAAAAAAAAAAAAAAAAATCCCTTATAACAAGCCTCCTAGGTATAACACTCCCAACTATGAGTTGTGAAGATAAATCTCTGTCTCTCTGTATTTTTCAGAACAATGCTTATGTTTTGTGTAGTTAATTGCTATATGTCTGTAACAAAAACCAAGCTCACAGGAGCTCAACACATAGAAGTTAAAAATAAGTCGGTCTTGTAATTTTTCCTTTTGGTTTTGTTGTTGGCTTTTTGACTTAATAATTTAAAAAGTAACAAATGCTTGTCCACATCCATTCCTATCTGGCCTAGAACAATTAATTGGCTATAAGCCTTTTGACTCTTTTTTTTTTTTTTTTTTTTTTTGAGACGGAGTTTCGCTCTTGTTGCTCAGGCTGGAGCGCAATTATGACTTCTGTGACAAAACCTCCTTTCCTTTCCCAAATACCAGTATATGTGCAATACGAAGGTGGTAGGAAAAATAGATTTGTCTACTGTTAACAAGTCTATAACAATTTAGACATTTAGGACCAGGCATTCCTTGCACTTGATTCATACTCTTCTCAGGATGTTATACCTATGGAGATAAATTGGCTAGAAGAGATATTAAATTTATTGGATTCTGAGTTAATGTTGGTCCTACAATCTTCAAGTAAGATTTATCATAAAGTTCGGCCCGGCGCAGTGGCTCACACCTGTAATCCCAGCACTTTGGGAGGCCGAGAGGGGCGGATCATGAGGTCAAGAGATCGAGATCATCCTGGGCAACGTGGTGAATCCCTGTCTCTACTAAAAATACAAAAATTAGCCAGGTGTGGTGGCGGGTGCCTGTAGTCCCAGCTACTTGGGAGGCTGAGGCAGGAGAATCGCTTGAACCTGGGAGGCAGAGGTTGCAGTGAGCCAAGATTGCACCACTGCATTCCAGCCTGGTGACAGAGCGAGACTCCGTGTCAAAAAAAAAAAAAAAAAAAAAAAATTTTTTTGATCATAAAATTCGAGTGACCCTTTATAAGTAGGGTAAACACATTGTGAGTCTAATCAAAGAATATGATGATGCGTGCAGTGACTTTTTTGGGCTGGTTAGGTTGTTTACTGCCCTCTGACTCTACTTACAATCTTATTGGATGCCTAATCTTTGCTATCTTTATGATATTTGTCACTGTATTAGCATTATATAGCTCCTGTAAATGTTATGCTAGATACAGCAAAAGGAAAAAGGCACAATTGAAGACCCAGATCATGATAGCTCACAAAATGGATCTGTTGCCAGATTTTTTTTTTTTTTTTTTTTTTTTTCAGAGTAAACCCTAGGCCTGACTTCATCTCACCCCTTAAACAATTGGCTATTACATCAGGTCAGACCGTGTCCTCTCCCCCATGATCCAAATCGCTAATATTTTAAAACTGTTACCACCAACCAGACTACTCCAGGAATGAGCCTTCCTAGCACTGAGAGACCTCGCCAAATGACCAAATCAGATAAGTCTAGGAATGAGCCTTCCTAGCACTGTGGGACCTGTTGCTGTTTGGCCTGTATATGCATGCTATGGAATGCTTTTCAGCCAAGAGTGGGGACTGAAGACTAAACTCTGATTTTTTTTTTTTCTTGCCCAAATTCCTATCTAAGGGGTCCAGTCATGCCCTACGAACATAAATTCTCATCAGATGGGTTTTATTTGACCCTATATATCATGATTTACTTCCCAACCTGACTCTGGCATAACATTACTAGACAAAGAAGAAAATAAAAATATTTTACCCCAAAACATGTTTCTTTGTCATATTTTGAAATGACCCTGCAAAACTGTTCTTTGTGGGGGAAAATTTGCGTCTGTAAGGAATTGCTATTAACATAGCTAGATCTTTTTCTTCCAGACCCTCCCAATCCTAAAAAGATTAATTAAGGTCTGAATAGGAAACATTTGTCACCTATTATCTCTAAGGGCAGCCACTGTAAGACTTCAATATAACTTTGGTTTCCACAATCTTTATCTTAACCTGAACATTCCTTTTCTATCTATCCCAGGACTAGACAAACTCAACCAATTGTCAACCAGAAAATGTTAAAATTCACCAATAGCCTGGAAGCCCCCACTTTGAGTTGTTCCGCCTTTCTGGACCAAACCAATGTATTTCATGTATTTCTTAAATGCATTTGATTGATGTCTCATGCCTCCCTAAAATGGATAAAACCAAACTGCACCCTGGCCACCTTGGGTACATGTTCTCAGGACATCCTGAGGGCTGTGTCACAGGCAGGATCACTCATATTTGGCTCTTCAAATATTTTACACAGTTCGACTCTTTTCGTCGACACAGACACTATAGTTCTTTTAAAATAATTTTTTAAATTTAATTTTTTTTGGTTTTTTTGAGATGGAGTCCCGCTCTGTCACCCAGGCTAGAGTGTAGTGGCTCGATCTTGGCTCACTGAAGCTCCGCCTCCCCGATTCACGCCATTCTCCTGCCTCAGCCTCCCGAGTAGCTGGGACTACAGGTGCCTGCCATCGTGCCTGGCTAATTTTTTGTATTTTTAGTAGAGACGGAGTTTCACTGTGTTAGCCAGGATGGTGTTGATCTTCTGACCTCGTGATCCACCTGCCTCTGCCTCCCAAAGTGCTGGGATTACAGGCGTGATCCACTGCACCAGGCCATGAATTTTTTTTTTTTTTTTTTTTTAATATAGTGATGGAGTCTCAGTGTGTTGCTCAGGCTGGTCTTGAACTCCTGAGCTCAAGCAATCCTTCTGCCTAAGCCTTCTAAAGTACTGGGATTACAGGTGTGAGCCACCTATCCAGCCCTAAACCTAGTAGTTCTAATTTCTTTTCTGTTCCAGAACACTTGGTTGAAAGGATAGACCACACCTATCTGGAGTGGATAACTGTAAATTGAACATGTCTCACAAATCATCTCGACTGATGGGTATGGGTATCCTATCCCCACCCTGAGGCCTTTTTCTTGACAATCAATAGTGTGAGGAAAATAAGATGGATTCAGGTCATTTGGGGCAGCCAATCTAGGATGGCTGAGCTTTTGGAACTGCTGATACACACACCTGTGCAAGCTTGGATTTAGGAAAGACAACTTCATTTTATCAACAAGAAAAATTGGAGTCCCTGAAAGATCTCGTTCTGTTTATCTTTTTCTAATATGTCTTTTCTGGGGAATAAGTGACTGTGGAGTAGTTTGAAAGCTGCCGCTCCTTGGTCAGTGGATCTCTACCTTGTAAAAATATTAGTTCTTGCTGGGTGGGAATTTGAATATCTTGGAGATATGAAAGGGTGTGCTTGCTGCTCTACTTAGAACTGACTACAATCAGCACTTAGCATGTGTCCGGCTGGTTCGCCAGAGGGAGAGTAAGAATCCTTGAACTAGCCACAATAACCCTTTCCTTCCAACCTTGTAGCTCTGTGCACGCCCTTAGAGATAAACCAGCCTACTCAATGCAAGGGCAACTCCCACGCCAAAGTTTCTCTCGGGCTGCTGTCCAGGCAGGTGTCTGGAAGCGTGATTTACGATCATGATGAGTAGGCAGATTGGGGCTGCTTCTTCCATTGTTGTTTGCCTAAGGGACTAGTATGACTCCCACTCCCCCATTTCTGGGAGTTTTTGAAGTCCAAGGATAAAGATTTAATACGTGAAGGCATGAGGCCTCTCTGCACATCTTCTGCACGCTTCTCTGACCTGGCTTTCATTGGGGGTGGTCTGACTGGGCCGAAAGCCAGATGAGGGATGAGGCCAGAGGCTCATGTTTGCCCCCTGGCCGCCCTTCTGAGGTTCCAGGAATCCTCTATCTGTCTCAAATATCTTGCCAACTCGAAAACTCCTCACAGACAAAGAAATCTATATATTTTAAGTAGCATTGAATTTCAGAATCCAGCTAATGCAGGATCTATTATAGACCAGTAAACCAGAATAATAAGTGCATAAAAAGGTAGATGCCTAGGAGAGCCTGCGTCACCAGCCAGAATGTGGATCCATTATTACATTGTAAAATATACAAGCTGTATGTGAAAATATACATGTATAATTTAAACAACACAATAAACAGCTTTTAAACCATCATCTATGCCAAGAAATGGAACATCACCAGTCCCCCAGAAGTTTCCTGTGTGCTCCACCCAGATCGTATATCCTTCCTCCTCCCACGCCCCTCAGAGATAACAACTGTCCTGAATCTCGTGTGAATCACACCCTTGCTTTTTAGTGCATATGTGTTTCAGTAAACAGTGTACATGTTTAGTTTTGCCTGTTTTGAAAATGTCTTTGAAATCATACTTTATGATTGGCTTCTTCGGCTCAGTATTCTTTTTGAAATTCAGCCAGACTGGTGTGTGTAACATGATCTATTCATTTCACTGCTGTGTAATAATAGTCCATGGTATGGATAACCGGTACCTTTTAATCATTCCACTGCTGATAGGCAACTTGAATTATTTCCTTAATGAAGAGTACTACTAAAAACACGTGTCAACATGCTTCCTGGTGCACGGGTGTCAAGTTAAATTTGGACTGCTCTTCGTTTACCAGACTCTTCTCATTGAGGAATCATCAGCAAATGAGAAAAGTCCTCAGAACTGGAGCTGCCAAACATTTGTCCTATTTTAAAAAGTGGGAAGAGTTGGCATCTGGAATCCATTGACCAATGGGCATGATGAGGAATCTTGGCAAAATTCTGAAACAAAATTCGATGTGATTTGTACTTAAGAGTACAGCACTTAAAGAATGAAGTTCCCATTAGCTAGTGTAATGTCACAAAAAATAAGCCAAGACATATCATTTTAATCAGCCCTTTTGGTACAGTCACTGCACTGATAGGTCCAAGAAGTGCTACATTAACCTTATTTTCCGTGGACCATTCTATGAGGCTCTGTATAGATTCCCCATTATAGAACTACTCACAATGGCTGGTATTTATCTACTTTTCTATATTTTTATATTTGTTTGTCTACTTTTCCATATCACAGACTCAAGTGGGCAGGGGTCTTGTTCATCTAAGAAAGTGCTTGGCTCCAAGCTTGTCTTTTCCAGGCATTTGTTAGATAGATGCTCTTTTTGAAGACAAGACCAAGAACATAAGATCTGCAGCGGCGTGAGACCAGCCTGGCCAACATAGTGAAACCCCATCTCTATTAAAAATACAAAAAATTAGCCGACCGTGGTGGCGGGCACCTGTAATCCCAGCTACTCGGGAGGCTGAGGCAGGAGAATCACTTGAACCCAGGAGGCAGAGGTTGCGGTGAGCTGAGATCATGCCACTGCACTCCAGCCTGGGCAACAGTGTGAGACTCTGTCTCAAAAAAAAAAAAAAAAAAAAAGAACTGCAGTGATATAGACTAGGCAGGGGTGTAGGCAGTGGTATGGACAGGGGTATAGGTAGGGACGTAGGCAGGGAATCTAGTAGTTTTAGAACCATCATATCTAATAGCGATCAATTAGCAGATAAATATCTCTTTAGAAACTTATATTAAAGCTTTTGCCTTGCTCGATATTTTTTGAGGGTTCAGATGAGTTTATATGTTTTATCTTACAATGTCATTGAGATATAATTCATATGTCATATAATTCACCCACTTAAATTGTACAAGTCAATAGTTTTTACTATTAATAGGTAACCATCACCTATAGCAGGTAACCATCACAATAGAATTTAATCCACCAAAATAATCTCATAACCATTAGCAATTAGTCTCCACTCCATATCCCCTCAACCTTCCCAGCCCTAGAAAACCACTCATCTGATCGGGCGTGGTGGCTCACGCCTGTAATCCCAGCACTTTGGGAGGCTGAGGCGGGCGGATCACGAGGTCAGGAGATCGAGACCATCCTGGCTAACACGGTGAAACCCTGTCTCTACTAAAAATACAAAAAATTAGCCAGGCATGGTGGCATGTGCTTGTAGTCCCAGCTACTCGGGAGGCTGAGGCAGAAGAATCGCTTGAACCCAGGAGGCGGAGGTTGCAGTGAGCCGAGACCCACGCCACTGCACTCCATCCTGGGTGACGGAGCGAGACTTTGTCAAAAAACAAAACAAAAAACCCACTGCTAAAACAAAAACGAAAACAAAAAAACACACCACTAATCTACTTTATTTTTTATTTTTTAAATTTTTAAATAGAGATGGGGTCTTGCTATGTTGCCTAGGTTGGTCTCGAACTCCTGGGCTGAAGTGATCCTCCCACCTTGGCCTCCCAAAGTGCTGGGATTATAGGTATGAGCCACTGTGCCCAGCCCACTAATCTACTTTTAGTCTTTTTATAGATTTGCTTATTCTGGATGTTTCATATAAATGGAATCATACAATATGTGGTTCTTTTTTGACTGGCTTCCTTCTCTTAGCATAATGTTTTCAAGATTCATCCATGTTTTATTTAGCATGTATCAGGACTTCTTCTTTGTTGTTGAATAAGATTCCATTCCATGGATATAACACATTTTACTTATCCATTCATCAATTGGTGATCATTTGGGTTGTTTCCGCTTTTGGGTTATTTTGAATAATGCAGATATGAACGTTTGTGTACAAATTTTCGTGTAGATGTATGTTTTCATTTCTTCCTAAAATGTTTTCATTTCATGTCATTTCTCTTGGGTATATGCCAAAAAGTGGGATTGCTGGGTCAGATAATAATTCTAACTTAACTTTTCTAGGTACTTGTCTTGGCTGATATTTTAATAAGTAATGTAGATAAAGACAAAATTATAATGGCCAAACTTGTGAATGGTACACATCTACAAGGAGTCAGTGCTGTGGAGTGACACTGTTCAATATGGTAGCAACTAGCCACATGATTGCTGAGCACTTGAAATTTGGTTACTCTGAATTAAGATGAGCTAGGAATATAAACTACGTACTAGATTTCAAGGTGTTATTATAAAAAGTAATGTAAAATATCTCAATCATTTTTAAGCTGGCTGGGCACCATGGTTCACACCTGCACTTTGGGAGGCTGAGGTGGGAGGATTGCTTGAGTGTAGGACCTTGAGACCAGCCTGGGCAAGTGCAGGAGCTTGAGACCATCACTACAAAAAAAGTAAAAATTAGCCAAGCGTGGCAGCTTGTGCCTGTTGTCCCAGCACTTTGGGAGGCTAAGGTGGGAATATTACACGAACCCAGGAGTTTGAGACCAGCTTAGGCAACATAGTGAGACCCCATCTCTACAAAAAAATTAAGAAATCAGCTGCGCATGGTGGTATGTGGCTATAGTCCCAGCTACTTGGGAGGCTGAGGCAGAATTACTTGAACCCAGGAGTTCAAGGCTGCAGTGAGCTGTGATCACACCACTGCATTTTAGCCTGAGCAAGAAAGTGAGACTCTGTCTCAACAAAAAATATTTATGCCAATTACACTTTGAAATGATAATTTGGCTATATTAAAGTAAATAAAATACTTTATTAAAATTAATTTTACCACTTCTTTCTTTCGTTCTTTTTTGAGAGACATGCTCTTGCTCTGTTGCTCAGGCTTGAGTGAAGTGGCAAGATCACAGCTCACTGCAGCCTCAACTTCCTGGGCTCAAGTTATCCTCCCACCTCATCCTTCCAAAGTGCTAGGACTACAGGCCCACACCACTGTGCTCAGCTAATTTTTACTGTTTCTGTAATGGGGTCTTGCCATCTTGCCCAGGCTGGTGTCAAGCTCCTGGACTCAAGCAATCCTCCTGCCTCACCCTCCCAATGTGTTGGGGTAACAGGCATGAGCCACTGTGCCCAGCCATGGAATCTTTATACTTTTTAAATATGGCTGTAGTTGTGCCTTGCGTTATACATAAGTGCCTCACATCGTATTTCTATTGAGCAGCGCTGCTGTATTCTTTTGTGCTGATTTTCTCCTTCAAACATTGGGTGGATACTAACCTGGTAGGGTTTGGAATCAGTCAGACCTGGATTCCTCGCTCTGTCACTCAGGCTGGAGTGCATTGGTGCAATCTCTGCTCACTACAACCTCTGCCTCCTGGGCTCAAGTGATTCTCGTGCGTCAGCCTCCCCAGTAGCTGAGATTACAGGCGTGTGCCACCACACCCAGCATTTTTTTTGTATTTTAGTAGAGATGGGATTTCACCATGTTGGCCAGGCTGGTCTCAAACTTCTGGCCTCAAGAGAGTCGTCCGCCTTGGCCACCCAAAGTGCTGGGATGACAGGTGTGAGGCACTGTACCCAGCCTCAAAACCAGGTTCTTAGCTTTAAAGCTATGGACAAGTTACTTAATATTTCTAAGTCTCAATTCTGTTAACTGTAAAAATTAAGCAATAATAAATTTTATTTTATCAAAATGTTACAAGGATTCAATAAAAGCAATTACATGAAGAACTTAGCTGAATGCAAGCACATAGGAAGAGCTAAATAAATGTTCCTTCTCTTTCTCCTCTCCTTTCCTCATTTCCATTCTGTTAAGTGATAAGTAATTAACCTAGTCAGATGATTTACATTTCTGGGTGGTAACATGTGCCACCTTGAGTGACTTACAGTGTATTTACTTTAATAAGGGACTTCAAGATATTATGCGTAATGGAATGACTTCAGTGGTTGCATTTTTGGGTAGGCAAGATCTCATAAATAATATGAATAACCACTTTTATCTCTTCTGTTATCAGGGTAGAATTTAACTTAGCCTGTTTGCAATGCGATATACTCCAAGTCTTAAAATAATGCCTAGTTGTTTGAACTTTACCCAGCACGGAGGATATGTGGAGATTGAGATGGTTCACATGTGTTTCAGGATGTCATTCAAACCACTCAGAACTCATTCAATATGGAAAACTAAGTGAGAACTTCTCAAGGGAACTTATTCTCTTTCCAGAGGTTGCTGGAATTTCCTGTTTCTGTTTGGACTCAAAATATCACATAAAATTCTATTTTCTCTGAACACTTTGGGTCCTGGCTTGACCCAGGAAGGCATATTTTAATTTAAATGAAAAACATACACGTCGGAGACTCTTCACCATCTTCCTCAGTTCTGAGGTATGTCTTGTTGACCAAAAGCTGTTTTTCTCCCAATAACATTGATCACAGATTGCACTCGCTTCACCTCTACTGAGAAAATTTACATCTTCTCCAGAATCAGCAACTATCCACATTTTTGTTTTTACTGTAGTAAAATGCACAAAACATAAAGTTTACCAACTTAACCTTTTTTTTTATTTTTTGAGACAGAGTCTCACTCTGTCGCCAGGCTGGAGTGCAGTGGCATGATCTCAGCTTACTGCAACCTCCGCCTCCCGGGTTCCAGCGATTCTCCTGCCTCAGCCTCCCGAGTAGCTGGGACTACAGGCATGCACCACCATGTCCAGCTAACTTTTGTATTTTTTGTAGAGATGGGGTTTTGCCATGTTGGGCAGGATGGTCTCGATCTCTTGACCTCGTGATCCACCCACCTTGGCCTCCCAAGGTGCTAGGATTAGAGGCGTGAGCCACCGTCTAGGCCCAACTTAACCATTTTTAAGTGTACTGTTCAGTGTCATTAAATACATCCATAATGTCCATAATGTTACACAACCATCACCACAATCCATCTCTGTAACTCTTTTCTATCTTGTAAAACTGAAACTCTTGTACCCATTAAATAATTGCTACTCGTTCTCTCTTACTCCTATGCCCTAGCAACTACCATTCCACTTTCTGTTTCTATGATTTTGACTACTCTAGATATCTCATGTTAGTGAATTCATGCAGTATTTGTCTTTTTGTGAAAGGCTCATTTTACTTAGTATAATGTCCTTAAGTTTCATCCAAGTTGTAGCGTATGTCAGAATGTACTTCCCTTTGAAGGATGAATAACATTCTGTTTTATATAGATAACACATTTTGCTTATTCATCTGTTGATGAACACTTGTGTTACTTCCACCTTTTGGCTATTCTGAATAGTGCTGCTGTGAGCAGGAATGGATCATTGAACTTTTTGCACTTTTGGAAGCAGATAGAATAGCAAACACAGGCCGGGCATCGTGGCTGATGCCTGTAATCCCAGCACTTTGGGAGGCTGAGGCAGGAGGATCACCTGAGCTTGAGGGTTCGAGAGCAGCCTGACCAATATGGTGAAATCCTGTTTCTATTTAAAATACACAAAAATTAGCTGGACATGGTGGTGCACGCTTGCAGTCCCTGCTACTTGGGAGGCTGAGGCATGAGAATTGCTTGATCCTGGGAGGCAGAGGTTGCAGTGAGTGAAGATTGCACCACTGTACTCCAGCCTGGGAGACAGAATGAGACTCTGGGAGACAGAGAGGAAAAATCAGCCTCTAACAATTTGTTTCATGTAATCAAATAAAACGTCTTGATGCACTAAGAGTTCCAGGTTCATTGCTATAGGTTGTAAGAAGATAGAGACATAAAATTCTATTATCATTATTTAGCATTAATTACTTTTTTCTGTACGTTTTTCCTCAGGTGATCTATATCTAGAAACTCCTATTTGGTATTTGGTATGTAGTTAAAAAAATAAAAAGTAGGCCAGGCTCATGCCTGTAATTCCAGCATTTTGGGAGGCTAAGGTGGAAGGATCATTTGAGCTCAGGAGTTTGAGATCAGCCTGGACAACATGGTGAAACCCTGTCTCTACTAAAAATTCAAAAATTAGCTGGGTGTGGAGGAGCATGCCTGTAGTACCAGCTACTTGGGAGGCCGAGGTGGGAGGATCCCTTGCGCTTGGGAGGCAGGGTTGAGTTGGCAGTGAGCTGAGATGGCACCACTGCCCCACTGCACCTGGGCGACAGAGTGAGACGCCATCTCAAAAAAAAAAAAAAGATCTCCAAATACTTTTGGAGAAGCGAAAAGAGTTTAATCTGGGGTAATAGAATGGGTACCCTCTGCAGTCCCTCTGACCATCTTGTTTCCATTTACTTGATTAAGAATTAAACATATTTCAGCCATGTGTGAACTTGGCACATTGAAGATTCCTGCTAAAAGTTAGAATTCCTTTGACATCCTACCACACCCTTTAGAGAAATTTCTAAAGACTTCCTTCCAGCTGTCACCAAAAATGATAAAAGGCCATTTACGGACAGCGTTGCTTTGATTGCCCCTGCCTAGGTGTACAATGGGTAGAAATGCATTTACTGCCATTTCTAGGGCAGTAGAATATTGGAAATAGTAACCTTTTATATGTTCTTTGCCTAAAGGACGGAAGAGGCCATGGCTATGTACTGACAATATTCTTCTACTGACAAAATGCTGTTGCTTGAGAGTGCAGCTGAGGTTATGCCATTTCTCATAAAGTCAAGTAAAAAGTAAAGCAGTGTTGACTTACTAGCTTATCAACTGAAAGAACGCCTTGTAGCTTCTAGTCTGTAAAGCCTCAACTTGTTATTTCTATTATTTACAAAAAGGATCGGTTTGTTCCAAGCCTTTTGAACTGAAGTGCTGCTGTTCCCTGCAGCAGGAGAGAGGTCACTAAGAGGAAGCCAGAGAATCACACGGATTGCTTCTTCCTCCAGCTCTAGAACTGAGATGGCTCCTCGCCTCCCGAAAAACAATGTGGCTGACTCTAACGAAATTCACTATCACCCACAGGCAGTAGCCAGACACACCTACTTTATTTTCAAAATTAAATTGTTTGATGACGGACAGATAAGGAACAGATGGCAGGGAAGGTGGAGATAATAATAGGTAAGTTTTGTCTTCTGGGTTGATGGGTTTTACCCTATTCCTATCAATGTTGACCAGAAATCAGAACATTATTCATTTATTTTGGAAATTACTTCAGTTGATTAAACAAATATAATCAGAATAAAAAATAAACCTAAGGAGGCCGGGCGTGGTGGCTTATGCCTGTAATTCCAGCACTTTGGGAGGCCGAGGCGGGTGGATCACGAGATCAGGAGTTTGAGACCAGCCTGGCCAGCATGGTGAAACCCCATCTCTACTAAAAATACAAAAATTAGCCCGGGTATGGTGGTGCGTGCCTGTAACCCAGTTACTCTGGAGGCTGAGATAGAATCGCTTGACCCCAGGAAGCAGAGGTTGCATTGACCTGAGATAGCGCTACTGCACTCCAGCCTGGGTGACAGAGCAAGACTCCGTCTCAAAAAAAAAAAAAAAAAAAAAAAAAAAAAAAAAATAGACTTAAGGAATAATTAACTCATAATCCACTTCCTTAACATAACAACTCAATTTTTTCCCAGTCTTTGTCCATAATAATTCAGAGAAAATATTGCTTTTTTACGTTTGATAACTAACCGTCATGTCATTTAACTAAATGGTTTGATACAAGGTTTGAAGCTGTAGAGCTTCAATGAAAACATCCATACCTATTACATGGGACAAAGAGAAAGATTATTTAATGATAAAAGTGTATAAGCCGCGAGAATGTATTACAGTCATGTTTATGCCAAAGCAGGAAAAAAGCCGAATACATAAAGCAAAAACTCATGTCAAGATAACTTAAAAACAAACAAATTATTCTAGGAGATTGTAATATATCTCTTTCAGAGTTTACTAGGCCAAGCAGATAAAAATAAGGAAAAATAAGATTTGAAAAAAATATAATAAACAACCTCAACATTATATACATGACTTTATATCCAGCAGAAAATATATGTTCTTTTGTGACTTTGGGCATTTAGATGATTCAATCATTAATTGGCCACAAAGAAAACATTAACACATTCCAAATATCAGAAGTGGATGTTCTGGAGGCCATATTCTTAACTCTTTTTTCCAATAGAACTAGATCAACAATGTATATATAGATACACCAAATTGAAGAAAGCTCTGCTTAAACTAGTAGTAGAACCTAATTTAATGTCATATTTTATTGGCAAGGAATAACAAATGGTTTAGAGCTTATATCAATTTACAGCTTGTGATGAATACAGGTACAATCAAGAGTACCAGGTGATTGAGAGATTAAAATTTTATTGATGGATCTCATCTTTAGAGTACCTGCATTAGTCATCAATCCTGTGAAATATTCTCATAGGCTCAGAAAATCTCCGTAAGGAATGAACATTTGGATCCAAACAGATTACAAACCAAAATGAGCCTTCAATGTTATTTCTTGCTTTTCGGTGTGAAGGAAACAAGACCGCTGTAACAATGGAGCTTTTCCAAAAGCTGCGATAAGATCTTCCTTCCGTGTCTGGAACTGCACTCTGAAGCGCTGGACTCTTAATCAGCACAAAGAGGAAACCAAGGTTTCCTTCCCAGGTCGACTGGCTTCCATGGACTGCAAAGCTACCTTTTACAAAGCGCTCTGGATGCTGTCAGCCTAGGAACCATTTTCTGTTTCATTCCCCTTGGCATTAGACTAAACAAAGCACTGTGTTTCCATTTTAATATGCGGTCCCTTAAAAGACATTCTTCTCTACATCACAAGGATAAAGCAGCATAGGTTGTGCTTATTCAGCCTGTTCCATCACTATCACGATTATTTACATTAAATTAAAAATATAGTTCACAAGGCAACCAGTGTGGGTTGGGTTGAGAGGGGCAGGAGTTTTGATGAACGAAATATTTTAATTTTAGATAAAGTTACCCTGGTATATCCCTGCTTAGTGACAATAAGAACATTTTATTCGATCCATTCAATAAACCTCAGAAAGGTAGGTTCTGAAGATGTGAGAAGGGTATAGATGGAGGCGTGGGGCTGTCTCTGATTCTGATGTGCAAACAAGCTGTGTGAAGTCTTTCCATATTTTAAATCCCCAGTTGCGAAATGAGATCCATTAGTCAATTGAAGATGGGATGACATTGGCTGGGTGTGAATCATCCCCTGGTAAAACCTTGAGCTTCCAGAAGATGCCACATTGCAAGACATCTAAAAACACCCAGGGGACCGACGACAGAGCTTTGTTTTAAAATCAAATGGTTACCTTGGAAGATTGGAAAAACTTAAAAGGTGCAGGCTTGCAAGCTCTTGCTTGCATCTTGCAGGCTTAAACACATGGAATTCTATTGCAACAGTGGTGTTGACAGAGCCAGCGTGTTTCCTTGAAACAAGAAGCCGCCCAAATTAATAATTACTACCTGATGAGGCCCTCAGATATTTCCCACTGATTCCTCCTTTTTTTCTCTCCCTTTCTTGTTTTGGTTTTTGAGACAGGGTCTCTCTCTGTCACCCAGGCTGGAGTGCAGTGGGCAGGATCACAGCTCGCGACAGCCTTGACTTCTGGGCTCAAGCAGTCCTCCCACCTCAGCCTCCCGAGTAGCTGGGACTGCAGGTGTGTGCCACCATGCCCGGCTAATTTTTAAATTTTTACTAGATAACAGGGTCTCACTGTGTTGCCCAGGCGGGTCTTGAACTCCTGGGCTCAAGGGATCCACCTGCCTCAGCCTCCCAAAGTGCTGGGGTTACAGGCATGAGCCAACTGTGCCCCGCCTTTTTCTCTTCCTTTGTACCACCCCCTCACTGAGAGCTCCTGCACACCGGGCCTCTTTTCTTTGGAGTCCTGCTCCTTCATGGTGCAGAAGTGGGAGGCGAGGGTTGGGGAGACAGTGTCCATAATGAACTCTCAGTTCCCTCAGCTTGGCTCCTGAGCCTACTTCTCCACTGCTGGCCTGGCCAGGCCCTGGCATTCAAAAGATGAAAACACCGGGAGGCAGCAGCAGAAGGAAGAGGAATTCCCACTCTGCCATCACTCTACCACATTCTTCCATGGAGTGTAAGGTTAGGCCAGACCAGAACTGGGCTTTCCCTCAACCTCCTTTCTTACAGAGGGGAGCGAGGTTCATTATATGCTTATTGGGAAGAAATCTGGTTTGGAAACTTGTGGAGCTGATTACTAGAGAATGAAAATAATGCCCATGAGCCAGAGTTATTTCTCCCCCTCATTGTTTGCTTATAACATAAAAGAAGTAGTATTTATTGTGTCGTGTGTAGTAATTGAGAACAGATGCAGGCACACACATGAACTTTTTAAAACTTCTTGAAAGGAAGTTTTTTTTTTTTTTTTTTTTTTTTTCAGACGGAGTCTCACTCTGTCGCCCAGGCTGGAGTGCAGTGGCACGATCTCGGCTCACTGCAAGCTCCACCTCCCGGGTTCATGCTGTTCTCCTGCCTCAGCCTCCCAAGTAGCTGGGACTACAGGAGCCCGCCACCACGCCAGGCTAATTTTTCGTATTTTTTAGTAGAGACAGGGTTCCACCGTGTTAGCCAGGATGGTCTCGATCTCCTGACCTCATGATCTGCCTACCTGTTAGAATAGCCCAGCCAAGGAAGCTTTTCTAATGTCTAAAATAGCAGAAGCCAGGCGCGGTGGCTCACGCCTGTAATCCTAGCACTTTGGGAGGCTGAGGCGGGAGGATCGCTTGAGCCCAGGAGTTCAAGACCAGCCTAGGCAACATAGTGAGACCCTGTCTCTACAAAAATTAGCAGGGCATGGTGGCACATGCCTGTAATCCTAGCTACTGGGGAGGCTGAGGTGGGAGGATTGCTTGAGCCCGTGAGGTCAAGGCTACCTTGAGCCAAGATAGTGTGCCACTGAACTCCAGCCTAGGCAATAGAATGAGCCCTGTCTCTAAATAAGTAAAATAATGCCAGGTGCGGTGGCTCATGCCTGTAATCCTAGCACTTTGGGAGGCTGAAATGAATGGATCATCTGAGGTCAAGAGTTTGAGACCACTCTGGTCAACACGGTGAAACCTCGTTTCTATTAAAAATACAAAAAAAATTAGCCGGGCATGGTGGCGGGTGGCTGTAATCCCAGCTACTCAGGAGAGTGAGGCAGGATAATCACTTGAACCCAGGAGGCAGAGGTTGCAGTGAGCCGAGATCGCACCTCTACACTCCAGCCTGGGTGACAGAGCAAAAACTCTGTCTCAAAAAGCAAAACAAAAATATGTAAAGTGGCAGAAATGTCATTACTTAGCAAACTTCAACTAATTATTATTTTTTATATATTTTTGAGATGGAGTTTTGCTTTTGTTGCTCAGGCTGGAGTACAGTGGCACTATCTCAGCTCACCGCAACCTCTGCCTCCCAGGTTCAAGTGATTGTCCTGCCTCAGCCTCCTGAGTATCTGGGATTACAGGCAGGTGCCACCATGCCTGGCTAATTTTGTATTTTTAGTACAGATGGGGTTTCTCCATGTTGGCCAGGCTGGTCTTAAACTCCACGCCTCAGGTGATACACCCACCTAGGCCTCCCAAAATGCTGGCATTACAGGCGTGAGCCACCATGCCTGGCCTATTTCATTATTTAAATATGTGATTTGATTGTTTGGCCCATGTAACAAAATTGGGAACAAATAATATTCTAGTACAAGGCAGGAAACAACAGAGTAAGAGCATTCATTTAGGTATAAGTTGAAGTTATTAAGGACAGCACTTCCTTCTATTATATTGTAATACTTCTAACAAATTTGCACTACAGTTAAAACTTGCAACCCAAGACACTTTAAATTCGTTGACTGCAGATGAGGTACACGACCTCTCAGGAAGCTGAGGTCAGTAGAATAAATGTGTAAGTTTGTATGTCTCAGGTGGGCTCTTGCTCCCTACCAGAAGAGCAAACTTTTAGGATCAATTAGCAAAGGTTGTGCATAAAGGCATTAGACAGTTTTACTCTGCAGGAACTTTTGTTTTTTTTTGAGACGGAGTCTCACCGTCACCTAGGCTGGAGTGCAATGGCAAGGGCAAGATCTTGGTGAGAGGTGACAGCGTGCTGGCAGTCCTCACAGCCCTCGCTCGCTCTCAGTGCCTCCTCTGCCTGGGTTCCCACTTTGGCGGCACTTGAGGAGCCCATCAACCCGCCGCTGCACTGTGGGAGCCCGTTTCTGGGCTGGCCAAGGCCGGAGCCGGCTCCCTCAGCTTGCAGGGAGGTGTGGAGGGAGAGGCGCGAGCTGGAACCGGGGCTTCGTGGTGCTTGCGGGCCAGCTGGAGTTCCGGGTGGACGTGGGCTTGGCGTGCTCCGCACTCGGAGCAGCCTGCCGGCCCCGGGCAGTGAGGGGCTTAGCACCCGGGCCAGCGGCTGTGGAGGGTGTACTGTGTCCCCCAGCAGTGTCGGCCCACCGGCGCTGTGCTCGATTTCTCGCCGGGCCTTAGCTGCCTTCCCGCGGGGGAGGGGAGGGGAGGGGGAAGTGTTCCTTGAATTGCTTTATCTGCTCTCACAAAATCCTGAGCGTTTAAATAAATGCTAGGACCAGAGGGATTGGCAGTGGGGATGACAGCTGACAAATACTTAAAGGCAACTACCAAAATTGGTGGAGAGTACAGTAAGTCAATCAAAAGAAGAAAAGAACTTTCTCTTGTTACCCACAGGAAAATACCCAGAGAAAAACCCTCAGTTGAAAGACATCCTGCATTGAATCTATGTGATTATTTCCTTCCGTTTTTACTACCAGTATAAGCAGCGTGTAAGTGTTTGGTCTTTTCCTGGAGATTAACATCCATCATATTGATCTGCTTAGCTTGTATTTACTTATGTTGTACTTAGGTATTTGTCTGACTTTTTTCTTTTTTTTTTTTTTTTGAGACGGAGTCTTGCTCTGTCTCCCAGGCTGGAGTGCAGTGGCGCGATCTCGGCTCACTGCAAGCTCCGCCTCCCGGGTTCACGCCATTCTCCTGCCTCAGCCTCCCGAGTAGCTGGGACTACAGGGACCAGCCACCACGCCCGGCCAATTTTTTTTTTTTTTTTTTTTTTTTTTTTTTTTAGTAGAGACGGGGTTTCACCGTGTTAGCCAGGATAGTCTAGATCTCCTGACCTCGTGATCCGCCCACCTCAGCCTCCCAAAGTGCTGGGATTACACGTGTGAGCCACTGCACCCGGCCTTTTTTCTTTATTTTTTTAAGGTTAGGGTCTCACTCTGTCGCCTGGGCTGGAGTGCAACGGTGCAATCGATGCAGGATTTTTTTGCTCCTTAGTTAAGCTAAAATCGGGTTCTTGTCTCCCGACCAGGAAACACTAGGTATACAGACACATTGAAGGGTGAGGAGGGTCGATTTATTAGGCGAAAAGAAAGCTCTCAGCAAAGAAAGAAGGGGTCCTGCCAACAGGGTCCCACCTCACAGATTGAACACCAGGCCACCACCTGAGCTGAGGAGGCCAGGCTCCTCCCCCTGCATAAGGCGCGAATTCCTGGTGGCTCTACCCCCATTTCCCCAGTGCGCATGCGGGCCCTGAGTCTCAGCCACTCCACATTGATTTATTTCTCTTACTACACATACGTTAAGGGATGGAATTTTTCACCATGGGCATGCTTAGGCAGGCCCCCTGTGCACAATGACCTGGGCAGCCTTTGGCTATCTCCTGCTTCTATCATAATCATAGCTCACTGCAGCCTTGAAATCCTGGGCTCAAGGTCCTCCAGCTTCAGTCTCCCGAGTACCTGGTACTACAAGTGCACACGGCCACATCTAAGTAATTTTTAACATTTTTGTAGAGACAGGGGTCTTACTATGTTGCCTTGGCTGGTCTTGAACTTCTGGACTCAAGCAGTCTTCCTACCTTGGCCTCCCACAGTGCTGGGATCACAGGTGTGAGCCACTGCACCTGGCCCATGTCTGATTTTTCAGAAAGGCTCTTTAAAAGGATTTCTCAGGAGCAAGTGGAGAAAGAAGTTTCTTAAACCCTTTGTGTACCACAAGCCAGGAAACCATGAGCTAGAATTGAGCATCGTTTGTTGTAATTCACAATTGTTCTCAAACCTGGCTAAATTGAAAAACTACTCAGAGTGTTTTAAAGAATACTGATGTGATGCTGAAATATTTAGGGGAGGCACACTGACGCCTATCACTTACTTTGAAATGTGTTAAAAAATAAGATGGGGCCAGGTGCAGTGGCCTGTAATCCCAGCACTTTGGGGAGGCTGAGGTGGGAGGATCGCTATCGCTTGAGTCCAGGAGTTCGGGACCAGTCTAGGCAACATGACAAGACCCTGTCTCTACAAAAAATTTTAAAATTAGCCAGGGATGGTGTCCTGTCTGTAGTCCCAGCTACTTGGAAGGCAGGAAGATTGATTGAGCCTGGGAGGTTGAGGCTGCAGTGAGCCAAGATTGTACCATTGCACTCCATCCTAGGCAACAGAGTGAGACTCTGTCTCCAAAAAAAAAAAAAAAAAAAAAAAAAAAAAAAAAAAAAGGGCTGAGGGATAGCTAGAGGGCTGGCTAGACAAATAGGCATGTGATAGGAGAAGTATTGTAAGATGCTAATTGGAGAATATAGGTTTAGGGTGAACATGCTTTTACTGCAACATTATTTTTATGCATGTTTGAAACTTTCATAATATGTTACACAAAATATAGGAAATATGTAATATTTACAATCAAAAGCAAAAATGATGGAATACATAGTGGATAGTGGATCTAGTATTCCACTATGTAGATGAATGAATTAGTACATTTTAAAATTAGATTTAGAAACCCTTTTTGAAAAAAAAACAAGCAGGAAAGAACAAAGAACTAGAAAATATAAAATTATGAGGTATATGGGATGGTCACAGGAAGAATCCCAGAAAAATAGAAAAATAAAAGTTGAGGAAAGGGTATCTTTGAAAAAAAATAAAGGAGAAATAAAGGAGATGAAAAAAAGCACATGCTGGGTTTCTTTCTCCCTTCCCTTATTGATGAAAGCTGAGTTTCAGTGGGTGGATCCAACCCTGGCATTATTTGGAAAGCTCCCAGGTGACTTTAACGTACATCCAGGGCTGAGAATTGCTGGTTGAGAGAAGGCGCCTTGGGAGACTAATATGCTTTAAAAACAAAACAGTTATAAAAGTATGGAAATCATGAAAACGAAGCAAATTTTAAGAACAACTTGAACTTTCCTTAGGTTCTGAAAGATTGACTTTTATCTATTGGTAACTTCTCAATTGAAATAAAAATAAGGCTGGGCGTGGTGGCTCATGCCGGTAATCCTAGCACTTTGGGAGGCTGAGGAGGGTGGATCACCTGAGGTCAGGAGTTCGAGACCATCCTGGCTAACACGGTGAAACCCCGTCTCTACTAAAAATACAAAAAATTAGCCGGACGTGGTGGCAGGTGCCTGTAGTCCCAGCTACTCGGGAGGCTGAGGCAGGAGAATGGTGTGAACCCCGGAAGGCCCTGGAACTTGCAGTGAGCCCAGATCGCGCCACTGTACTCCAGCCTGGGCGACAGAGTGAGACTCCATCTCAGAAAAAAAAAAAAAAAAAACCTCAGGTGGGCCAGGAGTGGTGGCTCACACCTGTAATTCCAGACTTTGGGAGGCCGAGGAGAGTAGATCATGAGGTCAGGAGATGGAGACCATCCTGACCAACATGGTGAAACCCTATCTCTGCTAAAATACGAAAAATTAGCTGGACGTGGTGGCTCTTGCCTGTAGTCCCTGCTACTTGGGAGGCTGAGGCGGGGAATTGCTTGAACGTGGGAGGCGGAGGTTGCAGTGAGCCAAGATTGTACCACTGCACTCCAGCCTGGCGACAGAGCAAGACTCTGTCTCAAAACAAAAACAAAAACAAAAACAAAAAAACAAAAACCCAAAAAACTTCAAGCGAAGATAGAGACACGAACCTGGGATGATGTCGTGCGAACATGAAGGCCGAGACTGGGATGATGCTATCTACAAGCCATGGAGAGGGGCCTGAGCTGTCTTTTCTCTCACAGCCTGACTTCTTGACCTTGGTCTTCCTTGCCTCCAAAACTGGGAGAGGATAAATGCCTGTGGTTAGGCCACCCAGTGTGTGGTGCTTAGTTACAGCAGCCCGAGTGGTGAAGACACAGTATGTCCATCTGATGTTTGCTCCTTTGCCTCCATTATGTTTAACCCTTGCCCTCGGACAGGGCTCTAGATTTGATGTAGGGATGTGACACATTTCAGGGTTGGGGTATCTTTCAGTGCCACTTTCACTGTTTCCTGCTGGAAGAACTGTCCAGCTATTCTGTCCATATAGGGACACCCAAAGTCCCTATATGGTGTCTCAAATCAGGTGGCTCTTACAGGACTATGGTGCTTTCTCTGTATGGCTCCAGGTCTGAGGGAATTATGTCAACTCTGTTTTTCACAGTTTACATACAGTTTTAATTTTTGTCTTCACAGTTTTTTTTTTTCCTTTGGCCCTTATGGCTTTTATTTTATTTTTACTTTTTCTGAGACAGAGTCACACTTTTGTTGCACAGGCTGGAGTGCAATGGCACGATCTGGGCTCATTGCAACCTCCACCTCCCAGGGTCAAGTGATTCTCCTCCCTCAGTCTCCTGACTAGCTGGGATTACAAGCACTCGCCACCATGCCTGGCTAATTTTTTTTTTTTTTTTTTGTATTTTTAGTAGAGATGGGGTTTCGCCACGTTGGCCAGGCTGGTCTCAAGCTCCTGACCTCAGGTGATCCGTCCACCTTGGCTTCCTAAAGTGCTGGGATTACAGGCGTGAGCCACCACGCCTGGCCCCTTATGACTTTTAGTTAAAACACAGGTTTCCAGTAACCTAGGTGAGATATTTTTCTCTCCATCATTGTCATTGAGCTTATGTCCTACATTTGTAATGCAGTTAGATTTAGTGTCACAGCCCGAAATCCATCCTTCAATTCCCTATCATCTTGGTAGAGTTAAAAAAAAAAAAAAATTCATAGAGTAAACTTCACTTTCAAAAGTGTACAGTACAATGGGTTTTGATAAATGCATAGTGGCACGAATCCATCACTAGCATAGCATACACAGGAGTGTATGCTTTGGGTGATGAAATACACTATGCTATGTATTTCATCACCCAACGAATGTCCCTGTGTGGTCCCTTTGTAGTGAACCACTTCCATTCTCCTATCTCCTGGAAATTGTCATCTCTTTTCACTGGTCTCTTATTTTGATAAATTTAATCTTTTCTGGACAATGTTCTTCTACTTTTTGGTTTGAGGCAGAAGACTTTCTTTAAAATGGAGTTTCCTTATATTTTTGTTTTTTTGTTGCTTTTGGTGGACTTCGGTGAATGCAGTGGAGTCAACATGACTCTCCTCTGTGATCTCTAAGTAGGCATTTAAAGAAGACTTTTGGTGACATTTAAATTTCCTTTTGCCGGGTGTGGTGGCTGATCCCAGCACTTTGGGTGGCCGAGGTGGGCGGATCACCTGAGGTCAGGAGTTCGAGACCAGCCTACTCAACATGGTGAAACTCCGTCTCTACTAACAATACAAAAAATTAGCCAGGTGTGATGGCGGGTGCCTGTAATCCCAGCTACTTGGGAGGCTGAGGCAGGAGAATTGCTTGAATCCTGGAGGCGGCTGTTGCAGTGAGCCGAGATCATGCCACTGCACTCCAGCCTGGGCGACAAGAGCGAAACTCCGTCTCAAAAAAAAAAAAAAACAAACAAAAAAATTTCCTTTTTTATTTTTTCTGAGACAGCTCTGTTGCCCAGGCTGGAGATCGATAGTGCGATCTCAGCTCACTGAAGCCTTAACCTTCCAGCCTCAAGCAATCCTCCCACCTCAGCCTCCTGAGGCTGAGACTATAGGTGTTCAACACCATACCCAGCTAATTTACATTTTTTTTTTTTTTTTTGGCAAAGATGACATCTCTGTATGTTACCCAGGCTGGACTGGAACTCTGGGCTCAAGCCATCCTCCTGCCTCACCTCCTGAAGTGTTGGGATTACAGGTATGTGAATCACTGTACCCTTCCTGAATTTCCATTTTTCAGATAAGCTCAGACAAGGAATTTATTTAAGAGTAAGAGATTCATGATGAAACAAATACGATATCTTAGATTATCTTAAGATTCTCTGCATGCCCATAGTTTAGTTTAATTCAATCAAAAACAGTTACAAAAATACCTTTGACAAGCACTGGGCTGAGTATGGGATGTTACCATAGTCTGTTTGTGGGACATAAAATTGTAATTATAATCCTGTGTGGTAAGTGCAATACCAGGAACATGGATACACAGATTCACTGGAGTGGCGTCTGGACTCCAGATTCTAGAGGAGTAATTCTACACTGATTAGTAACCGCTGGCTTTAAAGGTGAGATTTGTTACTTCTAGAAGCTGATTTCATCTGGGACGGACATAATTGCTCCCAGTGCCAATGAAACCAAGCTTCCAGGACCAATCCCACATTTAAGGTTGTTTTTTTTAAATTAATTAATTAATTTTTTTTCAGAGACAAGTTCTCCCAGCCTGGTCTTGAACCCCTGGGCTCAAGGGATCCTCTTGCCTTTGACTCCCAAAGTGCTAGGATTATAGGTTTGAGCCACCACACCTGGCCTCCAAATTTAGTTTTATTCTGGGGGTTGACAAACTCTTTTGGAAAGAGTCAGAAAATAAATATTCTAGGCTTTGTGGGCCACACTCAGTCTTTGCCAAGGGCATACAGTGAGTCACGCTACACTGCTCTCTGAATCTTAGGAATGGCCCTAAAGCCGTCAGAAGAGATCTCAAATAGGAATGTCATTGAAAAAGGACCAAAATTCAAACCTGTTAAAGTGTGGTGGACTGTGTTTTTCTTCTCATTGGCTGCCCTATGTGGGGGGTTGAACACATCCACTCCTGCCATGGGGTTGCTCTGTCTACCCTGTGGGTGAATTTACTTCCCCACACACTGATCTCAAGCATGGCCACACAGCCTGCTTCCATAAAATGTGAGTGGGAATGTGGCGTGCCTCTTCCCAGTGGATACTGAAGAGCCATTGCGTGCTCTTGTCATTTGCCTTCTCCTTCCCCAAGATCAACATGGCCCAGGTGAGCTTGATCCCAGAATGAAGACACACAGAGCAGAGTCACAGCTCTCAGCTGACCTGGAAAATAAATAAGAATTAAACCTTTGTTCTTAGAGGCCTGTGAGATATTTTTTTTTTGGCTACCACTGCACAATCTAAGAAAGCTGACTAGTACACAAAGACACGTATACCCACTGAAGCTATTTCACTCTGGTCCCATACGTCTGAGCTAAGCAGGCATAGATCAAAATCATGGAGTACATTTTAACTTATGAATAAACTGTGAAAAATATAATTCTCAAATTATGTTTTTTTAAGAGATGGGAGTCTCACTTTGTGGCCCAGGCTGGTCTCGATCCTCCAGCCTCAACCTCCCAAGATGCTGAGATTATAGGAATGAGCCATCACACCTGGCCTATAATTCTCAATTTTTAATTTTGTCTATAAAGTTGTTTTATTTTAAAGAAGAGGTAAAGCTTGCTATAGATTGCTCAGAGTTCTAAGCAAGGAAAGTTAGTAAAGTAGAATGAACAGGCCAGGTGCAGTGGCTCATGTCTGTAATCCCAGCACTTTGGGAGGCTGAGGTGGGCGAACTACTTGAGGATAGGAGTTCGAGACCAGCCTAGGTAACATGATGAGACCCTGTCTCTAGAAAAATACAAAAATTAGCCAGGCATGGTGGCGGACACCTATAGTCCCAGCTACTGGGGTGACTAAGGCAGGAGGATCCCTTGAGCCCGGGAGGTGGAGGTTGCAGTGACCGAGATCACACACCACTGCACTCTGGCCTGGGTGACAGAGTAAAACCCTGTCTCAAAAAAAAAAAAAAAAAAAAAAGGAACTGGTATGCATATCAAACTAGTGTCAGAATAGCTGATTCTCCAGGAAACCCAGAGAATAGTGAACTCAACAAAACTGTTGCTGTAAAAATAATCTGTTTTTATGAATAAAGGACAGCTAAAAATGAATTAGCAACACCAAAACTATTTCTAAATAATGATCTGTAAATAATAAGCATAGTTTTAATTACTAGACCGAATGATAAAAGCCGTCTATAGAGCTGGGCCCTGCTGGGGACCGTTTCAGAGCATCAATTGCTCAAAAATGACTGTACCTTCCAGTGTTAAGATCTGTGTCTTTGGATTCCAGAGTCAATTCAGGATTTCATCCCTGCCAGTTAATGGATATCCATGATGAACTTTTCATCTGGGTGTGCTTTTGCAGATTGCTCTTACGGGGCTAAACATATTGATTAATAGTAGTAACTGACATTTACTGAATAGTTACATGTGCCAAGCATTGTGTTAAGTGCTTCAGGTGGCTTCTTCAAGATCAAGGGGACCCTTAACCCTGGACCGACTGTAAAGCAGGTACTGTTATTAATTATTTCTAGCTGCAAAATGAGGAAGCTTAGGCGTAGAGATATTAATTTACCCAAAGCTTCACAGCTTACGGTCAGGATTTGAATTCAGGTCGGTCCGACCCTGGACCTCATGCTCTGGCTTGGAGGGCACCACCGCCTTGTGTTTAGCTGTCTCTTTCTCTCTCTGCTGCTGCTGCTGCTGTGAGGCCACGGGACCTCATAAAAGCTAAATGAGATCACATCTGTGAAAGCCCTTTGAAAACTGCGACACACTCTGCAGATCGTAAGGTTTGAAGGTGAACTCTTTTTTTTTTTTTTTTTTTTTTTTTTTGAGACAGAGTTTCACTCTTGTTGCCCAGGCTGGAGTACAATGGTGCGATGTTCACTCACTGCAACCTCTGCCTCCTGGGTTCAAGAGATTCTCCTGCCTCAGCCTCCCATGTAGCTGGGATTACAGGCGCCCACGACCATGCCCGGCTAATTTTGTATTTTTAGTAGAGATGGGGTTTCCCCATGTTGGTCAGGCTGGCCTTGAACTCTGGACCTCAGGTGATCCGCCCTCCTCAGTCTCCCAAAGTGCTCAGATTAGAGGTGTGAGCCACCGCGCCTGGCCAAAGGTGAACTCTTTATATAACTCCAAATTGTCCAGGGGAAATAACAAACAGCCACATTGGTGGGTCCAGGAGGGAGAAATGTCAAGGTGTGTGCGTGTGGGGTCTCTCCTTGGTGTGATTAAGGGATGAGAAGTCCTGTTCATCCCAGAAGCTGGAGCTGGGGACTCAATCCCAACTGAATTTACAAGGGAGAGCTTGTCTTCTGGCCTCACACCTACTCCCAGAGTGAATTCGTTAGCACAGCGTCTCATATTTTCTAGGGTAAGCATAATATGTGGCCTGAAAACCAACCCCTGGAGACCAGTCCCTTTGACTTCCAACACCTGATTTATTGGATCAAATGTCTAGCATTTCAGGCTGATTTTAAAAATGGAAACCAATCAGGAGGCAGAGGGTGCCTCTGGGATCTGAAACTGGTTTTTGTCCTCTTTTCAAGTAAGAACAAACTTAGGAGATTTATATTTAAATCAGTTGGGTGGAAACCTCATGAAGGACGAGCTAAGATTTGAAAGTGGAAGGTGAGAAGCAAATGCATTTTCTGGGTTATCGCAGGGAGAGTGCATACTCCACTCAGCTCAGGAGAGCTTGCAGCCAGGCTTTCAGGGGCTGGATTTAAATCAACATGTTTCATGCACTAGTGGTTTTCCAAAGTGGGGTCCCAAATCCATGAGCTAGCCCAGAACATAGCTCTGATTTTTTATGGAGTTGGGCCATCTATGACTTTTATAGACCTGGGAATGTAATAGGGTGCTTAATTGTGAAAGGCTTAAGATCAGAGGTGGGGGGGAAGAGACAGGAATAGAAGAGAGAGAGAGATGAATGAATGAGGGAGAGAAGGAAGGAAGAAGCTTAGGATTTGAGACGGATGAGGAATATGTTGCCCTCAACATCAGGTTGGAAAAGAACCCAAAAACAAAAAGCAGTCAAAAAAATCTAGTATTGAATTACAAACAATATATTTGTTCTTTCACTTAAGATTCTTGTTCTTTTAATTTCCAACTTCAAGGTATGAAAATAGGCTTTCAGGCTGGGCATAGTGGCTCACGCCTGTAATCCCAGCATTTTGGGAGGCTGAGGTGGGTGGATCACGAGGTCAGGAGATCAAGACCATCCTGGCTAACACGGTGAAACCCCATCTCTACTAAAAATACAAAAAGTTAGCCGGGCATGGTGGCGGGTGCCTGTAGTCCCAGCTACTTGGGAGGCTGAGGCAGGAGAATGGCATGAACCCGGGTGGCGGAGCTTGCAGTGAGCCGAGATTGCGCCACTGCACTCCAGCCTGGGCGATGAGCGAGACTCTGTCTCAAAATAAAAAAATAAAAAAAAAGAAAACAGGCTTGCAACAAATCATGGAAATACAAGGCTGACAGATCCTCTTAGGAAAAATCTCTAGAAGTTAATCAGAAGAGGATCAGAAATTTCTCTATAATCATTGATTGTTGGAACATAGAGCAGTTTATGAGTGATTACTTATTTCTCTTAGGAGTCACTGTCACTAAATAGATCATGCCCATAAACATTTAAAAAAATTAAATCCTGGCTGGGTGCGGTGACTCACGCCTTTAATCCCAGCAATTTGGGAGGCTGAAGTAGGCAGATCAATTGAGTTCAGCAGTTTGAGACAAGCCTGGGCAACATGGCAAGACCCTGTCTATACAAAAAATACAAAAATTAGCCAGGCATGGTGGCACACTCCTGTAGTCCCAGCTACACAGGAGTTTGAGGTGGGAGAATGGCTTAAGCCCAGGAGGTAGAGGTTACAGTGAGCTGAGATCACACTACTGCACTCCAGCCTGGGCAACAGAGCCACATCCTGTCTCAAAAAAAAAAAAAAAAAAAAAAAAAAAATTAAAGAAAAAAAGAAAAAATTAAGTCCTAGTCTAGCTACGTTTTGACTTTCAGGGAGTCCAGATTGTTACTCAATTTAGAAGTTTAGGCTGAGTGCGGTGGCTCACGCCTGTGATCCCAGCACTTTGGAAGGCTGAGGTGGGTGCATCACCTGAAGTCAGGAGTTTGAGACCAGCCTGGCCAACGTGGTGAAGCCCCGTCTCTACTAAAAATACAAACAATTAGCCGGGTATGGTGGCACGTGCCTGTAATCCCAGCTACTTGGGAGGCTGAGGCAGGAGAATCGCTTGAGCCTGGGAGGCGGAGGTTGCAGTGAGCCGAGATCGTGCCACTGCACTCCAGCCTGGACAACAGAGCAAGATGCTATCTCAAAAATAAATAAAATAAAATAGAAGTTTAATAAATTCTGAAATTCTAAAGTTTTAGAATGAATTCTAATTCTGATTTAATGACAATTTTAATACATCCTGAATTATTTCCTTTATTTAAAAATTAGCATGTTTATGGTACTGTATATCATATGCATCCCTTGTTTTCTCATTGTTATTTTACCAAGAAAAGCAAGTGTGCTTTCAGCATTAGGGTATATTTGATGAGCATGTCATCCACTTGGTAGTAATGGGACTCTGAACCAGCTTGCATACGTTTACCAGACTTAGTAAGAGATAAAAACATCCTATTCTAGTCCATGGATAAGGCAGAACTAGAGTCTTAGACTTGCTTTCATCAGCTCTACTTCTGCCAGGATTTTGGCTCTTCAGGCTGTATCAAATGACAAGAGTTGGCTTTTAATATAAAAGTTCCAGTCATTGCTATTATAGAAATGCTGCCTATATTCACTTCTACCACCCACGCTTTTGAAAATTGGCAGCAGAGGGAAACTTGAACTACTCTTTAGAATCATGCAATAGAAGGAGGAGAAGTTTATCTTGTAATTGTGGGAGGAAACGGCTGAGGAAGTGTCAAACTGCATAAATCCAACAGAAGGGCGAGGCCGCACTCCACTCGGGTTGACTGCTAGGGATTATGAGGTAGCCGACATAGAGGCATGCGTTTTCATCCACATGCATAGCATACATGAATTTGAGTGGAAATAGTGATGGAACAGATTTGTGCTGATTTCTAGTGGTCTGAATTTACAAAATGGAACTAATCTTTGCTGTGTTCAAGCAGAGTCTGAAGAAGGTGATTTTGGGAATGACATGAGGGTTGCAGGGACCAGCCCCACAGGGTCGGTGGGTCTCTCCCCGTGTGTGGCGACGAGAGAGTGTAGAAATAAAGACACAAGACAAAGAGATAGAAGAAAAGACAGCTGGGCCCGGGAGACCACTACCACCAATGCGCGGAGACCGGTAGTGGCCCCGAATGTCTGGCTGCGCTGTTATTTATTGGATACAAAGCAAAAGGGGCAGGGTAAAGAGTGTGAGTCATCTCCAATGATAGGTAAGGTCATGTGGGTCACGTGTCCACTGGACAGGGGGCCCTTCCCTGCCTGGCAGCTGAGGCAGAGAGAGAGAGGAGACAAAGAGAAAGACAGCTTACGCCATTATTTCTGCATATCAGAGACTTTTAGTACTTTCACTAATTTACTACTGCTATCTAGAAGGCAGAGCCAGGTGTACAGGATGGAACATGAAGGCGGACTAGGAGCATGACCACTGAAGCACAGCATCACAGGGAGATGGTTAGGCCTCCGGATAACTGCTGGTGAGCCTGACTGATGTCAGGCCCTCCACAAAAGGTGGAGAAGCAGAGTCTTCTCTAAACTCCCCCGGGGAAAAGGAGACTCCCTTTCCCGGTCTGCTAAGTAGTAGGTGTTGTTCCTTGACACTTTTCGCTACTGCTAGACCATGGTCTGCCTGGCAACGGGCATCTTCCCAGACGCTGTCATCACTGCTAGACCAAGGAGCCCTTCTGGTGGCCCTGTCTGGGCATAACAGAAGGCTCGCACTCTTGTCTTCTGTTCACACCTCACTATGTCCCCTCAGCTCCTATCTCCGTATGGCCTGGTTTTTCCTAGGTTATGGTTATAGAGCGGAGATTATTTTAATATTGGAATAAAGAGCAATTGCTACAAACTAATGATTAATGATATTCATATATAATCATATCTAAGATCTATATCTGGTATAACTATTCTTGTTTTATATTTTATTATACTGGAACAGCTCGTGTCCTCGGTCTCTTGCCTCGGTGCCTGGGTGGCTTGCCGCCCACAGGGGTTCTTATATCTGATGGGAATTTGGACTCAGTAACACTATTTACCTTGAGATTTTGTGAATTGCATGCCCCAGGCCTCCACAGACCTGCATTTTATATGCAAGAAGTACATGGCTGACATTCCATGTGTGTCCCTGGTTCACAGTGAGATTCTAAGTAAATGTGATTAATGAATCAGAGCTAACGTGAAAACCGATGAAGTGAAATCTAAGGCTTTCCTGCTTTCTCCAGTGGAATATTCTTACCCTTCTGGAAACCGTGCACCCACTTGGTGATTTAACCCAAACAAAGGATTCTGCTGGGGGATTTCTTAAGTAGGAGAGGAGAGCAAGCTCCTGAAAGATTTCACATATCTCTATAAACTCCACTCCGAAATTAGTTGCATTCTGGAGGACGATGCTTTGTGCAACCTTCATGACTGTAGGGAATGATGTTTGTGGAGAATCAGAAGGTCTCTCTGTCTCTGTCTCTGTCTCTGTCTCTCTCTTTCTGGACTTACAATGGGTTTTCTATGTCAATGTGTACAGTGCACAGAAGATGGGGGCAGCAAGTGATATCTGAGCATCTGCCCCTCCCCATGAAGTCTGCTTCTTTGGTCATGAAAGAGGGCACTCATGCATGATCGATGGCTCATCTAAGCACCATAATAAATCTCCGATGGATCTTTCCACCCCTCGTCAGACTCCAGCTCCTCCCTTAACTCCCTTCCCAGGGAAATTCCTTTGGCTCAGTGCCTCAAGGTGGATAAATAGGCAGGAAGAGTGGGGCGCGTGTCAGGGACGTGCCTGTACTCTTCTTTCAGGAGGAAACTGCATCTGAAACCTAAGCCAGGAGGTGCCTGCCATGCGCTGCTGCTGCTGGGAGAGAGACTGTTATAACCCAGAGGACAAAGAAGACGGTGAGGGGAAAACCCCGCTGTGAGAATGCTGTGTAAATAGTGCGAGCATCATCTAACCCTGCCTCTTTTCTGAAAAAGTCATGGCGCTTGACTGAAACCCACTCAGATGGTCTGGAAGCAGATCCAGATCGTAGATACTAGAAAGTATCTAAGTAGCAGCACAATTTTCTGCAACGATGGGCGTGTTTAATATCTGCACTGACCCGGATGGCCGCCACTAGCCACAGGTCACTACTGAGCACTTGAAATGTGGCTAGTGCCACTGAGGAATTGGCTTGTTTCATTGACTTTTAATGAATTTACATTTATGTATGTATTTTTGAATTTAAATTAAAATGTGCAGAGTTGCACATGGCTAGTGGCTGCCACATTAGGTGGCATGGTTTACAGGCATCTGTATAGGAGGCAGCCTAGACTGCTGCTCTGGAAAGACTTGTTCTCACTTTCTTTCTTTCTTTTTTTTTTTTTTTTTTGAGACAGAGTTTTGTTCTATTGCCCAGGCTGAAGTGCAGTGGCATGATCTTGGCTCACTACAACCTCCACTCACTGGGTTCAAGAGACTCCCATGCTCCTCCCGAGTAGCTGGGATTACAGGCATGCACCACCATGCCTGGCTAATTTTTTTTTTTTTTTTTTTGAGACGGAGTTTTGCTCTTCTTGCCCAGGCTGGAGTGCAATGGTGCGATCTCGGCTCACTACAACCTCCGTCTCCTGGGTTCAAGTGATTCTCCTGCCTCAGCCTCCTGAGTAGCTGGGATTACAGGCATGCGCTAGCATGCCTGGCTAATTTTGTATTTTTAGTAGAGACAGGATTTCTCCATGTTGGTCAGGCTGGTCTCAGGTAATCCGCCTGCCTCGACTTCCCAAAGTGTTGGGATTACAGACGTGAGCCCCCGCACCCGGCCAATTTTTGTATTTTTAGTAGAGATGGGGTTTCACCATGTTGGCCAGGCTGGTCTCGAACTCCTGGCCTCAAGTGTTCCTCCCGCTTTGGCCTCCCAAAGTGTTGGGATAACAGGCATGAGCCACTGCGCCCAACCTTCACCTTCCTGTCTTGATGTTGGTGATGTCTCTCTAGGTTGAAGAAGAATGACTCTAAGATCAACCTTCCCCTTTCTCTAGTTACCAACTTGTTTCAGGAACCTGTAAGAAAACTCAGAGCAAAGTATTCAGAAGATGCTCTTCACCCCCAAATGTTCTCTCTGTGGACACCTGGGTACCAAACCCAGCCTCCACCCCGGCTTTGCACACCTTGCTGCTCTCTTGTCTGCCCATGGGACTCCCTCCCTCCCTTCCTTCCTTCCTTCCTCCCTCCCTTCCTTCCTTCCTTTTTCTTGAGATGGAGTCTGCCTCTGTCGACAGGCTCGCATGCAGTGGCGTGATCTCGGCTCACTGCAACCTCCGCCTCCCAGGTTCAAGTGATTTTCCTGCCTCAGCCTCCCAAGTAGCTGGGACTGCAAGTGCCCGCCACCATACACAGCTAATTTTTGTATTTTTAGTAGAGACGGGTTCTCATCATGTTGGCCGGGCTGGTCTCGATCTCTTGGCCTTAGGTGATCCGCCCGCCTCGGCCTCCCAAAGTGCTGGGATTACAGGCATGAGCCACCGCGCCTAGCCTACCCTTTCTTTCATCTCAAGGCCGATCAACTTAACTGTGGTCAAACAGCGCTTGGAGATGCGCTTGGCTTCATCTGGATTCCTGCAGTGCTAACAGCCCTACTCATAGCACTTGGAAGGAGGACCTGAGCTGCCCTGAAACTTCCCATCCATCATTCCTGGATTTCTCCTCTCTCAGTCAGTGACCCTTAGAAATCATGGGACGAGGCTGGGTGCAGTGGCCCATGCTTGTAATCCCAGCATTCTGGGGGGCCAAGATGGGAGGATCACTTGAGCCCAGGAGTTCAAGGCTGCAGTGAGCTATGATAGCGTCAGCCTGGGCAACAGAGTGAGACCCTGTATCTAAAAAAACAAAAAAAAAAGAAAAAGCAAGAAAGCAGATCACCTTGTAGCTTTATTGCTCTATATTATAGGTGAGAACCCTGGGGCCTGGAGAGTTAAAATGACCTGCTCATGGTCACACAGGTAGAAACAGAAAACTGCAACCAGCTTGGCTGGCTCCCAGCTGAGAGCTTTTTTATCCTATCACACTGCGTCCCCAGAGGTGTCAAAATCCAGAAGGATAAGGTGAACATTAACCAGCATACAACTGCAGGACAGTGTAATAATGCCTCTAAAACGCAATTTAATTTTAATTAATTAATTTATTTATTTATTTTGAGACAGAGTCTCACTCTGTCGCCCAGGCTGGAGTATGGTGGCATGATCTTGGCTCACTGCAACCTCTGCCTCCCGGGTTCAAGTGATTCTCCTGCCTCAGCCTCCTGAGTAGCTGGGATTACAGGTGCGCACCACCACACCTGGCTGATTTTTTGTACTTTTAGTAAAGAAGGAGTTTCACCATATTGGCCAGGCTGGTCTCAAACTCTTGACCTCAGGCGATCCACCCACCTCAGCCTCCTAAAGTGCTAGGATTACAGGCGTGAGTCACCGTGCCTGGCCTAATTTAATTCGATGTAATTTTTTTTTTTTTCCTTAAGATGGAGTCTTGCTCTGTCGTCCAGGCTGGAGTGCAATGGCATGATCTCGGCTCACTGCAACCTCCACCTCCTGGGTTGAAGCGATTCTCCTGCCTCAGCCTCCCAAGTAGCTGGGACTACAGGCTCGCGCCACCGTGGCCGCCTAATTTTTTGTATTTTTAGTAGAGACAGGGTTTCACCATGTTGGCCAGGCTGGAATGCGATGTAATTTTAAGAGGTCAGATTCCCTCCTGGGTGTGCCAGTCCTTCAAAGTTGCCAGAAGAGCCCCTAGCGGCCGGTTTTCTTCCACCCACCAACCTGGCCACGCTCAGTCATGGCTGTATCATCTATGACTGCTTTCATACTGCAATGGCAGATTTGTGGTCTTGGCCTGCAAAACCTAAAATATTTACTACCCAGCCCTTTGTAGAAAACATTTGCCCACTCCTGATGTAAATTAAGATGTAGTGAAAGGTGTATTCATCTCTTACTGCTGCTGTAACAGATTACTACTAACTTAGTGGCTTGAAACACATAAATTTATTAGCATACAGTTCCAGAAGTCGGAAGTCTGACAATGGATCTTACTGGGCTAAAATCAGGCATCAGTCAGCAGTGCTACTCCTGGTGGCCTAGGACAGGGCACTTCCTTGTCTCTTCCAGCTTCTAGAGGTCACCTGAATCCCTTGGTTTATGGCCACATCCTCCATCTTCAAAGACAGTATGGAACATCTTTATTTTTATTATTTATTTATTTAATTATTTTGAGACAGGGTCTGGCTCTGTTGCCCAGGCTGGAGTGCAGTGGCAGCGATCATGGTTCACTGCAGCCTTGACCTCCCAGACTCAAGCAATCCTCCCACCTCTCAATCTCCCTTGTAGCTGGGACTACAGCACATGCCACCACGTGCAACTAATTTTTATATTTTTTGTAGAGATGGGGTTTCACCGTGTTGCCTAGGCTGGTCTTGAACTCCTGAGCCCAACTGGTCTGCTTGCCTCAGCCTCCCAAAGTGCTGGGATTATAGACATGAGCCACTGTGCCCAGCTGCCCAGCTATTTATTTATTTATTTATTATTGTTATTATTATTTTTTTTTAGAGAAGGGGTCTCGCTATGTTGCCCAGGCTGGTCTTAAACTCCTGGCCTTAAGCTGTCCTCCCGCTGTGGCCTCCCAAAGTGCTGGGATTACAGGTGTGAGCCACCGTGCCTGGTACATGACTTTTTTTTTTTTTTTAATACTATTCTATGCAACACTTTTTAACAAATTGTGTAAATACATCACCTAGCATTACGTTAGATGTGAGACTGATGCTGAGGCTTTGCAGACCCTTGCCGTGGCTGACAATTCTGTGACCACTTGGACTACGTGGCATCGACATCCATAGCTGCCGGTTGCTGGCCCTGTCCTGCCTCATCTTTTAGGAACAAAGAGCTGTGCCCCTCATCTCATTCATTCCACTCAGGGCCAGGTGGGTCAGAGGAAAAAATATTGTGGAGGAACTGAGCTAGGCTCTTCCTCTATATGGTGTCTTTCTGGAAGTTTATGTATTTTCTTTATGGCTGAGGTTCTAGGTACAGAGACACATTGCATGAAACGTTTATAACTGAATCTTCACTACCCGTACCAATCGGTAAGTGAACTCCAGAAAAATGCCCAAGTTTAACCACTCTCAACACTGCCTTATTATCAGAATTCTAAATAGCGTGCCACCCTATATGTGATCTGCAGTAAGACAAGCTTCCCCTGACAAATTGGTTGTGCAAGTAAGAGAGATTCCTTGAGATTTAAGGCTCTGCCTCTGGGTGAAGGTTACAGAGCTAGTAACAAAAGAGAAAGTTCTTTTGTTCCTTTAAAGCCAACACAGGTATCAAATCCTTCACTTTAAGCTTATGAGTAAAAAGTGAAGAGATTCCTAAGATACTGGGAATATTAGCTACCATTACTGATCATTTTCAAGGTACCCAGCATTGTTCTAAGGGCTTTGCATTTACTAACTCGTGTAATTCTCCTAAGAAGTGGGCACTACTGTTGTTAGTTCCGTGCGAAAGTAATCGTGGTTTTTGCCATTGAAAGAAATGGCAAAACCGTGATTATTTTTGCACTAACCTAATATTATTGCCATCTAACAGATGAGGAAACTCAGACAGAGGGAAATTGAGTAGCTTGCCTAAGGATGCACAGCTAGCAGGAGGTAGAGTCAGGTTTCCAAGCCAGGCAGGAAGCCCCATACCTGTGCTAGTGAGCTCCTGGAGTGGCTGAAAGGAATTAGTATCTTTCTCCATTTTTTTTTTTTTTTTTTGAGATGGAGTCTTGCTTAGCTGCCCAGGCTAGAGTGTACTGGTGTGATCTTGGCTCACCGCAACCACCGTCTCCCGGGTTCAAGTGATTCTCCCATCTCAGCCTCAAGACTAGCTGGGATTACAGGCACCTGCCATCTTACTGGGCTAATTTTTATATTTTAGTAGAGACAGGGTTTCACCATGTTGGCCAGGCTGGTCTCAAACTCCTGATCTCAGGTGATCCCCCCGCCTTGGCCTCCCAAAGTGCTGGGATTACAGGTGTGAGCCACCGCACCCGGCCTCTTTCTCCTTTTTTATCTCTTTCCTAGAGTGGGGACAATTCCAGAAGAGTAAGACAGTCTTGCCAATAGAAAAGAGTGGAAGAGCTGGGGGCGGTGGTGCATGCCTGTAATCCCAGCACTTTGGAGGCCGAGGCGGGTGGATCACCTGAGGTCAGGAGTTCGAGACCAGCCTGGCCAACATGGTGAAACCCTGTCTCTACTAAAAATACAAAATTAGCTGGGGGTGGTGGCACACGCCTGTAATCACAGCTACTCGGGAGGCTGAGGCAGGAGAATTGCTTGAACCCTGGAGGCAGAGGTTGCAGTGAGCTGAGATCACTCCATTGTACTCCAGCCTGGGCAACAAGAGCAAAACTCCGTTTAAAAAAAAAAAAAAAAGAAAAGAAGAGTGGAAGAAACAGGGAGCCAAGGACCAGTGTGGGTTAGACTTGATATTTTCTAGCATGTTTATTATGCATTAAAGCCATAAAATCAAAGTGAATTCCATTATTTTCATTTCTTCCAGATTTCTTTGTTCTCTTTGTTATCCTTCTTGCTGATGAGTTTATTATTATTATTTGAAAATGGTTTCAGGGCAAGCTTCTCTTTCTCAGCATTCTTCCCTTTTACAATGGAACCCTGTCAGCATTTTCATCCTGCTTCCTCCTTATCTTTCTCATAGAAATTTAAATTCCATAATAGCACTGACCTTCTGCTTTGTCAATGCTTTTAAGAAAGAACAGAAAAGCAAGCCACAACTCGATACAGACATCCAACCTCTTGGCTTTTTAGCAGCAGGATTTGCTGGTTTGTGTAGAGATCATGCATCTTGCTGGAAGCACGTTTTACCCCTTAGTTTCAGGGGACCACCACAATGCTGCAGCAGAATCCAAAGAAGGGTTGCTACCTATGTGGGCCAAGATGATGGAAAGTGCAAAATCATATATCTGTTGTTACAATGGGGGCACTTTGCGGGGGGCTGTGGGGGTGTGGGTGGGAGAAGTGATCTGAAACCTTATGAGGTGAGGTTGTGTGCTGCTAAGGAGCATTTTTTTTTCTTTTTCTTTTCTTCTTCTTCTTTTTTTTTTTTTAGGGTCTTGTTCTGTCACCCAGGCTGGAATGCAATGGCTGATCTTGGCTCACTGCCACCTTGACCTCTCTGGCTCGAGTGATTCTCCCACCTCAGCCTCTCGAGTGGCTAAGACCACAGGTGCATGTCACCATGCCCGGCTAATTTTGTTAATTTTTTGTAGAGACAGGATCTCTCTGTTTCCCAGGCTGGTCTTGAACTGCTGACTTCAAGTGATCTTCCCACCCCTCCCTCCCAAAGTGTTGGAATTACAGGTGCAAGTCACTGCGTGCCCAACCAAAAGCATTTTCTTTCTCTCTTTCTTTCTCCTTCCTTCCTTCTTCCCCCCCACCTTCTCTCTCTCTTTTTTTTTTTTCTTTCTAAGTCTTGCTCTGTTTCCCAGGCTGGAGTGCAGTGGCGTGATCTCAGCTTGCTGCAATCTCCACCTCCCAGGTTCAAACGTTTTCTCTTGCCTCAGCCTCCTGAGTAGCTGGGACTACAGGCACGTGCCACCATGCCCAGGTAATTTTTTGTATTTTTAGTAGAACGGGGTTTCACCGTGTTAGCCAGGATGGTCTCGATCTCCTGACCTCAGGTGATCCACCTGCCTCGGCCTCCCAAACTGTTGGGATTACAGGCGTGAGCCATTGTGTCCAGCTCACATTTTTTTTCTTAATCCCGGCCCTGGAAAACATTTTGATCTATAGAGGCATTTGTAAAGCTAGATGTCTTTGTACAATTTGTTAAGTAGTGTTCTGCAGATGACTGTAAAAATGGGTCAGGGAGTAGAAGGTGATATAAAGTATCCCAGAATATTGGTGAGGAAAGAAATCTGGAGTCATGTGTGGGAAGCACAGAAGGAAATTTTTAAGTATACAAGAAAGTTAAGAATGATAACTAGACTGGCTGTTCTGCCTGTGGAGTAGCCATTCTTTTATTCCTTCATTTTCTTAATAAACTTGCTTTCGCTTAAAAAAAATGATAACGACTGATAAAGAAGACATTAGCAATGAATGAATTGGATGAGTAAATCTTCAGAATGAGAGACCTGCTTGCTGTTGAATCTCTTGGAGGTCAGTCCTTTCACATTCAATAAATATGTATTGAGACCCGTGTCTTCAGGGCTCTAGGTGCTGGTGATTCAGTGGTGAATAAAGCCAAGGACATATTTTTTTTTTTTTTTTTGAGACAGAGTCTTGCTCTGTCGCCCAGGCTAGAGTGCAGTGGTGCGATTTCATCTCACTGCAACCTCTGCTTCCCGGGTTCAAGCAATTCTCGTGCCTCAGCCTCCCGAGTAGTTGGGATTACAGGTGCCCCCCAGAACCCCTGGCTAATTTTTGTATCTTTAGTAGAGGCGGGATTTCACCATGTTAGCCAGGCTGGTATTGAACTCCTGACCTCAGGTGATCTGCCCACCTCGGCCTCCTAAAGTGCTGGGATTACAGACGTGAGCCCTGCCAGCCAAGGCCAGCCCAGCCAGCCAAGGCCATCTTATTACCTACTTTACATTGTAATGCAGGAGCCATCTAATAAATCAATAAACAAAAATATAATGTAAGGTGGTAGGATGACAGGAGAAGCTTGCCTGAGAAGGTGACATTTGAAATGACAACAGAAGGAAGTGAGCTGTGCAGATATGTGGGGCAAAGAGCATTCCAGGCAGAGGGAACAGCAAGTGCAAAGGCCTCAAGGCAGGAACATATTTGGGGCTATTCAAGGGCTAGCAAGAAAGCCGGGGGAGAGTGGAGGAGGATGACATGGGAGCAAGGGGACATTGCAGAGTCCTTGTAAACCATCTGAGGATGTTATTTTCCATCCTAAGATGAAGGCAGTGAGTGGTTTGGAGCACAGTGGGGGCGTGATCTGGGTTAGATTTTGGAAGGATCACTTTTGCTGTATGTGGAGCCAGGCCATGGTGAGAGAACGGCTGTGTAGCTATAAAAACTCTCTTCCAGATTTGCAAAATGTCGATGAGAATAACTGCTTTAAAATATCTTTATAGAATACTCTATCCAGATAAAAGAAACAAAAGTTTGGCATGATCTTCAAATAACCCAAGGGGGAGAAAAATATTAGGCAAATATAAACAGCATTGCATTCAAGAGGTGAAGTTGAGACATGCTTTCAATCTAGCCTCTGCAACAGCCAAGTCATCACAGCGCAATCAAATCCAGCTGGGACCACGGAAGATGACTCCATATCCTGTGGATACTCTGCTTGGCACAATGTGGGTGGGAGCCAATGAGGGCTGGATGGATGGAGGCCCTGAGACTGCTGCCAACCCTTGTTCAGAGCTAGTGGAAACTTCTGACTCTGAAGTCTTCTTTGCAGCTGGAAATGGGGAAACGACTTAGGGAAGGTGCTGAAGCTGGCTTGGATAAGGCAATGTCCCACTGGAGCTATTTCTGAGCATTTTATTATTACTCAAATCCGTCTTCCCTCCCCCTTTTTTTTAATTGGTAAGTTTTTATGCTGGTAATAATAGGTGATACTTATTCATTAATTTACAATGTGCCAGGTACTATGTTAAACTTATCATATTCATTATCTTACTAATTTAAGCCTTCCCAACAGCCCAATGTGGGAGGTGATATTATTATTGCCCACAATGTTTAGAAGTGGGATCACAAGTTTAGAGACTTGCAGAATTCCAGTTAGTTAGTAGCACAACTGAGATTCATCAGAATCCAGCTCATCAGAATCCAGTCTGTGCATTTGAACAATAGCACACTGTCTCTGACTGTTACTTGCCAAGCATCTACGTGAGGAGTTGCCCAAATGGCGGCAAAGGCTATTCTTACTTGGTTTCCTTTTAATATACATTGGCAGACGTTTTGCATCGCCATGAGGTCTGCTGACTCCCAGTGCAGGAAATCAGTAGCCACAAGGTATTAGACTGATGTGAGAAAATGCTTATAACGAATATGCAAACCTTATTTTATTTTATTATTATTATTTTTTGAGATGGAGTCTCGCTCTGTCACCCAGGCTGGAGTGCAGTGGCGCGATCTTGGCTCACTGCAAGCTCCACCTCCCAGGTTCACACCATTCTCCTGCCTCAGCCTCCGGAGTAACTGGGACTACAGGCGCCTGCCACCGCACCCAGTTAATTTTTTCTATTTTCAGTAGAGACGGGGTTTCACTGTGTTAGCCGGGATGGTCTCAATCTCCTGATCTCATGATCCGCCCGCCTCGGCCTCCCAAAGAGCTGGGATTACAGGCATGAGCGGCCGCGCTCGGCCGCAAACCTTATTTTAAGCAGACCTGGTAAGAAGAAAAAAAGACTTATAAAACAGGCATTCGAAGGACATACTCGTACTTCGAAAATTTTTATTGCATAAATTGGTATATACTTGCACATGCACACAAAATTATTACTTTGCCAAATGAATTGCCAGAGTATTCCTTTGGATAGACATCTAGCACATAATGCAACTCGTGTACAATTTACTCTAGGACATTTATGCTGATGACATAATGTATCCAAGCACATGATGCTTATGACAAATATAGCTGCATGATGACAATCGTGGACAGTCAATGGCTGTTATCTGGGGTAAAAGCCAACAAGCTGATGTTGACCATCAAGCATCACAATCTCATCACAGAACTTTCCTACTGAAACATTTTTACAAGTTGCTAACTTTAAAAAAAATCTTTTATTTTATTTTATTTGTCTATTTATTTTTTGAGATGGAGTTTCACTCTTGTTGCCCAGGCTGGAGTGCAACGGCGCAATCTCGGCTCACCACAACCTCTGCCTCCCAGGTTCAAGCGATTCTCCTGCCTCAGCCTCCTGAGTAGATGGGATTACAGGCATGCACCACCACGCCCGGCTAATTATGTATTTTTAGTAGATGCGGGGTTTCTCTGTGTTGGTCAGGCTGGTCTCGAACTCCCGACCTCAAGTGATCCGCCCACCTCGGCCTCCCAAACTGCTGGGATTACAGGTGTGAGCCACTTCACCCGGCTTATTTATTTATTTTTTTGAGACAGGGTCTCACTCTGTTGCCCAGGCTGGAGTGCAGTGGTGCCATCTTGGCTCACTGCAGCCTCAACCTCCCAGGCTCAAGTGATTCTCCCACCTCAGCCTCCCAAGTAGCTGGGACCACGGGCATGTGCCATCACGCCCCACTAATTTTTGTATTTTTTTGTAAAGACAGGGTCTCACTATGTTGCCCAGGCTGATCTCAAACTCCTGGGTTCAAGTGATCCTCCTGCCTCTGCCTCCCAAAGTGCTGGGATTATAGATGTGAGCCACCGCTCCTGGCGAAAGTCTTTTATCGTAAAAATTATTTTATTTTATTTTTTACCAGGAATAAAAAAGTAACTTTTAACCACAGCTGAAACCTTTGCTTGCTACATCATAGCAAAGAAGCCCTGTGCATTAAGTATCACGTTTATAACTCAAAGTTACTTTCACCACATGGAGATGTTTCCCCTAGTCTTGTGGTTTGTAAAAATGGCTAGATATTCCAGTGGTAAATATTCTGCAGATGATATTTTATTAATAAACTGACAGGGGAAGGAAAGAGATGGGAATGGAAGGATATCACTCTGTTCTTTATTCTGACTACATATTTTGATTCATCCACACTTTGGAGAGATGCATGTCCGGAATTTACAGCCAATGGTTACCATGGAGAATTATGGAATTGGCAAACTCACCCCTCTGCCCCGAAGGGCAGTGGACAGAAAGGTGAATTTAGTGAATAATTTAGAACCCCAGGCTGGGTGCAGTGCTCACACCTGTAATTCCAGCACTTTGGGAGGCTGAGGTGGGCGGATCACCTGAGGTCAGGAGTTCAAGACCAGCCTGACCAACATGGAGAAACCCCATCTCTACTAAAAAATACAAAATTAGCTGGGCATGGTGGCTCATGCCTGTAATCCCAGCTACTTGGGAGACTGAGGGAGGAGAATCGCTTGAACCTGGGAGGCGGAGGTTGCAGTGAGCTGAGATCATGCCACTGCACTCCAGCTTGGGCAACAAGAACAAAACTCTGCCTCAAAAAAAGAAAAAAAAATTTAGAACCCCATTTCCAGAAGACTAATTCCTAATGTAGACTACCAATCTAAGTTTAGATGAATGAAGCACCGTATTCCATGTGATACAGTTTTCATTCTAGCACAAAATGTAATTCTCACTATCCATGGCCCTGTTGATAACTGAGGATCTGATACTGGCTTCCTGATATTTCTTTTTTTTGGAGACAGAGTCTCGATCTGTTGCCCAGGCTGGAGTGCAGTGGCACAATCTTGGCTTACTGCAACCTCTGCCTCCCGCTTTCAAGTGATTCTCGTGCCTCAGCCTCCTGAGTAGCTGAGATCACAGGCGTGAGCCACCACACCTGGCTAATTTTTGTATTTTTAGTAGAGACAGGGTTTCACTGTGTTGGCCAGTCTGGTCTCGACCTCCTGACCTCAGGTGATCCACCCTCCTTGCCTCCCAAAGTGTTGGGATTACAGGCGTGAGCCACCATGCTCAGCTGCTTCCGGATATTTCTGAAAACTCTGTTTTTACATTTTCTGTTTTGGAACACTTCAATCACATGCTATTTTTTTTTCCTTAATGAGAGTAGATGTGTGGAGACGCTTTCCAGAGGGGATTTCCCCTAGCTTACTGTAAATTCTTTCAGTTCCCTTTTTTGTAGTATTTTTCCTAATCGTTAATTTTTACTGTTCATAAGCATTTCCTCAAATATTATTAAATATATTATTTAAAATAGAATCAGTACATTTAAAAAATCTCAATATCAAATAATATTAGTATTAAGTTGTATTTGTATTTAAATATTTATCATTAATATGAAATAATATATCTATTGTTTAAATATTTATCAGTACATTTTTCCCCCTTTAAGTTAAAAAAATAAAAGACAAACAAGAGAAGGAGTCCTTCCTCAGACTTAGTTTATGCTTTTGGCAAACTTTTCACCTTTTCAGTTGAATAAGTGACAATGACTTGTTGCATTAGAAGACTATGGGAATGACTTCAAAGAGCTGTAACATCTTATGTGTGTCTGTAGTCCCAGCTACTCGGAAGGCTGATGCATGAGAATCGCTTGAACAGGGAGGTGGAGGTTGCAGTGAGCAGAGATTGTGCCACTGGACTCCAGCTGGGGCAACAGAGTGAGAGACTGTCTCAAAAAAAAAAAAAAAAAAAAAAGAGCTGTAACATCTTAAAATGCTTTAGCAATTCAAATTAGTTCCAGTATATCTTACTTATTTGGAGTTATACTTTAATGATACAAGTTGGCCACTTTTGCTTATTAATATTAGAAAAAAACTTCGTCTTAATTACTTTTCTGTGGGGAAACAATTATAATCTGTACTATGTAACCATTTATACAATTTATAACAAAGACATACCCATTCTTTGGAAGAGAGCTATTTGCGCTAGCTGTTTTAAGTATGTTTATGTGTGAGCCTCTCTGGGAAGTTTATATTTTGGCGACAAAAATTTTTTTTTTGTCTGAAAACTGGCAGAATGGATTTTTTTTAAATAAAAATTTTTTAAAAAAGCATTTTCTCCCCAGATTAGGTCTGCCAGTGGAAGTAATTATGGCCTGGTGTTCCTTGGGTTCTTTTGCACCCTTTGGTCAAGGTGGCTTGTTGCTGAGAGATCATTTTGCTGACTGCACATTGGATTTCACTTCTAGATGCCTAAGCTCTATTTAGTAAGCTGGGTGAGTTTATGCAAAATAGCAACCCTGAAGTGGAAATATCCACACAGTTTAGTAGCTGCCATGAATATATCACACATCAGACTCAATACACCATGAAGACACCCCCAATAGTTTCTAATCATTTACATATGTTCTTTCCTTAACAGCATTTGCATTATAATCACTTTATTCATAAATCAAATGGTCCATTTAAAAGAGATTATATAGAGGAAAAATTATTTCAAGACTTGTTTACCAGTGTTTTTACTTAAGCTAGTTCCCAAAGCCTATAAATAAAAAGGGTTATTTTCATGTGAACTGTTTAACTCATCAATGTGTACAATGCATCTTGTGTAGAAGTTAGACCTCCTCTGAAAGAAATTTCCAGAAATATATTTTTATTTAGGAACAAAAGCTTAAGTTATAAGACACTCTAACAAAGTGTTTGTATGTGTTTGTATGTGTTTTTCTAACCATAGAAAACATTATTTTAGTGAATGTTCAAATACACAGTGGTACTGTCTGCTTCTCTGGAAGTTTCTGTGACAATAGGGATACAGGTTAAATGTACCATATGTTATATTGAATCAGGTTCCAGGGAGAGGGCTATATATCATTGAGGAGAAAACAGGCCTTTGCTTTCAGAAAGGTAATCTGGAAATCTAAAATACAGTAATCCCACCACATAATGTTGTATCTTCATAATGATGAATTACTAACATACTACTTTAATTTAATCCCTAAACTCACCTAGAGTCTACAAGGAATTTTTACAATCTCCTTTTCCCTTCCCTCCCCTCCCCCCTCCCCTCCCCCTCCCCCTCCTTCCCTCCCTCCTTTCCTTCCTTCCTCTTTCTTTCTTTCTTTTTTTTTTTTTTTGAGGGAGTCCCCCTCTGTCGCCCTGGCTGGAGTGCAGTGGCGCAATCTTGGCTAACTGCAACCTCTGCCTTCTGGGTTCAAGCGAGTCTCCTGCCTCAGTCTCCCGAGTAGCTGGGATTACAGGCATGTGCCACCAAACCAGGCTGATTTTTGTATTTTTAATAGAGTCAGGGTTTCACCATGTTGGCCAGGCTGGTCTCAAACTCCTGACCTCAGGTGCTCCACCCACCTCGGCCTCCAAAAGTGTTGGGATTACAGGCATGAGCCACTACGCCTGACCTACAATCTCCATTTCTTATAACGAATTCATTCAAACTATGTGTTAAGGGGAAGAAGATAAGTAATCATAGTTCTTGCCCAGAAGGAGTAAGAACAGGAGTAAGAATGAAATGCTATGGACTCAGTACATATGTGTAAAGGCCATTAGCTCTATAAAAATTTTAAGGTGAGGCAGGAGCTTCATTCGATTCTACAAGTTTGAGCCTTTTTATGTTTCAGTGTAAGATGTTTATTTTATGTAAGTCAATGTGTGATAATGTTAAATCCATGCAAGGAAGACACAGGCAGCTCAGTGGTTGGCTTTGGGGAGCAAAGGATGAAAGGAAAGCTGCTGTGCAGGCTGGAAGGGAGAGGACAGGGGCTTTTTCTTAGGAATCTTGGGAATTTTCTCAAGCTTCTTGGCTGCTCTGAGGAAGTAGTTTGACCTTTGCCTGGCTACTCAGTATTGGAATGAGATCCTGAGAGGTGAAGCCAGCTGGACTTCCTGGGTCGAGTGGGGACTTGGAGAACTTTTCTGTCTTACAAGAGGTTTGTAAAATGCACCAATCAGTGCTCTGTTGCTAACTAGAGGTTTGTAAAATGCACCAATCAGTGCTCTGTTGCTAACTAGAGGTTTGTAAAATGCACCAATCAGCACTCTGTGGCTAGCTAGAGGTTTGTAAAATGCACCAATCAGTGCTCTGTAAAATGGGCCAGTCAGCACTCTGTAAAATGGGCCAGTCAGCACTCTGTAAAATGGACCAATCAGCAGGACATAAGTGGGGACAAATAAGGGAATAAAAGCTGGCCACCCCAGCTAGCAGGGCAACCTGCTTGGGTCCCCTCCCACACTGTGGAACCTTTGTTCTTTCACTCTTCACAATAAATCTTGCTGCTCCTCCTTCTTTGGGTCCGTGCCATATTTAAGAGCTGTAACACTCACCGCAAAGGTCCGTGGCTCCATTCTTGAAATCAGCGAGACCACAGACCCACTGGAAGGAACCAACTCCAGACACAGTCCCATCCTAGAGACTCCTCTCTTGCAAAAGGCTTGGAATATTTTGTTTCTAGTTTTTGTTTCTATATTCTTTCCATTGAAAAAGTATTATCTGGCAGAGTGTGGTGGTTCACACCTGTAATTCTAGCCATGTTGGAGGCGGAGGTGGGAGGATTGTTTTAGCCCAGGATTTCAAGACTGCAGTGAGCTGGGATTACTGCTACTGCACTCCAGCCTGGGGGACAGAGAAATACCCTATCTCAAAAAAAAAAAAAAAAAAAAAAAAGCAATTAAGAAAACACTTTAACACTAACATTGTACACTTAGTTTAAACATTGCATTTAGGCCAGGCATGGTGGCTCACGCCTGTTATCCTAGAATTTTGGGAGACTGAGACAGGTGGATTGCTTGAGGCCAGGAGTTCAAAACCAGCCTGGCCAACATGGTGAAACCCCGTTTTTATTAAAAATACAAAAAAATTAGCTGAGCGTAGTGGCAGTCACCTGTAATCCTAGCTACTCGGGAGGCTGAGGCAGGAGAATTGCTTGGACCCGGGAGGCAGAGGTTGCAGCGAGTTGAGATCACGCCACTGCACTCCAGCCTGGGCAACAAGAGTGAAACTCCGTCTCAAAAAACAAAACCCGTTACATTTAATATTTAACATTAACATTATGTATTATCAGTCTATCAAACATTACAATGCTTAACAAATCCATGCCACGTCAGTACTAACACACTTAACTTGCACAGATGTAGACGGAATACAATCTGTAGGAAGCAACTTAGAATAGGAATTCAGCCTCCTGCTGCCACCAGACATCCCCAGGGCTCTGTGAGGACAAGGGATTGTTTTGGGTTCAAGGCAAGGTAAACCACAACACATTGAGCAGGGACCAGTCACCACTTGGAGGAGATGATACATATCTTTTTCTAGAAGTTTGTTTTTTTCCATTATATGATTTAAAGAAAAGGCAGCCACAGTTCATATGGTGTTAGAGAATCTTGAAAAAACAAATTCACATTCTTTTCTCTCCACTTGATCAACAACTGTGTAATTCTAAATTCCTGGGAGGCGTTGGGTTTGACTTTATTGGATTCAGCCCATAGTCTGAAAATGAGGTGGTTTCTTTATTTGATAAGTTCCCCGGCTAAAGTTTCAGCAACTGTTCTTAAGGAAATGTTATCTCTTTATCGTAAGAAAAGCTTTTCGTACCAAATTTTCAGTGTTCTGGTTGTTCCAAAATAGTAGGAATGGAAATGTTGGCTGTCAGAAAGTCTCTTCCTCTATTGGTGGGAAAGAAAAATAGCCTATCTGAATCATGAGAGGGATCGTAGAGATTTCCCATTCCAAAGTCCCTTCCTTTTTCAGACGAGGAAACTGAGGCCCAGGGAGGTTAACTGAAACAATACCGAGGGCTTGCCCTGCACTTAGGGTGGGAATGAGATCCCTGGGTTTTTAGTGAATGGAATGGGATTCTTCAAACATCCTAGCCTGGTTATAAATTGCACGTTAACTCCCTGATGATGTGGAGAGGCTGTGAGCTTGACTGAGCGTTACTGTTCACAAGTGTATCTTTTTACTTAAGGATTAGGAACTGTGTGCTGACTTAGCCCAGGTGAGCTTTGATTTTGCCCCAGGTCAACATTGGAAACCACGTCTTTTATAGGAAAGGAACAGGAAAATCCAGTATGAGATTTCACATACATATTTATTCTCCTGATAAGACTCCAGGTTCCTGGTGCAGTTGCTTTCGCTTCCCTGTTAATGATTTGATCGTGTTACCTCTCCTTTGTGATGTAGGTTTTTCTGAAATGATGTAAATAATGGTCTAAGTCATCTTCCTTACTCAGTCAATAAATATTTGGCTATAGTCTGTATTATTTTCTTTTTGCTGTTTAACATATAACTCTTTGTTGGTTATTTTTTTTTTCTGAGTGAATTTCACACCACCCCTAAATGAAAGCTACATGAAGGCATCAAGCCTAGCTTAGTGTTTTTCACATCATTAATTCTAAGTAACATTTCTGAAGCTACTTGAAAAACTAAAATTTTATAAGGTGAGCTACTGAAAAGTCATTACATCAAGGCTTTAATGTATTGTCTTGGTAATGATAAATTTCCATGTGTCAGAATTGCACAGAGCACTGTAGAATTCCTACAGCCACACAGGTTCCTCTTTCCCAGGGATTTCTGTGTACAGGTCAAACCTCTATAAAATAAAGCTGTCAAAAGACAAAATTACAACCACTTTAAAGATCGAACTGCCTTTTATGTGTGATGCTAGAATGGGGCAGCACCTCCTTCTATACGGTAGAGTGTTCTGATGGGCGGAGCACAGGAGGTTTGCTTTATAGGCAGAAAAAGGCTGAAGAGAGCAGAAATAGGGGACAAAAAGTGGATTGATCATTTCAAATTTACTTTCCCTACAGATGGTTAAAACAGAGGGGAACTTCCTTGTCACTCAGGCTCTGGTACACTAGGCTCCTTTTGACTGGTTGTTGTATAGCTTCTGTTTTGGGAAAACTGGCCTGTTTCAGACCAGCTAATTTTTGTATTTTTAGTAGAGACAGCGTTTTACCATGTTGGCCAGAGTTCATTCAGATCTCATGGCAATTAGCCTTACTGACTGGTCACTCAGGCTGATTGCTGGGGCCCAGAGTCGGAGCTCAGTCCAAACAACAGCCTCCCATGTGTTTAGCAGAGGTTGCCATTCCTTTCTTGGTCCCTTTTGTCTTAGAATCAGTTGTCTGAATTACCAGGTATTGTCATCTCCAAGGGAGGATCTGTCTTGGAAATTTCTAGCTAGTCCCCTTTTCCTAATAGTGGACACGTGTGTTCCCAAAAGGAATGACTATGAATGGGCCAGTGTTTCATGGACCATGTCCTCCAAAACTCCTGTGTATTTACTTACAGACGATGGGCCGGAACAAGTGGGAAACACTGCCTTTGGCTTGATTCCATCCAGTCCATAGGATGACATTGTGTGGCCACTGGTCTTCATGCCCAGACAATATTTTCCCTCTGTAGCTATGCCTTTAAGACAGAAAACTAAAAGGCTTAAAACCACTAGACAATTCCAGGAGGAGGCTACTTTCTTTGTTGTGCTTCTGTTGTTGACACTTCTGTTCTCAAGGTTAATTACATATTTGGTTAACTGATTTAATTAGTTAATTGGTTTGCTGGGCCTGCCTCCTTGGTAAGAATTCAAATGCAAATTCACACCGGGATATGCCCTTTCATTGTTAGTGGCCTATAACCAAGACACACACACACTACTTAATTATAAGTGTTTGTTTTGGGGAATTTGCTACTTGTTCTCTGAAGCAGATTTTCTTTTACACTAGGAGAGCAAATGCCAGTTTACTGCCAATTCCAGAAGTCTGCTCTATTGCAGCAAAGAAGGAGATGGGAATGGCAGGGTCTAGAAGCATGAGACGTCTCTGACGTCTGCTCTGATCCTCCCAGTGCCTGGTGGGTTCTGGGGCCAGAACTGGGCACGGTGACTCAAAATGTGAAGATGTCCTCCTTCTGGGGTGTGTCGTGTGTCCTCTCTACCTCAGCAGAGAAAACAAGAAAATGAAACGGGATTCAGAGTGTCAATTCTAAACATTAACACTTTCTGAATAATCAATAAAAAACGAATTCTGGCCGAGCATGGTGGCTCACATTTGTAATCCTAGTGCTTTGGAGGCTGAGCTCAGGAGTTCAAGACCAGCTTGGGCAACATGGCAAAACCCTGTCTCTACTAAAAATATCCACACACACACACACAAAAATTAGCCAATTGTGGTGGCACACGCCTGTAATCCCAGCTACTCAGGAGGCTAAGGCACAACAATTGCTTGAACCTGGGAGGTGGACGTTGCAGTGAGCCGAGATCACGCCACTGCACTCCAGCCTGGGTGACAGAGCGAGACTTCGTCACAAAAAAAAAAAAAAAAAAAAAGAGAATTCTGTCTGGGTTGCTGGTGGAATAAGAAAAAGCAGAGGCTGGTCATGGTGGCTCACGCCTGTAATCCCAGCACTTTGGGAGGCCGAGGCAGGTGGATCATGAGGTCAGGAGATCAAGACCATCCTGGCTAACACAGTGAAACCCCGTCTCTACTAAAAATACAAAAAATTAGCCTGGCGTTATGGTGGGCACCTGTAGTCCCAGCTACTCGGGAGGCTGAGGCAGGAGAATGGCGTGAACCCGGGAGGTAGAGCTTGCAGTGAGCCGAGATCGTGCCACTGCACTCCCGCCTGGGAGACAGAGGGAGACTCTGTGTCAAAAAAAAAAAAAAAGTAAAAGCAGAAAAGGTGTTTCACTTAGATAGGTTTTACGGTTCCAGATTAACTCTCTAATCATTTCTAGTCCTTTCTATTTTCAATCTGCCTGATTAAAAATAGAAAAATCAGGCTGGGTGTAGTGGCTCATGCCTGTAATCCCAACACTTTGGGAGGCAGAGGCAGGTGGATCACTTGAGGTCAGAAGTTCAAGACCACCTGGCCAACATGGTGAAACGCCATCTCTACTAAAAACACAAACAATTAGCTGTGCATGATGGCCCTTACCTGTAATCCCAGCAACTTGGGAGTCTGAGGCAGGAGGATTGCTTGAACCCAGGAGGTGGAGGTTGCACTGAGCTGAGATTGATATTGCCATTGCACTCCAGACTGGGCGACAGAGCGGGACTTCATCTAAAAAAAAAAAAAAAATTATATTTTTCACAGATGACTTTATTGATGTCGAGCAAATTATTAGCCTCTCTTTTTTTTTTTTTTTTTTTTTTTAGGGCTAGTCAAGTGCAGTAGTGAGAAGGAGGGAAAGAGTAGAACCAGGAGTTCAATCTGTAACTGACTGAATAATCAATTGAGATAACTCACTACCTTCAGGCCAGTCTATCAGCCTACTTTGTTTGGCATTTGGAAGATCAGAGTTTGGAGAAGAAATGCTCCAGGGTTCTCAGTCCTTGATGAGTTGTACTCAGAGTGAGTTGAGGGTTGCTCTTGCCATGTGTGTTTGCTTGCGTGGTTCTGAGAAATCTGGAAAGAACTTGGCTGATGACTTTAAAGCTGGTGGTAGATCCTTTTAACTGGAGAATGGAGTCTGTCCATTGTTGGAATGACATTGATTTTTGTTTTCTCTTTAATTGTTGAGTTTCTCATTTCTGCTGCAGGGTTAACAAATTTGTAACCTCCTTGGCAGTCTTGCCTGAGATTCTTCTTTCCTCTCATAATTAGAGAGCTTTTTGTAATCTTTCATCAGACTTTCCTTTGAACTAGCTTAATTATGTCTCATTCCAGCTTTATTGATTGGTGTCGCTAATTGATCGTTTTTCTTCCATAATATTGCTTTATGCACTTTAAAAACAATTATAGCTCTTTTTTATTTATTTTTTATTTTGGAGACAGAGTCTTGTTCTGTCGCCCAGGCTGGAGTGCAGTGGTGCGATCTCCGCTCACTGCAACCTCCGCCTCCCAGGTTCAAGCGATTCTCCTGCTTCAGCCTCCCAAGTAGCTAGGATTACAAACATGCGCTACTACACCTGGCTAATTTTTTGTATTTTTAGTAAAGACAGGATTTCTCCATGTTGGTCAGGCTGGTCTTCAACTCCTGACCTCAGGTGATGCACTCTCCTTGGCCTCCCAAAGTGCTGGGATTACAGGCGTAAGCCACCACGCCCAGCCTAATTATAGATCTTTTCATGTCCATCTTCTCCATTGCCAAAATACTCTTTTAAAAAGGTAGAATTATTTTTTAAATTGTAGAAGTCATATCACAGTGGTACCATTTGACCTTTGTTTTTCCTTCTGAATCAGTCTTTATATTGCTCCCTACAAATCATACTTCAAGTGACGTTTCCTTTGGATTTGAGGTTGAAAACCCAAACATGAGACCAGCGTCCTATAAGCAGTGCGGAAGTCCATGGCAGAAGTTCTCAGGCTGTGTGCTGTGTGTGGAACTCTTGTTCATACATTGCAGTGTCAGAGGCCATTTCCTCTTTTTATAGGGAGGCTTGGGAGAAAGGCGGGTGGCAACACTGTCTCATTGATGACTCATGTTCCTGTGTCTATGAGCGTTAGGGAGAATGACAGAGCTCTCCGGAACAGCGTCCTCAGGGCCTGCAGCACTACTCAGTGGGGTCTGATTCCTTCTGCTTTTTATAGTGAGGCGTTCATAGAGTGTCACAGCCTTCATGAGGAAACGGGAAATGAGATGGGGGCCCAAGCAAACAGACCAGACTTGGGAGGAAGAAAAGAAAAGAAAAAAAGGAGAAAAATAGAGAGGGGAAAGAGGGTGATTAAAGGCAGATAAAGAAAAGAGATGCATAGAAACAACATTGAGAAAAATGAGAAGTGTATGGAATGGCATTTAAAAGTCACTCTTAGGCCAGGTGCGGTGGCTCACACCTGTAATCCCAGCACTTTGGGAGGCCGAGGCAGGCAGATCACGAGGTCAGCAGATGGAGACCATCCTGGCTAACACAGTGAAACCCCGTCTCTACTAAAAAAAAAAAAAAAAGAAAATACAAAAAAATTAGCCAGGCGTGGTGGCGGGCACCTGTAGTCCCAGCTACTCGGGAGGCTGAGGCAGGAGAATGGCGTGAACCCAGGAGGTGGAGCTTGCGGTGAGCGCCACTGCACTCCAGCCTGGGTGACAGAGCGAGACTCCATCTCAAAAAAAAAAAAAAGAAAAGAAATGCATAGAAACAACATTGAGAAAAATGAGAAGTGTATGGAATGGCATTTAAAAAGTCACTGTTAGGCCAGGCGTGGTGGCTCATGCCTGTAATCCCAGCACTTTGGGAGGCCGAGGCAGGCGGATCACAAGGTCAGGGCTTTGAGACCAGCCTGGCCAATATGGTGAAACCCGTCTCTACTAAAAATACAAAAATTAGCCGAGTGTGGTGGCACGCGCCTGTAGTCCCAGCTCCTCAGGAGGCTGAGGCAGAAGAATCACTGGAACCCGGGAGGTGGAGGTTGCAGTGAGCTGAGATCCCGCCACTGCACTCCAGACTGGGTGACAGAGCGAGCCTCCATCCCAAAAAAAAAAAAAAAAAAAGTCACTCTTGTTATGGTTATTCCTGCCTTTGAATTGATGGAAAGGAAATGGTTTGGTGTCCAACTCTCAAACACTCTAGCTGTGAACGTATGGGCCTAAACTTGTCCTGTGTGAAAGACGTGTAAATCATTTGGTGTCTGTTCCTTACATCTTGGCAAAGGTTATCTCCTAGGCTCTGTGCAGTGGGATCTGATATGTGGAAGAGGAGGTAGGGGGAAGAGAGGAGGGTAGAGGAGCCCCAGGCAGGAAGCGGTTGGGGGGTGGGGGCTGCTGGGAGGCCTCCCCTCCAGAAGAGCCAGCAGCCTGGTGAGGCACAGCCCAGCCTCAGGTGTGAGTGTCTTGGATGGTGAGGAATAGAGTGTAGCTGGACCAGGATGCAGGATGGATGAGGCTGCCAGGGTCACCGGAGAGAGGCGGTCATATAGCTTAAGCTTTTGTTGGCTGCACTTTAGTTAACTAAACAACCAGGGGAGCATGGATTTCATGCCAATTAGCAAATATTCCCATGCTGGTTTTTCACCCTGTGAAATTATTAACATCAGGTGTAACCATTGTGGCTCACTGGAACCCAGTCACCTCTTTTGATGAGAGGATTTTTGTTTTCTTGCCCTTATCTAACATTCACATACTCAGTGTCAACTATCAACTAACATTAACATTGACCTTGGAGGCCAGTGAAGTCAGAGATGAAGACCGAAACTGAGGTTACACATGCTCTTGGTTTCACCATCTGCAGAAATATCAGGAGAAATAATAGGGGTATTCATCCCGATGGACAGCCAGGCCCCTCCTAGCACCTTCTGTTTGCCTCGCCTTATGCCCCCAGCACTCTGCTTGGTCCTACAGCTCTGCCTACTGTGGCCACTAGCAACAGAGATGATCACGGCAGCCCTCGGTGTGCTCACCGTGCTCCAGACACTGCGCTAAGTGCCGAATGCATGTCAGGTCATGCAATTCTCCAAACTCTAAGGTCCCTTTTGTCATATTATTTATATTTTACAAATGAGTAAACTGATAGACAGAAAGGTTAAGATGGCCCAGGGTCACACTCTGTTAAATAGCACAAAAGAGACACGAGATTGGAGAAATGATGCCTAATAAGACAGATTCCGTCTTTGCCCTCCCCGCAGCAGAAAAGGAGTTGCTCATATTTGACTGTGGTGTGAGACTCAGTCAGATGGGGTTTAGACTAGAGGCAGAGAGTCGAGAAGAAACCCTTTAGTAATAGGGGTGAGGAATGATGGATCCCTGAACTAAGGTGATAGCAAAGAGAATGGAGAGAAGGTGGATTTGAAAGTGAGTAAACACTTTGGGAGGCCAAGGCGGTGGATCACCTGAGGTCAGGAGTTTGAGACCAGCCGGGCCAACATGGTGAAACCCTGTCTCTACTAAAAATACAAAAATTAGGCCGGGCACGGTGGCTCACGCCTGTAATCCCAGCACTTTGGGAGGCCGAGGCTGGCGAATCATGAGGTCGAGATCGAGAACATCCTGGCTAACACGGTGAAACCCCGTCTCTACTAAAAATACAAAAAATTAGCTGGGCATGGTGGCAGATGCCTGTAGTCCCAGCTACTTGGGAGGCTGAGGCAGGAAAATGGCGTGAACCCGGGAGATGGAGCTTGCGGTGGGCCGAGATCGCACCACTGCACTCCAGCCTGGGCGACAGAGTGAAACTCCATCTCCAAATAAATAAATAAATAAATAAATATTAGCTGGGCGTGGTGGTGGGTACCTGTAATCCCAGCTACTCGGGAGGCTGAGGCAGGAGAACTGCTTGAACCTGGGAGGCAGAGGTTGCAGTAAGCTATCATGCCATTGTACTCCAGCCTGGGCAACAGAGCGACTCTCTGTCTCAAAAAAAAAAACAAAAAACAAAAAACAGTGAGTAAAGAAGTGGGGCTCATAGACATAGTGACTAACCAGAAGTCAGGGATTCGGGCCTGGGCTCCTGGGCTGGGAGTGAGAGGGTTCTGGCCTGTTCCTTCCCTTGGCAAATGGCACCACCCTTTCCTGCAGCCCTCCTGTATCTTGTGTTTATACCTGGAAGTGTGGCTTTAGCCAGTGGAGCCAGAAGTCTGGTAAATGTCTGTGAAACACAGAAGAGCCGAGGTAGCCCTGAGTCGTGGATGCCGTTGGTGCCTTACCCAGACTGTCTTTGCTGGGGGCCCCTGCCTCAGCTGCTGGGTCATTTGAGAGGCCTTTTCTGGAAAAATGTTCTTGACTCACAGGAGCCCCCTTGCCTGGAGACAGCTGAGTAGGTACCTCAGGATGTCCCCATTTTCCTCACCACATACACACTGGGGACTGGCCAGTCAACTAGCAGATACGGAGCCAGAAAGACTGGGATCCCTTACTTCAAGGCCAGGCAGCTCTGTGGTTTGATTGATTGCACTGTCACCTCCTCCCTGTCCGTGGACCAGGCTATGACTGGGCTTTCCCAGAGATCACATCCTGCTTCCCGGCTTCCTCATCCTGGTCACCCTTCTCTCACTCCCTCTTAGGGGCTGAATTATGTCTTCTGCCCCCAATTCATATGCTGAAGGCCTAACCCCCAGTACCTCAAAATGTGACCGTATTAGCAGATAGGACCTTTTAAGAGGTCACTAAGTCAAAATGAGGCTGTTAGGATGGGCCATAACTCAATGTGACTGGTGTCCCTATAAGAAGAGGAAATGTGGACATACAGGCCAGAGATGCTCTTGCACAGAGGAAAGACCATGTGAGGATGCAGTGAGAAGGGGCTGTCTACAAGCCAAGGAGAGAGGCCTCAGGAGAAACCAAACCTACTGACAGGCTGATCTTGAACATCTACCCTGTAGAACTGTGAGAAAATTAACTCCTTTTTTATTTTATTTATTTATTTATTTATTTATTTTGAGACAGAGTCTTGCTCTGTTGCCCAGGCTGGAGTGTAGTGGCGGTATCTCAGCTCACTGCAAGCTCTGCCTCCCGGGTTCACACCAGTCTCAGCCTCCCAAGTAGCTGGGACTACAGGCGCCCGCCACCACTCCTGGCTAATTTTTTTTTTTTTTTGTAGAGACAGGGTTTCACCGTGTTAGCCAGGATGGTCTCTATCTCCTGATCTCGTGATCCGCCCACCTCAGCCTCCCAAAGTGCTGGGATTACAGGCTTCAGCCACCACACTCAGCCGAGAAAATCAACTTCTGCTGTTGAAGCCTCCTAGTCTGTGGCAACCCTAGCAAATTAGCAGACTCCCTCACATGTTTTTCCTGAAGCGCATTCCTTCAATAAGCCAAAAGCACCAGGATCCTGGTCTCACACGCTGCTTCTAGGGAACTTGACCAAAGACACAAAGGCACTATGGAAACAATGTTCAGGTTGTATTCCAAGTGTGCCAGCCCTTTGCTGATTATTTCATTAACTTGTTAGTAGAGAGTTAAGACCCAGGCAGCAGAGAGGCTCCCAAGGGCTTCCAAGGACAGTGTGTTCTGTGGACAGTCCAGGCTTTAGAAGCGGGGGAGTCCCCAAGTTTCATCTGGGAATGGAGCCTCCCTCTTTTCCCCAGTCATTTGGCCTTCTATATCTTAAAGAAGTCTATGTTAAAATAAGTTATAATGTACGCATAAATTAATTTGTTGCTGGTTAAAATCAGAAAGACATTCAATCTTGATAAAAAATAATTTCAATCTATCAGAACATGAACTTCTTTTTTTTTTTTTCCTGATGGCAAATGCTTTTGATTTGTTTGTACCTTTTGGCTACATACATAGCAGATAAATGAAGGGGCAAAGTGGGTTAGAAAAAACTCAGGACTGGGAATTGAGAGGCCCAGGATCAAGTTCTGCTGTATAAGTCTGTTTTCACACTGCTATGAAGATACTACCTGAGACTGGGTAATGTTTAAAAAAAAGAGGTTTAATTGACTCACAGTTCCACATGGCTGGGGAGGCCTCAGGAAACTTACAATCATGGCAGAAGGCTAAGGGGAAGCAAGGCATGTGTTATCACGGCAGCAGGAGAGAGAGAGAGAGAGAGTGAAGGGGGAAGTGCCACACTTTTAAACCATCAGACCTCATGAAAACTCACTAACACGAGAACAGCAAGGGGGATGTCCACCCCCATGATCCAGTCACCTCCCACCAGGCCCCTCCCCTGACACATGGGGATTGCAATTCAACATGAGATTTGGGTGGGGACACAGAGCCCAACCACATCATCTGCTTCAACCAGTTGTCTGATTTTAGACCTTCTATTATTCTTGGCTTGGCTTCAGGTTTTCTAAAACAACTCTCCCCTTCCACAAAAACAAAAACACAAAAACAAACAAACAAAAAACCACACATAAAAAAAGGAGTCCAAAATGCTCTCCAAATCTTATTTCCTTCTAAGGTTCTAATTATTCCGACAATCCTGGATATTTCAGTCAAAGGTGTTCCAGCTTCTCGGGTTGCTCCAGTCAGAACCTTCTCACCTCTCTGCAGTTTGCAGGTGGATCTCAACCCACCCTTTGTGCCAGTTTTCATTAGTAAACCTCAACTCCCTTTACCTCTCTGTCCTCAATTCCCCCAGAAGGCTCTGCATGTCAAATAAACCTCTCCAAATAGATTTGGAGTCTGGCTCCGTAGCATTTATTGAAAACCCATTATGTCCTGTTTACTTATTCTGCAATCGGAGCCTGCACATTTCTGATACACTAATGGGAAAGTTCTGGCCAAAGAGGAGGCGATTGTTCTGGCTCTGTCCTGTCCCGTGATATCAAACATTCATCTGTGGAACACATCTGAAACCTTTTGTCCTCTAGTGGCTACAGTGGTTAACCTTGAGAGACAGAGAGAGAGAGAGAGAGAGAGACAGAGAATGTGTGTTGTGTTGGGGGAGAGTTTTTGGCAGGGGAAGGCATTGATTTTATTAGCCTAGGACAACTTACGCTGTGTATTCAAGGAACTGTCAAAATCCCAAAAGTGTACTGTCTAGTGTGTAGTTTTCTTTCTTTCTTTCTCTCCCTTTCTTTCTTTCTCTTTCTTTCTCCCTTCCTTCCTTCCTCTTTCTTCCTTCCTTCCTTCCTTTGTTCCTTCGTTCCTTCCTTCCTTTCTCCTTCCTTCCTTCTTTTCTTTCTTTCTTTCCTCTCTTTCTTTTTTTGAGACGGAGTCTCCTGCTGTCGCCTGGGCTGGAGTGCAATGGTGTGATCTCGGCTCACTGCAACCTCCGCCTCCTGGATTCAAGTGATTCTCCTGCCTCAGCCTCCTGAGGAGCTGGGACTATAGGCATGTGCTACCACACCCAGCTATTTTTTTGTATTTTTAGTAGAGACGGGGTTTTACTATGTTGGCCAGACTGGTCTCGAACTCCTGACCTTGTGATCCACCCGCCTCAGCCTCCCAAAGTGCTGGTATTACAGGCGTGAGCCACTGAGCCCGGCCAGTTTATTTTCTTAAGCCTCTGCTGACAGTGAACTGACCGACACCATGAAGTTCCTGAAATATTGCAAGAAAGAAGTCTTCTCATCTTTTCCTGGCACAGCAGATTCTTTATACCTCTCTAAAAGCTGCCCAGGGATTCCCATTCAAAGCCTCTTGAGATGGAAAAGATGCACTGATTTTTTTTTTTGAGACGGAGTCTCGCTCTGTCACCCAGGCTGGAGTGCAGTGGCGTGATCTCAGCTCACTGCAGCCTCTGCCTCCCGGGTTCAAGCGATTCTCCTGTCTCAGCCTCCTGAGTAGCTGGGATTACAGGTGCCCACGACCACACCTGGCTAATTTTTATGTTTTCAGTAGAGACGGGTTTCACCATGTTGGCCAGGATGGTCTTGATGTCTTGACCTCATGATCCACCTGTCTCGGCCTCCCGAAGTGCTGGGATTACAGGTGTGAGCCACTGCACCCGGCGATTTTTTTTTTTTATGCATATGACACTGGAGAAATCAGAGAATTTTCCAGAAGTAGGGACTTCTTGCCAGAGATCAGTAACCCCTAAAAGGTAAATTCTTTGAGGATACATCCATGCCTTATTTATTTTTGTATTACTGCAATATTGGACCATGCCTGATACATAGCAAGTCTTGAATAAATAACAGGATGAGTAATGAAATGTGGCGCTAAGACTCAAACTCTGGTTTGTCCAGTGAACAGAGCAATATTAATCTGGCATCTCACAACAGGTAGTAGGTTAATCATTTGTTCCCCCAGAAGACACAAACTTGGTGCGTCTTATTTGTAACCAGCACGTAGACAGCCCCAGGCACAGAATTGGGCAATAATAAACTGTCTGTTGGATAAATGTATCAATGAATGAATAAATGCATAGGATGTAAAACTTTCACCTCATTAAGTGAATATTAATGAATTGAAAAAGCAATATGTGCACCTATGTTGTTAGACCCTACGAAATAACCTAACCAGATTCTTTTTTTTTTTTTTTTTTTTTTTGAGACTGAGTCTCACTCTGTCACCCAGGCTGGAGTGCAGTGGCACGATCTTGGCTCATTGCAATCTCCACCTCCTGGGTTCAAGTGATTCTCCTGCGTCAGCCTGCTGAGTAGCTGGGATTACATGCCGGGCTAATTTTTGTATTTTTTAGTAGAGACAGGGTTTCACCATGTTGGCCAGGCTGGTCTCAAACTCCTCACCTTGTGATCCGTCTGCCTCGGCCTCCCAAAGTGCTGAGATTACAGGCGTGAGCCACTGTGCCCGGTCCCAGATTTTGTTTTTAAAAAATTTATAAACTTCCTGGGGTGAAGAAGCAAATACCAACATCTCATCTGACTTTCATTCTGCCACTGAATGTACCTCACAACCCTGACTCCACAGTCAACAGGAAGATAATTTGCCACCCACCTCCTGGAACCATAGCTGTTCCTCTAGAAATGAAGATGGATTCACAGATACGATTACACATAGGTGAAGTTCTGGAACAGGTAAAACTAATTGATGGTGACAGAAATCGCAACAGTGGTTTCCTTCTTGGTAGAACTCATTGGAAAGGGGCATGAGGGAACTTTCTGGGGTGTTGAAAAGTTGTTTAACTTAATTTGGGTGGTGGTTTACATATGTGTATACAATTGTCAAACCCCATTGAATCACAAAGATCTCTACATTTCATAATATTTAAATTATACTTCAATTAAATCAGTGGACAGTGCTGAGATGAGCACGATAAAGCCCATTTCTTTCCAAACACACTTGTTCCCTGTTACATATTAATTTATCCCTGACCCAATGCCCAGTGAGCTCCCCTTCACAATGGCACCGATGTAGAGGGATGACAAATTCTCAGGTTGGTTTAGATTACAATAGTGGGCAGAATAAATGTTATTTCTCCAAAAAAAGTGATGGGCTTGGACCTTGCCTCAAGTTATGGACCTCAATCTTTCACAGACCTCAATCTCTCGGAAATCCAAGGCCCAGATGAATCACGGCATTTTTCCTAAGGCCACACAGTCAACCAGTAGTACAGCTGGGTCTAAAACTTAGACCAGCTCCCTTTCCCCTTCCCTACATTTAGTCTTTCTCCTCTCCTCTCCTCTCCTTTCTCTCTTTCTCTTTCTCTCTTGCTTGCTTTCTTCTCCCTCCCTCCCTCTCTTCCTTCCTTCTCTCTCTTTCTCTGTCTCTCTCTCTCTCTTTTAGATGAAGTCTTACTCTGTTGCCCAGGCTGGAGTGCAGTGGCACAATCTTGGTTCACTGCAACCTCTGCCTCCCGAGGTCAAGTGATTCTCTTGCCTCAACCTCCCGAGTAGCTGGGATTACAGGTGTGCACTACCACGCCTGGCTAATTTTTGTATTTTTAGTAGAGACGGGGGTCTCAACATGCTGGCCAGGCTGGTCTCGAACTCCTGACCTCAAGTGATCTGCCCGCCTTGGCCTCCCAAAGTGCTGGGATGATAGGCGTGAGCCACTGTGCCAGGGCAAGGCCGGTTTTCTTTCCATCGTAGTATGTGGAGTAGAAAAGAGACTTCCCTCAGACCAACCTTTGTTCCCAACCTTGATCTATCAGGTATTACCTGTATGAACTCAAAATAATGTACGTACTGCCCCATGCCTCAGTCTCCACATCTATAAAATGGAGATACTGTGTTTACCTGTGGTTGAGACTAAATGAAATAAAGTCTATCAACACCAGGTGCTTACTGACTGGCGGCCCCTTCTCCTTCTGGCCCTATTCATTGCTAATTCTCCTGCCCGGCCTCTTCCTTTGAATGCTTTTCATGACTAATTCTCCATATTTCCTCCCTATACTCAGCCCCTTGGTATGTTTATTCGCAAGGTTATAATACGATGAATCAGCTCTTTAAATAAATATTTTTCTTCGTGAGAATTAATAACCCTAAGTGTTTAAGGCGAGTTTTAAAAAATTCCCTAAGTCTCTTTTTCCCCATCCCCAGCAAACTCTTGATCCAATAAGAAAACAAACCTCATAAATAGGATAAACTGCAGCATATTGCAAAGAAACCAGATACTTTTTTTTTTTAAAGAAAATATGTGAAAAGGTAAAAAGACTTCAACTTCTCGTAGACTTTCTGTCATCTTTGGCAAATTATATTACTTTCCTGTGCCTATTTAAGAACCTCTCAAAATAAAAATGGCTGTTTCTCTTGCAAAGTTGTGAAACGAAGTAGAAATAATTAGTACTTTCTCTATCTAATACATTTTAAGACATTTGAGGTCCTAGCATCAGACTCTCATCTGGTTCCTCAGATCACCCTGAGGATATTTCAATACTGAGGGTCTGAAATTTGAAGGGGACAAATGAGTGCTTTGCTGCTTGGACCAGTGACACATTCATTTTGTTGCCTTGTCCCATCAGAAACCCCTTATCTTCTGCTGTGCACCACTATGTTTTTGCCTCTCTCCTGGTCAGTTCCAACGCTGGCAACAGCTCCTGAGAGGGTTGACCAGGCAACTATTAAGTACAAGTGGGCCGGGTGCAGTGGCTCATGCCTGTAATCCCAGCACTCTGGGAGGCTGAGGCAGGAGGATCACTTGAGCCCAGGAGTTTGAGACCAGCCTGGGAAACATAGCAAGACCCTGCTCTACAAAAAAATTTAAAAATTAGTTGGGCATCCTGGTGCACGCCTTTAGTCCCAGCTTCTCAGGAGGCTGAGGTGGGAGGATCACTTGAGCCCAGGAGTTGGAGGCTGCGGTGAGTTGAGATTGCACCACTGCACTCCAGCCTGGGTGACAGAGAGAGACCCTGTCTCCAACAACAACAACCACAACAACAACAACAACAACAACAACAACAACAACGTGATTGATATAGCCACTGCCTTCTCTTCTCACCATGCAAAGCCTAGACATTGCCAAGAAGTGCGTGGTCATGACGCAAGTCCAGCAAGCACTATGTCTGGCAGAGAAAGCCACCCAAGAGTCACCCCTCCTGTGACCCCTGAGAATCCTCAGTGTTGGCTGCTGTCATGGCTCTGACCCACAATGATCTGATTTGCTGAGTAAAGATGGGGCTTAGAGAACGTGCAGCATTCCGGCAGCAGGCACCTCGATGGCTGCTGGTTTTTATTTCGTGATAGAGCCAGTAGGCTCTTAGGAGGCCAACACTGCACACAGGAAGACACAAAACAAACACACTCATCAAATCCCCGCTAGTCAGGCTGAGCTGAAAAACAAACTTCGAATTTTCTCCCTTAAACGGGACTGAACTTGACTGGGGCACTCGAACGTTTCCTTGGAAATGTCAAACAGCAAAACTCCGTTCTTTCTGGGTACATCTTTTAAACTCTGTCCCTCCGGGGAAGACCTTGGAGATTTATGCTACTCATACACTTAGGCTTAAAAAAAAAAATCACATCCTGTAGATTCTAGCTGAGGTTCTCAGTTTAGTCTTTAGCACAGTTTTTTCTTTAATCACATGGGAAGGGAATTTGGCTTAAGGGCTCCGTTTTTCCAGGAAGACACAATAATTACTGGGCTGTGCATAGCACAAACTGAGTCTCGGGTTGAAGCTGGTATTGCGATGAGCTTTAGAAATTCTATATCCAACATAATTTTATATATTTGCTTTAGTTCGCATAGCAAGGAAATGGTATTTGGTAAGGAGTTCAGTTCACAGAGCCATGTGATGGCTGACTAGGGGGTCAAAGCTGGAGCTCCAGTTTTCCAGTTTGGTGTCTTTTGCACAGAGCACAGATTTTGTATTTTAAGCAATTGTGCCTTTTATTTTTATTTTTTTAGAGGCAGGGTCTCACTCTGTCACTCAGGCTGGACTACAGTGGTTTGATCATAGTTCACTGCAGCCTCCAGCTCCTGGGCTCAAGGGCTCTTCCTGCCTCAGCCTCCAAGAGTAGCTGGGATTACTGGCACTTGCCACCATGCTCGGCTAATTTTTTAAATTTTTTTGTAGAGATGGGGTCTGACTACGTTGCCCAGGCTGGTCTCAAACTCCTGGCCTCAAGTGATCTTCCCACCTGGGCCTCCTGTAAGTGCTAGTGTGTCCGGAGTTTGTTCCTTCCGGTGGGTTCTTGATCTCCCTGACTTCAAGAATGAAGCCACGGACCCTCGTGGTGAGTGTTACAGTTCTTAAAGATGGTGTGTCCAGATTTTGTTCCTTCAGATGTTCAGATGTGTCTGGAGTTTCTTCCTTCCGGTGGGTTTGTGGTTTTGCTGACTACAGGAGTGAAGCCACAGACCTTCGCAGTGAGTGTTATAGCTCTTAAAGGTGGTGTGCCCAGAGTTGTTTGTTCCTCCCTGTGGGTTCGTGGTCTTGCTAACTTAAGGAATGAAGCCACAGACCCTTGTGGTGAGTGTTACAGCTCATAAAGGTAGTGCGGACCCAAAGAGTGAGCAGCAGCAAGATTTATCGTGAAGAGTGAAAGAACAAAGCTTCCACAACGTGGAAAGGGACTCAAGCAGGTTGCCACTGTTGGCTCGGGTGCCAGATTTTATTCCCTTATTTGGCCCTGCCTACATCCTGCTGATTGGTCCATTTTACAAAGCACTGATCAGTCCGTTTTACGGAGTGCTGATTGGTGCATTTACAAACCTTTAGCTAGACACAGAGCTGATTGGTGCATTTATAATCCTCTAGCTAGACAGAAAATTTCTCCAAGACCCCACCCCACTCGACCCAGGAAGTCCAACTGGCTTCACCTCTCACTAGGATTAGAGGTGTGAGCCACCATGCCTGGCCAGCAATTGTGCCTTTTAATCTGCTTTGCTTCCCTGATGCAGATCTTGGTCATGTTTCCTAGATGCCCATTTGACTGCCTTAACTCATGGCCAATAAAGTGGGGGCAGTGTTGAAAGCAAACCAGCAACTCCAATTGTTGCTGGCAGCAACTCCCTGCCCAGCTCTATCCTCCATCTGACTTTGCCTTTCTCCATCTCAGACTCTGGAGGCAGGAAGGCAGGGTAAGGCCAGAGATAGAAAAAGCATAGTTGCTGCTAGGGTAAATGTGGGGCAAGCACGGTTCATCGTAGTTCCCTTATAACAAAGGTAACGGTTGAGGATATTTATTGATTTGGTTCTCAATTGTATTCTCTAGATTAAAAAAATAAAAAGATTCGGTGAAAATCTCTTTCAGTTAGTTCTCTAGAAAACTTTTGGGTTTATGATGAGCAAAAAATAGGTACTTGGTTTCATTTGCATAGGCTTTGCCAAACTTTAATTGAATTCAGAGAGTTCTACAAATTGGGCAATGAATAATAATAATAATAAAAAAGGCAGCTTCTGGCTTATTGTGGTATTCTGTTTAGCTCTATTAGCTGTCATTAGTAGTGAAGGAATAGAGGAATGGGACCTAACTTTATGGAGTGGCTTAGGTGGAGTTAGGCGAACACTGGGCAGGGTTGAGGACAAAGGAGGAGAATCCTGAAAACGAGCATGTTGCAAAGTCTACTTGCCCTTTAAGAGCTTCCTCTTCCACATTCCCGGAACCTGACTTCAAAACCTTCTTTTCCTAAGACTTGAGGTTGCATCTCAGGAGGAATATGAGTCTTTCTTCCCAAACCTTTGCTTTATAATCAAATCGACTGAAACCTATAAATAAAGGTTAGTGTGGGTGGAGAGGGTACACTTAGGGAAATTCATTTTCTGGCATCACAGAATTATTTTAAATAATGTATAAGGAACCATTGGCTGTAGAGCTGTTATTGAACAATAACAGCAATATGCTCAGAGCACGATGCTGAGCTATATATGTTAATAATAAAGCTAACAAAAAGAAAGACGGCACTTGGCCCTATTTCATTTGCCAACTGGGAAATGAAATCATCAACATGCTTTATAAGTGGTTGGCTAGTTTTCATCATTTATATGTCAAATTTAAAAAAGGAAAACCGAGTTTTGAAGTATATTTTATAGACATTCTTCAGTAAATTTCACTTTTTACAAAACGGTATAGTTGGTCAGGCATGGTGGCTCACGCCTGTAATTCCAGCACTTTGAGAAGTTGAGGCGGGAGGATCACTTGAGTCCAGGAGTTCAAGGCCAGCCTGGGCAATATAGTGACGTCTTCTCTAAAAAAAATTAAAAAATAAAAAATAAAAAGAAGCCAGATGTGGTGGTGCATGCCTGTAGTCCCAGCTACTCAGGAGGTTGAAGTGGGAGGATGGCTTGAGCCTGGGAGGTAGAGGTTGCAGTGAACTGTGATCATGCCACTGCACTCCAGCCTGGGTGACAGAGCAAGACCTTGTCTCAAAACAAAACAAAAAACTGTATAGTCAGTTAGTCAAATCTTGGTGTTTGCAGGGAGGGCTTGGTTTAAAACTCATTTTCCCTTGTAAGATATTTGCATATTCTAAATTAAAGATTACTCTGCTGCCTTTTTAGTACTAGGAGAAACAGAAGCCCTCTTGTGGTCAGATTAAAAAATACAAGCTGTGTTCCTTGAATCAGTTTCAGGGCTTAGTTTTAGCTAGACTAAGCCTCACTCAAACTGATTTTTACCAATGTTTTACCATTAGGAAAAATATAACACACATAAAAGAAGCAGTGTTTTAACATATACTCTGAAAGAATTGAGAATCTTAAAAGAAACAGATTAATTTTAACTGTAGCGGAAGCCGAATGACAATTACATCATATAGCTTTTGTAACTGTCCTCTTCCTGCTGTGACTTTATTGTGGGATTTTAAAATTAGGTGTTGCATCACAGTGTGATGATAATTACACAACTTGGCTCGTTAAGGCCATAAAACATTGTGGATTTGAAAAGCAGTACACTCCTGTAGTTAGAACACAGGGGGCTGGGATCAGAACTGGTTTGGTTTGCACAAAATCAATTATTTCTCTCCTTGTGTCTCCTGCATTTACTTCTGGAGTTAAGAAATGGGTGTTTGGCCAACGCTTCTTTCTTCACTGGGCTCTGAGAAGCCTCTTCTTCGGTTTTCTACTCAAGCTGCTATCTGTAGGCCTGGCTTTGCTAAGCAGCTCTTTCTTTTCCTAAAGATCTTTTCTTTTAGGGTATACTTTTCTGTTTTAAGGACATAATTATAGATTTGCAAGAAGTTGCCAAAAAAAAAATGTACAGGGAGATCCACCATACCCGTCACCCAGCCTCGTCTGATGGTCATGTCCATATAACCAGACACATTATAGAAATTAGGAACCTGATATTGGTACAATCCATAGAGCTTTAATTGCATTTACCAGCTTTACAAACACTCATTTGTGTGTGTGTGTGTATAAAGTTCTGTGCAATTTTGTCACATGTATACATTCATGTACCTGTAACTACAGTCAGATACAGAATTGTGGCCTGACACAGTGGCTCACATGTGTAATCCCAGCGCTGCAGGAGGCTGAGGCAGGAGGGTCGCTTGAGGCCAGGAGTTTGAGACCAGCCTGGGCAATATAGGGAGACCCTATCTCTACAAAAAATTAAAAAACTAGTCAGGTGTGATGGCAGCACCTATAGTCCTAGCTGCTCAGGAGGCTAAGGCGGGAGGATCACTTGGGCCTGGGAGATCGAGGCTGCAGTGAGCCATGATCGCGCGCTCACGCCACTGCACTCCAGCCTGGGTGACAGAGCAAGACCCTGTCTCAAAAAAAGATACAGAATTGTGCCATTAGCCCAGGCTACCCCATTATGTCTACACCCAAGTTCTCTTCCTCCCACTCCTACCTGTGGCAATCATGAATCAGTTTTCTATCGCTATAGTTCGGTTATTGTAAAATGTTATATAAGTGGAATCATAACTTGTTGAGATGGACTTTTTTTTCACTCAGCATAATTCCCTTGAGATCCATTCAAGTTGTTGTCTATTCCATGGTATGGCTAGACCACAGTGCGTCTAACCATTTGCCCACTGAGGGACATTTGGCTTGTTTTCAGTTGTTTAGCTCCTGGGAATAAGAGCTACTATGAATATTCTTTTTTCTTTTTTTTTTTTTTGACACAGAGTTTCACTCTTGTTGCCCAGGCTGGAGTGCAATGGTGCGATCTCGGCTCACTGCAACCTCCAGCTTCCGAGTTCAAGTGGTTCTCTTGCCTTAGCCCCCCAATTAGCTGGGATTACAGGCATGTGCCACCATGCCCAACTAATTTTGTATTTTTAGTAAAGACAGGGTTTCTCCATGTAGGTCAGGCTGGCCTTGAACTCCCGACCTCAGGTGATCCACCCACCTTGGCCTCCCAAAGTGCTGGGATTACAGGTGTGCACCACCATGCCCGGCCTGAATATTCTTATACAGGTTTTTGGTAAATTACAAAGTGTTGATAAAATAAATTAAAGAAGACCTAATAACTTTTTTTAAAAAAAGAGAACTACATTTCTTCAGCATCAAGTCATATTAGTTAATCTAAAACTTAGTTTCTTTGATGGGCTGGGCCCAGCGGCTCATGCCTGTAGTCCCAGCACTTTGGGATGCTGAGGCAGGCCTATCACTTAAGGCCAGGAGTTCAAGGCCAGCCTGGCCATCATGGAGAAATCCCATCTCTACTAAAAATACAAAAATTAGCCAGGTGTGGTGGTGTATGCCTGTGGTCCCAGCTACTCGGGAGGCTGAGGCTTGAGAATCACTTGTACCCTGGAGGCGGAGGTTGCAGTGAGCCGAGATCGAGCCGCCGCACTCCAGCCTGGGCAACAGAGTAAGAATCTGTCTCAAAAATAAACAGTACGAAAAAAATAAAATAAAATTTAGTTTTATTTTAATTGGCACGGCAGCCTCCTCATGATGGAAGTCTTCCTGGGCTCTGATCTTAAATCCTTACCCTTTTATTATATGGCAAGATTTATTATCGTTTATTGGTGTGGTTTAAATACTCAGATATGGACAAATAATGTAGAGCTTTTATCCTTGTCATTGTCCCCTTCCCTAAAGTGCGGTCTTAGGAATCAGTGGTTTTCTAGGAGTGAGGTGTGTCCTTATTCAACATGGTCCAACAGGTAGCCACTGGCTATCGAGCCTGCAGCATCTTTGAGATGTGCTGTAAGTGTAAAATACAAACCAGGTTTGAAGTCTTAATATGAAAGAATGTAAAATATGTCACTATATTTTTATATTTGTTACATATTGATATTACTGGCCAGGTACAGCGGCTCACATCTGCAATCTCATCACTTTGGGAGGCCAAGGTGGGAGGATCACTTGAAGTCAGGAGTTGGAGATGAGCCTGGGCAACACTGTGAGACCCTATCTCTAAAAAATATATATAATAAAGAAAACGTATTAACTGGGCCATGGTGGTGGGCTCCTGTGGTCCCATCTACTTAGGAGGCTGAGACAGGACGATTGCTTGAGCCCAGGAGTGAGCTATGATCATGCCACTGCATTCTAGCCTGGATGACAGACAACACCTTGTCTCTAAACAAAACAAACAAAGCAAAAAAAGGAAAAATGAAATTATATTACTCTGGCTATATTGGGTTAAATAAAATATATTATTAAAATTAATTTTATCCAGAAAGAAAGAAAAAAAAGAAAAAAGAAAATTTCATCCACTTTTTTACTTAATGTCACTAGTAGAAAATTTAAAATTATGTTATGTGGCTTGTATTACTTTTCCGTGAGAAAGTGATGCCCAGTAAGGAAATGAAATTATAGAGCAGCTAAGTGACTTGCCCAGAGTCACACTGTAAATATTTTACGTTATGTGATCTGTTTATGCTTGCTTTTATTCCAATGACTACTAATTGGCCACATGTCAATGTCATTTTCTTAGTCCATTTTGTGCTGCTGTAAGAGAATAGTTGAGACCGGGTAACTTATAAAGAATAGATATTTATTCTCTCACAGTTCTGGAGGCTGGGAAGTCCAGGATTAAGGCACTGGCAGCTTAGGGCCCTGTCTCTCTGTTGCCAAGATGGTGTCTCCAATGCTGCATCCTGTGGAGGGGAGAAACTCCAGGTCCTTACATGGCAGAAAAGCGGAAGAGCGAACCCATGCGCGTGAACATTATTTATAGTGACATTAATTCAATCATGAGGGCAGAGCCTCAGGACCTACACAACTTCCCACAGGCCCCACCTCCCAACACTGATGCACTGGGGATTCGGTTTCAGCATGCATTTCGGAGGCCATGACTGCCATGGTTTGGAGCCAAAAACAGCCAAACCATAGCAGTCATGACTTTGTGCTCAACTTGGGAAGGCAGGAAGAGATGTTTGTGTTTCTCCTGATGGAACAGTTATGGATGGTCCACATGATTTTGGGTGATGGATTCCATTTCAGGGTGCCACTGACGCTTTCCTTTTGTGTCTCCTGAATGCCATTGATGTATGGCCAACCTGAGGTCTGCCTGCTTTAGTAATGTTGCTCTATACTGATGTCTCAACTGGTACAGATATGTTGACATCGCCTTCTGCCTTACACTTTTCTCTCATATCTATTGTCAGTTTTGAAAGCAGATACTAGAAGCTGTGCTTTTAAAAACATTTCAGAATTTGTATTATGTCCTAAATAAGTCCTGCTAATAATGGCTAACATTGATTCAACATTATGTTAAATAGTGTACCGTGAATTAAATAACTTAGTTTTCACAACAACCCAATAAGGTACCTACTAGCATGGCTCCATTTCATAGATGAGGAAACCGAAGCTTAGAGAGGTTGCAGAAATTGCCCAAGACGCACAGGCAGAAAGGGTGTTAAGCCAATATTCTAGTCCTTGCAATTGAATTCCTGCTCTTGATCATTATTATGTATTGCTCGTTCAGAGGGTGAATTGCTTAATGAGTCCTCTATTCACAATAGAAATTTTATGCAAAGATTAAGTACCTATATCCAAAACATCTCTGCAAAACCCATTAAGCCTAACCACTCACAAATTGCACAGAAATCACACAACATACACCACCTTGAAGGTGTTAGAGTCGATGCTTGGGGCTTATGGGCATTTCTTTTTCTTCTTTTACTCTTTGAGATGGAGTTTCACTCTTGTTGCCCAGGCTGGAGTGCAATGGCGTGATATCGGTTCACTGCAACCTCCGCCTCCTGGGTTCAAGCGATTTTCCTGCCTCAGCCTCCTGAGTAACTGGGATTACAGGCATGTGCCACCACGCCTCTCTAATTTTTTGTATTTTTAGTAGAGATGGGGTTTCTGCATGTTGGTCAGGCTGGTCTCGAACCCCTGAGCTCAGGTGATCTGCCCTCCTTGGCCTCCCAAAGTACTGGGATTACAGGCGTGAGCCACCTCACCTGGCCATGGCCATTCCTTTTTTTTTTTGAGACGGAGTCTTGCTCTGTAGCCCAGGCTGGAGTGCAGTGGTGCGATCTCGGCTTACTGCAAGCTCTGCCTCCCAGGTTGATGCCATTCTCCTGCCTCAGCCTCCCGAGTAGCTGGGACTACAGGCGCCCCCCACCGTGCCCGGCTAACTTTTTGTATTTTTAGTAGAGACGGGGTTTCACCGTGTTAGCCAGGATGGTCTCGATCTCCTGATCTCGTGATCCGCCCGCATCGGCCTCCCAAAGTGCTGGGATTACAGGCGTGAGCCGCGGCGCCAGGCCCCATTTCTTCAATTCATTTCAGGCTGTATTCTTTTTAGGGGAAGATGTCTTTGCTCACATCCTCCCAGAACAATAACAAAGGGTTTTGCTTCACGATTCTTAAGTTCTAAAATTTCTTTAATTTTTTTTTTTTTGAGATGGAGTCTTGCTCTGTCACCCAGGCTGGAGTGTAGTGGCACAATCTCGGCTCACTGCAACCTCTGCCTCCCGGGTTCAAGCAACCTCTGCCTCCCGGGTTCAAGTGATTCTTCTGCCTCAGCCTCCTGAGTAGCTGAGATTACAGGCGCCCACCACCACGCCCGGCTAATTTTTGTATTTTTAGTAAAGACAGGGCTTCACCATGTTGCCCAGGCTGGTCTCAAACCCCTGACCTTAGGTGATCTTCCCTTGTCAGCCTCCCAAAGTGCTGGGATTACAGGCGTGAGCCACCGCGCCTGGCCTAAAGTTTCTTTAATATTATTGGTAATTTATATGCTTACAAAAATGAACATGTATGTATGGAAACCTGGTGTTCCCAGTCCACCATTGGTACAAAAGTCTCATATATCTTAGAATGATCAGAGCTGAAGGAGACTGGTTCTCTGCTGCAGGGGTTAGCAGACATTTTCTGTAAAGCACCGTAGAGTGAGTATTTCAGACTTTGCAAGCAGTGACATGGTCTTTGTTGCAACTGTTCAATCCTGCCACTGTAGGGTGAAAGCAGCCATAGAAAATATATGAATGAATGGGCATGGGGATGTACCAATAAAACTTTATTTACAAAACTAAGGAGACATAGGAGACATAGTTTGTTTACCCTTGTTTTAGTACAACCCTTTATTTATTTATTTATTTTTTAGGGATGGAGTTAACTCTTGTTGCCCAGGCTGGAGTGCAGTGGTAGATCTCAGCTCACTGCAACCTCTGCCTCCCGGGTTCAAGTGATTCTCCTGCCTCAGCCTCCTGAGTAGCTGGGATTACAGGCATGTGCTACTACGCCTGGCTAATTTTGTATTTTTAGTAGAGACGAGGTTTCTCCGTGTTGGTCAGGCTGGTCTCGAACTCCCGACCTCAGGTGATCCACCTGCCTTGGCCTCCCCCACAGGTGTGAGCCACCATGCCTGGCCTGTACCACCCTTTTTTTATAGTTCAAGAAAGAGGACTGGATTAAACAGCTTGCCCAATTTAAGCCAAGAGCTTGTTGTAGAACAAGGTCCAGAAACCAGACTTCCTGGCAATCAGCATTTCTTCCTACTATGTATGTGAATTCACATTTAAGTTCCTCCCCTGCCTCACTGTAAAAATTATAAAAATTACAAACATTCAAAAATATGTAGAAAATAATATAAAAATCAGTTGTACACAGCCATCACTAAGCCTGAGGGAAAAAAAATTACAAATAAAATTGAAGCTTCTTGTGTACCTCGTCCCAATCCCTGCCCTCTCCCCATCCAAGGTAACCATTATCCTGACTTGGACGTTTATTACACCCTTGCCAGACTTCATCTTTTATAACATGTATATGTCTCCTGAAACAATGTGTAATGCTGTTTTACATATATTAATGCAAATGGCATCAAACTATATGTATCCTTCATCACTCTCTCACAATAAAATGTAAACAATAATTTTAGAGGAAACTTTTTTTCCCAAAGCAAAAAGTTAGAGACCTAAATTACTATTAGCAGGAAAATGGATAAATAACATTAGAAAAATGGTCCAATTTTTCCCTAAAATTCTTGATTGGAAAGGGATTATTTATTGAAAAGAGAATTGGAAACAAGATGCACATAGAATATTTTTTGAATCTAAAGCTACTTGTAAAGATGTGGGGCCAAATGTCTAGCTGTGTGACCTTAAGCAAGTTATACAACCACTCTGTGCCTCTATCATCTAACAGTGGAAGGAAAAAGTGCATCTACTTTTTAGGGCCATAGAGAGTAGCAAAGGACTTAAGGCATATAACATGCTTACAATAATGCCTGGAATACAATGTTAGCGCTTATTGCATCTAACAGTCAGAATTTGAAGTTTAAACTTTTAATTTTTATTGTTGTTGTTGCTGTTGTAGAGACAAGGTCTCGATATATTGCCCAGGCTGGTCTCAAACTCCTAAGCTCAAGTGATTTTCCCGCCTTGGCTTCCCAAAGTGCTGGGATTACAGGCATGAGCCACCATGCCCAGCCTGAAGTTGAAATTTTTAAGTTTCCATAAAAGGAATGAAGATAATGGAAATATACTGACTGAAACTGCAGATGTTACTTAATTAGTTGGAGTTGCTAATTCTCTAGACTAAGAACCACTATAAATTTGAAAATTACCTTGATAAATTGGGAAATTGTTGTTGAAGGAAATAGAGTGGAGTAACACAAACCTGGTCAGTATAAAAAGAGGCCAGGTGCAGTGGCTCATGCCTATATTCCCAGCACTTTGGGAGGCTGAGGCGGGAGGATCACTTGAGCCCAGGGGTTTGAGACCAGCCTGGGCAACATAGTGAGACCCCATCTCTATAATTTTTTAAAAAAATTAAAAAGTGTTAAACAGGTGGGGCTCAGTGGCTCATGCCTGTAATCCCAGCACTTTGGGAGGCCGAGGTGGGTGGGTCACCTGAGGTCGGGAGTTTGAGACCAGCCTGACCAACATGGAGAAACCCCGTCTCTATTAAAAATACAAAATTAGCCGAGTGTGGTGGCGCATGCCTGTAATCCCAGATACTTGGGAGGCTGAGGCAGGAGAATTGCTTGAACTTGGGAGGTGGAGGTTGCAGTGAGCCGAAATCGCGCCATTGCACTCCAGCCTGGGCAACAAAAGCAAAATTCTGTCTCAAAAAAAAAAAAAAAAGAGTGTTAAGGCCGGGCACGGTGGCTCATGCCTGTAATCCCAGCACTTTGGGAGGCTGAGGTGGGCAGATCATGAGGTCAGGAGATAGAGACCATCCTGGCTAACACGGTGAAACCCCGTCTCTACTAAAAATACAAAAAATTAGCTAGGCTTGGTGGTGGGGGCCTGTAGTCCCAGCTACTCGGGAGGCTGAGGCATGAGAGTGGGGCGAACCTGGGAGGCGGAGCTTGCAGTGAGCCGAGATCGCACCACTGCACTCCAGCCTGGGTGACAGAGCGAGACTCCGTCTCAAAAAAAAAAAAAAAAAAAGAGTGTTAAACATACAAAAACCCGCATTTTTTTTAAGTATGAAAAGAGGTAGTGTTACAGACTGCATGTTTGTGTCCTCCCTTCTTGACCCCAATTCATATGTTGAAACCCTAATCCTCATTGTGATGGGAACTTCGGAAGGAGGTCATGAGGGGGGAGCCCTCATCATGGGATTAGTGCTCTTCTCAGTGAAGATACCAGAGTGCTGTCTACAAACCAGAAGAGAGCCCTCGCCAGACTCTAGACCTGCCAGTGCCTTGATCTTAGACTTCCCAGCCTCCAAAACTGTAAGAAATAAATGTCGTTGTTTAAGTCACCCAGTCTATGGTATTTTTATTACAGCAGCCTGAGATGACTAATACAGATACTGTTAATTTCTTTCCTTTTTTTTTTTTTTTGAGACGGAGTCTCGCTCTTTTGCCTGGGCTGGAGTGCAGTGGCGCAATCTTGGCTCACTGCAACTTCCGTCTCCCGGGTTCACGCGATGCTCCTGCCTCAGCCTCCCGAGTAGCTGGGGTAAGTCATACACCACCACATCTGGATAATTTTTTGTATTTTTAGTAGAGATGGGGTTTCACTATGTTGGCCAGACTGGTCTCGAACTCCTGACCTCATGATCCACCCACCTCGGCCTCCCAAAGTGCTCGGATTACAGGCCTGAGCCACTGCGCCCGGCAGATACTGTTAATTTGAATCCACAGATCGACACTGAGAAGTACACAGCATGGCACTCAAGAGTGAGAATCCAGGGATCCAGTTGTAGATTAGAACCCAGTCTTCACCATTCACAGCCAGGATCATCTCAGGCCAGTTCCTGAACCTCTCCAAGCCTGGATCCTCTGCTATAAAATGCAGATGATGGTAGACCAACTGCAGAGGGCGGCTGTCAGCCATTAACACAGGGCAACAGTTAGATGCTGCTATTACTGTTGTTGCTGAGGTTATTACAAGTTTAGTGGCAAAATGACCTGGGTGCAGAGAACTCGGTTTACTAAATGAATACTCCTCAGAAATGTAGCAATTCTGTGGGAAAAAGCCAGCATGGCACTGAGATGTCAGAAGTATAACGGGCGCAGTTTAGGAAATCATTCTCCTTTGTGTATTCTTTCTCTAATCCACCTTAGTCCAAGCCTCACTAGAAAATGCATTTTGGGGGTTTGTTTCCGCTGTTAAAACATATTGTAAAGAAATAGGAGGCACACAAATGTTTTAAACGATGACGGTTGGTTTTATAAGAAAAGGTTCAAGGGTTTGGGGGTGTTTGGTCAGGAGAAAAGTAGACTGAGGGGGGTTTAATGACAATCTTTAGGTAAATGACAAGTTTTAATGTGGGGAATGTGCACTAGTTTTTCATCAGTTTTGTGGAGGACCAAATTAGTAGACACAGACTTAAATTAAAGAGGAGGATTTCACATCTGTAACAAGCTCCCAAAAGTCATAACGAGAAACTGCTGCAGGGACCTGCCAAGCGGGAAGGAGAGCTGGCATCCAGAGGGCTGAAGAAAAACGCAAATGAAAATATGTCATTAAGATACTTTTTCTTGGCCTGGTGCAGTGGCTCATGTCTGTAATCCTAGCACTTTGGGAGGCCAAGGCAGGAGGATCACTTGAGCCCAAGAGTTCAAGACCAAGCTGGGCAACATAGTGAGACCCTTGTCTTTATTTTTTTAAAAATATATATTTTTTAGGCCGGGCATGGTGGCTCACACCTGTAATCCCAGCATTTTGAGAGGCCAAGGCTGGCGGATCATGAGGTCAGGAAATCGAGACCATCTTGGGCAACCCGGTGAAACCCCGTCTCTACTAAAAATACAAAAAAAAAAATTAACCGGGGGTGGTGGCAGACGCCTGTAGTCCCAGCTACTTGGGAGGCTGTGGCAGGAGAATGGTGTGAACCCGGGAGGCAGAGCTTGCGGTGATCCAAGATAGCACCACTGCACTCCGGCCTGGGTGACAGAGCGAGACTCCGTCTCAAAAAAAAAAAAACAAAAAACAAAAAAACATATTTTTTTAAAAAAGTTATTTTTTCCTAAAATCCCTTCAGGCTCAATAGGTCATTTATTCTTTGGACCTAATTCTAGACAAAAAATGTAAAAGTGCTCTAAATAGTCATGCAATTTAAAAATTTTCAGTGTAAACAAAACAAACGGATCTTTCTCACTGACGTCTAGGACATTTATCAAGTTTCGCTCTTCCTGGAGCCGTTTCCTACTGGCCTCTGGTTTCTCAGTTCCATTAAGAGGGCTGGGGTTCCTAACTTTCTAACTATGTCTGCCCATGGATGTTTATAACTCACCAGCTGCATTTTCTCCTTCACTGTGTTCCTCATATCCTCACTCAAGGCCACCTGTCTCCTTCCTCCAGGGTCTGAATTCCAGAAGCTGCACGTGTTTGCTTCCTCTTTTATTATTGCTACTTACAGCATCTAGAATGAAGTCACGCCCTGACGGCTTCTGTGAGGGTCGCCTCCTGCCACATGCATTTACAGTTCATAATGGAGTTGAAGCTTTTTACATTTTGTAATTCATATGCACACATTCCTGAGAAGTATTTCCAAGGTATGTTTTTGCCTATGAAAATGTATATGCTCAGGCCAGGTGCAGTGGCTCACGCCTGTAATTCCAGCACTTTGGGAGGCCTAGGCAGGTGGATCACCTGAGGTCAGGAGTTCGAGACCAGCCTGGCCAACATGGCAAAACCCCGTTTCTACTAAAAATACAAAAATTAGGCGGGCATGGTGGCATGAGCCTGTAATCCCAGCTACTTAGGAGACTGAGACAGGAGAATCACTTGAACCCGGAAGACAGAGGTTGTAGTGAGCCGAGATCACGCCACTGCACTCCAGCCTGGGGGACAGAGCAAAACTCTGTCAAAAAGAAAAAAAAAAAGAAAATGTATACACTCAGTCTTCTGACATGACAAAAATATAACAAGTTTATCCTAAAATTATAACTTTTAAGTCTGGAATAGTAGGGCATGGCATGGGATACACAAGGGTTTGGCCAACCACTGCCCATGGGTTAAATCTGGCCCTCCATCTGTTTTTGTACAGCCTGTGGGCTAAGAATGGCTTTTACATTTTCAAATATTTGAAAAACACCGAGTCTGGGAAACATAGGGAGACTCTGTCTCTACAAAAAAAAAAAAAAAAAAAGCTAAGGGTGGTGGTGCTCACCTGTGGTCCTAGCTACTCGGGAGGCTGAGGAAGGAGGACTGCTTGAGCTCAGGAGGTCAAGGCTGCCGTGAGCCGTGATGGTTGAGCTGCATTTCAGCCTGGGCAACAGAGTGAGACCCAGCTTGAAAAATAAAATAAAATGAAGGAAAACCAAAAGCAGGAAGCAGCACTTTCAGTTGGTACCTTCAGTTTTCCTGCTCTTTCAAGCCACGGGAGAAACAAAACCACATGGCAAAAGTTGGAGAAAAAGCATATAAAGAAGTGCAGGGGAAAACTCTGTCTTATTTCTGAGAAGAAGGTATTATGTCCAGGAGTGGAAATTCACATTAGGAGAATTCAACAATAAGCCCAGTAATGGGATTGCTGGGTCAAATGGTATTTCTGGTTCTAGATCCTTGAGGAATTGCCACACTGTCTTTCACAATGGATGAACTAATTGATGAATAAACTAATTGATGAACCTACTAACAAATGAATAAATTGGAAACTGAAGTGCATTTTCCAAAAAGTAGGAGCAAAAGCCATTTCGAATACCAAGAACATATTGTGGGGAACAAGATTCTTTCAGGAAAAGAACAACAACAACAATAACAACAACAATGAAAACCAGCTGTTTTAAACATCTAATGTGCAGAAAAACGAATTCTGCCATAACCATCGTTTCACAAACTGCCAACAGCTTCCCTCGGGTTCTTTTTCCTGTAAAAGCTGCCCCTCTTTATTACAAAATCACAGCGTCTGCTTATAAGGTCTGCGTTTTATTTTCATTAATCCTGAAAGCAAAAAAAAAGAAAAAAAGTCATCCTTTCCTTTTGAACTTTAAAACTATTTTGACCAGTGTAGAAAATATTTCTGCATAGATGGTATTAATCTCTTCATCATAAAACAACATGAAATGAAATGCATTTTGAAATGCAAAAAAACCAGTTTCACAAGAAACAAATGAAATACTCAGGCTAATCTATTTCATGTTAATTTGGAGGATGACAATAACTGGGGGTGTGTGGTGTGTGTGTGTCTGAGAGAGAGAGATCTTTTAATAAACATGCTAAAGCTTTTCAGTGGAAAAACACATTTCATGCCGCCATTTTATTTATTTATTTATTTATTTATTTTGAGACGGAGTTTCACTCTTGTCGCCCAGGCTGGAGTGCAATGGCGTGATCTTGGCTCACTGCAACCTCCGCCTCCCGGGTTCAAGTGATTCTCCTGTCTCAGCCTCTGAGTAGCTGGGATTACAGGCGCCTGCCACCATGCCCAGCTAATTGTTGTATTTTTAGTAGAGAGGGGATTTCACCACGTTGGCCTGGCTGGTCTTGAACTTCTGACCTCAAGTGATCGGCCTGCCTTGGCCTCCCAAAGTGCTGGGATTACAGGTGTGAGTCACTGCATCTGTCATGCTGCCGTTTTCAAGGGAACTAAGCAAAATCTTACAGCAAATTAGGGATAGAATCAATAAAATCACCTGTTTAATGTAAAGTGTCGGATTAGCAAACTGATTTTTGAGGTGCTTGGTTTTCCTTATTTTTGTTCTTTAGGTAAATGTTCTTCTAATCTGTATTTGAAGTTGTCTTTCTCTTTTGATTGTATGCCTTGTGGCTAATGACTCATTACTGCACCTGACACCCAGGGAATTCAGTGGCGTTGTAAGCACCTCCTGGGAGGAAGATTACTTGGACAAACAGCAATGAAAACAGTTTGACTTACACATCTGAATGAAAATAAAATGAGAATTGTTTTCATTCTATGTGTTTTTGTACCCTTTTGGTGAATGGCTACTTCCCCAGTGCTCCTAGTAAATGTAAAGTATACCGCTTATTCAGAGTAGTGAGCACCCATTGTTGGCCTCGATGTTAATTTCTCACAGCCTGGAGAGGTTATAATAAGCAGATGATGGAATGCTTATACTAGGGTCTGTGTTGTTACTATTGACCTTGCTGTACATGTTCTCTAACGTACATTTCCCCCAAATTCATCAAGTGGGACGATATCTTCTTCTCTTAAGGAAAAAGCCCTATGAGAACGGAGCCAAAGGTCTCTCCTCACTAGGACCAATGCAGACTGCAGATCTGCAAGACAATCCGCTATAGTCACAGCATCTTCTGTATGTGAAGCCTTTGAGAAACAAAGGTGACTTGAGGAGGTTGACTTTTGAAAAAGTGAACTGGCAGGGGCCAGTGCTGCTGATCTGATTACTCTCCTTCCTTCCCTCCTTCCTCTCCTTCCCTTCCCTTTCCTTCCTCTCCTTCCCTTTCTTCCTTTCTTTCTTCCTGCCTGCCTTTCCTTTCCTTTCCTTCCTCTCCTTCCTCTCTCCTTCCCTTCCTTCCTTCCTGCCTGCCTTCCTGCCTTCCTGCCTTTCTGCCTTTCTGCCTTTTTGCCTTCCTGCCTTCTTGCCTTCCTTGCTTCTCTTTCATTTCACTCTGTCACCCAGGCTGGAGTACAGTGGCGCAATCTCCACTCACTACAACCTTTGCTTCCTGGGTTGAAGCGATTCTCCTGCCTCTGCCCCCCAAGTAGCTGGGATTACAGGTGCCTACCACCATGCCCAGCTAATTTTTGTGTTTTTAGTAGAGAGGGTGTTTCACCATGTTGGCCAGGCTGGTCTCGAACTCCTGACTTCAAGTGATCTGCCTGCTCCAGCCTCCCAAAGTGCTGGGATTATAGGCCTGAACCACTGGGTCCGGCGACCTAATTACTCATTTGAGGAGGTTTTTTGCAGTTTCCTCTGGGATACTGGGACTCCGGCAGCCGCTAGAGGACTACCATTTTGTTGGACAAACAGAGAGTGTAGGGAGTGTAGGATGGACCCACCTGTCACTCCTTTTTAATCTATCTGCATTTCCGCGGGTTTTAGTCTATTCTTTGTAGCCAGCCACAAGATCATCCATCCATCTATGAAGTCATTCATTACTGCAAGCTCAAGAAGGAAGTATGCAGTTGCATTCATTTCAGAAAGCACATGTCGTGCAAGTGTGAAAGGCTTTGTCCTGGGTTCTGAATGACAATGCTGGAGTTTGTGCTCGCTGAAGCCCCCTCCGAGACCACATGTGTTGCTCATAAGCACAGATGCAAGTGGCAGAGGCCTCTCAACTCTCAACTTGGCTCTAAGGAAAAGCACTTTTGACCTGATCCACAACATCGCCACGCTGAGTTAGAAAGCCCCAATTTGAGGATGCAACTTTTAGTTGAAGGGTATCCTTGCTGCATACGTGCTCAAACTTGATACTCCAGACATGATGACACAAAATGACCCAGATGTGGGGGCTGCGCCCATCCTGTATGCTGTCACCGCCAGGCTCAGCCTGTCAAGTTGCTCCTTTACAGTGGAACGCTTCCTAAAGTTAAGCAGGGGTGGAGAGGTCATCTTTTAGCTGGTTGAGACAGAGTTATTACCCAATTCGCTCTTTTGCTTTCTTCTAGCTATTCAAATTATCATAGTAGATATAAGTGAACTAAGAAAATTGGCAGAGTGCACTGGGATTCTTGTGATTTAACATTAAGTTTTGGCTCTAGCAGTCTTCTTTCAGAACTTTGGGTAGGTCAAAAGATTTCTTAAGTCTCAGTTTATCTGGAGGAAAAGCATGAATTTCCTTCTGGTGTAAACTCATCAGTATTACAAAACAGGGCAATTACAGATCCACCAGAAGCAACTCTAACTTATGGATGCCTAGCTAAAGCCCAGCCCATACATCTAAATGGGTGGTGGAGATGGGGGTGGCAAGGATGGGTATAATGGATTCCAGCCTTCATCTGCCCTCAGTGAAGGCAGAGGGCCACAACTCTTCTTCCCCCCCCACCTTTTTTAGAGACAGGATCTCATTATGTTATGCAGGATGGAGCACAGTGGCTCAATCATAGCTCACTGCAGCCTCAAACTCCTGGGCTCAAGTGATCCTCTTGCCTTGGCCTCCTGAGTAGCTGGGACGACAGGCATGTGCCACCTTGCCCAGTTTTAAAATTTTTGTAGAGATGGTGTCTCTTTATGTTGCCCACGCTGGTCTCAAACTCCTGGCCCCAAGCAGTCTTCTCACCTCAGCCTCCCAAAGTGGTGGGAGTACAGGCATGAGCCACCATACCCTGTCTAACAACCTTTGTTTTTCTATTCTAATCGCCCCCAAATTTATTGACACACGGAAACATTTCCAAGTTGTGCTCAGGGCTTCTTTAGGTAGGGTAGCCAATTGTCTGTATTTGCCCAGAATGCTCTGGTTTTATCACTAAAAGTCCTACATCCTAGGAATGCCCCTAGCCCTGAGAATATCAAGGTGGTCAGTCATTGTACGCTCATCCCTAAGAGAAACACTGAGCACAACATGGTTCTGTAGTCAAAGAATCTTAGAAACCTCTTCCTCTTGTTTTCATTAAAAAAAAAAATTGTGGTAAAAAACCACGTAACTTAGAATTTACCATCTTAATTATAGTCATGTGCTGCATAATGACATTTTGGTCAATAGTGGGCCTCATATATCATGGTGTTCCTGTAAGATTATAATATCATATATTTACGTGAGCTATGCTTTGATATGTTTGATATACAAAAATTTACCATTGTGTTACAGTTCCCTATAGTCTTCGGTACAGTAACCTGTTGTACAGGTTTGTAGCCTAGGAGAAATAGGCTCTACCATGTAGCTTAGGTGTGTAGTAGGCTATAGCGTCTGGGTTTGTGTGAGTACACTCTCTGATGTTAACACAATGATGAAATAGCCTAACAATGCATTTCTCCAAATGTATCCTCATCATTAAGCAAAACAACTGTTTCTTTTTTCTTTTTCTTTTTTTTTTTTTTGAGACAGGGTCTTGCTCTGTCACCCAGGCTGGAGTGCAGTTGTGCAATCTTGGCTCACTGCAACCTCTGTCTCCAAAGTTCAAGCAATTATCCTGCCTCAGCCTCCCAAGTAGTTGGGACTATAGGCGCGTGCCACCATGCCCGGCTAATTTTTGTATTTTTAGTAGTGACGGGGTTTCACCATGTTGTCCAGGCTGGTCTCGAACTTCTAGCCTCAAGTGATCCACCTCAGCCTCCCAAAGTGTTGGGATTACAGGCGTGAGTCACTGTACCTGACCCATGACTGTATTTCTAAGTGTACAGTTCAGTGGTATTAAGTATGCTTGCATTATTGTTTTTTTTGAGATATAAAAGGCATAATAATATATTGAAGTATTTAATAAGCTTCTCAGTGAAGGAACTTGTTAAAACTTACTCTTTCCCAAACTTCTGCGGTCATGGAGCCTTTGGGCAATAGCTCTTAACGCTGCTGAACATAACTTGAACGTAACTTGAACATAATGCTTGTATGGAAACCCTTTTTTATCTTGCTCAGTAATAAAAGTATTGGACAATATTTTCCATTAAGCAAGTTTCTGCTTTCTGGAAGTATCTATAGACCTTCCCTAATTCACTTCAAGAGCTGAGAGAAAGACATGTATCTGATATCCAGAAGTTTAACTAAGAATATGTTTTTCCCTTAGTACAAAGGTGTTACAAGTGATGGTTAGAGTTACCAGAGTTGTATATGGGTTGAATAGGCTTTTATGCTTTGGCCTAGGAAGCTTCTCTCTGCAAAATTATCAGCTGCTTAGGAAGAACAGCTGGTACCTCTGGGGTCTAAATAGTGATTGGGACACAGTGGGCATTCAAGATATTTTTACTGAGCTGAACTAATGTTTAGTTTTACTGTTGCTTCCATTGAGGTAGTGAATTTTTTGTTCGTTTGTTTTTATTTTAATTTTTTGAGACAGGGTCTTGCTCTGTTGCTTAGGCTGGAATGCAGTGATGCGATCATAGCTCACTGCAGCCTCAATCTCCCGGGCTCAGGCCATCTTCTTGTCCCAGCCTCCTGATTAGCTGGGACTACAAGTATACGCCCTCACGCCTGGCTAATTTTTTATTTTTAGTAGAGACGAGGTCTTGTTATGTTACTCAGGCTGGTCTGGAACTCCTGAGCTCAAGTGATCCTCCTACCTCGGCCTCCCAAAGTGCTGGGATTATAGGCCTGAGCTATTGCACACGGCCAGTAATTAATTATGAATTATATATATGATACACTTAGTTTAAAAACTGGAGACTACTTGTATTTATATTTGAAAGTTGTCTGTGATTAAAAAATTTTAAGGGTGGAATTTATAGTTTAAACCATCTTTTAAAATTTCCCACCAAAATAGCTTTCTTTGCGATGATAGTTCTATTTCTGAGAAAGAGCAGGCACAACTGCTGAATTCCAGATGTCAGAACATGGCATGGGCTCCAAAAATGGCAGCCAGGGCTACCCTATGAGTTGGCAGTTCTCACAGAGAAGTCCTTGGAGAAGTTAAAAGTGGATGTAGATGAAGAGAACGTTGTGTATTCCAGCTAACATCAGAATGGAAGCCAGAATCTACGTCACCCAAATCCTGGGCTGATGAGCTCTTGTTATACTGTATCTTGCTATTCTTCAGAATATGTCTTCACTGGAGAAAACATAAGGTGAGGATTCAATTCCAAGGTCAAATGAGTTAGCACAAGCTCTTTTCCCTTCCTCCTTCAATACCTAGTAAATTGGTATTATATTTTCTTTTCTTTTTTCTTTTTTTTTTTTAGAGACCGAGTCTCGTCCTGTTGCTCAGGCTGGAGTGCAGTGGTGCGATCTCAGCTTACTGCAACTCCTGGGTTCAAGCGACTTTCCTACCTCAGCTTCCCAAGTAGCTGGGCTTGCAGGTGTGCGCTACCACACCCAGCTAATTTTTGCATTTTTAGTAGAGACAGTGTTTCTCCATGTTTTCCAGGCTGGTCTCGAACTCCTGGCCTCAAGTGATCCACCTGCCTTGACCTCCCAAAGTGCTGGGATTACAGGCGTGAGCCACCGTGTCCGGCATATACATACATATATATATATTGGAGCCAGGGTTTTACTCTGTCGCCCAGGCTGGAGTGTGGTGGTGTGATCATAGTTCACGGCAGCCTTGAACTCCTGGGCTCAGGTAATCCTCCCACCTCAGCCTACCGGAGCAGCTGGGACTACAAACACGTGCCATCAGACCTGGCTAATTTTTTGTAAAGACGGGGTTTTGCCATGTTGTGCAGGCTGGTCTCGAACTCCTGGGCTCAAGCAATCCTCCTGCCTCGGCTTCCCGAAGTGTTGGGATTACAGGCGTGAGCCACCACGCCTGGCCTGTATGATATTTTTTATAAACCAATGTTGCAGCATCAGATCAGGTTTCCTGAAATTATCCTTGTTCGGAAGCGACACCATTTGTAGCTCCTCAGAGCTCTGTGATGATGAAGAAAAGGATGTTTCTTGGGGAGTGTTTTGGGGATTTACATCATAAAGGAGAAGAGAAGGAGCAGGATGAAGTAAGGGAGAGACGTTGAGCTGTGGCACAGTCTTAATAAAGGCCTCAGCCAGGACCTCAGGAGCTCTGAAGGCGGGATGGTCTTGCAAAGCTGACTCACTGTGGCCTCGGACCCCCACAGGGGTCAGCCATGGAATGCAGGCATCTGGAGATGGGTCTGTGACTTTCAGTGAAGAGGCTCCTTTCAACCCTTGTAGGGGATGGACTAGGAAGCTTTCATTCCTGAGGGGGAATCTGCAGAGCAGTGCGGCGCCATCTTCCCAGGACGCTTGGTTGTTTCTGGGCAGGAGAGTATTAGTTCAAACTGTTCTACGCTGACTTCTGTGATGCCTCAAAGAGCTCAAAGCGAACCCAATTCAGAAGTTGCTACATAGCAGATTCCTTTTCAGAATGAACACTGCACAGATAATAACAATCCTTTTAACGTCCACCTGCTGGAGGCTAATTCAGTTTACTTTGATAAGGGGGGAGGGGAGGAGAGGGAGGAAGAGGATGAGGAGAATGAAGAGAGAGAGATTTTGATAGAAACAAGAGGCCTGGACTTTAAAAAAGGCAGTGCTGCCAGACTATGGGCATTGATGATTACTTTGTATATTTTCACACAACTGTATGCTGTGCATCAGTTGTTTTAAGTTTAAGTATTGCATGATGTAAGTATAAAGTTGGCCCCGGTTTGAGGAAAGTCCTTGGAGCCCTTAACGCCAGAGACAGCCTGGAATGGTGGTCCATGGCCGCCTGGCCTCCAGAGCAACTGCCCCGCTCAATTTCCCCAATTCCATGACACCTGGGCTGCGTGGCTGTGCGTGTTGGGTTCTCAGCGTCATGCCAGAAGCTGCATCAGAAGCGGGTTGGAACTTTTCACTCTGAGGCACTGCTCAAGATGCACAATCCCTGGTTGCTGTTTCTCCCCCTAACTCATCCCCTTTACTACGTTGTCCTGTTTGGTTCATCTAGAGCCTCCTGTCCTTTTTATTGGAAAGTCTTTCCCTATATCTCCAACCCACTGTAGACTGGTCAGTTGTCCTCCCATAGGGACAGTTTATTTTTAAAAACTTAGAACCATTCCAATGGGGGCAGCTGTTTCTCTGGCATATCCTAAATCTGGAAGGAGGAGTCAACATTGACCTTGGTCCCCCTTCCGGTGCCTAGACATTACTTTACATCCCTTGTGTAAAATCCTCTTTGTTTTGGGTCATGTCATCTGCCTCATCTACCCAGCACCCCTGTGGAACCACCTCGTTGGTTCACGGTCTCTTTCTCTAGGTCACCGCCTATGACATCTGGGGTCAATTTGACGTCCATGTAGACAGTCCCAAACACAGCAGCCTCTAATGCTGTTTTATTTTAGAACCAATAACATTTACCAGCTGGGTGTGGTGGCTCACGCCTGTAATCCCAGCACTTTGGGAGTCCGAGGCGGGTGGATCACAAGGTCAGGAGATCGAGACCATCCTGGCTAACATGGTGAAACCCTGTCTCTACTGAAAATACAAAAAAATTAGCCAGGCGTGGTGGCGGGCGCCTTGTAGTCCCAGCTACTCAGGAGGCTGAGGCAAGAGAATGGCATGAACCCGGGAGGCGGAGCTTTCAGTGAGCCGAGGTCACGCCACTGCACTCCAGCCTGGGCGACAGAGCTAGACTCCATCTCAGAAAAAAAAAAAAAAAAAAGAACAAATAACATTTCCCTCCCCTGCACTTAAGCATCCTGCACTCTTTTTAATACTCTTTTTAGCTTCAAACAGATTCACCTCTGAAAACTTCAGCAGCAACCACCTACTGTCTTGGCTGGAGTCCCCCAAAAAACAGACCCTGAAGAAGGACTCCCATACAAGTCGTTTCTATGGGAGCTAATCCCAGTGTTGGGGTGGAGGACTGAGACAAGGAAGGGAAAGAAGCTAATAAAGAGTCCAATGGCAAGCAAGTGCTTACCATGGGCAACTGGAACCATCCCCACTGGGGAACTCTGGGAGGCAGCAAGAACATCCCACTGGGGAAAGGCCAAGGAGCTGCATTAGACAGTCACTGATTCCTGACGAGTGTTGGCTGGGGGTTGCTTCTAGGGGGAATCTGGTGCCCAGCACTTCTGGCCTGGAAGGGAGTTGAGACAAAAGGAGGTGGCCGGGCATGGTAGCTCATGCCTGTAATCCCAGCACTTTGGGAGGCCGAGGCAGGCGGATCGCCTGAGGTCAGGAGTTCAAGAGCAGCCTGGCCGACATAGTGAAACCCTATTTCTACTAAAAATACAAAAATTAGCTGGGCTCGGTGGCAGACACCTGTAATCCCAGCTACTTGGGAGGCTGAGGCAGGAGAATCGCTTGAACCTGGGAGGCAGAGGTTGCAGTGAGCTGAGATCGTGCCACTGCACTCCAGCCTGGGCAACAAGAGCGACATTTTATCTCAAAAAAAAAAAAAAAAACAACCAAAAACCAAAAAAACCTCAACTCCCACCCCCCGGCAAAAAGCATGTGACAGTCTGGCCAGAGTAGAGACCATAGAAGTAGAGGCTGCCATGCAGATATCAGGCTATATTGACAGCATCCACTTCACCTGTCAATTCAGCTTTCTTAACCTGCCTTCCCCTAAACATGCTTTTTGTCTTTATCGTGGTCTCTAATCCCTTGACTTATCTATTTGCAGCTAATTATCGGCCTCCTGGGGACAATTCCTTCCGTATGGAGCCTGGCTCTCAGAGACAATTAGAACCTCTTCCTCTCAGGCTACTCAACTTCATTGTCTCCTTGTGTTTTTTATTTTTTCCTTTTTTTTTTTTTAACCACAACTTGGTGTTTCCCAGCTAAATTCAGACTATGATAACTAGAAAGAATTGCCCACCCAGGCAAACTGGTGCCACCGAAAATTAATGGAAATCTCTCTCCTCGGTTTATTTATTTATTTTGCATTCTTTTTGGTCAGGTCTTCCTTTAGTAACTCTCAGCTACAAGTCTGAACTTTTGCCCCTTCCTCAAATCACCTTCATGATTTTACTGCTTTTATTCACAGTCAATGACTCAGTCATTCTGGATCTAGATAGAATTGTCTACACTCACTGTCTCATTCTTCAGCTTGACTCAGCATGACTTATGGCTCCATTACTCTTCCACGTCAACCCAATGGACTTTTCTACTCTCACCTTTCTTCTTAGCAACATTCTTGAACGTGTCCTCTTTCTGGAACTTTCTTGCCCCCATTTTCTGACCGTAAAGCTATCTTAGTTTTCTTCTGAACTTCCTGGTCATTTCTTCTTTCCTTTTGCAGTTTCATCATCTTCTATCTAGCCACTGATTCTTTGAGCTCCTCAAGAGTCTGTCTTGGCACCTCTCCTTTCCTCCATGTTCTGTCCATAAACAATCTTATCCTATCTATGCCTACTCTTCATATCGATAATTTGGGCTTCTCCTTTGAGATCTGGTCTTACCTGGCCAACAGTCTACTTGATATCCACTCTTGCATGTCCCAAAGGCACATTAAAATCAATATATCTAGAAGTAAATGCATGATCTTCCTTCCAAATCCAGGCTGCTTCCAGTGTACTTCATCCTGGTAATCTACCCAATTTGGGGCAGATCCTAAATGTAGGGGGCCAGCCTCAATATTCCTTCACCTTACCCTTACTGAATTTCAATAATATCTTTCTAAATATCTTTTGAAGTTATCTTCTTTTTCAATTCTCACCACTGTCACCTTTTTTGAGCTGTAGTCATCTCTTTCCAGGGTTACCAAAGTAGCCTCACTAGCTTATTTTGTCCCCTCTGGATTCCTCTGGTCCATTCTCCAGGCTGCGGCTAAAGTCAACTTTCTGAAAATGTATAAAATACAAATGTGATCACGTGAGCTCAGCCCCCTACGCTTTTTAAAACTCATCAATGACTTCCTAGTGCTTTACTATTAAGATGAGCTTTTATGGGATGTCCTGTAAGATCCTACCTTGTCTGGTTCTACTAATGTCTCCAGGTTCGTCTTTTGTCACGCTCCACCTCACTCTTTTGCTCCGGTCACACTGACTATCTTTTGATCCAAGGACTTCCAGTACTCCCTGCTTCCACAGGGCCTTTGCATATGCCAAGCCTTCTTCCTGTGTTTCTCTTCTCGTTGACTCTAACTTGTGAATTGAAATTATGCCACTTCATCAATGACAAGTTCTCCTTGTGCCAATAAGGGTTTGACTTGTGCTGAAAAAGAGTTTATAGTGAGGGGAATTGACCTATTCAGAGAGGAAGGCTTTGCTGACACCTGAGTAGGCCAATTCTTCTTACTATAAACTCTTACTGAACCATGTAATTTGACGTAGCATCTATCACAGTTGCAATTTTGCATTTACTTGTATGGGCATTTGATTAACACCTGCCACACTCCCAGCTTTTAAGTTCCAGGAGGACAAGGATGGTGGCTGTTGTGCCAGGGTATTTTGTAGGTGCCCAGAGAATAGTGACCAAAAGAGGGACTTAATGAATCAATTATTTATTTTCTATTTTTTAGAGAAAAAAACTTCCTAGGTGTGAATGCCTTCTTTTTCTAACCTAGACTTGCAGTTTCAGGGATCCGAGTGAAGACTACGATCTTTTTTTTTTTTTGACAGGGTCTCACTCTGTTACGCAGGCTGGAGTGGAGGGGCATAATTGCAGCTCACTGCAGCCTCGGTGTGCTGGGTTAGCTCACTGCAGCCTCGGTGTGCTGGGTTCAAGCAATCTTTCCATCTCAGCTCCCCAAGTAGCTGGGACTACAGGTGCATACCACCACACCCGGCTAACTTTTGTATTTTTGTAGAGACAGGGTTTTGCCATGTTACCTAAGTTGGTCTTGAACTCCTGGGCTCAAACAATCAACCTGCCTCAGCCTCCCAAAGTGCGGGGATTACAGGCATGAGTCGCTGCATCCAGCCCAACTATGCTCTTAACCATATCCCCTCCCTGATCTCACTCTGATGATTACATCTGTCTCATATTTCAGTCTCTCGCTCTTGCCTTACTCCTTTCTTGCATCCATTAATATTTCAGGTTTCATTAGAAAAATACCTTCCTCAACTTTACATCTTGTCATTTTTCCTGTACAAATGCCCCAGAATAAGTAGCTCATAGTAACTATCTCCTTTTTTCATTTTCATTGTGCTCTTAGCTACTCTTGTGACTCTTACCTTAAGAACAAATCTTGCTCTTGAACTCCAGACACTAAATAACCAATTAGTGCTTCAATATATTTACTTGCATGTTTTCAAGACTCCTGTAATTCAACCTATTATTTCTCTCATCCAAGTACTAACCAGGCCAGACCCTGCTTAGCTTCCAAGATCAAGCAGGTGTTCAAGGTGGTGTGGTTACAGACGACCAATTATTTCTCCTCCAAACTTACTTCTCCTCCTGTATGCCTTTAGAACAGGTAAAAGTACTATCCTGTACTCACTTACCAAAGCTAGGGCCCTGATGGTTACCCTGGTCTCTTTCAGCTACTTCCCATCCTGGTAAGTCACCTTGCCCCATCTCTTGTGTTTTTTAAATGTTTCTGGAATGTCTGCAGAAATAGTATGGATACTCATCTTTAGCTCTTGGACTATGATGAGAGCTTCTGAGTGGTCTCCCAGGTCAGCCTGGCTCCAATTTCTCCCGTATTTACACTGCTAGAGGAATCTTTCTAAAACACAAACCTGTTCTTGCACAACTCCTTCCCCCCAGGCCTCAGCCCTCGCATAGGCGCCCCAAACTCTCTGATTCATTGGCATAGCATGCATGTCCCCAAACGGTTATGTCTTCAGCTTCACTTCCAGCTGCTCCTTCCTTATCCCCTTTGATCTAGATGCTTCCCAGTCCTTGCTCGTCTCGTAATGTCAGAATGTTGGACTGTTTCATGCTTCTGTGCCTTTTCCCAAGCAGCTGCCTCTCCACTGGACATCCTCCCTAGACCTTTGGAAGAATGGAGGACCTCTACCTGTGGTTCACGATCTTAGGTCAGTGACTGCTTGTTTTGTACAGCTATCCCTGGCCTCCCCATCTAGAACTGACCGCTCTATCTACTGTGCTCCCAGTGTACCTCGTACACATTCTATTAGAGCTCCTGCTGCCAGAGCTGCTACATAGGGTTGTTCAGGTTGTGAACTGCACAACTCTAATGACCTTGTTCATGAAATGATGCATAGTGAAGACAGTCATATATCGTGGCCCTGCTTTTTGGACTGTTTTTCCTTTTTTTGCTCTTAAGAATCATGGGAATGGGGAAGAAGGCATGAAAAGGTTAAGAATGTAACATGTGGAATCTATGTGTGTGGAAATGCTACATAACTCAAGAGGAATGAAGGACAAAGGGATCTGTGCTGAGTCAGGATGGTTCTGTGTGTGATGCAGGAGCTTCAGAGAGAAGCCTACGTGCTGTGCTTAAGTGGTAAATTGTGCAAGAGGCGTGGCAAGAAAAGGCTGGCTCAGTGTGGCAGACAGCACTAGAGGAGGAAGAGCGGGAAGGATGTAAGCCGACTGTTTAAACAACAATGATCAAAACACAACTGGCCACTGAGAAGGGAGTGGAGGCTCCTTCATTTCTTCCTGGGGTTGGGACTGGTGTTGGCAGTGAGGATCTCTCAAGTAAATCTCCTCTCAGGACTGTTTCCTGCCACGCATGGATGGGGACAATCACTGCTGGAGCTTGGGTGGGTCACTTGCTTATATGCTTGTCCCCACTAGGCTGAGAGCTTCATTAGGGCCAGGGATTGAGACTTTTGATCTTAAATCACCAGCATCTTACGTGGTACTTTGGTCCACTATGGGCTCTCCACATCCTTCCTAGCCAGAGGGGACAGAGGAAAGAAAAGGGAGTTCGTGGACTTCAACAAAATCACAATAATAATAACAGTCAACACGAATATAGTCCCATGAATATAGTTTACCATGTGCCTGGCACCTTTTTTTTTTTTTTTTTTTTGAGATGGAGTCTTGCTCTGTCACCAGGCTGGAGTGCAGTGGCGCGATCTTGGCTCACTGCAAGCTCCGCCTCCCGGGTTCAAGCAATTCTTCTGCCTCAGCCTCCTGAGTAACTGGGACTACAGGCGTGCGCCATCATGCCTGGCTAATTTTTGTATTTTTAGTAGAGACGGGGTTTCACCATGTTGGCCAGGATGGTCTCGATCTCTTGACCTTGTGATCCGCCCACCTTGGCCTCCCAAAGTGCTGGGATTACAGGCGTGAGCCACCGCTTGCTGGGCACCTTTCTAAATGCCTTATCTATATCAGCTAATTTTAGCCTTGTATGTAGGAATTATAATAATTCTCATTTCACAGCTAAGGAAACTGATGCTAGAGACATTAAGGCACCTGCCCAAGACGATACAGCAAATAGGTAGTGGAGGCAGGATTCAAGCACACGTAGTCTGTCTCTAGAGCCTGTCCTTTACAAGGCTGTTCTGTGCCCCACCTATTGTGATGGCAGTTTTAATCCGAAGAGAGGTTAAGCATTTTAAATGAGGCTTCTGTGCACTTCGTGCCTTGGATTCAAGTGGGTTTTTTCTTATTTTCTCCTTTGAGAAAATGTGTTTATTTAGTTTTGTGCCTTGGAAACCTCTATTTGTTGTTGTTTTGTTGTTGTTGTTTTCTTGTTTCTGAGACAGGGTCTCACTCTGTCACCCAGGCTGGAATGCAGTGGCGCTATCAAGGCTCACTACAGCCTTGGCTACCCGGGTTCTGGTGACCCTCATATCTCAGCCTCCCAACAGTCGGGACTATAAGTGTGTGCCACCACGCCTGGCTAATTTTTGTATTTTTTGTAGAGATGAGGTCTCACGATGTTGCCCAGGCTGGTCTCGAACTCCCGGGATCCAGCAAACTTCCTACTTCAACCTCCCAAAGTATTGGGATTACAGGCATGAACCGCTGTGCTTAGCTTCCACTCTTTTTTTTTGTTTGTTTTGACGTTGCTGCTGGGGAGATGAGGCTAGGAGCTACCTACCTTCCCATCTTGGAGAACACCTGGGATTTTCTGGGTAACATGTTTTAAAGATTTAGTATAAGATTTTCTCTTGTCATGTGTTGTAAGGACAGTGAATGAAACTTATTTTTCTCTAGCTATGCTTTTAAAATTTTTCTTCTTTGCCTTTTGTGAATTCAGCCATTTTTAAATTTGGTTCTACTTTGTCATCTCACCCAGAGTCAAATAACTGTATTTCTTCCAGAAACATTCATAATTTAATTTTTCTTTTAACTTAGCTGTGTTTCTCTCACCTGTGGAGAGACTTGAAACACTTAGTTATAATATGAAGTCTGCTAGTCTGAAGTTTTCTGGCAAAAGGCAAAAAAAAAAAATTCACACCTGGCTTGCATTTGATGAGGATTCCACATGCGTCATCATTTTCTTTGAATTCCCCGTGGGAGTTTAAATATATACATTAGCATTTTTGTAGTGTACGTTAATAAATGAGAGCTTTGATTGTTTCTTATTGCAGCTCTGAGGGATAAAACAGGCATTGCAGTTAACATGCCCTGTAGCAACAACAACTACAGCCAGCTTCAATTCTTTTTTTTTTTTTTTTTTTTTTTGAGATGAAGTCTCACTCTGTCTGTCGCCCAGGCTAGAGTGCAGTGGCGCAATCTTGGCTCACTGCAATCTCCACCTCCCGAGTTCAAGTGATTCTCCTGCCTCAGCTTCCCAAGTAGCTGGGATTACAGGCACGGGCCACCACGCCCCGCTAATTTTTGTATTTTTAGTAGAGATGGGGTTTCACCATGTTTGCCAGGCTGGCCTTGAACTCCTGATGTCAAGTGATCCACCCACCTCAGCCTCCCAAAGTGCTGGGATTACAGGTGTGAGCCATCACACCTGCCTCATTTTTGGATTTAGATCTTAAAGAATAGTTAGGGTTTTGTGTGTGTTTGTTTGACAGGATCTTGCTCTGCTGACCAGGATAGAGTACAATGGCACACTCATAGCTCACTGTAACCTTGAATTCCTGGGGCTCAGTGGAGCCTCTTGCTTCAGTCTTCTGAGAAGCTGGGACTACAGGCATGCACCACCATGCCCGGATAATTTTTTAATTTCATTTTTTGTAGAGATAGGATCCCACTATGTTGCCTAGGCTGGCCTTGAGCTTCTGGGCTCGAGCAATCCTCCAGCTTTGGCCTCTCTGAATGCTGGGATTACAGGCATGAACCACTGTGCCCTGACAAAATATTTAGTTTAAAATAATTCCTTTCTGTCCCCACCCCTAGGTGTTTTCCAATTATGTAGGTGGTTGGCCTGAGGATGTGAATGCCGGTCTGTGCTACTCTTCTTAAAGGTCTTGTCTTCCTGAAGGCATGCTAGATTCTCAGATTTCTTCTCTTCTAAAAATAGAACAGTGTGCTCTTACAATAATTTTACCTACACTTACATGTTATGAATGAAAAGTCCGGGCTGGGCGCGGTGGCTCACGCCTGTAATCCCAGCACTTTGGGAGGCCGAGGCAGGTGGATCACGAGGTCAAGAGATCGAGACCATCCTGGCCAACATGGTAAAACCTTGACTCTACTAAAAATACAAAAATTAGCTGGGCGTGGTGGCACGTGCCTGTAATCCCAGCTACTCAGGAGGCTGAGGCAGGAGAATCACTTGAACCCAGGAGGCGGAGATTGCAGTGAGCCGAGATCGGGCCACTGCACTCCAGCCTGGCAACAGATCGAGACTCCGTCTCAAAAAAAAAAAAAAAAAATGAAAAGTCCATGAAGTCCATGGATTTCTGCCCTTAGTTCTCTCTAAATTGTATTTAGTTTGATTTTAAAAGGCCCAAAAAAAGATGCATGGTGTTAAAATTTCAGTTGCAGAACTTGGGATTTGGTATATTTACAGGGGTAGGAATAGAACCCCATTTCCTAAGAGTTTGTAAAGAGTTGAGTAACAGTATTTTTCTAGGATTAAGTGAAGTCCTGTTTGGAAGTAAGTTTGTGAATTAACTATGAATTAGATATGGCTGGGTTTCAAATATAGGGTATTCTAGTCAATTGAGTCTATAAATCACTTGTACTTGTCAAGCCACATGTCTCAATTTCTAGTTTGGAAAATATGGTCGCTATATTAGTTTACTAGGGTTGCCATAACCGAAAACCACAAACTGTGTGGCTTAAGCAATAAAAATCTATTTCTCACAGTTATGGAGGTTGAAAGTCCAAGATTAAGGTGTTGGCAGGTTCGGTTTCTTCTGAAACTGCTCTTTGACTTGCAGATCATTACATTTCCTCTATGTCCTCACATGATCTTCTGTGTCTCTGTCCTGATATTCTTTTCTTATACGAACACCAGGCATGTCAGATTAGAGCCCAATATAAGACTTCATTTTACTTTAATTACTTCTTTTTTTCTTTCTTTCTTTTTTTTTTTTTGAGACGCAGTCTTGCTCTGTCTCCAGGCTGGAGTGCAGTGGTGCGATCTCGGCTCACTGCAACCTCCACCTCCCGGGTTCAAGCTGTTCCCCTGCCTCAGCCTCCCCAGTAGCTGGGACTACGGGCGTGTACCACCATACCTGGCTAATTTTTTTTGTATTTTTAGCAGAGACGGGGTTTCACCCTGTTGGCCAGGATGGTCTCGATCTCCTGACCACGTGATCCGCCCGCCTCAGCCTCCCAAAGTGTTGGGATTACAGGTATGAGCCATCGCACCCAGCCTAATTACTTCTTTAAAGGCCTGTACTAGTCTGTTCTGTTCTCACATTGCCATAAAGAACTACCTGAGACTGGATAACTTATAAAAAGAAGAAGTTTAATTGACTCACTGTTCTGCAGGCTATACAGCAGGCATGGCTGGGGAGGCCTCAGGAAGCTTACAATCATGGTGGAAGGTGACAGGGAGGCAGGCACGTCTTCACATGGCTGGCAGGAGAGAGGGAGGGTGAAGGGAGAGGTATTACACACTTTCAAGCAACTGTATCTCCTGTGAACTCTGTCGTGAGACAGCACTGAGGGGATGGTGCTAAACCATTAGAAACCACCCACACAATCCAATCGCCTCCCACCAGGCCCACCTCTAACACTGGGGATCACAATTCAACATGAGAGTTGGGTGGAGACACAGAGCCAAACCGTATCAAGGCCCTATCTCCAAATACAGTTATAGTCTGAGGCACTGCAGGTTAGGGCTACAATATATGAATTGTGATGAGGGGGACATAATTAGCCCATAACAGTCCCTATGGGACTGGTCATACTGTAGCCTCCAGTGAACTTGAACTTTTTTGGGTCATTATGGCCCTACTCAGTGTGGCTTAAGAACACTTAAGAACAATGACAACCTCAAGGGGTTGACACATTCCTTGATACTATGAAAGAATAATAAGTATTTTAATCCCAGAAAAAATAAAAATAACTATAATAATATAAATAAAATAATATTATATAATAAACATAAGAAGCCCAAGTGCCTGTAGATAATAAATAGCTTAGGCTAAAAACAGAATATTAGGTTACCAAGTAGAATAAATGACATTTCACTACTTATTAATTAAAGTTTGTTAAGTGATCCGTTAATATTTTTTCATCACCCATTATAAAGCGGCAAGCACTTTTCTTTGCTAGGAGAAATGAATATCTTCTGCCTCCTGTTTCTGAGGAGTTCCTAGTTCAGGATCTCATCCAGATACAGCAGGATCACATATCTGAGGCAACCAGATGTCCACTGGGCTATCTGCCACTCCCTTCTTAGACCTAAATCATATCTGCTCAAACTCCTTGTCCATCAGACAGTGAAAGTTCAATGAGTTTGCCAAAATTTCTGGATATTCGTATCACACTCCCAGTCACCTCTGTTTTCTGCTTCCAGCTTCTGCTGAATTTTTGTTCTCCACTCTCTGTCCTGCAGCTGTTCCTTTTTTCCATGGAGTCAACACAAATGTGGGACACAACCCTGGATTGTTTGCTCTTTCCATGAAAATACGATGCACATGATGCAGCTGTCTGTGGTAAAGTTTTGCTGGCAATTTGATGACAAGGAAGGCATACTGCAGAACCATAGAGCAATTCATCTAAACTTGAACAACAGACTCCCCTATACTTCAAACTGTTACTTGGGGGTTTCCACCAACTCTAATTTCATTCTATCACTACTGGTTTTTTTTTTGAGACAGTCTCGCTGTGTCACCCAGGCTCCAGTGCAGTGGCGTGATCTTGGCTCACTGCAACCTCCACCTCCTGGGTTCAAGTGATTCTTGTGCCTCAGCCTCCCGAGTAGCTGCTACTACAGGAGCATGGCACTGTGCCTGGCTCATTTTTGTATTTTTAATAGAGACGGGGTTTCACCATGTTGCCCAAGGCTTGTCTTGAACTCCTGACCTCAGGCGATCCACCTGCCTCAGCCCCCCAAAGTGCTGGGATTATAGGGATGAGCCGTGCCTGGCCTCCACCGCTATTGTGATGAGGACTCTTTCTGCACTCCCTGTTCCTGCTCCTTTTCCTTCTCTCCTCTTTTTCCTCCATTCTCCGCTTTCCCTCACCTCCCTCATTCCATCCATCGAATTCTCTTTTATTAATTAAGCAAAGCTGCTGAACTCTATTTTGGTAGTTTGCTTCCAAATTCCATCCTTAAGACCTCATCTTCTGCCCCTTATACGTAGTGTCATCCCCAAGGTGAAATGCTAGAGCTAGCTAGGAAAAATGAGCTTTCTGAACTAGAGACTCATGCAAAGCCATGAAATGTTTGCATCTAAGCAACATAAACAAAAAGATTTGTACAAATTGTGTGGAAATTTAGGATAAGATGTGAACGTCCTGTAGCCATTTCTGCAAATGTTTGAGCCTTGTCACATGAGGAGGTGACTCTTTCACAGGATCTTGAAGCATGAGAAGGAAGGAGGACCCCCAACCTCACCCATTCTACGTGGAGGGAGTAGCGTAAGAGGATGAAGAACAAATGGCTGGAGCGCAGGGTCCTAGCGGTAGAAGACTGGGAAGTAAAGGGCAGAAAGTGGCTGTGGCTAAATTTCTGATAGCCAGTGTAGGTTTGAATGGCAAAGCTTCAATTAGAGTTTTTAATTGTTTCACCTTTAACAGAATTTTCTGCAAAAGGCAGAGGCAGCTGACATCTTCAAAAGTTTAAGCCTTTCTACAGCAAAACTGCAGCAGCTCTATTACATTGAAACAGAAGGATGATGGGAGGGAAATTCCTTTGGGTTCTTTGCTTGCCTATCAAGAGGACATGTAAGTCTCACAGGTTTTCCTGGATTCTTGGTTTCTAAAGAACGTATCTAAGGAAAAAAACGTATCTAAAGGATACGTTTTTATTAAAAAGGCAAAATCATGATTTCCATGAAAATGAACATGTGTAAAAGCTTTTATTTAACTCACCAATTAATGAGATAATTAGTAAGATGTTACAATTGATTCAAAGGAAAATTCAAATAACACATATTTAGGCAATCAGGAATGCTAAAATGAATCTTAAAAATGGATGCAAAACTGGTCAATGTTCATAGGGCAGTATTATTGGTTGTATTCCAGTGAAAAAAATTCATTTGCATTTCTGTGGACAAGAATCATTTGCATTATCTTTAGTTTTCTACAACTTAGAGAGTTGTAAAATAGCTCAAAGACAATGAAAACTGCAGGCCCTTGTAGAATCAGATAATCTTGAAGGGCATGCTACCCAGGAGACACCTGTAAGTTTATTTATAACTTGCCCATTCAACGTCTTTCACAAGTTGTCCTTACCTTGGTAAATAGGCAGATCATATGGGCCTGCCTTGATGAAATTAGAAGAATGAAGTTTTCTGGCTTTTCTTCACTTTGAGGTCAAGTAGTTTGCTCAAAGTTTTCAAGTGGTTGACACGGAATGATAATTTATTTGGGACAGGATCCATCCCATTCTCCCCTCCTGAACTTTCTTTTGTGAAGCTTCTCCTTCTGTATATTCTTAGTGTTCTGGATCCTTTGCTTTGATCAGTGATTTTTTTTTCTTTCGAGACGCAGTCTCGCTCTGTAGCGCAGGCGGAGTGCAGTGGTGTGATCTCGGCTCACTGCAACCTCCACCTCCTGGGTTCAAACAATTCTCCTGCCTCAGCCTCCTGAGTAGCTGAGACTACAGGCGCGTGCCACCATGCCAAGCAAATTTTTATATTTTTAGTAGAGATGGGGTTTCACCATGTTGGCCAGGATGGTCTCGATCTCTTGACCTTGTGATCCACCCGCCTCGGCCTCCCAAAGTGCTGGGATTACAGGCGCCCAGCCTGATAGGTGATTTTTACTTAGCATTGTAGATATTTCTTCCCTGAATCTTATCACCATCAGCCCATGCCTTTCTCTGTCATTATGCTGGGCAGGTCACAAAAGCAAATTTAGATCAATTATATGCTCTAGAAGAGTAACACAAACAGCCTTCTTCTATTTTATAACAGTTATACACACTATGATTTATACTCACTATCAATATTTCCATAACACCATGTAACTAGAAGTAGAGTCATGACAAAATAGATGAAAAAGCCTTTAATGATTTGAGGAATTTTTGCTATTTCTTTTACAATAGCAGTCAAAAATGCCAGTCTGAGGAGTTTGAATTTAATCCTGTGATTCAGTGATCCCAAAGGCGCTGTGTCTTCTCAAAAGATGCAAAAGGTAATCCAGTTGGGAGTGGGCAAATATATTACAACTATTTGAATTTTATCTCATGCTTTCATTAAAATTTAGTTTTTAAATTTATCTGCAGTAAAATTGAGTTTTTTTAATTGGTGTATAGTTTTCTGGATTTTAACACAAACATATAAGTTATTGCAACCTATTATAATAACATCACTATAATCAGGACATACAACAGTTTCATTACCCCTCCTCAATGACACAAGAGATCATGCCACACTTTTTTTTTTTTTTTTTTGAGACAGAGTCTCGCTCTGTCGTCCAGGCTGGAGTGCAGTGGCGTGATCTCGGCTCATTGCAAGCTCTGCCTCCTGCGTTCATGCCATTCTCTTGCCTCAGCCTCCCGAGTAGCTGGGACTACAGGCACACGCCACCACGCCTGGCTAATTTTTTGTATTTTTAGCAGAGACAGGGTTTCACCGCGTTAACCAGGATGGTCTTGATCTCCTGACCTCGTGTTCTGCCCACCTCGACCTCCCAAAGTGCTGGGATTACAGGCGTGAGCCACCACGCCTGGCCCATGCCACACTTTTAAATTTATATTTGTATATATATATACAATTTTACAATATGCAAAATATATTAGCAAAGTAATGCATGTTTATGATTTTTAAATAATCCCATTTTAGAGGTGTGTGCTCAAATGTTTTTACCAAGAGAGGCATATGGATATCAGCTAAACTTTTGTTTAAGAAGATAATTAGGCAACTGAGCTAAAACAGAGAACCTGGAGGTTGGTGGACAAAGTAGGAGATGATTGTAATTCCTCAAGCAAGACATGCTGAAGGCCTAGACTAATGAGTGTCAGAGGAGGAAAGATGGATTTCAAAGACTTCTCCGAGGCGGGGTTGGGGAGGTGTTGGTAAATAGATGTGAGCATGAAGGAGAGGGAGAAATTCAGTTTAAATGTCAGGTTTGCTATGTGGAAAGCAGGGTTGATGGTGGTAGCATTCATGGGGAACTTGACTGACTATAGAAGGCAGAGCTGATTTATGAACTGGGGAGAAACCATGATGTCATGATTCACATGATTTCATGTAAATGATGTGGAATAGTTTAGGTGATGGGATGCATATTGGAATTACCTTTTGGATTTATGGTAGATTATTCTAGCCAGTTGGAGCAGGTAAAAGATGCCTAGGCTTGTTTCCTATCTGTCATATAATCACCTCACACTCCTGGAAATGGGCTTTAAAAGGGACATTTCTTAATCCTCCTGAAAAATTGTAGTTCAGACTTTGGCCAATTAAACCTCAGGGGTGCTCTCAACTGGAAAACCACTTGGCACAGGGCAGTCAAGAACTGTTGTTAGTGGGCAGTGCCTGTTCTATCTTAACTCCTTCCCTGCTGAGAGGTCAGTTGGACTCCAGCAAAGGCCTGGATATGCATGGAAAAGAATGAGGGGTGAGGATGGAGAGGTGCATCTGTTCATCTGAGCAGACCCCTGTTTAGCGCTATAGCCAGGTCTGAGGCTATCATGGGCAAAAAAGGAAACCCAGAAGGGCCTTGAGCTTATTTTAAAGTCAAAGTGAAAGACTATAGAGAGAGTCTTAATTATGAGTTGATATCATTTCAGAAACTTTTCTCTTGTAGCCTTTTTGAGCAGTGGTCTCTCATGTTACAGGGGAGGCCTGTACCCCTAAAAGTATGCAAGAAAATTGGATACATATGTATTCTTTAATCTGAAAAAAAATAAAGAAGACGCTAAGCTTTACTGATACTTACACATGACTGAGAGCAAGCAGTACACGTGTAGAGTTGATAAATAAGTGTCATACTGGGGATGCCTGGTCAGAAATCTTTTACTGATAGGGCCACATGACTCAAAAAGTTTGGGCTTTAATGGTGTATCAGAGAGATGAGAAGCAGGCAGGCTAGATAGAAGCAGATAGGTTTTTGCAAATGACAGGAGAGGGGGCAGTCGGGACAGTGAGATAAAGAGGAAGAGGCAGAGGGGATGGTATTTAGGAGGTAAATTCTACAGGATGTGGTGACTGATGATTGATGAATTTTGAGTGAATCTTTGATAAGACACCCCTCCATGAAAAACAATTTTGTCTCCTTAGTGCTTCTAGAGACCTGCCATCATTTCTGTGATGGCAAAATTATCTACCTAGTTATTTGTCAGTCTTTTTCCTCTCTCCAAATGCCTTTGGAGTTGTATCTCCAGTAATTTAGTGGATACTAAATACATGTTGCTATGTGAATATTACATGAAATGTTTTAACGCCTCAAAATATGGAAGATAAACTTTTTTTTTTTTTCCTGAGATAGAGTCTTGATCTGTTGCCCAGGCTGTAGTGCAGTGGCGCAATCTCAGCTCACAGCTCACTGCAATTTCCACCTCCCGGGGTCAAGCGATTCTCCTGCCTCAGCCTCCTGAGTAGCTGGGACTATAGGCATGTGCCACCATGCCTGGCTAATTTTTATATTTTTAGTAGAGATGGAGTTTCCCCATGTTGGCCAGGCTGCTCTCAAACTCCTGACCTCAGGTGATCCACCCACCTCGGTCCCAAAGTGCTGGGATTATAGGTGTGAGCCACTGCACCTGGCCTAAGAAACATTTTTGAATTAGAGAGCGTTCTTGGCTAGACTCTATGGCTCACGCCTGTAATCCCAGCACTCTGGGAGGCCAAAGAGGCAGGATTGCTTGAGCCCAGGAGTTCAAGACCAGCCTGGGCAACATGGCAAGACCCTGTCCATACAAAAAATTTTAAAAATTAGCTGAGTGTGGTGGTGCGTGTCTGAGGTCCCAGCTACTGGAAGCTGAGGCAGAAGGGTCACTTGAGCCTGGGAAGTTGAGGCTGCAGTGAACCATGTTTGTGCCACTGTACTCCAGGCTGGGTGACAGAGCAAGACTCTGTCTAAAAAAAAAAAAAAAAAAAAAGAGAGAGAGAGAGTGTTTCATATAATTGTAGGTTTTTATTTCAATAAAATAATCATGCATTATGATATGATGTGGACTCAGGGATCTTAACAGCAGCCTTAGGATTCTGCATTACAATTTGGAAATTACTAGGGATTTGTCAATGACTACTGTTTGAAATTTACATGGTGATAAAGGACATTATTTTACTACCTGCAAGTATAAGAGTCAACATTAACCATGAAAGTTATTTTCGCCTTACGAAAATATAAAAGTCAAAATTAGCCATAAAAGTTATTTCCAAAGCATTTCCTTTTGAACATGCAAGGAATGCTGACTATTCGACAAACAGTAGTTGCATAAAGAAGATTTTTGGTCCCATGATCTGGCTGAAGCTTTGCACAAACAGCTGCTTATCTCATGAATGGAATTTCCTGTTAATATTCTTGCAGGCTAATTGTTCATCAAAAGTACAACAAATGTCAACAAACATTAGAAACGTGTTACATCTTAATATTTACAAGACAGCAGAAATAGTTCAGATGTTTAACTTGGTTGAGCTTAAAAGGCAAGAGTGCAATCTTTAGCTCTTGTCACAAACTAGTCTTGACGGGATTAATGCTATTCACATAAACCATTTGTTTTAAATGCCCTCTTTCCTGTTAATTTACAACAACGTATGGCTTAAGATAGCACAGGATAAGGGAAGAAACAAAACTGTAACTTCAAACAGTATAGTTGAAAGCACCTTTGTTTTGAATGGATTTCATAGACTTTTCATCCCAATTACATATGGAAATAAATTTTCTTAGAATAAAAATGCTTCAAATGGACTCTTAGGCTGGGCGAGGTGGCTCACGCCTGTAATCCCAGCCCTTTGGGAGGCCGAGGCAGGAGGATCTCTTAAGGTCAGGAGATCAAGACCATCCTGGCCAACATAGTGAAACCCCGTCTCTACTGAAAATACAGAAATTAGCTGGGCATGGTGGTGAATGCCTGTAATCCCAGCTACTCAGGAGGCTGAGGCAGGGGAATCGCTTGAACCCAGGAGGTGGGGGTTGCAGAGAGCTGAGATCACACCACTGCACTCCAGCTTGGGTGACAGAGCAAGACTCCGTATCAAAAAAAAAAAAGGACTCTTAAATCCCGTGGCAGCAACCACAGAGACATCCACTTGTTTCAGTGAGAGGTGGGTTTCGTAGGGTGGAGGTCCCAGAAGTAGGAAGTAATATCATCAGACCACCAGGGTTCGGATCAGAGGTGAAATTTAGAATCAGTAGAGACTTCCTGAAACACAGACAACAGATTTTTTTTTATAAAGCATTTCCAGGTTTTTGTCTTTTTTTCTCTCAGTGAAAGTAGCATTTTTCACTGAGGTGTCAATTCAGGAGCTGTTTCAGGAAGGTGCTCAGGGAAGATATTTTAGTACAACACTCCGGCCTCCTTCATAATACTAATCACGCCCTATTTTCCTTTCCTTAGCCCTAACAAACTCAGAGTGCTGAAACACTGGAAGCCAGCTACAGGTCTTCTTCCTTTCTCTTCCAGAGAAAGGTATGCATCTTGTTCCTCTTTCAGACACAGGTGAAAATGGAAGTTTCTAGAAACTGGAGTTTCCTTCTCATCTTGTTGGCATCTTCCCCTGGGGAGAGGGGTAATACCTCCACAGGTACTGGGAGCCACTTTTTGGGTTATAAGGAGGGAAGTTTAGTTAGCCCCACCTCTGCCGTCTTGTCTATTCCTGTACAGTTTTAGGCAGGAAATGTCTCCATTGGATATTTGTGTTTAGTCTTTTTTTTTTTTCTTTTGAGATGGAGTCTGGCTCTGTTTCCTGGGCTGGAGTGCAGTGGCACGATCTCAGCTCACTGCAGCCTCCGCCTCCTGGGTTCAAGTGATTCTCCTGCCTTAGCCTCCCATGTAGGTGGGACTACAGGCACGTGCCACTATGCCTGGCTAATGTTTGTATTTTTTTTTAGTAGAGATGGGGTTTTGCCATGTTGGCCAGGCTGGTCTTGAACTCCTGGCCTCAAGTGATTTACCAGCCTCGGCCTCCCAAAGTGCTTGGGATTATAGGCGCGAGCCACTGCACCCAGCCCTGGCTAATTTTTTTGAAAAGTTTTTCTGTAGGTTGGATATAGTGGCTCAATCCTGTAATTCCAGCACTTTGGGAGGCGGAGGCAGGAGGAACACTTGAGACCAGGGGTTCGAGACCAGCCTGGGTAACATGGTGAAACCCTGTCTTTACTAAAAATACAAAACATCTTGGATTGCTTGAGCCTGGGAGGTCAAGGCTGCAGTGAGCTGTTATCGTGTTGCTGCACTCTGGCCTGGGTGGCAGAATGAGACCCAGTCTCCAAAAAAAAAAAAAAAAAAATCTATATCTATATCTATATCTATATATGTATGCACACACACACACACACACACACACACACACACACACACACACACGTGTAGAGACAGGGTTTTGCCATGTTGCCCAGGCTGTCTCGAACTCTTGAATTCCTGGGGCTCAAGCACTCTGCTCACCTCAGCCTCCCAAAGTGCTGGGATTACAAGTGTAAGCCACCATGCCTGGCCTGTTTAGTTTTTTTTGTTTTTTCTTTTTGAGACGGAGTCTCGCTTTGTCACCAGGCTGGAGTGCAGTGGCACAATCTTGGCTCACTGCAGCCTCTGCCTTCTGGGTTCAAGCAATTCTCCTGCCTCAGCCTCCTGAGTAGCTGGGATTACAGGTGCCTGCCACTATGCTCGGCTAATTTTTTTGTATTTTTAGTAGAGACGGGGTTTCACCACATTGGCAGGATGATCTTGATCTCCTGACCTTGTGATCCACCCGCCGTGGCCTCCCAAAGTGCTGGGATTACAGGCGTGAGCCACTGCGCCCGGCCCTGGTTAGTTTTAAGAATCCCCAATTCTGTGATGATTAAGTACTCATAAACCACCGCTACCCTCTTCCCACCCCGGACAAAAGTAAGACAAGTGACTGAACGTGGAGGATGGCATTAGCTACAGGTTACTGTCTGTCGGTCATGCTCTGTGTTTACACATAGTGCTTTTATTGTTCAGTATAGCTGCATTTTCTGGAGTCTTGTCAATCTGTGATACAGTCGTAATATATGTTCACGAGTTTAACATTTAGTGAGCGTCCTTCCTCACGTGCTCTGCTATAAGGGAGGCACAGGGTGAGTAAGAGGTTTCTGCTGCCCGCAATGTACTTGAAATAGGAAGATGACATAAGGAAGGCGTTGGCAAACTATGGCTCGAGGGCTAGATCTCAGGCGACCACCTGTTTCTACAGGCCCTGCTAGCTTAAGACATAAAGGATTACAAACCAGAAGAGAGTATGCAGCAGCAATTTATGTGATCTGCAAAGCCTAAAGTATTCACCGTCTGACTCCTGACAGCCAAAGTTTGCCAACCCTTGACACAAGGACTGTAAAGCAAGGTGGAATATTTCAGGATCCCTATCAGGAGTGGCTAAAAGGCCACTGGAGTGCAGAGGAGAGAAACACTACTCTCAATGCATGGGATCAAAGAAACATCTGTGGATGGAAGGAGTGGGCCATAAAGGAAAGGAAAGGTGTGTTTCAGTGAAAGGATATGGAACAGAAGCCGTTCCTGGGCGAGGGAAACAGAAAAAAGAGCAAATGACCAAGTGAGTGCTTCACCGCACCCTGGGATGCCCTGGAAATCTCTTAAAATGTATTCACGGTCGGGCGCCGGGGCTCACACCGTAATCCCAGCACTTTGGGAGGCAGAGAAGGGTGGATCGCCTGAGGTCAGGAGTTCGAGACCAGCCTGGCCAACATAGTGAAACCCTGTCTCTACTAAAAATATAAAAAATTAGCTGGATGTGGTGATGGGTGCCTGTAATCCCAGCTACTTGGGAGGCTGAGGCAGAAGAATTGCTTGAACCCGGAAGGCAGAGGTTGCAGGGAGCTGAGATTCTGCCATTGTGCTCCAGGCTGGGCAACAAGAGCGAAGCTCTGTCTCAAAATTTAAAAAAAAAAAAAGTAAATACAATAAAATAAAATGTATTCATGTTGGTCGGGCATGGTGGCTCACACCTGTAATCCCAAAACTTAGGGAAGCCAAGGCAGGAGAATCGCTTGAGGCCAGGAGTTCCAGACCAACCTGGGCAGCATAGAGAGACCCCATCTCTACAAAAAATTTTAAAAATTAGTCCAGTATGCTGGTGTGTGCCTGTGGTCCTAGCTACTCAGGAGGCTGAGGTGAGAGGGCTGACTGTGCCCAGGAGTGTGAGGCTGCAGTGAGAGTCTTCCTGGGCAACAAAGCAAGACCTTATCTCTAAAAAAAAATAAAATAGAATAAAATATATTCATGCCAAATCCTAAAATTGAAAACAATGGAAACAAATCCACCTAGCTGTATACCAAGTTGGAAACACAGCCACACAGAGAAATAATTATTTCAATTGACTTTTGACCTCAGTGCTCTGATTAGACACCCCTCATAGGAAATATTGTGAAAGTAAAAAGAAATGCAAAGAAATCTTAAGGTTTCCTCAGTAGTTTTATTAGGAGTTGTAAGGCTGGCATTGTAATTTTGATATAAAAGAAAAGAAATACAAATTAAAAAATAAAAGGCACGAAGAAGGTTAAATTTTAATTGGGAGTATTGGTACGAATCTGTAATTTCAGTGTATGCATAGCTCCTAGTCTTGATTTAAAGTGTTTATCTGTGCATGTATTCCTAATCAAGGAACCTAGAGGTGATGGTGTCCAGTAGCCATGAGATACCTGCTGCCCAGAATGGGTTTCTAAAGGCTATTAAAAGGAACCAGATCTCTTGGAGAATGGCTGATCCTAGGCTTGATTCAAGGAAAGTTCAAGGTGAGAATGGGAATCTTACCATGCCAGAAAGCAAAAAAGTGTCAAAAGCCAATGAAGTCATGTCGAAAGGTTAAGGACTAGCTTGACAGCCTTCCCACCAGGGAAGAATTTTAGAAGAATTTGAGCATTATTAAGAATGATAAATGTTAGTGATTGTAAAATGTGGAGTAAATAAAAACACCTACATCTGTAGTTATAAAAAAGAAAGGAAGAATGAGAAAAAGAGGAGGTCTGGAAGTAACTACTGTAAAACTCTTTCCTCTGGAAATGGGTAACGACGTGGAAAAATTAGCATTTACTCTGCCTTTATAAACCAATCAGTGGTTCATCTCAAGTTGATGAGGAAATGCTTTTCATCATGGGAGAATGCCAGCTAAGAAATATAAAGGATGACAGAATTTAAAAACAATTATTCAACTCTCATATGCTGTGGGGAGAAACACAAGATGGTCCAGCCACCATGAAAAAGAATTTAGCAGTTTCTCATGAAGTTAAACACACATTTACTAAACAACTTAGTGATTCTACTTCTAAGTATTTACCCAAGTGAAATGAAAACTTTAGATCACACAAAGGCCTGGAAGAGAGTGTTTCTACGACTTTATTTGGAATTGCTCCAAACTGAACACAACCCATCTGTCCTTCAATTTGGGACTGAATAAACAAGCTGGAATACAATGGAACACAATGGAATATGTGGAATACGGTTCAGTAATAAAAAGGAAAAAGCTGCTGATGCATAGAACAACATGGAGGGATCTCAAATGCATTGTGCTAAGTGAAAAAAAAAACCCAGACTCAAAAGGCTGTACAATGTATAATTCTAGGTGTGTGACATTCTGGAAAAAGCAAATCTAACGGGACAGAAAAAAGATCAGTGGCTGCCAGGGGCTGGGGCTGGGTGAGAGTTGACATGGAGGAATTTGGAGGGGATAGTGGAACTGCTCTATATCTTTTCTTTTTTTTTTTGAGATGGAGTCTTGCTCTGTCGCCAGGCTGGAGTGCAGTGGCATGATCTTGGCTCACTGCAACCTCTGCCTCCCAGGTTCAAGTGATTTCCTTGCCTCAGCCTCCCAAGTAGCTGAGGCTACAGGCATGCGCCACCACTCCTGGCTAATTTTTTGTATTTTAGTAGAGACAGGGTTTCACCATGTTGGCCAGGATGCTCTTGATCTCCTGACCTCGTGATCTGCCCACCTTGGCCTCCCAAAGTGCTGGGATTACAGGCGTGAGTCACCTGCTCTATATCCTAATGGTTGTGGTGGTTACGTGAATGTATACATTTGTCAAGACCTGAAAAACTACAGAACAGAGGGTGAATTTTTACTGCCGTGTAAGTTATTTCTTAATAGAAAAGTAAAAATATGATCTTTTTTTTCCATTTCCAACCAAATAATTATTTCAGACAAAGTCATCAATGGGTGGCAAAACTACTAGGTGAAATTTCATTGGGGAAACAGTATATTCATGTGCCAGACTATCACAGGTTCCTGGCTATTTGCAAATAAAAAAAATATTGTAATGGAAAGATACGATGGCCATTCCTTTCATCAAGTGATTAAGTTCAGCATCAGTAATAGTATGACAGATGGACAACATGTACTATCTGATGTGATGGGAAGTACCCATCTCCTATGAACTGTACTTGCCTCAAATGCTTAATCTGAATATAAATTCACTAGACTTAAACTTCAGTTTACAGGACCAAGTGGGAAAACACACACAAGTTAAATGCCACCATGAAGAGACAGTCAGACCAAGATATATTGTTGACTATTCTATAAGAGAGCTGTTGGCCTGGGCGTGGTGGCTCATGCCTGTAATCCTAGCACTTTGGGAGGCCGAGGTGGGTGGATCACGAGGTCAGGAGATTAAGACCATCCTGGCCAACATGGTGAAACCCCGTCTCTACTAAAAATACAGAAATTAGCTGGGCATGGTGGCGGGTGCCTGTAGTCCCAGCTACTCGGGAGGCTGAGGCAGGAGAATCACTTGAACCTGAGAGGCAGAGGTTGCAGTGAGCCGAGATCTCACCACTGAACTCCAGCCTGGCAACAGAGCAGCACTCTCAAAAAAAAAAAAAAAAAAAAAAAAAAAAAAAAAAAAAGCTGGCCTGTTTAAAAAGTCAGAATAAGAAGTAAGTAAATAAGAAGGTTGGGTGCGGTGGCTCATGCCTGTTATCCCAGCACTTTGGGAGGCTGAGGTAGGCAGATCACCTGAGGTCAGGAGTTTGAGACTAGCCTGGTCAACGTGGTGAAACCCCGTCTCTACTAAAAATAAAAAAGTAGTCGAGTGTGGTGGTGCATGCCTGTAATCTCTTCTCTTATTGTTAAATAGTTCTGTGCTTAAACTTAGGGGTCAAACGTCATGCCTGCAAATTATTTTCAAATAGTTCAGTCGTATCTGTCTTCTATCTGTCTATCTATCTATCATCTATCTACTTACCCATCTAGTGTATTGCAAAATATTCACAATTATAATGGATCTACAGATTTGCATGTATTATTTGTCCAATTCTTGATATTAAAATTTTTTATAACAAAAACTAGGGAAAAAAATTAATACCAGATGCCACTCCAGACTAAATAAATCAGGATGTACTGGGGACAGGACCTAAGCTGCAGCACTTTTAAAAAGATCTCCAGATGCGTTTAAAAAAAAAAAAAAAAAACAAAAACGTAAAATGACCATTTTATTTGGCTCCTGGATTCTGTTGGTTGGGAATTGAGACAGGGCAAATAGGTGATGATTTGTCTTTGTTCCACGATGTCTGGGGCCTCAGTTGGGGTGTGGTGGTGCCTGGGGTCTGGGGTCATCTTGGATGTATCTTCACACATATGTCTGGCAGTTGAGCCTGGCTGCTGGCTGGAACCTTAGCTGGGCTGGTGGCCAGAACACCTCCCTGTGGCCTCTGCATGAGGTCTCCCTGCAGAGCCTCCTGGTGATTTTAATGTTAAGTCAGAATTTTCCCAAACTTGAGCAATCGTTAGAATTACCTGAAGCATTTATTGAAATTCAGATTTCCTGACCGTGTGTCATGGCTTATGCCTGTAATGTCAGCACTTTGGGAGGCCGAGGCGGGTGGATCACCTGAGGTCAAGAGTTCAAGACCAGCCTGGCCAACATGGTGAAATCCCGTCTCTACCAAATATATAAAAATTAGCCAGTCTTGGTAGTGGGCGCCTGTAGTCCCAGGTACTCGGGAGGTTGAGGCAGGAGAATCGCTTGAACCCTGGAGGCAGAGGTTGCAGCGAACTGAGATAGCGCCACTGTACTCCAGCCTGGGCGACAGAGTGAGACTGTATCTCCAAAAAAAAAAAAAAAAAAAAAAAATCAGATTTCCTGATATCTTTTCTAGGTCTGGGGTGAAGCCTATTAAAGTTAAAACTCACCAAAGCGTTTCTAAGAGAAAGGGAAATTTGAAAAGCGTTGACCTAGGGCGTCAGCCCCGCAGTTCTTTTAAGGCTCCAGATTTGTCCAGACATCATGTACCAACTACCATAGAAAATGGGAAATGTCACACATAATGCTGTTCTATTTCTGAAACTTTGTCCCAGACTATTCCTTTGATTTCTAGTTTATCTTGCTGCCTACAGCTTTGTCTTTTCCTTTGCTATGAATATGATTCTCCTAAGGTTATTTATGTGGGTCTTGCTGCTCTAGTTAAAACACTTGTCTCACTTGACTATGCCTTTGGAACTTCCTTAGGCAAGACATGATTTTTTCTTTTTCCTTTTTTTTTTTTTTTTTTGAGACAGAGTCTCTCACCTTGTTGCCCAGGCTGGAATGCAGTGGTGTAATCTCCACTCAGTGCAACCTCCGCCTCCCAAGTTCAAGTGATTCTCCTGCCTCAGCCTCCCAAGTAGCTGGGGTTACAGGTTCTTGCCACTGTGCCTGGCTAATTTTTGTATTTTTAGTAGAGACGGAGTTTCACCATGTTGGCCAGGCTGGTCTTGAACTCCTGACCTCAAGTGATCTGCCCGCCTCGGCCTCCCACAGTGCTGGGATTATAGGCGTGAGCCACCGTGCTAGGCCAAGACATGATTTTCTAGGCATAGAAATTAAGATAGTTTTGAGGTAAAATGGGAGAGAGAAAAAGAAGCTAGGTCATATCAATTCTTGAATGCCAAGCCGGGGAGTTTGACCTTAAGTCAATATGCAGTAGTAATCCAGAGAGGATTGATCATGAATTCAGAAGGATCAGGGATGTACATTCAGAAAGGTAATCAGGAGAAGTGAAAGCCTAGAGGCAGGGAGAACAGACTAGGGCCTAGGAGAAAAGTTATGGAGCATTTACCAAGATGGCGCCAATCTCAATATTAAGGAGAAGATGGATCTGGGACACGTTGTTTAAACATCCCTTACAGACCAGACCGTCATCACATTCCTTGGCATCATGTTGGTTTATAAAATAAAATGAATCAACATTTTAAGAAGAAAGATGACACTGCTGATTTCTAAGCTCCACTCTGACTGGGTTCTGGGCTCGTTAATGTGTATTTGAGGTGATCAAATGATATGAGACTTTTCTGCTTGCATTGTTTCCTTTTTAGCCAACAGGACTCAAGCTAAGCTAAGCTTTGGATCTGTGGACGTTTTCCTCAGTAGTGTGATTCCCCAGCCAACTGAGCCTCCTATCATAACCTAAAGCCAAGAAAGACCTTCTGTCCCCAGATTAGAACCACAGAGATGGACTGTCTTCTGGGGAGGTTCCCACTGGTATCTGTTAAGTGATTACCTAGATATATGGGTGTGGTTTTTTTTTTTCTTTTCTGAGACGAAGGCTCACTCTGTCACCCAGACTGGAGTGCAGTGGCACGATCTCGGCTCACTGCAGCCTCCGCCTTCTGGGTTCCAGTGACTCTCCTGCCTCAGCCTCCCAAGTAGCTGGGATTACAGGCACACGCCAGCACACCAGGCTAATTTTTGTATTTTTAGTAGAGACGGGCTTCACCGTGTTGGCCAGGCTGGTCTCAAATTCCTGACCTCAGGTGATCCACCCACCTCGGCATCCCAAAGTGCTGGGATTACAGGGGTGAGCCACCGCTCCCAGCTGGGTGTTTATTTATGTATTTGTTGTAAAAAGTCCTACATTTAATGGAGGTATAGTTTCTGCTGGTTATTTAGAAATAAGGAGCAACTTCTAGATGAATCCAGGACAGGTCATCAAGTTACAGCCCACAGCTGAATAAGGCCAAGGCCTGCTTTTGTAAAAAAAAAGAAGCTTTATTGGATATAGCTGTGCTCATTCTCATTCTCACGTATGGTCTATAGCTGCTTTCAAACTACAAAGGCAGAGTGGAGTTGTTGCAATGAAGGCTATACAGCCTGCAAAGCCAGAAATGTTTACTATCTTGTCCTTTATGGAAAACATTTGCTGACCTCTGACCAGGAGACTGGCTTTCTCATCAACTGATGGTGTGGTCTCCTGCATGTTGATGATACTGAAGGACAGTGAGAGGATTGAAAACTTCTTTATCCATTTTCTTTTACGTCTTGGAAGTCCAGTTGGGAGAGACTTGGAAATTTAAATTCTCCTTTTTGTGTGTTTTCTTTGAAGTTCTTATTCTTCTTTTAAGGGAACGGTTACTAGATTTTTATATTTGGCAGAACTACAGTCAGGTCTCATCTGTGATTTGTGGTGCAGCAGTTAAATCCATGGGCTCTGGAGCCAGATTGCTCATATTCACATCTTCACAACTCCGCTTGCTCCCCGTATAATCTTGGGCAAGTTATTTGACTGGTCTGTGCTTCAGCCCCAACTGTACTAGTAGAACCTGCTGTCTATGGTTCTTGGATTAAATGAATTAATGCATGAAATGAGCAGGACAGTAAGCAGCTGGTGTACAGTCAATATTCTGTAAACATTAGCTCTTATTAGTATTGATTTGATATAGGGTCATCTACAGTCAACATTCTTAGATGAAAGTGCTAGCATTCCTCTTGTCAATGATGACTTATGCTTTTGGTGGGAGGAAAGAATCTGTTGTGTGTTGTCTGAAATCAGAGAGCCCTGAAATCAGACAACAGATTTCACGTCTTCCAAGTGTTTCTTAAAGTGTCCTTTCTGGACTAGCAGAATCAGCATTCCCTGGGAACTTGTTAGAAACGTAAATCATCAGGTCCCGTCCAAGAGTTACTGAATCAGGGACTCTAGGGATAGGAAGTAGCAGGTGGTGTGCTGGTAAAGATTTAACAACTAGCTCTCCAGAAAGCACACACCCTCAACTTGCTGATTCCAGTGGTTTAAATTCTTACACTATGACTGATTGTAAGATATGAACCTGCTGTTATTGACTGCGGAGTTGGGAAGAGGTGTGCACAAGAAGCTCTCCTGAGCTGAGAGGAGGAGCTGGCTCCAGCACACCGCTGGCCCAGCCATCTGTGCTTCAATAAGCATTGAGCCTGTGGATCCCCAAAGAGCATGCTCACCTCGAGTCCTGAGAAGAGAGCACAGCAGAACCTGGACTTTGGCACTAGAATTTCTGGGTGCAAATTCAACTCCACCACTTCCTGACCTTGAGCAAATGCCTGACATATAGTTAAGCATAACTGCACATTGGTTGTTATTATTATTGCTCCAAATGCATGTTTGCCACAGCCAACCAACACCTTCTCAAATACTAGGAGGGGCTCTAAGACCTTTACTGCTCCCCGGGGCCCCTAGGGAAGTGCGTGAGGCTGCATTTTGCAGTCAGATCTGTGTACTACCCCAAGGGCTTTCGTGTGTTGTATATTGTGCTTCATGGTGAGTATGTATAGTGGAAAATGGTTTTTACTCTCTCGTTTTGTATGTCAATAGTAAAAATAGGCAACATCAACAGGGAGATTTACAGAGTCTTATTCTCAGGCTGGGTCGGGGTCCAGGATGTAGGCAGGGTGGAGGCTCATTTTTGCACTTTAGTAGCAGAAACTACTTAACTACTTTGTTTAAGAGGGGTGAGGGCGTCTAACAAATTATTATTATTATTATTATTATTATTATTATTATTATTATTTTGAGATGGAATCTCACTCTGTTGCCAGGCTGGAGTGCAGTGGCACGATCTTGGCTCACTGCAACCTCTGCCCTCCTGGGTTCCAGTGATTCTCCTGTCTCCGCCTCCCAAGTAGCTGGGACTACAGGCGCCCACCACCACGCCCAGCTAATTTTTTTGTATTTTTAGTAGAGACGGGGTTTCACCATGTTAGCCAGGATGGTCTTGAACTCCTGACCTTGTGATCCGCCTGCCTCAGCCTCCCAAAGGGCTGGGATGACAGGTGTGAGCCACCGCGCCCAGCCAACAAATTCTTATAATTCCAATTTCCACCACAATAAAATAGCTAGACTGTGTGTGTCAGGGTGCCTCGCAGACAGAGAGGCCAGGATGGTCAACATGAAATCTAATGAGGCTCCTTAAACCCTGCTGAGCTTCTCACCCAGTGGCCACACTCACACCCACAGTTCTGATCTCACCAGCGTCTATGCTGGTCTTCCCTCCTGTGTCTCCTTCATTGTTGATTACCAACCCAGCAGCCACTCCTCCTTCTTCCTTGTGAACACAGCCCTGATTTTGTTCAGACACCATGAGAAAATGTGCTCAGGGAAGGTTTACCCTCATCCAGCTGCAGGAGTGGGCTCTGATTCCAGCACTGTCTGACAGACCTTCCTGGATGATGGAAACGGTCTAGGGCTGCACTGTCCGTTATGGAGACCACTGGCCCCACGTGGTTACTGAGCACCTGAAATGTGGCTCAAGTGACTGGGCAACTGAATTTAATTTAATTTAATTTAATTTTTATTTTGTTTTGAGCTGGAGCCTCGCTCTGCCACCCAGGCTGGAGTACAGTGGCGCTATCTTGGCTCACTGCAACCTCTGTCTTCTGGGTTCAGGCGATTCTCCTGCCTCAGCCTCCTGAGTAGCTGCGATTACCGGCATGCACCACCACACCTGGCTGATTTTTGTATTTTTAGTAGAGACGGAGTTTCACCAAGTTGGCTAGGCTGGTCTTAAACTCCTGACCTCAGGGGATCCACCCGCCTCAGCCTCCAAAAGTGCCAGGATTACAGGTGTGAGCCACCACGCCCGGCCTAAATTTTAAATTTTATTTAATTTTAATTTAAATCTAAATTGCTTTATGTGGTTATTAGGAGCTACCACGGGAGATAGCACAGAGGCTCCAAACCATGATGATTTCACTCTCCTTTGCCAGGTATTGCCTCAGACATCACTGCGTGGCCCAGTCCTGACCTATAGGCTCTGACAAAGGCATGAGGTCTGGGAAGGAGTTTTCTCCCTGCTAAAGGAGAGAGATGCCCAAGAGAGGCCTGTGTCATTCTTATCCCTTGCCTTGTCCCCTCCAGCACTTTCCTTCCTGTCCTGCATACTGTCGTGTGGTGTGAAAGCCTGCTGCTTTGGGAACGATCTTGTGACAATGAGGGGATGATAAAAATAAATAAAGATGACAAGAACTAACACTCATAGTGCTTAATACATGCCAGCCTCTCCTTAAGCAGTTTATAGATATTAACTGATTTAATTCTAACAGCAACTCTGGAAGGACAACTACTGTTCTCTCCAATTGACAGAGGAGGGAGCCGAGGCTCAGCGAAGTTCAGTAATTTGTGGGAAGTTTCACAGACAAGAAGCACCAAAGCTGGGATTTGAACTCAGGGAGACCCATGGCAGAGGCTGTACTCCTCACTGTTGTGACATACTGCCTTTCTAGAACCAGAATTCCAGAGAAGCTGCATAACCCTGGAGCCATAAATCCCTAGACTTCTTGCTGCATGAGATAAACACACATGGTTATGTTTGAAGTCACTATCAGCTGGATCTCCTGTGAGTTGCAGCCTCGGACATCCTGAGTGATACCATTGTCTTTGAATGTGTCTCCTTCAACCTGGGTACCCGACTACAGGAGTCCACTGAATCATTCCTCTATCAGGGGCTGATTCACTGCAGACGTGGGTTAGGAAACCATCCCGACGTCAAAGAGAAACAATCCATCTAAGGCAGGGGAACGCCGACGTGGTAACACCCAGTGCTGACACCCACAGGAGGATCCCATCTAGGCCCCACCCCAGAGCTCACAGCAAAGCTCAGCCCATTAGCATCTGCCCGTTATCTCTGATTCTGAAAAATGAAGTCTGTCCAAAAGCATTGTGAGAATGACAAGTTCAAAGGCACAGGGAAGCTTGAAAGCCATCTCTAGAAGCCTGTGGCACATACCTGTAATGTTTCAGCCCTCATTATTCATTATGTTCTCATTGCATAGTCAGTGTCTGGGTTTCCCCAGTGCCCCAAATTCTGTCTTTGGTGACTAAGAATTTAGGATGACTCACCATTGGATTTCACCAAGTAGGGTGTTCATCTTTCCAGGCTTATGAAAATTTGGAAACATATAAATGCTTAATCCTTTCAATCAGATGCAAACATGGGCTCAATGGAATAACGCTGAGGACCACCTGTCCAAGGTAGTGTGACACACTTTATATTGGGGACACAGCAGGCTCTCATTAGAGGGCAGTTGCAGGAATTGCCCATAACTGTCCTTCTTCCTTCCTTGCGCCAGGGCGGCCCTTTCTTTCTCCCAGCTTCCCACTGCCCTTCTCCCTCCCCGACCCTGGCATTCCCTTCTTACCACATCCCAGGATTAAGTAGGGCCTAGGCTGCAATGGCACGATGAATGGGGTCATCTAAGAGGAAGGAAGAACAAATCTACATGGCAGAGGGTCCCAGGGCCCACCTCTCACCACAGTCTTCATTTACCCCTTCACTCAACAAAGAAATATTGAGCACCTACTGTGTACAGCACTGGAGAGAGAAGTAGAAAAACTATTTTTTTTTTTTAGATGGAGTCTCACTCTGTCACCAAGGTTGGAGTGCAGTGGCACGACCTCGACTCACTGCAACCTCCACCTCCTAGGCTTGAGCAATCCTCCCACTTCAGCTTCCCGAGTAGCTGGGACCTCAGGCACACACCACCATGCTGGGCTAATTTTTTGTATTTTGGGTAGAGACGGTTTCACCATGTTGTCCAGGCTGGCCTTGAACTCCTGAACTCAGGAGATTCACTCACTTCGGCCTCCCAAAGTGCTGGGATTACAGGTGTGAGCCACCACGCCAGGCTGAAAAACTTCCTGGAAGAAAATGCAAACTGTTTGAGTATCCCTCTGGGGTTTTATTTCTTAATCTTACTTCAGTATTTGCTATATTCAAAGAGCCAGCATTATCTTTAGATCAAAGCTTGGAGACAAATAAGTTAGGCATCATTGTCCCATTTTTCATGGGAGAACATGAAGACTGATGTCAAGCAACTTTTTCATGGGATGTGAGTAACGGGTAGACTCAAGCCTCAAACTCACGTCTTCTGACTCATTTATTTTCCGCTGACATGTCTCACCCCAGAGGCTGGCCTGGGCAGGACCAACCACTGCAGGCGTTCACACTGCTCTGAAGTGGATTCTCCAAAGTTCTTTTCACCCAAGCCCCCTCATTGTGGGGAGAGGAGGGGTTCACTGGCAGCCCCCTGCATGATCCCGCTGGTTAGTCTTTGAAGTAAAAAGCCTTGAGATCAAAGGAAATATTTTGTTGAACTCAGCTATTCGTCCTTGATCTGCTAAAAACCTTAATTTAATTAGCAATATAAACTTTGTAAAGACTTCACTTTCTCAACTTGGTTCAACTTATACCTTTCTTTTATTTGGAAGTGAATAAGGAAAAAATAAGGAAGAAACGAAGAAAGAAAAAGTATCTAAAATATCTCACATAAGACATGGACTATGCAATACTTCTGTCTCATGAGTATTTTTCAGTGGTATTGACCTAAATGTTTATACTGATCCTCCAATGAGTAATAAGTTATAGTGGGAAATATTTTGGACAGAATTGTCTAGTTGTGCTCTAAAAAGGCAAACTTCCCAGATTCCTTGATGTTTGAAATCATAGCATTTTAAGAAGGAGGGTACTAGCATTATGACATATTTCTTAAGTCAGATGCTTTATATATGTTTAAAGAATTCAATTCTTACAGGAATCTGTGACATAGGTATTCTTTATAGTTTTCAAAAGAAAGCAAGCAACAGTCTCATGGTTGCACTGTTTAGAAGCATGGAGCAAATATTTCAATCCACACTGGTAGACGCCAAGCCCTACTCTGTGTTAATAGTTCACTGTGCTTGTAGAGCTGCCTTTATTTATTATTATTATTATTTTTTAAGATGGGATCTTGCTATGTTGCCCAGGCTGGTCTTGAACTCCTTGGCTCAAGCCATTCTCCCATCTCAACTTCCTGAGTAGCTGAGACTACAGGTGAGTGCCACTGCACCCGGCTGGAGCTGCCTTTAGAACTTCAAAAATCATCTGGCCTACTTTTTTCCCTTATGTCAGGGCAGAAGAAAATGAGGCCCCGGAACTTAAAGTACCTGTCCATTGCTGATGGAACAGAGAAAAAACTCAGGCCACCAAGTCTCCAGACAGTGGTCTTTTCCCTTGCACTTTTGTAGATGGTCAAGAAAGAGAAGGTTTGTCCTAGGTGGATGCAGGCTACTTCCAGGGTCCTTGAAAAAACTCATATTAGGTTGGTGCAAAGTAATTACCTTATGTAATTACTAATGTGGGTGTGTGTGTGTGTGTGAGAAAGCTGTGCATCCGCCTGTGTGTCTGCATTCATTTCAGACAAACATCTGCCCTAAGCATTTGTTTTAAGGAGGATTCCACGTGGAAGTTGGGAAGCCGCTGGCCAAGATTTCAGGCCCTGATCAATGTCATGCCAAACCTATGTTTGCTGTTATGTAGACGTGGTCAGTATTTTGGGGCAGTTATTTGAGTTCATTGAATCCCACAATGGGAGGTTTCAAATGACTCTGGTTATAAATGACATGGCTAGATGGGGAGCTAAAATTGGCTGCCACTGCCTGCATTTTCTCCTTTCACTTTTCACCTGCTAACAGAAAACAGAAGACCCTGGCAAGTGACTGTATGATTGTTAATACTCATGATATAAATTCACTTTTTCTCCACTGGTCCTTGTGCTTCAAAAAAGAAAGAAAGGCCAGGCACAGTGGCTCATACCTCTAATCCCAATGCTTTGGGAGGCCGAGGTGGGAGGATTGCTTGAATCCAGGGGTTTGAGGTTAAAGTGAGCTGTGATTGCACCACTGCACTCCAGCTTGGGCGACTGAGCAAGACCCTGTCTCATTAAAAAAAAAAAAAAAAAAAAAAAGGAAAGAAAAGAAAAAGAAAGAAAGAAAGGAAAAAAAAGAACAGAAAAGAAAAGAAAGGAAGGGAGGAAGAAAGTCCCGCTATACTTGAGAAATTCTCAACAGATAAACCAATGTCTCCTCCCACCTCAAGAACAGGCCAGTTCTGACTTCCTCTAGAATTATCTCCATTGATTCACCCTAAGATGATCTCCCATGATGCGCTTTTCTTTAAACAATCTGAAATGTAAACTTCCATGGCTTGTCTGGAGTTTTCAGAAATCAAATGTTATTTCCACCACCCCTCCCCCGTCTCCCACCACTCCTGCCACCACCAGCATTTCTTTAGCTGGGAAATTTTTAAGCTTCTTACTGGAAGTTGCTGCCATGTGGTTAAAATCCCCAACAAGTAAAATGTGAGCTTGGCATCAATAATCAGTTTTGTTTTACAGTCACATTCATAATAGTAAGTTGCAATGAGACAGACTCCTTTTTAACTAGGCTTCTAGTGATTTCCCTGAAATCTAATTGAAATTTTGAATCTAGGAAGAATTTCATGAAACCAATTGTATGTAATTTGTACTGAGAACTGTTTTAACTTGAGTTCCAAAGTAAGAGGAAATATGGAGGAACATGCTCCAAATCTTGTGCAACACATTTTAACTTATTCTTCTTTTCTTTCTTCTTTTTATTTATTTTTTTAAAGGTGGGGTCTTGCTCTGTTGCACAGGCTGGAGTGCAGTGGCACAATCATGGCTCACTGTAGCCTTGAACTCCTGAGCTCAAGTGATCCTTCTGCCTCAGCTTCCTGGGAATGCAGACACCTGCCAGCAAGCCTGGCTAATATAAAAAATTTTTATAAAGATAGGATATCACTATGTTGCCCAGGGGGGTCTCAAACTCCTGGTCTTAAGCAATCCTCCAGCCTTGGCCTCCCAAAGCTCTGGGATTATACATAGGAGCCACCAGGCCTAGCCCTTTTCTTTTCTTTTCTCTTTTCTTCTTTTATTTTTGTCTTCCCTTCCTTTCTTTCCCCTCTTTCCCTCCCTCTCTCCTTTCTTCCTTTCCTTCCTTCCTTCATCATCCACTGAATATGGTGGCCAAAATGAGTTGACAATTGTCGAATGTTGCAGCAAGGTGAGGGGTGTACAGGGCATCATTGTTCTTTTCTCTATATTTTTGCATGTTTGAAACTTTCAATAATAAAAAAGGAAAAATGGATCAGTGGCCAAGAGAAATGATCCTGGCTTGAGTATTGGGCTGTTCTTAGCTTGAAAGAACCATTGCAGAAAACTCAACAGAAGCAGAAATTACATACAGTTCAAACTCATTTTCCTAGGAGGCTTTTTTTTTTTTTTTAAGAAGTATTTTGCTGGAACCTAAAAACCACATTCCCAAACTGTTTCAACATGATCCCTGCTGGCAGGAGTCAGAGATGGCTGGTGTACAAGACGGTTGAGAAAGCCCATGACATACAGTTAGTGGCTGGTTGAGATAGTTTCCAAATATAATTAAACGGTTGGAGGACTAGAAAAATAGGCAGAAAGCAGTGATTCTGACGTTAGTCACATGGCTGCCATACATGACCTACTTTACCTGAGAACCAAAAATATAGTTTTAGGTTCTTCCACATTACAGTTCCTACATGTCTTGCTGCTTGTGGGGGAACTCCTTGCCTGGCTTCTTCAAATAAGCAGAATGTACAACCATGCTTAGAGCAGGCTGCTCTCTATTTCAGATTTTCCAGGGGAAAAGAGGAATGTACATTAGGCAGATTATTTTACCTCCCTAGTCATGCCAGGGTAAGCTTCCTAGACCAACTAATTCTCCTTCAAGGTCTGGCAGCTCCCAGCTCCCAGCTGCCAGGGGGCCAGGCAGAGCTCCTTCCTCCTCCACCATCTGTGGCCCCAAAGATTCCCCTTCCACCAGGGCCGGCGACCAACTGACCACAGGCTGAGTGCTCCAGGCCCTGGCAGCTCAGAGGACGGGGAAACAGCAGCACACTTGCGGCCCCCTGGAGTCTGTCCCATCTGGCCTACCATCCTGTCATCTCCAAGGATCACCCAAGCTCTGGCCAGGCTGGTAATCTGTCTCCTTTGCATGCCCTTGCTCCCTGCTGCTCTGTGGGGCTTTCCCATGGACTCCTGACTCCTCTTTTACTCTCATGGCAACCCTTTCCATTGGGCTGTCTGGGATTCCTGTTCTTCAGTGGATACTTCCTTCTGTGTCCTCAGTCTCAGAGAATGCACACCCTAGCTGAAGTTCCGCTCTCTCCAGAGTATCCTGGCTTCCCCCTTTTCACATTTCATCTACTGGGTTGGTGACTCATTTACGCCAGTACTCCATGATCACTTGCAATCTATGACTCTTCCTCCTTTTGGAAAATACCCCTGCTCTGTAGAGTCCTTGATATTTAAGATGTGTGTGTGTGTATGTGTGTGTGTGCACGTGTGCTCGTGTGTGTGTGCTTATTATGGCGTTAAGTGCTCCAGCTTCAATATCCAATGATGTGGGTTCTAATTTTGGTTTTGTACTCACTAGTCTGTGAGACTTTGGTCAAGTTACTTTTTTGAAGGCTTGTTAACTCTTCTATAAAATGTGGACGGCAGTACTTCTATAGCATGGGGTTGTTGTGAGGATTACATGAGAAGATCCATATGAAGTGTCTAGCACATTTCTGGTGTAACTCAGTCGATGTTAACTATGATCACATTTGGGCTGCTCACTTGCCTTTTCAAATCCCCCACCATTTGAAAAATGTCAGTGTTCTTTGGCACCACACAGCCTGCTCCTGACAGTTCCCAGCTTCCTTAACTCTGGGGCATGCATTTCTACCACAGGCCTGCCCCACTTTCTGGCAACAACCTCCTAATCTATCTGCTCCTTCTCCCTGCCTGGGTCACCTCCTTCCTGTCCACCATGTACTTGTCTCCCCGTAGCACTAGCCTGGGACCCTCCAACCTCAGCCAGATAGTCTACTTTCACTGAGACCTACACAGTTTGTGGTGTGTACCTGACTCATCTTGTGTGAATGTCATGTTTATTCTGTGGTTATATTTTTCATAATTCTTCCATTATAAGGATCCATATGGGGCCGAACCACTTCCTACACCCCACCCGCATTCCCACAAGCTGGATCGCATGTGAAGAATCTGATAATCTCCCTCTCATCTGGAGATTTGGTCTTAGTTCAGTAATGCCCCTGATCCAGGGAGTTAGTTGTCTAGGACACAGACTTGGCAGGGAGGTGAGGTGGCACTTTTCAGTGGCCATGACTCTGTAGCTGGGAAGCAAGGAAGCCACAGGGTGGTCTTGATCATGTGAATCAAGCCCGTGAGCTTGGAGGAGGGTGGCACAGGGCCTGCGAGCGGTGGACACACTCCATGTTTCTGTGCTTCTGAGTTTTAGGCTTGTTAAATTTTCTTGATGTTCTTTGATTTCCCTTTCTCCTTTCTTTAGTAGCTTTGGAAATTCCAGTCTGTTTCACTTCTGCTGAAACACAGCAAGGATAAGGGATTTTTCCCTGGTGTGGCTCCATCTTTAAGATGACACTTAACTTTGGGAGGCAGAATGCCAGGGGCAGAGGGAGTCCGACCGAGGACTCTCTATGGTGATTCCCCCACCTGTGGCACACAGAGGATGCCCAAGTCAGCGAGCTGAGACCTTCCTGTCCCAGGGACGTGTAGAGCCAGGGAATTTGGGGGAGAAGATTTGGCTTGGCTTGTGCCTTATCTTTCCCATCATTCTGAGAGGTGAAGTGGCTCTTTCTCAGAATGGAATGGAGAGGAAGGAAGATTCTTGTGGTTACTGGAGAATTACAACATGACAAGGTACTCGCTCCATTTTGTTTGAGGTTTTATGAATTCTCAAAATATCAGAGGCATTTCTATCAAAAAAAAGAGAAAGGTCCCCAAAAGGCAACTCTTGAGTGACCACCATTTTGGAGGATTTATTCATTCTTGTCTTGTAGGTGGGTAATAAAGAATAAAATATAATTGTATAATACTTTAAAAAGACTATACAGGGAGTTGGGAGTCCGTCCACCAGGCTCTGCTCACTCGCTGAAAGGCAGCGTGACTTACTATAAGATGCTTAACTTTGCTGTATATTTCCTGAGGTTTAAAATAAGATCTGTACTTATCTTTTCCTTTAAACTGACATGAATAAGGGAACATTTATGTCAAATAATTTGAGCAACTCAAAGGAGCAAAGTGCTTTAAAAATGCCAACTGGACTGTGAAGTTTTTAGGTATTTGAGGAGATCTACAAAATGGACTGGAAAAAATAATGGGCATGTCTCCAGAAATCACCAACAGCTGTGCGTTTAAAGATAAATAAAAATAATATTTCATATTGAGAAATTGGAATATTGGGGTTGAGTAGACAGGAAAATAGGGAAGAAAAGGAGAAGACACAGAAAAAAAAAGCCTTAAAACTTCGTGCTTCAGCAGTTGAACCTCTCTTGATTATCATTCCCAGAATTCCATTCTACTTTTTCCATTTTTTTTTTTTTGAGATGGAGTTTTGCTCTGTTGCGCAGGTGGGAGTACAGTGGCACGATCTTGGCTCACTGCCATCTCCATCTCCCGGGTTCAAGTGATTTTCCTGTCTCAGGCTCTGAGTAGCTGGGATTACAGGCGCCCGCCACCACACCCAGTTAATTTCTGTATTTTTAGTAGAGACGGGGTTTTGCCATGTTGCCCAGGCTGGTCTCGAACTCCTGACCTCAGGTGATCCACCCACCTTGGCCTCCCAAAGTGCTGGGATTACAGGCGTGAACCTCCGTGCCCGGCCTACTTTTTCCAGATTTGGTCATGAGTTTCCTAGGGCTGCCATAATGAAGGACTACAAACTGGGTGCCCTAAAACAAGAGATGTATTTTCTCCAATTCTGGAGAACAGGAGTCTGAAATCAAGGTGTGGGCAGGCCTGGTTTCTTCCGGAGCTCCTTCCATCTCTCCCAGCTGCTGACAGTCCTTGGTGTTCCTTGGCTAGTGGACGCATCACCCCCATCTCTCCCTCTGTCGTCCCGCCGCGTTCTGTCTCTGCATCTCAGTGTTCAAATCTCCTCTCCTTATAAAGACAGTAGTCACATTGGATGAGCGCCACCTAGTGGCCGCAGTTTAACTTGAGGACAACTGCAAAGACCCTCCTTCGCATGTCACATTCGCATGTAAAGAGGGGTTAGGACTTCAACATATTTTTTCGGAGAAAACATACAATTCAACCCAAAACACTGAGCAAAACTTCACTTTCCCTGGGCGACCCCGGCATGGCAAGTTCTCTGCGTGAATAAGGCAGTGGTTGTTTAACAGGCGTGCCAGGAGGCTCAGGGAGCAGGAGCTACAGGGACCCGCATTGTATTGTAAGCGACATGAGGGCGCCTTGCTGTAGTTTCTTTCCTGGGTCTTATTACGCCTCTCCTAGCTCTCGGTTGCTCTTCAGCTTGCAATCCAAGACATGTATTTGTAGTTTAATGAACAAATCATATACTTAAAAAAATGGGTTAGTTTAATCTTAAAAAATCAAAGGCTTTAAAAAAGGGATCACAGTGTATGTTTCTAGCCTCTTGCATTCACCTTTATCTTTCCTCCTCCATCTGCTACAGTCACAAGGAGAGCATCCACTTGACCTGTAGTCAGGGAGCACTGCTAAAGGTTGTATCTTCACTCAGCTGCAGTCAGCTGGTGACCGCAGATGCATTATGAAATTAAATGTCCTCCTATTTTAAAGCTTCTACGAGTCATTAAATTTTTTTTGTTTATGGATATCATCAGGAGTGGTAGGGTGGGAGGAGGATAAGGGAAAGAGAAGAGGATGTTTTCAGCTGAGCAGAGGAAGCGAAGTTTGACATTTACAAGACCCGCATGTTATCTCTGGCCTGACCGTCTTGGTTCACATTCTTGTGTGGGTTCAAGTTTCCTGAGCACATGCATATTGACCTTAGTAAGAGGCCAACTCTGGATTGCCACGAGTCAGCTAACTCCTGCTGCCAGAAAATGGATTTTTTTTTCTTCAGCAAGAAGTGCCTTGTGCAATTTTTGCCTAATCAGGTCTGAAAAATAGTGACCTCTCATTTTGCAAAAACAGTTCACTATTGACAATATTAATAAAAACACGTGAGTTTACATAAATTAAGGGTTTTGGGTCTGTTTCTGTGTGCTTCGACTGCAGTGCCTCCTAGTGGACACTTTTATGCTATACAAGTTTCTCATGGTTGATTAGTATTCACAGAAATGTTAAGAATGCATTTGAACAAACTCATTGTTTTCTACAGTAGGTTCCTCTTTTGTTTCTTGTTAGGTTTTAATTTTTCCCCAGCTAAGGTTCACTTCAATACATGACCAAATTGTGTCTATGTACAATCCTCTGATTGTTCAGAGGAAATTTTCTACACCCCCCTTTTCCTCATCTTAGGAGAGAATAGAGATAGAATAAAATGCGCACATGAGTAAGTTGCCATAAGAGCTTTTAAACTGTGGTTGGTAACGATATATGTATCTGGAAAACTAGAATGCTAAAAATACCGCAATAATGAGGCTTTAAAACTAAGATGATTATGACTTAAACATTTAAAAGCAGGGTAGGAATATGAACTCATTCAGCAAGAGTTTGACATCTATTCCATGCTAGAGGGCTTGTGGCAAGTATGTGGGGAGGAATGGCCAGTCCCCAGATAAAGGCCACCTGCTTGTTGCTTTCCTGCCTGTGACTTTATCCCCAGATGATTCAGAGAAGACAGGCTCTCCAGCCGCCCGCATGTTCCCTCTCACTGTGGATGTAATTGGGGTTCAGGTGAAAGTCCTCACCTCACTTCCTGGTGTTGTAGCTTCAGGAGTCTGCAGGGCGGCAAAGTCAAGTGATTCGAGCCAGGATTGTCTTATGTGGGGCCCAGCTTTGGAGGGTTCTGAAAGCTCCTTGAAAGTGACTGTAAAGCTATGACAGAGATTCCCAGACTTTGAGATTTTACAAAGAAGCCAAGGAATAAAGAAAGCTTTTAATGGGGGATTAAAAAGAGATGCCCAATTTAAAAAACAACAAACTTTTTTTACCTGTAATAGCGTTAAAAATAAACTAATAACGGGCCGGGTGCAGTGGCTCATGCCTGTAATCCTGGCATTTTGGGAGGCCGAGGCGGGTGGATCACCTGAGGTCAGTAGTTTGAGACTAGCCTGGCCAACATGCCAAAACCCCGCCTCTACTAAAAATACAAAAATTAGCTGGGCGTGGTGGCGCACAGCTGTAATTCCAGCTACTCGGGAGGCTGAGGCAGGAGAATCGCTTGAAACCAGGAGGCAGAGGTTGCAATGAGCCGGGATTGCGCCACTGCACTCCAGCCTGGGCGATGGAGCAAGACTCCGTCTGAAAAAAAAAAAAAAGAATAATGAAACAACTACCATCACCTACCATCACTGGTTCATAAAAGAAAGAATGCTTTAACACAAAAGACAAGACATAATTTTAAAAGCAAGGACATTTCTTCCCAGGAGAAAATGTTTTATGTAAAAGGTATAATGTGAATATGCATGTATATACACGTACACGCACACATTTGTCCTTACTTTTCTTTCATTTCACCAAGAAGCAAAGAATAGTTTCTTGTGAACTGGCAGTTGTCTGTGGACTGGCATTTGGGGACTGATATGAGAACTTTGTCCCTGAACTTTGACGTTCTCTGGTGTGACTTGGAGAGTGCCTCCACTAAGTTATTTCTTTGAAATCAGGACTCAGGACTACATTGTTGCTTTAGGAGAGCTTTTGCCCTCTTGAGTTACAGAACTCGTTCCCTGCTGGCCTCGGTTTGTGGTAGAGAACACGTGAGAAGGTCAGAGCTGAGAGGCTCTTGGGAACCACAGGACCCAAGGGGTCTGCTGGTTAATCCTCCTAATTTTGTGCAGAACTGTACTTGATTATTCCAGACAGATGGGAATGTGCCCGTATGTTCAGAACCTCAGAGAAAGGATTCCAAAGCCTCCCTAGACATCGCATTCTAATGCTCAGGAATGCTCACTCTCACAGAGGAAATTTATAGACCCTTAGATAGCCATTTAGAGCCAGAACGGGTCTAACATGACTTGGTTTGAATTTCCTTATATTACAAAGTTGATAATCAGCCTTGATGACACGAAGGACATGCAGGGGTTCACTCAAGTTGTTTTTGGAGAGACCGACACTACTCTGTCTGACCCACGCAGCCTAACACTGCAGCCTTACACAGGGAACCTAACACTGCAGCCTCGCACAGGGATGCACATCTCAGATGATGGGCGGGCCGGGTTCGGGTCTCCTGATGTAAATCACACTTAACCCACTCCCTGAGATGATACAGTGATTCATCTCGCACCTAATCCCACTCCCTTGAAATACAGGGATGCATAATTTCCCACCTATCCCCACCCCCTGAGATGCAGTGCTAACTGGTGAATATCCCCCCTGCCCCACATTTGAGCTGAAGAAAAGTCAACATTTCCTTTCCTGAGCGCCTTCACCTGATGGGCTTGGATCCGTTATTTTATTTTCCAAGCTTTCTTTTAATCATGCTTGAACTTTTAATCCTTTATTTAAAGGCCTTATCTTTTTTTTTTTTTTTTTTTTGAGATGGAGTCTCGCTCTGTCTCGACCAGGCTGGAGTGCAGTGGTGTGATCTCACTTCACTGCAGCCTCCGCCTCCCGGGTTCAAGAAATTCTCCTGCCTCAGCTTTCCGAGTGGCTGAGATTACAGGTGTGCGCCACCACAACCAGCTAATTTTTGTATTTTTAGTAGAAATGGGGTTTTACCAAGTTGACCAGGCTGGTCTCAAACTCCTGACCTCAGGTGATCCGCCCGCCTCAGCTCCCAAAGTGCTGGGATTACAGGCATGAGCCACTATGCCTGGCCTAAAGCCTTATCTTAATATTTAATTGTTTGATGTTTTTTCAAGCTTAATTCCATTTTCATGTGTCATTCCAGATATGCACAATATTCTAATGCCCAGTTGATACTGAGCATTTACACAATACATGCATTATCCTATTCTGTGTGTTAAAAGTCTACACGTCACATCGTCTTACTTGTATATATTTGCTGTGTACCTTTCAATTTGCTTTGTTTTGTCTTCTAACCTTTGAATTGTTATATATCTGGGCTATTTAACTTAGTTTGTTGGTTTTGGATAATGTCTTTATAGTGGGTTGAGTGACACCCTCTCAAAAGATACGTCCAGATCCTAACCCCTGGAACATATGGATGGTACCTTATTTGGAAGAAGGCTCTTTGCAGATATAATTAAGGATCTTGAGATGAGGAAATCACCATGGGTTATCCTGGCGGGCCCTAAATCCAATGACAAGTGTCTTTATGGGAGACACGCATAGGAGAGACAAGCCAAGGAGAGGGTGATATGAAGACACGGCAGAGATTGGAGCAATGTGGCCACCACAAGCCAACGAATGCTGACAACTGCTGGAAATGCTGGCAGCTACCAGAAGCTAGAAGAGGCAAGAGATGGATCCTGCCCTAGAGCCTCTAGAGGCAGTGCAGCCTGCCAACACCTTGATTTTGGACACCAGAAGAGTACATTTCCGTTATTTTAAGCCATCAAGCTTGTATTACTTGGTTATGGGAGCCACAGAAAACTAATATGCTAAGTCTCCAACATGCCAAGGCTGTGTTCAATACATTTCCTATAAGGTGCTAGTCAGTCATTATTCCCTTATTTAATAACTTCTTCTTTGCCTTTGGGGTCACAGATCTTGGTCATTTTGCATATTCTATTCATTACATTTTATATGGCTAACTTATGGGCAACTTATGGGCTATGTTGGAGACTTCTGTCTCTTTACCAATCAACAAAAAAAAATTGGCTTCTTTCTTTCTTTTTTTTTTTTTTGTTGAGATGGAGTCTTGCCCTGCCGCCCAGGCTGGAGTGCAGTGGCACGATCTCGGCTCACTGCAACTTCCTCCTCCCAGGTTCAAGCAATTCTCTGCCTCAGCCTCTCAAGTAGCTGGGATTACAGGCATCCACCACCACGCCCGGCTAATTTTTGTATTTTTAGTAGAGGTGGGGTTTCATCATGTTGGCCAGGCTGGTCTTGAACTCTTGACCTCGTGATCCACCCACCTTGGCCTCCCAAAGTGCTGGGATTACAGGCATGAGCCACGGCGCCTGGCCCAAGAAATTGGTTTATTTCTAATTCATACATTTTGAAGCAAAAGCCTAGAAAACTTATAGAATTGAAGAGTTTGACATCTCAGAAGGAAATGTGAGTCACGTGAGGGTGTTTTTGAGCATTTACACTCATTGTACTATTGTCACAATTAGTGTGTGGTTGGGAGCTGGGCTTGCTGGATGGGAATCCAGCTTTATCAATTGGCTGTGAGCAAGTTATTTATTTTCTCTGCCTTGATTTCCATATTTGTGAAGTGGGTACAATATAATTGTACCAAATTGCAGGGTTATTTGGTGAGGATTAAGTGAAGTGATATATGTAAAGTTTTTAGAATGACACATGGGACATAGTGAACACCATAGAAGTGTTAACTAGTGTTCATGTGTTTATGCTTAAACATCTAATTAGTGTAAAAGCTCCTTAAAAATGGAAGGGTCCGAACTTTTACAACTTTAAATTATTTCTTTAGGCTAAAAGAATTAAGAAAGTGCTCCTAGGTACATAATCCTTGGTAACCTTGAAAATAGGGTTTTAAGTAGAATTGTATATACTTGGATGAGTAAGATGACCTGCCCATAAAGCCGGTATTAACTATGCTTTATGTTGTTGATAGCTATAGTTAGCAGACAGTATGACAAATGCCCTCCCTTATTAAACCAGCTACCCTGTCTCATTCCTTAATCCTTTGCAGTATTTCTCAAATCTATTCCATCATTTCAATTCAAAGGTGAATTGATTAATCTCATTTAGTGCATTATTACTTCGTTCTAGCACTATTGTAAATCTTCATGGAACCCATCCCCATATAACTATTTTCCCTTCAGCAGAATTTTGAGCACAGCGTTCTGTAGTCCCCAAACCTTGTGAAATTCCCCAAATCTACAGCAATGACCTCAAAACTCTTTCAATTCTGCATACATTCAGTGGTGAAAAAAAGTGACATGCCATATAAATAATACACAAATGCTATTATACTAATCATACATACTTGATAAAACACATCACAATAGAAAGTTTTGGGAAATGAGTTTAAGCTGAAATGGGAAGTATTTCCAAATGTCTCTAGTCATGGTGCTAAGATCTATCATCAGCTACCCTTTCAAGGCACATTTTACACTTAGGGTGGGTTTTCTCTTTAATAGCAGTGGATACAAATCTCATTACAATGCATCTTCTTGGTAATTTAATTTTTTTTCCAGTGTATTGTTAGAGGTGAGGTGATCACTGTTGCTTTTTTTTGAAATGGAGTCTCGCTCTGTCATCTAGGCTGGAGTGCAGTGGCGTGATCTTGGCTCACTGCAACCTCTGCCTCCCAGGTTCAAGCGATTCTCCTGCCTCAGCCTCCCAAGTAGCTGGGACTATAGGTGTGGGCCACTATGCCCAGGTGATTTTTGTACTTTTAGTAGAGACAGGGTTTCACCATGTTGGCCAGGCTGGTCTTGAACTCCTGACCTCAGGTGATTTGCCCACCTTGGCCTCCCAAAGTGTTGGGATTTTGGTCGTGAGCCACTGCACCCGGCCCATGTTGCTTTTAGCTCAGGCTGAGACATAGGTGAGTCGGCTCTGCAGATTTCCTGTTGCTTGTCTGTTCTTGCTCTATTAGTACTAATATTAAGTTCAATCTGTAATTTATTTCCAGGAGTCTTTTTAAGCCACTTGTCCATTTTTTGAGTGTTAATTAAGCTAACACATGAGCCACGTGTACTGCAAAACAGGACAATACATGGGAAGTAAGGGGTGGGAAAACCTGTTTGTGAGATGGTCAGTGAGTGTATAAACTTATCCCCGCTCCCGTCACGCACACCACCTTGGGATAGATTCATACACTCACTGACCATCTTACATACAGGCTGAATGAAGATATAATGTCAATTGCTATAATTAACGTTGACAAAACAGAAGGCCCAACGTGCTCTTGCTGTCTGTCATTTTGTGCACCTTCAGTGTGGACCTGCATCTCTTTGGGGAACACTCAAAAACTTTTTAACCTGACTTCTAAGACCTTTTGGAGCCTGGACTCCATCGACCCTTCCTGGTTGGATGGTTGAACAGCTCCTGTAGGACCCAAATTGGACAAAAGCAATTAGCAATTCAGTCCAAACGGATTGCTCACTGTCCTCCCTCTCAGCATGTCTTGTGTTTGCGTCTAAGAATTCTTTGGCCTGACTTTGCCTTGTGTAAGTAGAAAGTTCCGCCTTCCCAAGGAAACCCAGGGCAGATCTTCCCGCTCCACAAAGTCTTCCCCTATAACCTCAAGGCAGCAACGAGCTCTTCTCTCTCTGACTCTGGAATTATTTTTTTTGGCAATTAGTCAAACTGCCTGGTGAATTGTGTTCTTTTTTTGTCCTTAAAAGTTAAATTTGTATTATTCTTATTCTCTTTTTACATGCTGGTGTCTTATCTCCCCAGCTAGACTGGTAATTCCTTGATGATGAACCTATGTTTTCTCTTTCTTTTTTAAAAAATTAACTTAAAAAGTCAAGGTAATATGTATATGTAATTTAAAACGTTATCAGTACAAAAGAGCTTATAATGGAAAACACCATTCCCTACTCATTCCTTCCCATCTTTCTTTTTGCTTTCCTTAGGGGTATGGCCTTCCAATACTTAGTTGGTTTTCCTGGCAAGTTCCTCTATATTTTACTGCTTTTTTTCTAATTTTTGATTTGTCACTTGTAGACATTGTTTACTGAATTTCTGTTATGCGATATAAGCATAGGGTGTTCTGATAGCTCTCCCTCTCATCTCCCCTTCCCTGCTTTTTCAGCCTTGCATTTTCCCAATATGTTGTAATTTGTTGTTAAATTACTAGTCAGGATTTACATTGTTATGACTATATAAATATGGTTTACCACTGAGCCAAGTAAGGTATATGAGCTGATTCCTTTTTACAAACTTTTGTTTTTCCTGAAGTTGCCACCTTTTCTCATGTGTTGTGTTGTCTCTGAAAGTGTAATTACTTCTTATTTCCAAGTGTCTTATCAGTATTAGTTTCCAAATTCTCAAATGCATCATAATCTTTTGGTTTAATTGATCTGACCTGGACCAGCTCTTGTCTGGATTGGCTGTGCTGTTGTTATGCTGGGACTTCCTTCTGATGCTCCCTTGTGTTGGACACCCCAGTTTTTGATTCTATGTCTCTGTTCTCCTTGGCTTTGACCCTCATTCTGACAGTCTTTAAAAGTCTGCATATGTCTATTCTATCCTTTCTTTGGATGGATAGATTGGTTGGGTATAAAATACTAGACTGGCCAGGTGCAATGGCTTATCCCTGTAATCCTAGCACTTTGGGAGACTGAAGTGGGCAGATTGTTTGAGTGTAAGAGTTTGAGACCAGCATGGGCAACATAGCAAAACCCCATCTCTACAAAAAGTACAAAATATTATCCAGGCATGGTGGTATGCTATGGTCCCAGCTACTCAGGAGGCTGAGGGGGGAGGATCACCTAAGCCTGGGAGAGTCGAGGCTGCAGTGAGCCATGATCATGCCACTGCTCTCCAGGCTGGGTGGCAGAGCAAGACCCTGGGTCCAAAAAAAAAAAAAATCTAGATTGAGAGCAATTTTCTTTTAGAATTTTGAAAGTCTTTATCGTTTTACATCTAGTATGGCCATTCTGATTCCTGATTCCATTTGTTTGTTTCTTCTCTGGAAGTCTTCTGCATCTTTTCTTTATCTCCAGGGTCCTGAGATTTCAAGATGGTGTGCTTTCTTATGATCTTTTTATCCATTCATTGGGCTTGGCACAGAGTGTGCCTTTTTAATTCAGAGACTTGTGATCCTCGGTTCTGGGAAAAGTTTGCTACAATCTCTTTGATAATTTCTTCTCTTCTGTTCTTTTCTGGAATTTCAGAAATGTTTGATCTCTTGTTTTGAATCTCTGCCTCTTCTTTTCACTCCTGTTTTCTATTTCTTGATATTTCCATTTTCCTTTCTAGCATTTCTTCCATATTATATTCTAATCCTCTACTGCAATTTATATCTTGGTTATCACATTGTTAATTTACAAGGAATTTCTCTGCTTTCTGAGCTTGTTTCTATTTTCCTGTTCTTATTTTATGAGGATACTTTCTTCTTTAATAGCTCTGAGGGTATTGATATTATGTATATGTATCTCCAGTTCCTGTATCATTTATTTCCTTTGGAGTCCTTCCCGCCAGACTTCTCTAGCTCAGGTTGCAAGTTTTCTTTTCTTTTTTTTTTTTTTTTTGAGATGGAGTTTCACTCTTGTTGCCCAGGCTGGAGTGCAATGGTGCAATCTTGGCTCACTGCAACCTCCACCTCTTGGGTTCAAGCCATTTTCCTGCCTCAGCCTCCTGAGTAGCTGGGATTATAGGCGCCTGCCACCATGCCTGGCTAATTTTGTGTGTGTGTGTGTGTGTGTGTGTGTGTGTGTTTAGTAGAGACGGGGTTTTGCCATATTGGTCAGGTTGGTTTCGAACTCCTGACCTCAAGTGGTCCAGCTGCCTTGGCCTCCCAAAGTGCTAGGATTACAGGCATGAGCCGCCGCACCCAGCTGCAAGTTTTCTTAAATGCCTGTCAATCCTTGGCTGTCCTTTTATAATTAAGACTAAAATACATAAAAGCTATTTGCAAGTTTGGGCAAAGCTTGTGAAAAAGTGGGTTTCCCAGTAGGTGCAAAACTCATTTTGGCTAGAGAGCCAGCTGGCCTCTTCATTAGGGAACCTGGTCTCCAGAGAAGCCTCCAGTATCCTATTGGTGGGTATTGTCCTGGTTACAGACTTCTGGGATCAGATTGTGGAAAATGGAATAGGCATGCTCGCATCAATTGGCTGACTAAGGTTAATTTCCCCATTTTCAGGTGTGTGCCTCAATCTCCCTCCTCTGTGCTTATCAGTAACAAAGAAATGGACTGGCGCCACCTGGATTCAGTTTATCCAGACATGTTTCCAGACAAGGGTGGGAGTCAGGGAGCTTGGAGGTGCTTGCCTCTTGAACGATTTGGAGGGAACCCCTGCCTCTAAGTCCTGGGCCTTGGAGGGTTTCTGTGGGTGACAGGCTTTCAGACCCTCCAGTGAAAGAATTACAGTGTAAACTGCTTTCTTCTTCACTCAAGGGCCCAGATGAAGAAATATTGCTGTGAATTATCTGAATGGGTGGAGTCTGTGGTGCTTGATCTGGGTGGAAAGAATCGGTGGGAACTGCAGCTCAGAATCGACATCACTCAGGATGTTTTTGTTAACATGCAAATATTCAAAACTGTATGAAAAGCACTAAGTTGACATCAATTTGAAAGTACATTTGCATTCTTTGGGACCTTAGAATGCATCTGCATTCTTGACATTCAGCTATATCAAGGAGATATCAAAATAATTCTAATTTGGCACCAAATAGGCCTGGCTCTGTTACCCTTCCCTAGCACAGATAGGGGAGTGTGCATTTGCCTTTCCTAGGTGCCAAGAACTCAGTATCATAAGTGGAAGAAGACAATCATTCAATATAATTGAATCAAAATTTAAGAGTATCTTAGGTTGAGTAATTTCTTCTTACTGGTTGTATTGAGCAGTCAAAGAAATGTGTGCCTTCTGAACTATAAAAGGCCACGAAGGCAGAGTTGCAGTGCCAGGGAAATTACTGCTAGTGGCCCGAGAAATATTCTGGAGCACATGCGTCCCATGAATTGGCACTTTGTCCTCTGCACTTCTCACTGCTTTCCATGGAGAGGATATCGTAACCTCTTTATTGGACTCTAAATCTCATTTTAAACTTCTGAATTATGCCAACACCTTGTAAGGGAAATTAGATAGTTCTACATGGGCTTTTATCCTCAATATGGCAGATAAATTGAATGAATGAATAGTGATCAAGGATATTAATAACTTAATATGTATTCGTTGCTTAAGATATACCACACATGGGGCTAAGGATTTTACAGATACGAGCTCACTTATTCTCACAGCCACCATATATTGTATCAGTTAACTTGGACTAAGTAATGCCTCAGTTAAAAAATAGTCCCCAGATCTCAGAGGCTCACAGCCATTCATGTTTACTTCTCGCCCACATGTTGTGTCTGTCATGGGCCTGTGTCATGGAAGCAAGTGCAGTACATGGGTGGAGATTGGTAGTCTCGAGGCAAAAGGAAAGGAGCGATGGCAAGCCAGGAGCTAGTTCTTGAACTTCTGTTCAGACGTGAAACACATCACATCTCCCCGCAATTCAATGGCCAAAGCAAGTCACAGGGTCCCTCCTGACCTCAATGGGCCGGGGAGGTTTTATCCTACTACTTGGAAGGGCATCTCAAATCCCATGACCACGTGCGACATCAGTGGATGGGGAAAGCACAGTCCTCCACCAGGGAGGGGCAACAAATGTTTTGGGTAATACAACCCCCCACAGATAGATACTGCTATTCTCCCACTCTACTGGTGAGGAAAATGAAGCAGGGTAAGGATGGCGTCCAATTCTCAAACTCTATAAAGGAAGCAATTGATTTGAACACCTAAAAGACTGTATAGATTTTATCTAATTCAAATGCAAGCAAAGCAAAACAGAACAAAAATACAGTGTCAGGGACATAATCACACAGAAGCATCAGAATCAAACCCTATATATCACTTTTTTTTTTTGAGTCAGAGTCTAGCTCTGTCATCCAGGCTGCAGTGCAGTGGTGCAGTCTCAGCTCACTGCAACCTCCGCCTCCTGGGTTCAAGCAATTCTCATGCCTCAGCCTCCCGAGTAGCTGGGATTATAGGCGCCCACCACCACACCCAGCTGATTTTTTAGTAGAGATGGGGTTTCACCATATTGGCCAGTCTGGTCTTGAACTCCTGACCTCAGGTGATCCATCCGCCTCAGCCTTCCAAAGTGCTGAGCCACTTTGGGAGCCCGGCATATAGGCGTGAGCCACCACCCCCTGGCCTATATGCCGATTTTAAAAAAAGAACAAAAATTAATTTTCACCTGAATTTTCAATATCCCAGAGTGTAGTTAGGGGAAAAAAATCAAATATTAAGAAATTCTCTATAAGGAAAAACACCAAGAGATTTCTTTTCAAAAGAGCCAATCTAAGGCTGGGTGCGGTGGCTCACGCCTGTAATCCCAGCACTTTGGGAGGCTGAGGCTGGCGGATTGGTTGAGGTCAGGAGACCTGCCTGGACAACATGGTGAAACCCTGTCTCTACCAAAAATTACAAAAGTTAGCCAGGCGTGGTGGCGCATGCCTATAGTCTCAGCTACTCAGGAGGCTGAGGCAGGAGAGTCACTTGAACCCCGGGAGGCGGAGGTTGCAGTGAGCCGAGATCGCGCCACTGCACTCCAGCCTGGCAACAGAGTGAGACCGTGTCTAAAAAAACAAAAACAAAACAAAACAAAAAAAAACAAAAAAGAGCAAAACAAAAACAGCCAATGGAATCTTGTCTGACTTATACAAATGAAATTCAGATTCTAAAATCAAGAGTCTAGACACCTTAGGTGATCTCAGAGAAGATCCTGTTTCATATGGGGGATTCTCTAGTGTTTTACATTTCTCATGTGACTTTGAAATTTGCCAAATATAAGAAATAGCTGAGAGGCAGTAAGTATTGTTATTTTCAGGGGGAATCATTTCTACGAGAAAATAGGAACCCGGAATGAAAAGCTCGTGGAGTTTGGCAGGAAGAACAACCAAAAGGAAGGTGAAGATGCTGAGCTGGAACCCGGATAACTATGTCTGTGAAAGCAAGTTGGATTTACAGACTTCCCAGAAACTATGATCCTACCCTACATCCTTCTGCGGTCCCACGAGAATACTTAAGAGATTTAAATGCTGTCAAACTGGAAAGAGTATTTGCAAAACCATTCCTTTTTCCCTGAATGGTCACTGAGACGGAGTCAATTGCTTGGCAAAGCATCCAAGGAGCCTGGCTCCTGTCCTTTCTGGGCCATGTGATGGAGAGGTTAGAATTTGGAACCTGACTCAACGGAAATGTGTCCGTACAATACAAGCCTTTTTTACCGTTGGTGATGACAGGACTGTGAAGCAGTGGGAATTGGAGGGATCAGGCTATGGAGAAGGAGAAGACCTTTTGCATATGGTATTAGGAAGGCGGTGGACACTGGGATTGATCATCACTGGAAAGAATCTGTTTTTGCCACATGTGGACAGCAAGTAAACATTTGGGATGAACAAAGAAATAATCCTGGCCGGGCGCGGTGGCTCACACCTGTAATCCCAGCACTTTAGGAGGCCAAGGCGGGTGGATCACAAGGTCAAGATATCAAGACCATCCTAGCCAACTTGGTGAAACCCCGTCTCTACTAAAAATACAAAAATTAGCTGGGCGTGGTGGCACGCGCCTGTAATCCCAGATACTCGAGAGGCTGATGCAGGAGAATCGCTTGAACCCAGGAGGCAGAGGTTTCAGTGAGCCGAGATTGCGCCACTGCAATCCAGCCTGGCGGCAGAGCGAGATTCCATCTAGAAAAAGAAAAAACAAACAAACAAACAAACAAAAAAAACATTCACTTAAAAGTCATCCTGGGCTTATTACTTATTACACAGTAGAAATTAGCCAAGCAAGCGATACTGTGTTTTTTTTGAACAAGCCTGCCACCTTGTGGCTATTTGGAAAACCAGACTGGCAAAACCAGGGCTCTGCAGTGCCTTTGCTTCCACACATACTTATTGTCTAATGTCACAGTCACCACGCCCTGTTCTAGGCTCTGAGCTTACAGCAGTGAATGAAATGGACTAGGAGCCACACTATTCTGGAGTTTACGTCTCATAGCATAAGAACATGTGTATCTAAGTTAGTGTTTGGAAACGTATCCCACCTTCATCAACCTCTTAACCTAATAGACTACCTACATGGGAGCCCCTCTTCCCTATCATTCTTCATCCTGTAGGTAGGCAAAATACCCCTGTTCCTATAAAGCCCATCCCTTCCCTGTTTCTATTCCCTGCACCCAAACACACCTTGCCTTTTCAAGGACTCAAGGACTTTGCTTCTGTATCTGGCTCCTCTTCCTCCAAGATTCAGCTCCCTGGCCGTTGTATACCCATCAGCATATACACACGCTCTCAAAGCCTTCATTACAAAACCTTTTCCTTAATCCAAAATTCTCTCTAGCTAATGCTGCATTTCTCTGCTTCCTGTCACAATCAATAAAACTTCTGGAAAGTTTCGTCTGTGTTCACTGTCTCCATTCCCCTCCACTCACCTTAGCCCAGGGCGTCTGTTATCACCACTCCCCTGGAACCTGTCCAGCCGGCGCCACACACCACTCCCATCCCCAAAGCGCCCCTGGATCCTCACCCCACTCTATCCCTCAGCACTGAACACAGCAGACTGCTGCCCTTGCCTCCTTCCAGCAAGCCTTTGTGGCTCTCAACTAGCGGCACCCTGTACCCACTACCATCCTGTCCTCATGATCGCAGGGCTGGCTCTCATGGTTCACCTCTCCTCCTCCTACATGCCTTCCACAAGCGTTCATTAGAAAGCGGCCCCTCCTGAGAGGAAGCACTATCTGGAGTGACCTTATTCTTTTTACCCCTTATGCCTGCAAGCCCTGCGTCTGCCCTGTTTGTTGCTGAATTCCCAGCACTCAGGAATAGTTTCCAGTGTTTAGTAGGTGACCCAAATTATGTTTAGTTTGCATATGTTTAAAATTCATGTTGCCATAGTGGCCACTCCATCCCATCCTGGTGTAGGGGTAATCTGGTATTTTAAAAACAGAAGCAGAAAGGCGTTGAACTGACTGGAGCAGCATCTTTGGCACTGAGAAGATCCTTTAACCTCAATGTGTCTTAGATTTTCAGTTTATAATATGAAGAAATTGGACTACAGTGCAGATGACACTGACATATCAGCTTTGGGGTGAGATCAGATTAACTGGCAGTAGAATCTGGGGCATAGTATTACGAAAAACTTTTTAGCCACAGAAAGAATGCTTTGATTGATTGATATTGATTGGTTATCAATACCTACCCCGAATGTGGGAGGGGACTTGGCTGTGTATTTTTGGACATGGTTTCTTTCAGTTCTAAATTTTAAAGAGTGTTTTAAAAAGCTTTTCAAAACATTGTTGTTTCAACTGAATTTAATTTAATTTAATTTTTTTTGAGATGGAATCTCGCTCTGTCACCCAGGCTTCAGTGCAGTGGTGCGATCTCTGCTCACTGCAACTTCTGCCCCTGGATTCCAGTGATTCTCCTGCCTCAGCCTCTCAAGTAGCTGGGACTACAGGTATGTGCTACCACGCCTGGCTAATTTTTGTATTTTTAGTACAGACAGGGTATCACCATGTTGATCAGGCTGGTCTCGATCTCCTGACCTCAGGTGATCTGCCCGCCTCGGTCTGCCAAAGTGCTGAGATTACAGGCATGAGCCACTGTGCCCAGCCTCAGTTGAATTTTAGAATTGAACTAGACAAACTTTTGAAGGGTTCTCAACATGTAGTGATATAATAAAAATGAAATTCAGACTCAGAATTATTAAACTGCAGTCTTCAGGAATTAATCTAAGATGACTGAAAATAGATCTGCATCTATTCATTTAGCCAGGATTCATCTGCTATCCTATATCATGAGGCAAAAGTATTATATTGTAGAATGTTAAAAAATGTCCCATTCAGAAAAATGTCGTGCACTAAACCTGGCATTTATTCTGCTTCCTATTTCATTTCCTTTTATCTCTATGCCTTTTAGTTGACTGACATTACTTGCTTTCTTCCCCCCATTTTGCTCCTCTACAAGGAGATAATTCCAGATTACATTGGCAGATATTTCAAGCTATATTTCAATTACTAGGATATTGTGAAATTCATGAGATTAAAATAAAATAAACCTCAGAAGGGAGTATAAGCCTCTCCTAATGGAAATCGGGATTAAATTCAAATGTCATCACCTTATGTCATAAATGTTTTGAGTGGATGAAAAAAACAATGAAATGTATTTAAATACATGAAAGAATGTACAGAGTTAACCTTAGTGAAAAGAAAAAATAATGATTTGCGAATGTGGAAATATTCACATGAAATTCTGTATATGACATGTTAAAAAAGTAGAGAACTCTTTTTTCTCCATTTATTTGTTGCTCCCAGATAATTTCCTAAGGTAGATAAGATAATACATATTAAAGCAATTTGAGTTATTTGAAAGGAACCTTCAAACTCACATTATTATAGTTTAGGAGTGATTTTAGCAGAAGCAAATTATTAATGATACAGATCAGGAATGGGCAAACTGCTTCCCTTGTGTCAAGAGTGACCTGCTAGGTGTTATGTAAATAAAGTTTTATTGGAACATAGCCATGTCCATTTGTTGACACATTGTCTGTGGCTGCATCCTGATACAGTGGCAGTGGTGGGTAGTGTCAACAGAAATCTCATGGCTTTCAAAGCAAAATATATTCACTATTTGACCCTTTATGAAAAATTTTGCTGTCTTCTGCTCTAGATTATCAGCATCTCTATCAGACTCTGTATTTCTGAAGGCATGGACTCTGTGCTTAAACTTAGTTTTCAACTGTTCTTAAAAAAATATGTTGGCCGGGTGCCATGGCTCATGCCTGTAACCCCAGCACTTTGGGAGCCCAAGGCAGGAGGATCACCTGAGGAGTTTGAGACCAGCCTAGGCAACACAGTGAAACCCCGTCTCTACTAAAATACAAAAAATTAGCTGGGCGTGGTGGCAGACGCCTGTAATCCCAGCTACTTGGGAGGCTGAGGCAGGAGAATTGCTAGAACCCGGGAGGCGGAAGTTGCAGTGAGCCGAGATCCATCACTGCACTCCAGCCTGGGCGACAGAGCAAGACTCCATCTGAAAAAAAAAAAAAAAAAAGTTAGGGTTGGGCGTGGTGGTGGCTCACACCTGTAATCCCAGCACTTTGGGAGGCTAAGGCGGGTGGATCACCTGAGGTCAGGAGTTTGAGACCAGCCTGGCCAACATGGCGAAACCGTGTCTGTACTAAAAATGATTCCAGTTACTTGGGAGACTGAGGCATGAGACTCGATTGAACCTGGGAGGTGGAGGTTGCAGTGAGACAAGATCGAGCAACTGCACTCCAACCTGGGCAACAGAGAGAGACTCTGCCCAAAAAAAAAAAAGTCAGTACTTTTGGGATTATCAGTTAATGACAACATTAAGAAATATAATGACATGGCTGGGCCTGGTGGCTCACACTTGTAATCCCAGCACTTTGGGAAGCTGAGGTGAGTGGATCACCTGAGGTCAAGAGTTTGAGACCAGCCTGGCCAACACAGCGAAACCCCGTCTCTACTAAAAATACAAAAAAATCAGCCGGGCGTGGTGGTGGGCGCCTGTAATCCCAGCTGCTCCAGAGGCTGAGGCAGGAGGGTCGCTGAAACCCAGGAGGCGGAGACTGCAGTGAGCCAAGATTGCACCACTGCACTCCAGCCTGGGCAACAGAGTGAGGCTCTGTCCCCTGCCAACCCACCAAAAGAAAAAAAAAATATAGTGACAAACACAAGTTTGTGCAGTGGGTGGCATTTTTTATACCAGTAGTTACATATGTCCTTTAGGCTCATTGCACTTCCCCACCCTCAGGTGGGGTCTTCAGCATCCCCATCCCAGAAGGAGCTCGGGAGGCTGAGGCAGGAGAATTGCTACAACCTGGGAGGTGGAGGTTGCAGTGAGCTGAGATCACGCCACTGCACTCCAGCCTGGGCTACAGAGCGAGACTCTGTCTCAAAAAAAAAAAAAAAAAAAAAAAGTCAGGGCCCGGAGTGGTGGCTCATACCTGTAATCCCAGCACTTTGGGAGGCCAAGGCGGGTGGATCACCTGAGGTCAGGTGCAGGTGTCAGGTCCCTGGTCTTCCAGTTCGGATCTCCTCCCGGTGTTCCCCAGGAGCCACTTAGGGTGCTTCTGTGTGGATCCAGGGGGTTGCTGGGGAACAACTGCCCTCCTGCTGGCCCAGGTTGCCTCTTCCTTTCTCTGTGCTTCCTGCCTCTTGCGCTTCCCCCCAGCAATTTGCAGGCCCTTGAACAGGTTTTTTAAATAGGATTTTTAATTTTATTATTAATCCATTTTTAAAATTGAAAAGTAAAATTATATATATTTATGATGTATACAACATGATGTTTTGATAGATGTATACAGAAAATGTGAAATGGCTACATCAAACTATTTAACATAGGCATGGCCTCATATAGTGACTACAGTTAGTAACAATATATTGCATACTTGAAAATTGCTTAGAGAATAGATTTTAAGTCTTCTCATCCTTCAGAAGATTTGAAACAGCTACTAACAAGACGTGGGGTGTCCATTGTTAGAGTCCCACCGTGCCCTTCCAGGCAGAAATGGTGGCCATAATGCTGTGGTTCATGCCTGTAATTCCAGCACTTTAGGAAGCTGATGGGGGTGGATCACCTGAGGTCAGGGGTTTGTGACCAGTCTGGCCAACATGGCGAAACCCTGTCTCTACTGAAAATACAAAAACTAGCCAGGCATAGTGATGCCTGTAGTCCCAGCTACTTGGGAGGCTGAGGTAGAAGAATTGCTTGAACGCAGGAGGTGGAGGTTGCAGTGAGCCAAGATCGCACCACTGCACTCCAGCCTGGGTGACAGAGAGAGAGAGAGACACTCTGTCTCAAAAAAAAAAAAAAAAAAAAGAAAGAAAGAAAGAAAGAAAAATGGTGGCCAAATATAAACCAAGGTCTTAAACTCAGAAGCTGGAGGAGGAAGAGGAGGAGGCCCTTAAAATACAAATATTTCTTACTGTTTTTCTGCCAACATAATACTTGAAAAGTCAATTTTTGTTCTTCAGTATTTGTTTAAAGTTCAACCCAAAATGTCTGGCATTTAGTAAAAGAAATCTGGGTGGAGGAGGGCAAGAACTCCCTAATATCTGTCCAAAATCCCCCAGGAGACTGGGGTCCCCAGGTTGAAAAGCTCTGCTTGAGACGCAAGAAGGGAGGCAGAATCAGAAACTGAGATGTGTATGTTTTGAAGAGACCTTCCTTCCCCAGTGGAAATCCTGACACTGACCAAGGACAAGCTTCCAGCTCCTTCCCTCCACCCTCCACCCCATGGAGGGAGAATCTCACTGTCAACTCCAGCACAAAGTTGCCTGTCTGGACAACATTATTTTTACCTTCTTAGAAAAACGCTTTGGAAGAATTGTATGATGGTCTCTGCCCTTTGGAGGTTGATATATTTATTAGTTCATTTTCACACTGCTATAAAGAACTTCCCTGAGACTGGGTAATTTATAAAAAGAGGTTTAATTGACTCACAGTACTGCATGACTGGGGAGGCCTCAGGAAACGTATTATCATGATGGAAGGGGAAGCAGGCACGTCTTCCATGGCAGCAGTGGAGAGAGAGAGAGCAAGAGAGGAACTACCAAACACTTATGAAACCATCAGATCGCATGAGAACTCACTCACTATCACAAGAACAGCATGGGGGAAACCGCCCCATGATTCAGTCACCTCCCACCATGTCCCTCCCTCAACACCTGGGGATTACAATTCGAGATGACATTTCGATGGGGACACAAAGCCAAACCGCATCAATATAATATGTGGCCTGACGAGAAAAATTATTTATCTCTAGTAAAAATATACATGAAAAAATTGACTTTAAGAAATTTAGGCTGGGCATGTTGACTCACACCCGTAATCCCAGCATTTTGGGAGGCGGAGGCAGGTGGATCACCTGAGGTCAGGAGTTCGAGACCAGCCTGACCAACATGGTGAAACCCCATCTCTACTAAAAATACAAAAAATTAGCCAGGTGTGGTGGTAGATGCCTATAATCCCAGCTACTTGGGAGGCTGAGGCAGGAGAATGGCGTGAACCCAGGAGATGGAGGTTGCAGTGAGCTGAGATCGCGCCACTGCACTCCAGCCTGGCGACAGAGAGAGACTTTGTCTCAAAAAAAAAAAAAAAAAGTTGTAATGGTCAGGCATGGTGGCTCAAGCCTGCAATCTCAGCACCTTGGGAGGCTGAGGTGGGGGTGTTGCTTGAAGCCAGGAGTTTGAGACCATCCTGTGCAATAAAGTGAGACCCCATTTCTACCAAAAAAAAAAAAAAAAAAAGTTTTAGGATGCCTTGGTGTTGAGGCTCTTGGTTGCACTGAATTTGTTTAATTTTATTGAAGAGCAAAAGTCATAAAAATCAGCATAGCCCTGATTCAGCAGCAATGCTGTGTCATAGAAGATCATTCAGAGATACTGAGAAGAACACAAAAAACAATGTCATATGAAAAACAGAACTTTGTATTAGTGTTATGGGCTCATCAATAGAAAAAGGTTAATATATGAACGGAGAAGGTAGGGGCTAACTATAGGCTAAAACGTTCTTTTCCTGTAAGCGCTAGTCATTTGATCAATGACCTCAACATGAATAAAGCTAGAGAGGAGTTTCCTTTGCACTAGAAGTGAACTGGAAACCTGCACCAGGGGTGGAATATCTTTCTATTTGCTCTGAGGTCAGAATGAGTGGAAATAATGCAACAAAGTCAAAGGAGAAGTGCTAGGGTTTTGGCCCCATTCTTGACTCACATGGCGTCACTCATTGTAAGATGAAGAAGCAGAAAGACGCAGAAAGCAGATGTATGGTATTAAAAAGAGTCCAGGGGGGCCGGGCTTGGTGGCTCATGCCCGTAATCCTAGCACTTTGAGGGGCCGAGGCAGGCGGATCACCTGAGGTCAGGAGTTTGAGACCAGCCTGGCCAATATAATGAAACCCAGTCTCTACTAAAAACACAAATATTAGCCGGGTGTGGTGGTGAGTGCCTGTAATCCCAGCTACTCAGGAGGCTGAGGCAGGAGAATTGTTTAACCAGGGAGGCGGAGGTTGCGGTGAGCCAAGATAGTGCCATTGCACTCCAGCCTGAGCTACAGAGTGAGACTCCATCTCAAAACAAAACAAGACAAAACAAACAAACAAACAAACACAAAGCCCAAAAAACAGCCCAGGGAAAGTTGATAAGAAGGCAGGGATTTCTTAGCCCTGAACAGGAATCCTGAGCAACTCCTAAAATTGTATATTCTGATTACCAAAGTAACAAATGGTCATTGCAAAACACTTGTTCAACATAAAATGTTATAACATGGAATGAAAGCTAAGCTGTCCTCTATCCCACCTCTGAAATAACACCAGTGCCCGGCGAGATCCACTCTTAGCAGTCTGGGGTATTTTCCCATGTTTTTGTTTATAACATCAATGGGACAGTCTCTACATACTGTTCAGCAACTTGCTAGAGGCATCTAAGAAGTTGTTTTTGACAACTTCCCTTGTGTTTGATTTTGATAAAACTAATACCTTAATTACCATGAAATTGCCTTTCTTTTTCTGTCCAAGTTTTTCCAGGAACACTGAGGCTTCAAGACGGTGACCATGATTTTCTTGTCGCGTCAAGTACCTTGCTACGTCATGTGTTCATCTACCACATTTTCATACATGCCCTTCCATTTCCCTTAAAACTACTGACACAGTAGTTGGGTTTTGCTTGTTTGTTCAAACCCGGCTATCTTATTTCTTATCATTTACTTTCTTCCTGTGGAAAGAAATCATTCTGACACTGAGTTGAACTTATCTGAGTAGGAGATTCCTAGGCTTGAAATGCAAGAGGGTTATGGTATCTGTTTGGGAGTCTTAGGGAGTTTATCAAAAGAGCAGAGTTAGGTAGACACTGGAATTTGGTCCGTATTTGCACTTTAGAGAAGTAGGCAAAGCAGCATCCCTTAATTTATTTACTTATAGTAAAAATGTGCATCCTTTGCATTCTGGTTAGCAACTTGCTTTTGCACTTACCAATTTATTTCGGGCACCATTCCTTGCACTGAAGTTAAAGTAGAAATATTCTAATTATGGTAAGGGCTGATCTGAGAGTAGAAGCAGGTGGTGCTGAGGAGTGGACGCAGCACACACTATTTAACACTAGGACCTCTACAGTCTCCATTATTCAAAGGTGGAGCCCTGTGATTAATTGTTCTACAACATTCTTTATGCCATTGTAAGGTAACTTGTTCTCTGACTGGTTTAACGGGTGACAATGGGGGAAGGGTAGCCAAGGAATCAAGGACTGTTTTCCCAAGACTGAGCTTGCTATGCCATAATCCCCTCCCTGGTGTCTGTAGGAACAGGTAGGCACTGCATGGAAAAAGCCCTCGCTGCTTAGGAGGCTATCACCTTTTTACCATTGGTTTGTTAAAGGAAAGGGTCCCAATCCAGACCCCAAGGGAGGGTTCTTGGATCTCATGCAAGAAAGAATTCAGGGTGAGTCCATATAGTACATTGAAAGCAAGTTTATTAAGAAAGTAAAGAAATAAAGATGACTACTCCGTAGGCAGAGCAGCGGCATGGGCTGCTTGGCTGAGGATACTTATAGTTATTTTTTGATCATATTTTAAACAAGAGGTGGATTATTCATGACTTTTCTGGGAAAAATATGGGCAAGTCCCGGAACTGAGGGATTTTCCCCTTTTTTGACCATATAGGGTAACTTCCTGATGTTGCCATGGCATTTGTAAACGGTCATGGCACTGGTGGGAGCAATGAGGACGATCAGAGGTCACTTTCGTTGTCATCTTGGTTTTGGTGAGCTTTGGCCAGCTTCTATACCACAACCTGTTTTATCAGCAAGGTCTCCAAGACCTTGCTGTATCTTATCCTCTGACTTGGAATGCTTAATCTCCTGGGAACGCAGCCCAGTAGGTCTCAGCCTTACTTTACCCAGCCCCTATTCAAGATGGAGTTGCAATGGTTTAAATGCCTCTGACAATTTTATGTATTTTCTTAATAGAAAATGCTGGGCCAGGCGCGGTGGCTCACGCCTGTAATCCCAGCACTTTGGGAGGCCGAGGTGGGCGGATCACGAGGTCAGGAGGTCGAGACCATCCTGGCTAACACGGTGAAACCCCATCTCTACTTAAAAAAAAAAAAAAATTAGCTGGGTATGGTAGCACGCGCCTGTAGTCCCAGCTACTTGGGAGGCTGAGGCATGAGAATCTCTTGAACCTGGGAGGTTGCAGTGAGCCAAGATCGCACCACTGCACTCCAGCCTTGGCAACAGAGTGAGACTCTGTCTCCAAAAAAAAAAAAAAAAAAAAGAAAATGCTGGTGACTAGAAATGTGCTTTGGGACTGAAAGGATAGGTGGAGGAATTACAGTCTATGAAAGGGAGAAGGGGGTTGGGAATGAGAGCTATTCAGGTAGACAGGCTTGTTTTTATCTGCCTCTCATCTTGGGCAGATGTTCCTAATGTAGCACCAAGGCCAGGCTGTCCCCTCCATTTCAAGTCCGATGCTTCGTAGTAAACAAATGTTTGCTCAGGTTTCCCAGCTATCCTTTTACAGTACATGAAGAGGAAATTAAATAGGGAAGCAAGGTTAAGTCATTTTCTTCCAGTTACTCGGTGTGCAGTAACAGGGAATGCAATTCAAAATCATTGCTTTTAATCTTTGACATACCTCTTGAAACTATTGCCTCAATTTGTGTTATAGTGGAGAATGGTGGTTAATGAAGGGCTTAGCGCACATTGTGCATTGCAGGCCCTTGTTAAAATTTCTCCATTAAATTTTGTGCCTCCAAGCCTTTTGCCCTGCTGAAGATACCTTAAGCCACAGGAAGAGGCAGCTTCCCTCTGCAGCATGCGCTCTTAGGAAAAAAAAAAAAAAAAAAAGATCAGGTATTTTCCAAATGGGCAGCAACTTGATGCTCATTTAAACCTGGGTTTCTCAACCTTGCCATTATTGACATTTTGGCCCAGAATGACTGTCGTGGGGTTGTCCTGTGTGCATTGTGGGATGTTTAGCAGCATCCCTGGCTTCTACCCACTAGACGCCAGTAACACTTTTTCCTCCTCACCCTTTCACCTACCACAGTGAAAACCAAAAATACCTCCAGATATTGCCAATTGTCCTCTGGATAGCAAAATAGCCCCTGATTGGGAACCACCGATTTAAACAAAGGAAGTCCTTTCACTTGGCTGTGTGAAAGGTGAGATTGTAATAATGGGTAGGGTTGGGGTAGGAAGGAAGGCAGACTAATACATAGATTTCAATATTTTCTTTTGGTTAAAAAATTATAAATATATTTGAGAGAAAAAAAGCCATACACTTTCATCTGTAATACTGTCTGGCCTTTTGCTTGCAATTTGCAGATAAGATTTTGTAAACAAATTGCAGCAAGTTGGTCCTCCACGGAAAACTTAGCAGTAGAGCTGAATTTACTTTCAAATTCTCTAAATGGGTTTCTGAGGGTTTGGATTAATGCAGTGGCCTTGAACAGGAACTATCCAGAAAGATGGCAAGCAAAGGTGGCTAGAGTCACACTCGGGTGACACTACTGTCACCATGCTTCTGCTTCATTCTTGTTCATCTTTTATTTGAGATTTTAATCCTCTTTTTACTATTTAAGAGGAAAGGATGGGGAACTGAGAAAGACGCTAGGCCTTGGTGGGTGATGTGGGAGGTGGGGAGAGGGAAGATAAGAGTGAGGTTTTGAGGCTTGATGAGGTCTGTATAATTATCTATTGTAGGTGTCTTAGTTGACACAATAGATATGATTTGAAAAGCTGAACGCACATGGAAATTTTTGTAAACTGACTAGTAATTTAAGTGACAATGAGACCATTATATTGCAAGCAAAGACAAATTTTTTAGAAAAAAATTAGTAATCATCGAATAATCTATCTTTTGGATAATGATTTTCGTAATGCAGGTTATGCTTCCCTGGAGCAAGTTATGCAGGCAATTAAAAATGACAATGGAATTCAGTTTATAACCGATGAAATCCAGCTTTGTTTGTCAAAAACAAATGCATTCATTCCATTTGGAGAGTAAAACAGTCTTTTTTTCATGAGCATAATGGTGAAAGCTAATTAAATTTATCATAAATTACACCCTTAACACTTGTTCTCAAGATCATTAGTCTATAATCTAAACAGAGACATTCACAATAGTTAATGTTAACAGTTTTCTAAAATTCAGAACTTTAAAGGTTTATTCATTTATTCCCTAAGCATCAGTTTAAAAAAATGTTTTAAAGAGCATACACATTAAAAATGTATGATATTAGATGAACAACTAAAAATTAGACTAAAAACATCGCCAAATTGGATTTTTATATAGTAATATTGTTACATTGAGAGGTAACATTTTGGCAACCATTTGCTGCAAACCTACAAATTCTGTAAAAGCTTCTAAAGATTAGTAGCACTATCAGTCAGTTGCATCATTATCTCATTGAAAATGAATTCTCACCCTCCTTTAAAAAAATTTAAAAAAATGTTTTAAGAGAACAACTAAATCTGATGGAAGACAAAATTAAGGAGACCTGCAGTTCTCCTTGTTGGTGTAAGCTTTTGCCTCCGGTTTCTATGGTAACCCGTGATCTGTATTCCAATCACACCTTTGAAAGGTTTGTTTTCTCCATCATGAAAATTTAGCTGGAAGCACTGAAGGTACTGAACATTAATTTTTATGTTGTCTTTTTTTTTTGGAAAAATTGGAAAAAGAGAATAGAGAAGGAAGATAACACCCACAGGCTTATACTGCAAATACAATGAGGAAATGTATTCGCTAATTTTTAGATGATTTACATGCCTGGAAGATCACAAGGATAAAAACCCTGAATGCTAAATGAACAAGTACGCAGCTCCTCTAACAAACTCAGGAAATGTCTTGAGCAGAACATTGCAAATATTCATCTAATTCGATAGGGCAAAAACCTAGAGACTTGCTCATAGAGGTTGAAAGAAAAGGTAGCTCAGTGGTTTTCAGCCTGGAGTGATTTTGCCTCCCAGGAGACATTTGGTGATATCTGGGGACATTTTTGGTTGTCACAACTGGTGCTGGTGCTGGTGCTGGTGGTGTGTGTGGAGGGTGGTCGTGCCTGCTAGTAGAGGCCAGCAATGAATGCCAGACATCCTACAGTGCATAGGACAGCCTTCCACAACAAAGAAATATCTGGCCCCAAAAGGAGGTGGGAAAACCTGCATCCTCCATTTAGCTTTATAGATGGTGTACTGGTGTGAGGGAAATAAATATTCAAAAGAATAAAATGCTTTGGAGGCAACCTCATTTGTAATTTGCTTCCCTGGTATTTTACTACACTAACTTTTTATTTCACTTTAAATGGCAGAAAGAGAAACAGGAAAAAACAAACAGTTCCCGCTTTTTTCTTACCTTTGGTTTAAATTTGAACATTTCCAGCTGGCATGCATTAATCTAATTTGGTGCTGCCTCCTATGACCTGTAAATGTGTACAGTAGGGTCGTCAAGTGTTTCCACTGCAAAATCGCTAGTGCAGTTGAGTAAATATTGCCACTTTGCTTAATTCAAATATGTAAGTTAAAGTTATGATAAATTAATTTTCCTGTTAGGTGAAAATGCACTTACCTTTACCCAGTTGAATACAGATGTACTTGCCTTTGACGTCTGCCTCCCTAAGTATGGTTACAGTTTGTCACTCCGGTTCTGGAGGGCCACCCTGTCCCTGAATTCGCGCCCAGGTCATGAGGGCAGAACCATCCTGAGGACAACCTGCAACTCCATCGATTTTTTCTTGGCTGGGACGCAGGCGAGCATGAAAGCGATCCAAACACAGCCAGAGGGCGCCAAAATGCCGCAAATAAAAGTTCCAAAGGCGTCAACTCGCTTTTGCGGGTAGGTAAAATTGGCTTTTGTGTAATCAAAGAGCTACCGTTGTCAACGATGTCACGTTACGTTATTTTTGTATGTCCCTCTTGCCAACAGGTAAGCAAAGTGAACGCATCTTCCTACCCCGGTGGCTATTCTGTGTCCCGGTGCTAAACCAAGTGTCCCCCCCCCAGGGCACCCGGACAAGCCGCGGTTGGCCCTAGCTTTGACTCGAGCGCTCGCGAGCAGCAGCGTGCGGGCTGCCTCGGCCAACCCCGTCTTCTCAATATTGGTGTATTGGTGGCCTCCATTAAAGCACAGACATCAAAAACATCGACGGCCCCTTTCCCCTCTTCTCTTCCCTCCTTCCTCTCCCAAGTTCCGAGAGCATCCTCCGAGGGGCGACGTCTCTCGCCCCACCAGCTGGACCTCGGCGACCGCGCCTCCCCCGAAGCTGCAGCCTTCGGGGCTCAGCCCCGCGGGTGCGGGTGCAGGTGCGGAGCCGCCCAAGGTGCGCAACTCGTTTGCAGCGGCGCAGCCCAGACGCGCCTGCAGCTGGGGCTCACCCCAACCTCGCTGCCCGCCGAGGTAGCGGAATCGTAGTCGACGTCGGGAGCGGGCTGGACAGGGGTCTGAGAAGGGTAGCTGGTGCCAGGGGGTGTCATTCATCACCTCGAGGCAGCTCCCTAAGTCTGAGCGAGAGCCCGAGCACTTCTTATCCAACGGTTCCAAATAAATGAGGGGGAGAGAGAGAGAGAGAGAGAGTGAGAGTGAGTGAGAGAGTGAGAGAAGCCCACGGACAGCCCAGGCGGCGCGGCGGGGGAAGGGGGACGCAGGAATGGAGGAGAGGAGAGGGGAGGCGGAGGGGGGATCTGAATAGAGGGCATTTAGGAAACGTTGGCGGGGCACAGAGTTGGGAGGTGGGGGGAAGGGAGGGACCAGGATGGAGGATAGGAGAGAAATGGGGGTGACTGTGCGAGAGGGGAGGTGGGGGCCCAGAGCTGGGGGGAGTCAAGGGGAGGCGGGCGTGTCCAGGCTGGAGGGAAGAGGGGAGGGTCTGCGCCGGAGGGAGGGGAGGGGAGGGGAGCAGAGGGAGTGCAGGGGGTGGGGAGCACGGAGCTGGAGGGGGTGGAGGGGAGACGGGCGGGGCGCCGGGCTGGAGGGAGGGGAGAGAGGCGGGCGGGGAGCGCGGGAGGAGGGAGGCTGGGCGGGCGGACGCGCGGGGGGAGGGCACTGGGCAGGAAGGGGAGGGGGAGCGAGCGCGAGAAATGCAGAGGCTGCAGCGGCGGCGGCGGCGGCAGTAGCGGCAGCGGCGACGACGGCGGCGGCAGCGCTCCAACTGGCTCCTCGCTCCGGGCTCCGCCGTCGAGCCGGGAGAGAGCCTCCGCCAGCGGCCAGGCACCAGCCAGACGACGCCAGCGACCCCGGCCTCTCGGTGGCACCGCGCTAACCCAGGGGCTGCACAGGCACCCAGAGCCGGTAAGGAGGCGCGCCCGGTGGCCTCCGTCCCCCACCGCGCCGCGCCCCGCCCCGCAGCCCCCAGGCTCTCCCTTCGTGCAGCGGGCAGCGGGGATGTGGGCCCGGATTGGACGGCAAGGGCCTGGGGTCCCTCTGTGAGGGCTCCGTCGCACTTCGGGGATCCCGGGTGATGCGGGGCCCAGAAGTGGGAGGCTTCTGCCGCTCGCATGGTGGAGGGGTGAGGGGGGCGGCGAGGTTGGTAAACGGAGCTGGGGGGAGGGGGCTGTCGGGGAGAGGAGCTGCGGGTGACGGGAGGAATTGCCGAATGCGAAACCCCCTCAGTGCGTTGAGTCCCGGGGAGACGGTTCTGTGGGCTGAAGGGAGCGCTTCCGTCATCGGAGCCCTTACCAGCCTGGGAGAAAGCGTTCGGGGTGAGGGGCGCAGCAGCCAAAGATGGAGGGTGGGGGTGGGGTGGGGCGGGAGTCCGGGGAGAAAGAAGATGGGGAATCTGGCCCGATCAGAAGGAAGTGGGTGGCTTTTTGCTTTGGCAAACGGGTTTTCTCGACCCATGGGACTCCTGGATCTTGGTTCTGGGGCCAAGGAATACGAGGTTCACACGGCGACGTGCACTCAGAAGCACCTCCCGAGCAGATAGGAGCCCCAGCCTCGTCCGTGGCGGAATTGCCTTCCCACGAACCCGTGGGCTGCCTCGGAGCAGTTTGTTTTTTCGAGCCTTTGGTTCCAAGAATGCGCCAGGCGCCTCCGCCCTGGGCCGCGGCCCCGGCCCGGGCCCGGGGGGTGTGGGCTTGAACCTGACAGCGCGCGGCCCTAACTGGGCTCAGCCCCGCTGGGAGCGTAGGGTTGGGGTTGAGCAGCTTTTGCCCAAAGCGCTAAAGCTGAAACCCGGCGCCCGGTTCCTGCTCCCCCCGCCCCCGTCCCCCCTCCATTTCCAGAAAAATAAAAATTGCAGAATCCTGGATCCGATCGCACGCACAATGCGCGGCTGCAAACCGCATTCTTTTCATGAATATTCATCGAACGCTTGGCCAGGCTCCTTATCTGCGTCCCCAGAGACATTTCCGCCTTGAAACGAACTCGGTGGACAGCCCTTGCCTGTGTAATTCTCACTCTGCTGAAATTAGCACAGCGCACATGGGTGCATTTTTTAGTACCTTGTACAGGGTTGACAACACCTCTGTCTCCCCCACGGCCACTCGCACTGTGGGGCGGGCTAAAACCCAACACTAGCATCGAAATGGCCTTCTGCTATAGGGTTGTGGACCGACCCCCCACCCCCACCTCCCGGGATTACAGCCTGGGCCAACAGACCCCCAGTATACTGCAGGCAAAATGAATGAATCGGGACTGTAATTACCTATTCCTTTGTCTTGGCCTCGCGCATGCGCCAGAGAGCAGGGTGTGGAGGGCCCGGCAGCCCCATCCCATCTCCATCATCCAGCCACCCACTCCCCTCCCGAGCCGAGGAACAAAGGCGTTTGCCCTAAATGTTGCGGGAAACCCTTGGACACCAATGACAGTTTTTCCCGCCTGTGTGTGTGTTTCTTCTTTTCCAGGCTGTCTCTCATGTTTTGCTTTCTTGCTGATTTCAAGTGACCAAAATTAAGATTAGCCTTGATGAGGATGAAGGCAAATTGTGGATTAAATATTTTGTACCCGCACACTGTTATTTTCCTTTCTAGTACTGTTCATTGTTCTTTTTCCTGTAACATATCTTACTGCAGTGAGGGTGGCTTTCTTAATTTGCATCAATTAACCGTTTGACAGATCTTTTTTGGTCATTTGATTAAGGGAAGGTGGCCTCAAAACTGTCAGTGGGCGTTGCCTCCAGTGACACCACTTGGGGAAAATTAAGACATCTTGGCGTTTATTCGAACAAGATGGCCTACAAAAACCGGAGAGAAGAAAATGATTATCTTGTCAGGATCCTAACCTTTTCTGTTTTCTCTGGACTCCGAACTCATTGTTTCATTAAGGATTCCAAAAGGCGAATGGCGTCCAGATGGAAATCTACTGATGGGGGGAGAAAGAAGGCAGTCGTTGGGGTGAAGCTGGTTGATTAGGTTCGCAATGATTCCTTTTTCCCCATTACCTAACAGAAGCCATGATATACCTTTGATGGCTGATTTTCTTTCAGATGATCTATTTTCCAGGTTATGGCCATTTAGATTTATTTTCAGGTAGTTTGTTTTTACCACACAAAAAGGGACTTATTGTGTATATCAAATAGGAGCCAAATATGATATTTTTTGCAGTGGTAGGTTATGTTTAATAGGGTTTTATGCTTAAGTACTGTCAGTACATCCTGGTGGAATAACGCGTGGCAGCAATGGAAATCATCTCTTTTGTCCTTTTTGATGAGAACTTGATATTGACCACGTCTAATATATCAGGGCCCATCTGCTGGCTAGGGTGGCTGTCTGGCTGTCTTCTAGGTGGCATGGATTGTACCCTCTGTACTCCTTAGTATTGAGTAGTTTATTATGATTTAGAGAGCTACGTTCTTTCTTTTTTCTTTTCCTTTAGGTTGTGTTTTTGGCGAGGGGTATGTTGGAATATAGAACAAATTCAATAGCAAATATATACCAGCATGTCCCAAATTCAGTAAATCTTAGGTTTTTGAGTGAGATAATATTTAAATCGATTTTTAAAAATTATTACAGAATTAAAAAATTTCTATCAGTTCGCTTATTCTTTTAGCCAGCTAGCTTTTTTGCCAAGCTTTAGCAGGTAGAGAAATTGAGCCTTTTGATAAAAAGCACCAACAATGACAGTGGCATTTCTGTTCTTTAACTGGTACTCAGTCTGCCATTGTGACGTGTAGAAGAGAACCTTATCTCCCCACATCACCCTAGTTTAAAGGCCCAATGGGAGAGCCCTAAACATTTAGGCTGTCTATCCTTGGAGGCCTCTTCATAATCCTGGATTTACTAGGATCCATAATCCTCCTGGATCTTATGGTGCAAGAGGTGATGCGTTCTGTCTCTTTATTTTTTAATTTCACAATTAAGAACAATTTGAAGCCATTTTCATTTCATGGTCAAGCGGAGTATGACATCAGAGAGAAACTTTCATTTGGGGGAGATTTGATCACTCTAAAATGGATGTCTGTGTTATTTACGGTAGTTTTGTAAAAATTGCAAAATCCACACCCATTTTTAAAAACAAGGTGTCATGTATATACACATGCACACATACACACATACTTGTTTATACACACTCTAAAATCTTATGAATAACTTGAAATCAAACTGGTTGGTATAGAATATTATTTTATAGTGCTTTGATACTGGTCTTTGGAACATAATCAATTTCTGTCTTTCTAAATATGTGTTTGAAAGGGAAAGCCTAGCAAGTCTATTAATAAGCTCACTTCCCATTTATCCCAGTGTACCTGGAGCATTAAGCTAAGACGTTCATCCACAGGCTTAAAAACTTACATCAAGCACTACTGAACTTTACAAGCTGGAATAAACAATGCCTACTAAATAAAAGATTTATAAAATTGTTCTGTCTTATTTTTGTGATCTCTTGTAAATGTTTTTTTTTTTTAAATATCCAAAGAAGACCTGTGAACTATTATTTGTCAGAAGCAATTGCCCTTGGTACCTGATTCTGTTGAAAGAAATGCTTTGATTTGTCCAGACCTTTATCTTAATGTAGTTCGTACCTACTTATTTCACATCTTCTTTCTCTTCTTAATGATGGTCTTAGCTGGTACCCTGGAAACCAGGTAACTGCTGGGGAAAAACACTGAGTAGATATATAGACAACTTGAATATTCTCTGAAAATGGGCATGGAATCTTTATTGTTATATCAAATTTTCTCTAATTATATCTAATCCTTTAAATTTATTGTATCTCTTAAGACATTAGATAAGCCAGTGAACACGAGCTTTTTTCTTTGGCTTAATTATAGTGGACAACTATTAGGAAGGAACTGTGAGGTTGCAAATAGAATATTTTGAAAGATAAAGTACTCTTTATGTGTGTTGGGGTAATGTCTTTGGAGTGGTTTCTCAGGAAATCGTGTAAAGACACTGGATTTGAAGAACCTAATAATTCCTATTTTGGGGTTATAATAAGAACTACATATGGTATCTAAAAATGACTAAGTGTGGAATGGCTGGCTCTGAAGGGCTCCTCAACCTCTCAGTCTCAATTAGTGATATCAATTACACTGCAAGTGTTTTCAACAACTGAAAGTGTCAATCAACACTTTCAGTGTAATTGACATCACTAACTAATTTCAGTATATTCAGCTGTATTTTTGTTCCAGCTTGATTAGTGAAGCCCGGGGGACCCCAGGAGTATTAAGTTAGAAGTAGGATGTCTCAATCCTAAAGGGGACAAAATATCATGGTTCCTATTTTCTGTCCTTGTGTTTGTAGATATTTGAAATTCTGTATTATATGGGGATTAGCCTGAAAGTGTATTTCATGATATCAAGATGGCCACCTTCCTTGAATTCCTCAGGTCTGCTTATACTTATACTTATGTAACTTGAGAAGTGGCATTTAAGTTCTCTTGAGAAAATACAAGGGTAGTCTTGAAACCACAGCAGTGCCCAGCCTGCCAAAGGAAGGCTTTTGTGAAACGCCTTTCCAGCCACAGCCTTTGAGGCAGACGTCTAGGTAAGTGTCACATGAGAACAGATGTCTGGTAAATGCTCTCAAGAGTAAAAATCAACCATACAGAGTCCATTTCTCACCAGAATATAGTTCAACTGTAATTTTGAGGAGCCACAAGCCTAAGAAGGAAGCAGTGTGATTAAAACAGCATTCTCCTTTTCCCTCTAGAAGTCAGAAATGGGATGAAATGGGAGGCAGAGAGAATGAAATAGTGTGTTTTTCTTCTGCACCCTAAGGATTTAAATAACATAAAAAGTTATTTCTTAATGTTTTACAGACTTTCCATACTCAGTACATTTTTGAACAAAAACAGGGAAAGCTGAGATTTTTTGACTCAACAAGGCCGTCAGTGCTGAGAGGTGGTGATTGAGCAGGCTTGGAAGTCTAGGAATACATTCCTGAAAGCTTTAGAGATTTAGAAATAGAAACCATCTGCAAGCACCACAGGGGCCCAGGGCATAAGGAAACACTTCAGGATAATATAGGAAAATGGTGTGCAGTGGAGAAAGCAAAGCATTTACACGATATTTTCCCCTTATCACTTAAGCATTTTATAAACTCTTTTTTTTTTTTTTTGGTTCGTTTTGAAGGAGGCAGGACTGGACTTCATTGGTTTGTGTTTTGAACTTCTGTTTGAAGTAGATATTTCAGCAATTTGTACGTTGTGTAGGGAGTATAATATTTAGAAAGCATGATTTGGAGGGTTAGGCATGGTGGGGATGGACTTTGGAGCCACAGCACCAGGTTCGAATCTTCTCTCAGCCATTTACTGGTTGTATGATCTTTGGTAAATTGCTTACCTTCTCTGTGCCTCAATTTTATTTAGAAAATGGGAATTGTGATACATGGTTACTGTAAGTATTAAACAAAATTGTCATGCACTTAGGACAATGCCTCCTTATATTCAGTGCATCTTTTTAAAGGAGTGCGAATATCAGTTTTCTTTACTGCATCCTTCATCTATAGCTATTCATATGTTTGTTTCAAAGAGACCATTATTGCAAGACAGGCTAATGGTGGTGCCTTGCTCAGTAGGTAGAATATAGAAGTCTGTGGTTTAGAAAAGTCCTCCAGGTGTGGTTAAGAATACCCTAAATACGTCAGTAGTTCATGTGGACTAAGTTTCAAAAGTGGGTAGGTTAATACAACCCAGCCTCCATACTGAATTTGTACTTTTTTTAATTGAAAGAAAAAAATGAAAGTCCTTGGAACTTCAGAGACAGGATTACTGCTTTGATATGTTGAGACCTGGACTCACCCTGATTAGCTGTATGACCTTGGGTGTAGATGTAACTCATTCAGATTCCTGAAAATCCTTAGTTTTGTTGTGTCTTGATTCAGATGTATCATTAGCATTTGTAAGAAGTCTAAGTCATTAGTACTAAGGTTGATAAGCCAACTTAGGTATTTTACATTCCATATTATTCCCACTACCTCCACCCCGCCCCTGCCAAACAGGCATCTCATGCCCACTGCCTCCATACCTGGAGTAAAACTGAAAGTTGTATTATGTAGGAATGTAAAGATGTTGTGATCTATTGACAAATCTTTGGAAGGAATTATCCCCGTGGGGACCTTAGAAATCAGGAACTCTGAACAACAAAACAAAAAAGTCTTTGGAATTTCAGATATTTGGGGTGGATCAATTCTGGAACTGGTCTTAACATTTCAGACATTTACTTCAGGGATATGCCCAAGGATTCGCTTTTGTCCTTCTGGACACTTTGTTGTTGAGCAAAGGTGAATTCACTCTCATTTTGGGTAAATTGTTGTTTAACAGCTTCCTTAAACAGGCTTTTGTATCTTACGGATTCTGGAGGGAAGTCATATATTTTACTCTATCTGTCAGGTGTTCACTGTAAGGAAGGGGATTTTAGATATAGTGGTTATGTCTTTTAAAAAGTTTCCTAGGATTTCAATCCATGTAGATGGAGCTACACGGTACTTCTCCTAAGCCTTGGCCATTTTATCTTAGGTAATATGGACTCTTCAGGGGGGGAAAAAAGGGGAAAGGGGGCTCTTGAATAAAATGGGTAACCTTTTCACATATTGACATCTTCAGTATTAATTTAGAGAGAGCGATACTAACTTCTTCAATGAAAAATTACTTATGGAAGAGATCCAGTGTATACTTCTAATATTTCATCAGTATTACATTAAATTGCTTGTAGATTAGAGGTGCTTCTTGTCATAGTGAACGGAGGCTAATACCTTAAGTCATTCCTTTCTAGTATGATGATTGTGGTTGCTCTTACTAAGGACTATAAATGTAGATTTGGTTGATACCTTCACGTTTCTCCTTGGACATTGCAGATGGAAGTCATAACCCCAAATGTCTTACTTATCTGCAATTTTGCTCTGAGATATGGACCAGGTTCTAGTAGACCCTCTGCCACTGTGTAGTTAGTGTTGCCTGATTAGAAATAAACCAAGTCCTGCCTAAATTTGTCAATCTGTTTTGTTCCGCGTCCACGCAGGATTCATTTACAGAAAGCCAGTGGCTGCTTTTAACCACTATCGAAACCTCAGTCCTTTGTAAGTACTTTCTTTGGAGCAGAAGGTTTAAAAGCTCATGACTAAACACTCATTTTGGAACTCAAAAGAATCTTAGAGAAGTTAGTGGGTTGCTCAGAGTCCCACGAGCTGCTTATGGGCTGCGTGGAAACCCAGGTTATTTCCCCATAAAGCCTCACTCCTGCTGCCCCTCTCTTCTGAGAGAGAAGCAGAGAATGTCTAATTGAGTCACTCTTACTCACTGTCTGCAACGTAAAAATTTTTTTTCTACCATTTTTTTTTTGTACCCTAGAACCATTAAAAAAAAAACCAGTCTGAATCCTATATCCGTCTCATGATCTCCCCGAGAGGAGACCTCTTCGGCCTTTTAATACACCACACATACCCCAGGGGGACGGTGCAGTCACTACCTGCTGTCACTTCATCCACAGGCCATCTTCCCCTCAACTTACCCCTCTCTGCTTCTTACGTTATGTGCACGTGGTTTCCTTTATATGCCAAAAAGTATATGGCATGCACTAAAATAACTTTCTTCATAAAACTAAACTTTAGTTTTTCTAAAATCTAAGTTAAATCCTTGTTTTTCTCCCAAAATGCACAGTGGTTGGGGGCTGGGGAGCTGGCGATGGTGGGTATGTGTTTGAAAAGAACACCAGCTGGCTTTAGACTTATTTGGGGGCTATAGAGCAAGCGGAGCAGTCAGGCATCCCACCCCACCCCTGAAATGCTCGGGGCCCTCTTGGCAGATCCAGTGTGCACGTTGTCGTGGCAGGTGGTGGATGGAGAGCTTTTATGCCGATTTCTAGCGTTATCTGGCTTATTGGTTTGAGAGCTGCATACAACGGGATGTTTAATCTTTTTTATTTAAAATTACCATTTATAGTATTTGGGGTGATTTAGAGGATTTAAAAAATCTGTTAGATTCTGAAGTAGTCCTTAAAATATGGAACATAAGTGCTTAAGATGCTAAAACACTTTCTAAAGCATACTATTGGGATGTTTGAAACTGATGTTAGTAAATGTAAACTGTGTGCATTTCTGTTTGGATAATCTGTGATAAGTTTAGTTTTTGATGAGACACAATTTTAATTTCACATTTAAAATGACATATTGAGGTCAATAAGAGCAGCTTTGAATATACATTTTCCAGAGAAACCCACAATTAATAGGTAACTTTTATTTTCATAATGCTTTTAATTATTACACTTACGTAGATTCAGAAATGGATATATTCCTAAAATAAACCAAAATTAAAACTTCTTTGTCTTTTTAAAGAAAAGCTGTGGTTCTATTAGAGAAAAATACTTCTTTTTTAAGTTTATGAAGAAATAGATGTTAGATAAAAACTTTTCCTGGTTGAGCTTTCTAAATTACAAATTTCCTGAACTGCTTGGCAAAGTGACTTTGAAAAGACCCACTTCATTTTTCCTTTGACAGTCTATTCCAAACAACATTACCACGTAGACTAATACAATAACCAAGGTAAATAGTAACAAGATCTAATGGGGGAAATAGTGTATCAAAAGGGGGAAAACAGTATCTACTGACAGAGAGAACTAGCTGTTTCTTAAAGAGACAGAGAAGAAAGGTTTCCTCGGAGTTGTTGGGTCTTCATAGGATGCTCTCCTGTCCTTCTCTGAGCTTGCCTTGGAAACTGTAGAGGCTGTAGGAATATTTGCTGTCTTTAACCCTTACTAATGTTCTCAGCTATTTCATTAGAGGATCACAGTGTCTGTATTTGCCTTAGGTGTAAGATGATTGGAGAAAAGGAAAATGTAGAGAAATCAGATTGACTTTAGATGGACAGGCAGAGAGTTCTGGAGTGACTTCCCACTCCTTAATTCTGCAATGCACCCAGAAGGCAGGGTGAGGTTAGGTGATCACCTGGCCATTTACTATAGCCATTATTACTGTGATTAGATAAAGTGTCCTGGAATCTTCTCTGAATAACTCATTTTTCTTTTTTCGTTTCGCTCTGTCGCCCAGGCTGGAGTGCAGTGGTGCAATCTCAGCTCACTGCAACCTCAGCCTCCTGGGTTCAAGCGATTCTCCTGCCTCAGCCTCCCGAGTAGCTGGGATTACTGGCACCCGCCACCATGCCCAGCTAATTTTTTTGTATTTTTAGTAGAGACGAGGTTTCACCATGTTGGTCAGGCTGGTCTTGAACTCCTGACTTCATGATCCACCTGCCTTGGCCTCCCAAAGTGCTAGGATTACAGGTGTGAGCCACCGCACCCGTCCTTTTTTCTTTTTTCTTTTTTTAGACAGTCTCACTCTATCGCCCAGGCTGGAGTGCAGTGGCGCAATTTCTGCTCACCACAACCTCTGCCTCCTGGTTCAAGCAATTCTCGTGCCTCAGCCTCCCTAGTAGGTGGGACTACAGGTGGACGCCACCAAGCTCAGCTAATTTATATATATATATATATATACACAATATTTTTTTTGACAGAGTCTCGCCGTGTCGCCCAGGCTGGAGTGCAGTGGCACGATCTCGGCTCACTGCAACCTCCGCCTCCCAGGTTCAAGCAATTCTTTTGCCCCAGCCTCCAAAGTAGCTTGGCCTACAGGTGCCGCCACCATGCCCGGCTAATTTTTTTGTATTTTTTAGTAGAGATGGGGTTTCACTATATTGGCCAGGCTGGTCACAAACTCCTAACCTCAAGTGATCTGCTCTCCTTGGCCTCCCAAAGGGATTACAGGCGTGAGCCACCATGCCCGGCCAATAACTCATTTTTCTAAGGAAGAAAGAAAGAATCTCGATTAACAATTGGTGATGACAGTGCCTCCCAAGGCTTCTCATAATCACCCAACCTCAGGTAAACAGGGTGAATGCCACCCTATTGACAGGAGGTTTATTGTGGCACTGGGTTTTGCTCAGTAGCCCTGGTGATCTGTTGTTGAGAACCCAAGCTCTTATTTCCCAAGGCTCACCCAACTGGACTTTAGAAACCTGGTTCCAGAATTTTCAAATGTTTGGTTTTCAGGCAAATAGTAACAAGTGTTTGTACCAATGTTCTCCAGAAGGTTGTTAAGACAAGATTGATAATGCTTCCCAGGTATGTGTTCTTTTTCTGACTCACAGCTGCATATTACTAGTTTTCCTCATCTGACCCGATGATTGACTGATGGAAAGTCTCATTGAAGGTTTGGTTATCCTTTCATTGGTAGAAGAGACAAAAACAGGACATAAGTGGCTTATTCCATTCACCTCTACTTTTCTATTGTAACTGGATTTATTTCTGCCATCCAGACAGAGAGCCTGGGCTTTGATTTCATGTGTACCAAAGTTTTCTGGGTGGACAGGTACAGGGGGTCATCGTAAGAGAACTCAACTGACCACAATGCAGAGAGAGGTAACTATCCAATGGAATGGTAACATGGTTCCACTACGGTAAGAACTGTAGTGTTAAATGAAATGAATTCTTAATGGGAAAGGAGTCCTATGAATATTTCTAAGTTGTTACGTTTAACTTAACTAACTCTTAAATGCAGGGAATTTAACTAAAAAGTGAATTTAACAAAGAAGTGAATTTAAAAGCCAACAAGCTTCATATCTCTCCACCTCACCCCAAACCCGTGTTAATTAGCGCTTCTTGCTTAAATCAAATCACCTTGTTGAAATTTAATGCTGTGACTAGCAATGTATTCTTTGACCATATCATGGCAACAAATACTGCCACGTTAAGGGGAGAAGGAAGTGATGGATAGAGGGACCAGTTGGCAGATTGGGACACATGTACAAACACTATTCCTTTAACTTGCTTTCTTTAGACTCGTAGTTCCTACCTGTGAATCTCATTTCTGTATTGATCCGCATTGGCTAAGCACACGACTAAAGCGGGATTCTTTGTCTTTTCTTCAGTGAGCTAGCCAGGAATCTCAGAAAAAGGGCAAAGAAGTCCAGAATGATGTAATGCTGCAAAAAATGTTACTGCTGTTTCTAAGGGGAGTGGAAGAAACCCAAGCCAGTTTTGTTGAGTGTGCTTCCTGTTGGAAGGGGGTGAGAATTCAGAGATGTATACCTATTAAAAAAAAACAAAACTCTTAGGATATCACACAGCGTGGCAAACCAGCAAGCCCTGACCTGTTAGCAGTTGTCTGCATAGTTTACCAGGTAGAGAAAGCATCCACAGATAGAACCAAATGTTTGAGGACACTAACATGCACTGTGGTTAGTGTGAGGTTTAATTGGCTGGGGACACATTTCCACTTAAACCTGATTCTGATAACACATTTAACTACTTCCCTAGCTAATTACACAGTTCCAGGCTTGAGAGAGGAAAAGGCACCTGTGAGCAGTGGCATGTCTTGTTAAATAAGGTTTGAAAACCCTTCCGAAAAGGAAGAAATGGCTGTACTTGGGGACGTTTGAGCATAGTAATTGTGCAGCCTTGCTCCTGGCTGAGGGGAGGGGAAAGAAAGCCCTTCGTTTCTGCTCCAAGAAGTGTTCAAATTCCCCTTATGTGGGCAGAATTTTTGGTAAGTACAATACAGGAAGCAAAACTGCATTGTTCTAGGTCAGCAGTCAATGACCTCTTGTTTCTGAGCCCCTCTGTTCCCTCCTCACTTTGTGTTCAGGGGACGAAAGCACAGAGCAGAAGAGGAAGGGAAGTCTGGGAGAGGCTGGGAAGATGCACCCGCATTAACACAAATTGGGGAGGCACCAATGCTCTCCTCCTGTGTCTACTCAGGCTGCCATAACAAAATAACAGATGGGATAACTTAACGAAAATATATTTTTTCATAGTTCTGCAGGCTGGAAGTCCAAGATCAACATGTTGGTAGGATTGGGTTTTTTTTTTTTTTTTTTTTGATGGAGTCTTGCTCTGTCACCCAGGCTGGAGTGCAGTGGCACTATCTTGGCTCACTGCAACCTCTGCCTCCCGGGTTCAAGCAGTTCTCTGCCTCAGCCTCCCAAGTAGCTGGGATTATAGGCATGTGTCACCATGCCCAGCTAATTTTTTTGTATTTTTAGTAGAGATAGGGTTTCACCATCTTGGCCAGGCTGGTCTTGAACTCCAAAGTGCTGGGATTACAGGCGTGAGCCACCGCACCTGGCCCAGACTTGAGTTTTCTAAATCAATGGAATGATCCTGGGGAAGCTCATTTTAAAATCTCCTACCCAGAGTGGCAATGGTAGAGAGCCCTTCTTGTTCTAGACAGAAGAGTTGACCAGATGCCTAGGCCACTTTAAAATCCTATTCTAGCATCTGTGCTTTCTTTTAGGGACTCATTAGACAGACTCTTAACGGTGGAACAGATTTTACTGGATAGAGACTTGGGGTTGAAGACAGAAGGCAAGGGCTTGAATAGAAGCAAGTGCAGGAAGAGTGGTGGGGGTTTTGACAGAAAGTTTATGAATCAGTGGGACACCGAGGAAAGGGAAGTGTGTGTCCGGAATCATGGAAATCCTCCATGACTATAGAAACCAAGGCTAATGAATTTTGGGGCCTTTCCAAGCAATAAAACAAGTAGTGATACTTACAGGGATTCTTTTGAGGGGCATTCTCAACAAGTGTGGATGTGGGTAAGTCTACACTTAACCCTTTTGAGAGGGTCCTTTTTATTATTATTTTATTTTATTTTATTTTTTGAGACAGGGGCTCGCTCTGTGATGCAGGCTGCAGTGGTGTGATCTCAGCTCACTGCAACCTCCGCCTCCTGAGTTCAAGTGATTCTCCTGCCTCAGCCTCCCAAGTAGCTGGCATTACAGGTGTGTGCCACCATGCCTGGCTAATTTTTGTCTTTTGTTTTAGGGGAGATGGGGTTTCGTCATGTTGGCCAGGCTGGTCTCCAACTCCTGACCTCAAATGATCCACCCGCCTTGGCCTCCCAAAGTGCTGGGATTACAGGCCACTGCGCCCAGCCCGAGAGGGTCTTTTTAAAACAGTTTACGACTTTTAGGCGTACCCTGTCAAGTAATTCAGTTATTGCTTTCCTGGCTCAAATTTAAGGTCACATTACGTTAACTCTGGCAATACAAATATTGCCTCATGAATCCCCAGTGAAATTGAGAATAACAATTTAATTTTACTACACTAGATAAACCACTGGTCTTAAAAATAATTGAAACGATGCTGTTTAATGTCTTTTATAACAACTTTCACTGAATTGTTTTCTACATAAAACATAGGATGTAAGTTATTGTAGAATTTAAAAATTTTAACTCTTAAAATGTATGCAGTGTCTATTTTCAACGCAATGTCAGTGAGGACCTTTAGCACTCACTTTCCTGGTAGATAGCACCTTCTTCCAATCATGCCAGAAAACTAGGCTTGTCTCCTGGAATTCCCCATATGGCCTCCTTCCTGGGTAGTGAAACTCACATATGTCCATTTCCCTCTACTTGAAGCCGTTAATCTAGTGGAAGCTTCTATCCTCTCCTGGATCACTGCCCTAATACTCTCCTAAATCCAAGCATGACATTCCTCTGCTTAAGATTTTAGACCTAACTCTCCATTAAACCTGGAATAAAACACCAGCTCTCAGCATGTTCACCTTCTATTTTCGTCTCTTACCTCCGTTCCTACACACTCTCTCACCCACCCTCTTCAGCCATACCAACAGGCTCCCAGGTCTCCCAGGGCTCCAAGCTCATGCCTACTGCTTTTTCTGCCTGGAATATTCTTTTCCCCACTGTTGAAGTTACTCCTAGTTCAGATCTCAGCTTAAATGTCACTCTTGCAAAGATGTTCCCACACCTCCTGGCACTGGGCATTTTTGTCCCTGCATTTGCCAGAATTGATGAGATTATGTAACGTCTCTGCTCCTCTAGATTAAAACATCCAGGAGGCAGGGATGTGTCTGTTTTGTGGACCCATAACAGTGCCCTATAACAATTTCTGATCCATACCAAGCACCCCATGTCTGTTCAGTGTTGAAGGTTGTCTACAGTACATTATGTTCATGGAGAGCACGTGTCTTCTGAACATCGCCTTTGGCAGCTGAGATGACTTCCATAAATGGGCCAAAATTTCACCTCATCAGTTGTGCTTACTATGAAGATGAATAGCTGATGAACTCCAATTACAGTAATTATTCTGTTTCCAGGCAATAACCTTAGCAGTAATTGTTCTAAAGCCCTGAGACATTACAAGTAATGAGTACTGATGGCTCATGCATCTGAGCATCCTCCCAAGGTAGAGTCTGAAATGAAAAATGAAGCTGTGTATTATTTGAGGGAGACAAATAGTATTACATTGTGGGAACCTTTCAGAAACACAACACAATGAGTGAAAGCTGAGGATGATTGTGGTTACACTCCTCGTCTGTCCTTCCAGGTTATTGAATGCTTTTGGTCTGCTTTGGATCAATCATTATTGAACAACTTAACTGAATGCATTTTAGTAACAGCCTTTGTGAAGTTGCGAACATCAGGCCCCTAGAAAAGCAGGTGGCTTGAAATCTTTACACATTAGTCAATTATAAACCTAATGAAGTAAAAACGAATTTAGCTCTAACTCTGCGCTGTGACTACTTACTCTGCATCGTGAGTTCTGCGAGGTTAGGACCTTGCTTTGTTCATCTTTGGATGTCAGTTTCTAGCACCTAACCGAACCTGTGGTCCAGTAAGGGGCTGGATACGTGGAAGGGCATGTTTCATGGTCATGTGACATCATGCTGTGCAAATAAGGCACATTTCAGAACGCTGTCCTTTTCTTTACTTTCACATCCAGGAACCAGCTTGTAATGAACCTTTGGCAAATATCACCGTGGATTTTTTTCTTTTTTTTTGGAGGAGGAGGTGGGGCACAACTAAGACATCATTTGTGATTTACTCCCCCTCCTCTTCCATGTCACATACCTCTTACATGGTCAACATTCACCTTCTGCTGTCTCATTTCTGAGACATGAGACAGCCATCGGCCTTAGTTTTAACTAGGATTATTAGAAATATTTTTGTGTCCATCTTGAGATCTCTCATCAGATCAATGTCTAGTTTTCTTTTGCTGATTCTTATTGATGGAATTCTTATTAAATAAAAAAGTTTGTAGCTTTTCACAATGGTATGAAATTGATTTCTAAAGTAATCTGTAGTTAAATAATAATGCAAGATTCCAGTAAGCATGTCTAGTTCTAGCAACACAATTTACTCATTCCAAAACATTTCTGGATGTTGATCCTTTATTTGCAAAATTTTTATTTTCATAGGCTTCTGGTTTGCATATTAAAACTATAGTTGTAGTTGAGGTGATGGTAGGCATCTTTATTGTCTATACCTGTGAGCTGGGTTGAAATATAAGATATTCTCATACCATCTCTATAATCTATGCCATAAACACTTGGCACTTTATTAAATCAATACTTGGTCTGAAGATTGTCTCATTTTAAATGAATTCAGCTCATGAATTGGCCAGTGGCATCCTCTTCAGCTGAAACTCCTATATCTCCTTCCCCTTCTTCGTGTTCCTCCGCTAACATACAGCTGATACTCCCTGGGTAAGATCTGAAGGAGCTGGCTGTGGGTCATCTAGTCCAGAAGGCCATGTCAGTGTTATTTAAGTCAGGTAGTAGAATGGGAAGGGCAGTTTGCAATTAATTTTTTATCTTAATGTTTCGAGTCTCTAGTGCACCATACTGCCTCCTGATTTCTCACAGACCTACTGTATGTTTTGTTTGGAAGCCTTGGCTCATCTTGTGGGTTGTGTACTTAGCTGGAATGACATGGTATCGATGGTTGAGCAGCAATTTATGACACAGATGAGTAACTAGGTGACTGATACGCCTTTTGATGTGTGTTTCCAAGTAGATGATATTTTCTTTTCTTTTTTTTTCAACCTTCTGATATGATTTGCTAGTGATGGTGATGGTGTCATTTTGGTTTCAAAACTGGAAAATACAGGCCGGGCGCAGTGGCTCACGCCTGTAATGCCAGCACTTTGGGAGGCCGAGGCGGACAGATTGCCTGAGTTCAGGAGTTCTACACCAGCCTGGCTAACATGGTGAAACCCCGTCTCTACTAAAAATACAAAAAAATTAGCTGGGCGTGGTGGCACACGCCTGTTGTCTCAGCTACTGGGGAGGCTGAGGCAGGAGAATTGCTTCAACCCAGGAGGTGGAGGTTGTAGTGAGTTGAGATCGCGCCACTGCACTCCAGCCTGCACGACAGAGTGAGACTCAGTCTCAAAAACAAACAAACAAACAAACAAAACAAACAAAAAACAAAACTGGAAAATACAAACAAGCCCAAGGAGTGATTGGTAGATGTTTAGAGTCTACCATTTCTCGACTTTAGGAAATGTCTGTGTGTGTCTCAGTCTTCTGCTATTGTAGGCACACATCATACTTCAACTGTATGAAGATTATTCTATTCCTGCTCTATAAATATGTTATTGGATTGGATGAGCAAGATATACACTTACACATTTGAAGCCGTAAGTAAAAAAAAAAAAATTATATAGTTAAAAGGTACAAATAATTGCTTTTGTGATGAATTTGTTCTTTAAATGAAACATCAGTGGCATTTGTTCATGTATTTCTCAGATAAAACTTCCTAAAAGTGGTTCAAGTGATTTCAAAATGCCAAGAATATGTTGCAAACTTGTTTTTTTGTATACAAATGAACAGCTGACATGAGGCTTTTCTACCTTGTGAATGTGACGTGGGAACATACAAACCACATTAAAATATTGCAGAATTGATGTTTGTTTATTGATGGAGTTGGGAGACGCATCTCCTTTAAGTAGCTTACAGTGGGTGAAGGCAAACAAGGAAATCAGTAATTACAGCGAAGCAAATGTTGGTCCGTAGATACATGGGATAGAGATATAAACAGCAGATAGTCATTAAGTTTACTACTCCGATCAATTATATTCTTTTTCTTCAGTCTGTCCCTAGATCCACCTCTTTTGCCTGACTAAGCCATGTGAGATATTCCAGTTCAATTGGCTATTATTTAAAGAGTTTTATGTGAATATCACTGTAGAGAATATGGAAGAATTCAGCATCGATTACATTTAGTTCAAACGTCTTAATCACTAGATAGAAAAGAGATTTACACATCTTAAATTTCCATCATAAAGCAGGTATTTGGGGATTAGAAACTGAAGGAAAAGATTTCCAAGAATAGCTAGTTCTTAAAACACAGTAAGAATATGCTTTAGCTCTTGAACACAGTGTTTGTAGTTACTGTCAGACTCCTTGGGGAAGTGTCTTCTGCTGGGGCTCTCACCTGACAGGCTAACTGCATTAAGATGGGCCACTCAGCTTGAGAAACAGGAAGAATTGCTGTTGCTCCCGTCTGCTATTTATGTTTTTCTTTTTTTCTTTTTTTTTTTGAGACTGAGTCTCACTCTGTCACCCAGGCTGGAGTGCAGTGGTGCGATCTTGGCTCACTGCAAGCTTCATCTCCCAGGTTCACGCCATTCTCCTGCCTCAGCCTCCTGAGTAGCTGGGATTACAGGCGCCCGCCACCAGGCCAGGCTAATTTTTTTTGTATTTTTAGTAGACACGGGGTTTCACCGTGTTAGCCAGGATGGTCTCGATCTCATGACCTCATGATCAGCCCGCCTCGGCCTCCCAAAGTACTAGGATTACAGGTGTGAGCCACCGCGCCTGGCCTGCTCTTTATGTTTTTTCATATGAATTACATTTCCTTACATCCCTATTCAGATGTCGACGTTACTTTTGCTCAAAAGTGCTCCTTTCTCTTGACTCCTGAGTTGCAAATAGCTTACCAAGGTATCTGGGACTCTTGACCATGATGTTTTTTAAAATGAAATCTGTCAACAAATGAAAGGCAGGATTGGTAACTAGTATTTTATCATTCCTCCAGCCTTCATCCTCCAGCTTGATTTATACTAACCACCATCTGAAATTGATGATTGTTTCCCATGACCCCACAGGGAGATTCCTTGGATGTAGGAACTCTGCCTGATTTTTGTTTTCCTAGACCTTCAGACACTACTTGGCCCAGAGTAATTGCTCTTTATGAATCACTGCTTTAGTCTGAGCTTGTCCAGTTCTCTGCCCAGGACTGCTTTGAATGTGGCCCAACACCAGTTTGCAAACTTTCTTAAAACATGAGACTTTTTTTTTTCTTTTTTAGCTCATTAGCTATTGTTAGAGTATTTTATGTGTGGCCCAAGACAATTCTTCTTCCATTGTGGCCCAGGGAAGCCAAAAGATTGGACACTCCCACCCTTGCGTTTAGTCTTTAAGACTATTCTACCTTGGGGGAGAAAAGCAAAAATGATTTCTTATTACACGTATTTAAACCAGTATTTACGTTTGTAGGGATCTTGGGCAGGTCATCCAGAGAGCGAGTTTCTTTTCTTTTCTTTTTTTTGGGATGGAGTTTCACTCTTGTTGCCCAGGCTGGAGTGTAATGGCGTGATCTCGGCTCACTGTGGCCTCTGCCTCCCTGGTTCAAGCAATTCTCCTGCCTCAGCCTCTGGACTAGCTGGGATTACAGGCACCTGCCACCATGCCTGGCTAATTTTTTGTATTTTTAGTAGAGACGGGGTTTCGCCTTGTTGGTCAGGCTGGTCTCGAACTCCTGACCTTAGGTGATCCGCCTGCCTCTGCCTCCCAAAGTGCTGGGATTACAGGCGTGAGCCACCACACTCGGCCGAGAGCTAGTTTCCTGATTGATAAAATGTTCACTCTTTGTTGATATCCTCTTCTGTGTAGTTAGATGGCTACTGAATATATCCTGAGAGCAGGTCCTAAGAGTTTATTTTTCATGTTATTGTTGGGAAAAAAAACCCAGAAATATTTTAATAATAGGAACTAAAGATATGAAGACCCTGATATCTGAAAGCTGAGTGGTTCAAATATGGTGAGCAATGCACTCTTAACTAGACCCATATCTTAAGGGAAAAAAATGTTTTTAGTAGTTTTCTTGGTATCTTCTAATCTTCAGAAAAAAATTCTTAATAGGCAGTAGATGTAAATAAATCACAATTCTGTATATTTAAAAAGCTGCTTGTGCTACTGTGTCATTCCTCTGGAATTTTCAAAAGCTGAGATTTTTCTGTATACTTTGAAAGCTAATGAAATCTACCAGCCCACCGGGTAGTAAACAACCAAGAATTCTTGATGGAGGTATTGTAAAGAAAGGTGATAAGGCGGCTGGGCATAGTGGCTCACGCCTGTAATTGCAGCACTTTGGGAGGTCGAGGTGGGCGGATCACGAGGTTAGGAGATCCAGACCATACTGGCTAACACGTGAAAACCTGTCTCTACTAAAAATACAAAAAATTAGCTGGGTGTGGTGGTGGGCGCCTGTAGTCCCAGCTACTCGGGAGGCTGAGGCAGGAGAATGGCGTGAACCCGGGAGGCGGAGCTTGCAGTGAGCCGAGATCGCACCACTGCACTCCAGCCTGGGCGACACAGCGAGACTCCGTCTCAAAACAAAACAAAACAAAAAAAACAAAGAAAGGTGATAAGGCTATCTAATGAAGGACCCAAAGAACTCTCACTGAGCTCACCCAGAATGCTTTTCTGGATTAAAGCACAGACAGAGAACCTGTTCTTAACATTAGTGACTTCGGTATGGCTCATTTTGAAGAAAGAAAACTGCCTAAATCTATAGTTGAGCTTGCACACATTACAGGTCTCTGGAAATAACATGCTTAAACAGGTTCTATAATCTGGTTCTTGCTAGGTGAGTGTCCCCTGACATTGCTTTTTTTTTTTTTTTTTTCCGTGAGGGAGTCTCGCTCTGCCACTCAGGCTGTAGTGCAGTGGCTCACTGCAACCTCCACCTCTTGGGTTCAAGTGACTCTCCTGCCTCCGCCTCCCGAGTAGCTGGGACTACAGGCATGCACCACCATGCCTGGCTAATTTTTGAATTTTTAGTAGAGACAGTGTTTCACCATGTTGGCCAGGCTTGTCTTGAATTCCTCACCTCAAGTGATCCACCCACCTTGGCCTCCCAAAGTGCTGAGATTACAGGCATGAGCCACTGTGTCCGGCCCCCTGACATTGCTTTCTAAAGTAAGATTACCTGTAGTTCTCAGTGTTTGCCAAGCATGTATGAAACACAACGTATGTTAAGAGGCTGTTTAATTACATAAATGCTTATTTGGGGGATTCTTGTTCTCAGTGGCCTTCTCTCTTTTGGATGGATATACACAGTTTGATTGGCACTCCTATTGACACTTTATTTGGTTTGTGACTTGTTTGTCTTGGTGCCTTTCTATTAATATATTTTTTCTATTTAAACTACCCTCTTTTTTTCAGTACAGCAGTGGACATTTTCTTTGAAATCTTCCAGATTCATTTGGTTGTCTTCCTCATCTCAGCTGTCTTATGCAGGAAAAGTGGTCACTGTTCAGTCAATTCATTCTACGTAGCTGGCTATCTGAGTTTTTTTTTTATTGAAACCAAAATAAAACTTCAAAGAAACAGAAGAAGCTGAGTCTCCCTCCCCTCCTTTTCAACTAACACCTACTGATGTTTATCTTGGAAATAATTTGACGTCTATTTGATGAAACCTGTAGTTAAGTGTTAATGGAGACTAACGTCAAGCTTCAGAACAGTGAGGAGAAACCTTTAGTATTGTGTGTCTAGCATTTGATGCAAGTGCTCTGTGGAAACCATGGAAGCTGGGATAAAAATGCTCGCCTGATCCCCAAATAGTCTCATCTGAATGTACTGAGGCATCACCGCATTCATTCCAAATCTGAACCTGACCTACTTTTCCCCTTCATTTCCTGCCATCTCTTCCCTAGTTTGTCATCTTCTTTTCCAGCACCACGAATGGTTCATGCTTTCTGATAAATATCTGATGTATGGCATCAATTATATGACTATTTAAACATGACTCATAGTGAACTGTATTTAAATATTGATATGACTCCATGCGTTTTCAAAGAATGTGTGGAATGTTCTTTTTGAGTGTCAGTTATTAATCACCTGTTTTCTGTTCAACTTTGGTTATCTTCAGTAAATTTTAATAACTTTCCCTTCATGAGGACTTCCCAGCTGTCTGATCAACGGGTAGGAAAGGACAGTTGGTTCAGTGCTTGCTCATGTTAGCCCTGTAAGAAGTCAGCTCAGTTTAGTTCATCCAATAGTTGGGGAATAAAACCACACAATTCCCTTCCTTACTTGATATCAATCAACACCTGACTAAATCTTACACCCTGTCTTCAGCTGTTTTTTTTTCTTTTTTGAGACGGAGTCTCGCTCTGTCACCCAGGCTGGAGTGCAGTGGCATGATCTCAGCTCACTGCAACCTCTGCCTCCCAGGTTCAAGTGATTCTCCTGCCTCAGCCTCCTGAGTAGCTGGGACTACAGGTGCCCGCCACCATATCCGGCTAATTTTTTGTATTTTCAGTAGAGATGGGGTTTCACCGTGTTAGCCAGGATGGTCTCGATCTCCTGACCTCGTGATCCGCCCGCCTCAGCCTCCCAAAGTGCGGGGATTACAGGTGTGAGCCACTGCACCCGGCCCAGCTCTTTCGTAAAGAAAACCTTGGCAAATGTGGAAATTCTCCCTATTCACTACGGTAAATAATTCTTGAGGTCACTAAACTCAGTATCTAAATAAAACAGATCAATGTGTTAGTACATGGAACAGAAGGCCATATTTTTGGTGATAACCGTTGACCCCACACTCACCCTGGGGTCTTGGTGTCAATGTCAGGGTGTGTTTAAATACCCTAGGCTGTCAATCTTGTAATACAACTTTGGTTATCTTTGTTCTAGAGCCTTGCAAAGTAAAGCTGATCCTAGTTAGGACCCAGTTAGGAATTTGGATATATGTGTTATATTTGCATGTGATACTGCACTTCATTTGAAAACACAGGCTTAAATTAGTGAAGTAGAACTCTTTTAGTCCGGATTACCCCCAAAATCTGTGAATTTGTACTAATTCAAAATCCTCTTTGCTGGTAACCGTTGTAATGAGGTCTTTGGAAATTTTATCCTGGTAGCATGGAGGTGTTGCTTCTTTTCATTTGTCTAGTTTTGTAGTCAGAACTGTTTATAGAGATGTAATTTTAAAGTGACCCTATGCTATGGTTTGAATATATGTGTTCCACCAAAATTCCTACGTTGGAACCTAATGCCCAGTTTGATGGTATTAAGTAAGAGCTGGGGCCTTTTGGGAAATGTCGAGGTCATGATTATTCCACCTTCACTAATGGGATTAGTGCTATTATAGAACATGTTGGGAAAAAAATAAAAATAAAGATAAATAAATAAATAAATAAATAAATAACAGGTTGGAGCCCAGGAGTTTGAAGCTGGGGTGAGCCGTGATCATGCCACTGCACTCCATCCTGGGCAACAGAGTGAGGCTCTGGCCAGGCGTGGTGGCTCACGCCTGTAATCCCAGCACTTTGGGAGGCCGATGTAGGCAGATCACCTGAGGTCAGAAGTTTGAAACCAGCCTGGCCAACATGGTGAAATCCTGTCTCTACTGAAAAATACAAAAATTAGCTGGGCGTGGTGGTGGGCACCTGTGATTGCAGCTCCTCAGGAGGCTGAGGCAGGAGAATCACTTGAATCTGGGAGGCAGAGGTTGAAGTGAGCCGAGATTGCGCCATTGCACTTCAGCCTGGGTGACAGAGTGAGACTCCTCTCAATAAAATAAAGTAAAATAATAAAATAAAAAACAGATTGAGGTTCTGACTCTTTAAAAAAAGAGAAATAATGTGCCCACTTCATCAGCACATATGCTAAAATTGGAACCGTATAGAGATGAACATGGCTGCTATGCAAGAATGACAGTGCAAATTTGTGAAGCATTCCATATATTTTGGAAAATAAAAAATAAAAAAGGTTGAAGGGAGTGCCCCAGTCCCCTTTTGTCTTTGATCTTGGACTTCCCAACCTACAGAACTGTGAGAAGTAAGTATTGATTCTTTATAAATTACCCAATCTAAGGTATTTTGTTAGGGCACCTACTAAACAAAAAGACAAAACTGTTGTGATTTTGATCTTAAGTTGGAAACATAAAACTATCGTTACAGAGAAGGCAAAACTAGGCAAAGATTTATTTTTGCAAAGGCATTTAAAAATATTTAATAGTTTCTTTTAATTATAACATTACAAAATAACACCTTGTAGTCTGGTGAGCACAGGCTTGCCTAGTGCTTAGCATGTGCCAGGCAGGCCACATTCTAAGCTTTACACAGATTGACATTTTACTTTTTTTTTTTTTCTTGAGGCAGAGTTTTGCTCTGTTGCCCAGGCTGGAGTGCAGTGATGTGATCTCGCCTCACTGCAACTCCCGCCTCTCAGATTCAAGCGATTCTTGTGCCTCAGCCTCCTGAGTAGCTGGGATTATAGACATGTACCACCAGTCCCAGCTAATTTTTGTGTTTTTAGTAGAGATGGGGTTTCGCCATGTTGGCCAGGATGGTCTTGAACTCCAGGCCTCAAGTGATCTGCCTGCCTCAGCCTCCCAAAGTGTTGTGATTACAGGAGCGAACCACTGCGCCTGGCCCAAAGATTGACATTTTAAAATACAGCAGCTAGATGGGGTGGATTTTATTATTATCACATTGTACAAATGAAGAAACTGTGACACAGAGAAATAAATAATAGGTTACGTAGCCAGTGTGACCCAGAACATCTTAGTTCATGTTGCATGTCTCTCATTTGCTGGAAGCATATCAGTCAACAAGAAAATTATTGTTTTGCTTCCAGTTTGAGTAATGTTCCTGTGACTTCTTTAAGTGCTGTATATTTGCTGCATTTGCTGGGAGTGAACGAGGCCCTGAAGCTTTCGTAGATCTGTGCAGGTACTGGAGTGAGCCAGTGTGTGCCACCATGGGTGTCCCTCGATGTTCTCTCCTGTCCCTTCAACTGTGCTCTGCAGGAGTCAGACCTGTGGGGACAGTTCACAGGAACAAAACAGAAGCTCCAACCAAGAGCTGCAGGATTTAAGGACAAGGCTGCAAAACAAGTACGTGGAGCTGGCACGCAAACTCAGGGCTTTCTGAAACACAAACTTCAGCATTTAATTAAATGGGGGAAGGAAGGAACTCTCAACCGAGATACTGAACTGCACTGTGTCTCTACAAAATGCGAGTGTCCCACATTTTAAGGGTGAATGGATATCTCTAAAAGAAAACACCTCTCTCATTCACGTCTATTCTGTATGCTTTCTTGATTGGCTGAGAAAGGGGTGAAATCATGCTCTCCTTTCATTCCCCTCCTTCGACTAGGAAGGCGTTCTTTGATGCACCATTAATAGTTTTAGCAATTACTCTCAACCATGGTGAATGTGTAACTCCTGTTTTCATTTAAATTTGATCAATGACTCAGTTGTTATTAAAATGCAAGAAATAGTAGAAGTTTTTGTATATATATACCTGTGATGAGTGCGGGTGAGAATGGTCCTGTGGTTTTATTTCTCTTTTTTGTTCGACTTTATTTGTTAGATCAGTTTCATGTTCACACGAAATTGAGTGGAAGGTACGGAGGTTTCCCATGTAAGTCTTGCGCCGCTCCCCCCCCCCATGCATAGTTTCCCTCATTATCAACATCCCCCAGCAGAATACGTCTGTCACAATTGATAAACTTGCACTGACACGTCATTGTCACCCAAAGTCCTTTGTTTACATTAGGGTTCCCTCTTGGTGTTGTACCTTCTGTGAGTTTGGACAAATTTATAGTGACACGTATCTCCAATTAGAGTAGCATAATTTTATCTCTTTATAAATGCTCAAGTCAGGGCTTCTTATTTTAATTTAAGGGGGATTAAATGATCGTAAGTGCATTTGTTACATCATTGTGCTTATTAATAATCTGTTTAAAGTATCTGTAATGCTTTGTGTTATAACTTTAAACAACAGAAAATGATGTTATTTGTAACGGTACATCCTTGCTCTGCGTGCTAATGTCCTTGAAGAGTCGAAGTAAGTCTAGGAAAAAAAAAGTCAACTCAGTTTAAAAAAAAAAAGGTAATCGTAAGCATTTCTTTTTTCCTTCTAAAAGGATTTCTTTGTGTTTGCGGGCAGGGAGGACATGTCTTGAAATAAGTGAACATGTGCTTGTAAAATGTTTTTTAAGTGCTCTCGTCCCTGTAAGTCTGTGCCTTTCTGCAAATCTGGGTATGAAACCAGATCATGTGTGTAAAGGGAAAGGGAACATTCTGGAACACCTGTAGTCTGTTGCCCCCAGCAGGTTGACATGCTAACATGCTAGGTGACAAAAGGCATCATGATAAAGCCACTGAGACTTAAATTCTTGCTTTTTTTTTTTTTTTTAAGAGGGAGTCTCATTCTGTCGCCCAGGCTGGAGTGCAGGGCCGCGATCTTGACTCACTGCAACCTCCACTTCCTGGGTTCAAGCAATTCTCGTGCCTCAGCCTCCTGAGTAGCTGGGACTATAGGCGTGGTGCGTACCACCACGTCCAGCTGATTTTTGTATTTTTAGTAGAGACGGTTTCGCCACGTTGGCCAGGCTAGTCTCGAAGTCTTGACCTCAGGTGATTTGCCTGCCTTGGCCTCCCAAAGTGCTGGGGTTACAGGCATGAGCCACCACGCCCGGCTCCCTGCAACCTTCTTAACTTCAGTTTCCGGTGTCTAACTTGACACTATTGATGTCTGCCTCTTGCTATGAATTAGCAGAAGGTGAGGATTGGCCAGGCACAGAGTAGTGCCTCCATAAGGGTTGGCTGTTCCTGCCATTCTCCTGCCTGTTCTAATCTAGATCTCTGTTTCCTTTATAGCATTCACAACACATGGTCATTATTTTATTTGTGAATTTGTCTTACTTGTTTTTGGATTGTGTCTTACCATATGATCTTGTTGTTGGCGAACTTGTCTTATTTATGTGTGACTCTCACCATTTCCCTTCCTAGTCTGTCATGGAAGCTCTATGCCTCCAGACGCTGGGTCTGTCTCCCTAACACCCTGCACCTTGGTTCTCACCGAATGCTTGTCCACTGCCAGCAGAAAACAAAACACTGCTGTGTCCCTGCAAAGCACTGCAGCTCTTGCCAGAATGTTCATCGTGTGTGACTTTTCAAGTGCAATAAGTCCCGGGTACTATGTGAAATTGGATAAAGATAATTTTTTTGCAAATATATCCTTACATTGTAAACTATCAGCTAGGGTTGAAGTTTTCTAATTGATATTTTAGGTTCTTAAATATTGGAAGATAACTTTTAATTTGGTGAGATTCTATACATGAACATATTTCCAATGTATACCTTCTTGATAAGATTATACGCATTGTACATTCTTGGAATCTGGAGGACACAATAATTAAGTGAAAGGTGGCTTTAACACCATGTGTGCTTTTTCAGACAAGTAAATTAGTCCATGCCAGTGTAATGGGATCTGCTTATAACTGATCTACTTTAACATCAGACTTGATTCTCTACGGTGTCACTTTTTGTTTGATTTGTTTTGTGTATTTAGGTAACAATGATATCAAACCTCAAACATAAAACATAATAGTGTTTTCCAGTATCAGGAAAACAGATTCCTTAAGGATCCCTAATGCATGAGTGTCTAGGGGCCTAGGTTCTAGTTAGTAAACTCCACTAAGCTGAGGATCTGAGACTGGGCACGGCCAGAGGAATCCTGGGAGTCATCGTTTACAACTCTGCACTTTAGGGGTGAGGGAGCTCTTGACAGAGGGTCTGGGTGTGACCCACAAGCACACTGCCATTGTTTACATCGTCAGACTTAAGAGTTCTGTTTTGGCTTTCGTGGGACTTGATGGGGGGAAGGCATTGAATATATATTTGTGTTTATGTATATCAAAGATATTATAATTGTAGTGTATTTTTTTTTTTGAGATGGAGTCTCGCTGTGTTGCCAGGCTGTAGTGCAGTGGTGCGATCTTGGCTAACTGCAACCTCCGCCTCCTGGGTTCAAGCGGTTCTCCTGCCTCAGCCTCCTGAGTAGCTGGGACTACAGATGTGCGCCACCATGCCCAGCTAATTTTGTATTTTTAGTAGAGATGGGGTTTCACCATGTTGGCCAGGCTGGTCTCATGATCCACCCGCCTCGGCCTCCCAAAGTGCTGGGATTACAGGCGTAAGCCACCATGCCCAGCCGATACTATAATTATAGTTTTAAAAAATGTACTTAAACGTCAGTGTTGAGCCGGGTGCAGTGGCTCACGCCTGTAATCCCAGCACTTTGGGAGGCCGAGGTGGGTAGATCTTGAGGTCAGGAGTTTAAGACCAGCCTGACCAATATGATGAAACCCCGTCTCTACTAAAAATACAAAAATTAGCTGGATGTGGTGGTGTGCATCTGTAATCCCAGCTACTCAGGAGGCTGAGGCAGGAGAATTGCTTGCAGCTGGGAGATGGAGGTTGCAGTGAGCTGAGCTCACACCATTACACTCTAGCCTGGGCAACAGAGTGAAAGTGAGACTCCGTCTCAAAAAAAAAAAAAAAATCAGTGTTGAAATGGGACATTTTTTTCCCTGTGGTGGCTGTCAAATAATTCATATTTAAAATTATTTTTGCTTTCTCCCATTTTGAAGATGGAGTTTTATGTTATAATTGTTGATATTACAACAGACATCTGACAAATGCTAAATCTAAATGCCAAATATATGATATTATTGTATTCAGGAGACCAAATCTATCAATACCACTTTGTGGTTAATTTATTTTTAAAAATAAACACTCTTACCTCAGCAATTTAATATGAGATTAATGATAATAAATTTTATAGGCCTTTAAAAATTAGTAGGCTCTGTGTAGAAAGTTACTTTTTTTTTTCTCTAGGCAGAAAATCTCAGCTTTTACTGTTTGGCTCACTTTTTTAAAAAACAAAAACTTACAGAGAAAAATTGCTGGAGTGGCTGAAGGAAAAATGGAGAAAGGGATAAAAGAAAGATGGAAGAAGAAATTGAGGTCACAGTGAATAAATACATCGCTCAGGATAACTCAGGGGTTAGCAGAAGCCCTAGGATTCAGAACCAAGTCTGTATAATGCCTGAGCTTGTGTGCTGGCTTTCATGGAGTCAAAATGTAAAACTAGGGGACAGTAGGGCATTACTACTAATAAGTCGAATAATACCAACGCGTGGATAGAGAAAAAAAAATCAAGAGAATTCCAGGAAAAAGAAAAAAACACCACGGTTAGATGTTTTCTAGAATTTTCTATAATTATTGGAGAAGGCTTCTCTGGGGTATTTGGAGGAGTTCTTTCAGCCAGAAACAATAGCCACAACTTGTCCCAGCTGTGGGATGGGCTTGGCCTCTTTAAAGGACAGTTGAGACTCTCTTGACAAGAACCCAACACTGTAAAATAAAAGACCTGACTGGGCGCGGTGGCTCACGCCTGTAATCCCAGCACTTTGAGAGGCCAAGGCGGGTGGATCATAAGGTCAGGAGTTCGAGGCCTGCCTGGCCAACATGGTGAAACCCTGTCTCTACTAAAGATTAAAAAAAAAAAAAAAATTAGCTGGGAGTGGTGGTGCGCACCTGTCATCCCAGCTACTTGGGATGCTGAGGCAGGAGAATCGCTTGAACCTGGGAGGCAGAGGTTGCGGTGAGCCGAGATGGCACCATTGCACTCCATCCTGGGTGACAGGGTGAGACTGCGTCTCAATAAATAAATAAAAGACCTTTGGAAAGGTGGAGACTCTAGACTGCAGGAGATGTGGCCGCCCCGAAAACTGGCTGAACTTTGTTAAATACAACTCATGATTAAAGGAATGAATAGTGCTGTGTTTTAACTTTGTAAAATACAACTCATGATTAGAGGAATGAATAATGTCAACTCACATCTCTGTGACTAGATGCAGGCTTCTTAGGATATTTGTAACTTGAAGAAATCTGGAAGGACCTCATTCTCTAATTGCCCATTTTCCCAATTTGCTTTACAAATCCTTCTGTGGAAAGTCTTTTTGAAAATAGCATTTTTGCTCCCTCTTAGCCTCTGGGGTTCTGAACGCTTTGACAGTGACCATTGAGAATCACCCTGCCTTCCATCAGTTACCTTGTATCACCTTATAAAGGTCATTTGGCCGTTGCAGTGGCTCACACCTGTAATCCCAGCAGTTTGTGAGGCTGAGGCCAGCGGATTGCCTGAGTACAGAAGTTGAAGACCAGTCTGGGTAACATGGCGAAACCCTGTGTCTACAAAAAATACAAAAAATAGCTGGGCATGGTGGTGCACCTGTAGTCCCAGCTACTGCAGAAGCTGAGGTGGGAGGATTGCTTGTGTCAAGGAGGCAGAGGCTGCAGTGAGCTGAGATTGCGTTGTTGCACTCCAGCCTGGGCGACAGAGCCAGACCCTGTCTCTAAATAAATAAATAAATAAGTAGATAGATAAATGCCATTTGGATTTCTGAAAGCAAGGTTTGTCTTTTAAATATCAGTTGGATTTCTGAATGTTGGATTCTTAAAGTTCTGAACATGTAAAGTATAGGCCACTGGATCTCAGAGCTTTTTATCCAGGTGCCCAGAGGCTGAGAAAATGCCCCATAGGTTCTATAAAGGACATGGATCGTGACTTCATACAGGTCAACAACTATGTTACTGTGTTTTTATCTGGTTTAGAGGATGGGAAACCCATCAGTGTTATTATGCCTTCATTCAATTACGGAAGAAATCGGTTGAGTACCAGACTGCCCAATGAATGTAGTTTCTGTATATTTTCAGGCTTTTAGACCGATCTGAAGTTGTGCCTCTGACCACGAATGCTGCTTCTTCAAAAGGTGCCAGTGGCTGGGGGTCAACTTTGATGTGGCCTATAAAGTTCCTGGCCCAGCACTTAGGCCTGCCTTTCAGGACATAACCTCTCAGCTGGATTTAAGAAATAGCATCTCTTTCAGTGTGAGGCAGCGGCAGGAATGAAGTGTGTTCGTATCCATGTGCTGGCGCTTCGTATGTACATTTTTGTTGCGTCTTTAACTTAGAAAATCAGTAGACTTTATGTTATGAGTATCAGAGGATAAATGTACTGCAGAGGATGAGAAAATATTTAGCGTTTTTGTGGTCTCTCTTCAGCAGTGTCTCCCTCTTTCCTGGAAAAGGGCATTGGTGACCAGAGAAATTGTGATTCTGTTTGCATCCTAGGCCACCATGGAGTTGTCTTATGTGTAGACTGGCCATAGCCCAGGGTCATCCCTCCCCTGTCTGTCTTGTTCTCAGTTGCTTATCATCATTTCCTTTCAAACACTTGAATATTCCAGATCTGGGATGGTTCATGCTATTCAATATTCTAGTAAATATCTTTTCAATGGTTACCTGTAGTCAGTCACATTGTCAGAATTCTCACTTCAGCTATACATGTGACAATCCCTTGGCTCACACTTAAATTTAACCCAGTGCTTGTAAACTGTGGAAATTAAAGGACCTGGTTGATACCTAATGTCCGTTACCTGGAGTAGCCTCTGTCGGTAGCTGGATGCCTTCATTTGATGTGAAAACAATTATGCCATAATTGAAAATAAAAGAATGTTTTTCAGCATGTGCTGTTGCTGTGTGCTGGATAAGACTTTTGTAATTAAAAATTTCCCCTGAATGTCAATACATATATGGTATTCATTTTATAGTGGACTATGCTGTGTTACTTTAGAGAGGCTACTGCTGTAGAACCATCAGAAAATATCTGTTTCAGCCCCAATTGGACATGACTCTCAGGTATGCTGTTGTTTAATAATCATTACATTAGACGGTTCAATGTTTATCCAAAGATTGGACATTCTCATTGCATACATTTGAGGGTTAATAAAACCAAGCTCAGGCACTTCGGTATTCTTTTAAACTCTGAATGATGTCCCCTGTAGAATGTGAATGATTTCCAGCCTGAACTATAGCACCATGTCCTAATACACGCATATTTATGGGTGCCTACAAGATGGCACAGAATGAATCAACACCATAATCTCTTAAAAAATATGTACCACACTGCAATTGTGCTTGTTGATAATTTAAAAAGCACGTTTACATGTGGTGCGCCTATTCTAGGTCTCCTTGATTTCCTTCTTCCCTTTGTACCACCACTCCATGGGCTGTAGCATCCTTTGAGTATGGAGGCCCTGCTCCATGTCATAGTAACCATCAACACACACTCCCATCCCCAATTAATTGTAGTTTGCAAAATTATATATGTGTTGCATTGTAGAGGCTCATTGGCATAAGTATTCCTGTAGACAAACACTTATTAAAATCTAGAGGTCTTCTTTTTTGTATTTTGGTGGCACTATTTTATTTTCTGAGATCTCAAACTTTTACACTTTCACGGCCCTTGTGAGCTCAGACCCCCTTATTCTGTGCCTGCAGAGCCCAACGCAGGAACCGTCCCTGTTGTTGGCCTTGCATTGATGGTGGGCCTGTCCTGTGTGGGGTGCAGTAAATGTGAGTCTTCCTGCAGCCTTCTTGCTTTCATCCAGAAGCAAATTTGGTCAAAACAAGAAGCCATCTGCTCCTCTCTTGGGGATGCCTGTAGCAGCAAGTCAGGATTTTTATCTCCTTGGATTGCAACATTCAGGGCCTTCTGCGTGGTAGATCCCTACTGAGCTTTGGGGCCAGCAAAAGTCTAGATGGGTATGATTAACTGGTGAGGAATTTCAGAAGCCAGATGCAGTTACTGTTCCAACCATGAGGCTTTTCCAGTCACATTGAGTCAATGCTAAGGCATTTTCCTGGCATACACTTTTTTTAACCCTTCCTAAAATCACAAAACCAAAGGGTTTTAACCCTTTGAGTTTGAGATCTCAGAAAATAAAATAGTGCCACCAAAATACAAAAAAGACCTCTAGATTTTAATAAGTGACCACAACCTTTTTACCTTTTTTAAACTTCAATTTAGACTCTATTTTCTATAAATGATTGTTTTGTCTGTAGTAACGTTTATCTATCTTTGCATCTTCCGACTTTATTAATTTTTCTTCAACCCACAGCTTGATCTAAGTCTTTTTCTTGACCATTTGTAAGGCTTCTCATTTAATGTGTTTTAAGGATTTCCTTTTATTTTTACCTATTGCTGACACCCTTCTTGCTAGTGCTGTTTTGTCCACCTATACTGAGGTACACCATTGATTTTAATTTTTTTTTCTTCTTCTTGTTTTTAAGACTGGAGTCTTGGTCTGTCCTCCAGGCTGGAGTGCAGTGGTGTGATCTCAGCTCACTGTAACCTCCGCCTCTTGGATTCAAGCAATTCTCGTGCCTCAGCCTCTAAGTAGCTGGGGTTACAGACATGTGCCACCACGCCCAGCTAATTTTTGTATGTTTTTTTTTAGTAGAGATGAGATTTCACCATGTTGGGCAGTCTGGTCTCAAACTCCTGACCTCAAGTGATCCACCTGCCTTGGCCTCCCAAAGTGCTGGGATGATAGGCATGAGCCACCGCGCCCAGCCCTGATTTTAATTTGAGGCATATTCCACTTGACTTTAAAAGGTCGCTTTGTTCTTTACAAAACTTTGCACTTCGTAAAAAGTGTGTTCTTTGACGAACTTGTCTATTCTTTTCTGAAATTTTCAGCATTGACTTTATGGTAACTATTAACAATCAGTCTAATTTTTTGTTACTATTTATTTTTTACAGCATCAATATATAATTTATGTGGAGAAGTCAATGAGCAGACTTGGCATTTTTAAGTGATTCTATACTCCATATACTGGTCATTGAGAAAAGTTTGTTTGAGAGATGATCGTAGGGGAAGGGGTCGCATGAATATTGTATCGTCAAATGTATTGAAATTTATTTTTATTTTTATTTTAGTTTTTTGAGACGGAGTCTCGCTTTGTCGCCCAGGCTGGAGTGCAGTGGCCCAATCTCGGCTCATTGTAAGCTCCACCTCCCGGGTTCACGCCATTCTCCTGCCTCAGCCTCTCGAGTAGCTGGGACTACAGGTGCCCGCCACCATGCCCGGCTAATTTGTTGTATTTTTAGTAGAGATGGGGTTTCACTGCGTTAGCCAGGATGGTCTCGATCTACTGACCTCGTGATCCGCCCACCTTGGCCTCCCAAAGTGCTGGGATTACAGGCGTGAGCCACCGCGCCCGGCCGAAATATTTTAACCTGAATTTTTGGTGTTTGAAGAGTGGTTTTGAGCAATCTACATGCTGTTAGATTTAGATTTTGCTGCATAGAACAGAAAACCTAAAACTAAAATGGCTTACGTGAGAGAAAAGGTTAACTCTTCATATGTTAAATTCCAGAAATGGGTTCTAGGGCTGATCTGGTAGTTGAGGGGTGTGATCAAGTTTCCAGATTTCAGATATCCAAAATACCCTGATTTTATCATTACACATTGTATACAAGTATCAAAATATCACATGTACCCCCAAAATATATAATGTGATTGTATGTCAATACAAAACCATTAAATATCCCAAATACCCCGATTTTATCATTACACATTGTATACAAGTATCAAAATATCACATGTACCCCCAAAATACATAAAATGGTTATACATCAATACAAAACCATTAAACACCCCCAAATACCCTGATTTTATTATTACACATTGTATACAAGTATCAACATATCACATGTACCCCTAAAATATATAAAATGATTTTACATCAATACAAAACCATTAAATATATGTTAAAAAGATTTCAGACTCATCTCTCAGCTCTTCCTTCCACAGTGTTGGTTTCTGTGGAAGGGTCCAAACAGCGGCTGGAGCTCCAACTGTCTTTGTCTAGCAGCAGGAGGAGGTAGGGAAGAACAAAAGCTTTCTCAGAAGGCCATACAGTATTTCAGCTCATATTTTGTTTTCTAGCACCTAGCAGTGGAATTATGAACATATTTTAGTGGAACATATTTAGTGGAACATAAGCATTGGAAGCATTGGATGTGAGGGTAGCGGTGGTGGTGGTGAAAGTTGGTCCAGAAAGACTCCCACATTTCTGGCCGGGCAATGGGGTGGATGTGGTTCTAATCTCTTGGGAGGGAGCAGAGGAGAAAGAAGGTTCGGGTAGGTGAGAAAGGTAGTGATGAGCTCACTTGGGGAAATGTTGAGTTTGAAGGATATCCTGTTGGGTCAGTTGTAGACCACTATGTGCATGAGTCTGAAGCTCAAGAAATAATCTAGTGGGCTCTAGAGTGTAGACAAAGAATCCTCAGTATCCCAGAGGGTTTTCAAAACCCGTCGACTGGATGGGTCTCCCAGCAAGTGCACCAAGACGTAATTGATGAGCGCCAAGGATGACAGCCCCTTGAACCTTTGGAGGAAGTCATGGACAGAGGGCAGAGGAGAGGAGCTTAGGTTGGGACTTGGAGATGAGAAAGCTAGGTCTAGGGAGAATTAAAGGGAAGCTGTGACTGGGGAGTAAGCTCATGATAAGAAACAGCTGTGTTTAGCTTCATTTTTGCCATTCGGCTATTATTTTTTGGTATTATGGAAACATCGCAAAGATGAACATTCTAACTTTAGAGATGGGCAGGCAGGATATAATCAGAAGGGCGCCACAAGACCATGTCATCTGCTCAAGAGGGAGCATTTAAGTCTTTATTGTCTTATTTAATTTTTATAAATCCCCTCTCATATAAAGATATTATTATCCCTATTTTGTACTTGTGTAAAAACAGGCTCAGAGGTTAGGTGACTTGCTGTGTGCCATGCAGCAGAAAGGGATGGAACTCTTGCTTGACACCCAAGCACATTTTTTGGAGATGTTCTCTGTGGATGTTGTGCCTTGGCACCACACCTCCTGGGGAGTTTAACCTGAGTGTCCAGAGTTTTTGACCTGGTACGTGCTGTGTAGCAACCTGTCTCTTTGCTCTCAGGCAGAATACATAGAAGAAGGAATTAGAGTTAAGAAACAAAAAGACTATCTTGTTTCCCAATCTTAAAAAGTTCCCATGTGACACTGTTTTTCACTGATAATATTGTTGCAAACCAAAAAGTGCCTGATTAATCTTTGCAGTATCCTTTAGACCTGAATCACACTCTCATCTGATCATAGGAACTGAGTCACTAGTGAAGTACCTTCATCTAAGACTCTGGGCAGGGGTCAGTCAAGTTTTTCTTAAAGGGCCAGATAATAATAAATACTTTAGACTTTCCCAGCCATGCAGTTTCTGTTGCAGCTCCTCAACTCTGCTCTTGCAGTGTGAAAGCACTTGCTGATAATAGGTCAATGAATGGCCATGGCTGTGTTCCAGTAAAACTTCAGGTAGCCCAGTATACTGACCTCTCCTCTAGAAGAAAAGACGAATTCTAGAATTTCTAGCTCATAATCTGGCAAGTAAAATCATCTGACAAAATCGTAAAATCAATTGGTTTTTTTTTCATTATTTTCAAAGTTCAAAATATTTAGTTACTTTAAAAAGGACTTATCTCTGTAATGATTATTTATTTGTTTATTCGTATTTACTTTTTTAAGACAGGGTCTCACTCTGTCACTCAAGCTGGAGTGCAGTGGCGTGATAATGGCTCACTACAGCCTCACCCTCCTGGGCTCAAGCAATTCTCCCACCTTAGCCTTCCCAGTAGCTGGGACTACAGGCGTACGCCACCATGCCCAGCTAATTCTTTGTATTTTTTTGCAGAGATGGGGGTCTCACTATGTTTCCCAGGCTGGTCTGGAACCCCTGGACTGAAGTGATCCTCCTACCTTGGCCTCTCAAAGTGCTGGGATTACAGGCATGAGCTACCATGTCTGGCTTATAATGATCTTTTACAAGTGTAATGATGGTTTTAGGAGAACAGATGCACAGTATGACATTAGATTCCCCACTTTCTTCTCTATTTTGTTTCTTTCTGTGTAGTCTTGCTGGAATTCTGATTAATCATGGTCCTTCCCAATCTCTCAGAATGACCCATATCTTTCAAAACTATTGTCTTAATCATGAAGACCCTCAATTACCAAATTGAGAAGTTTATGTTGCTTTGACCACCATCTGTGTGCATCCCAATACCTGAGGTTACAGAGTGGAATCTGTGATCAAGGGAGAGCGTGGATACTCGCTTTATTAACAAATTTACATGTGTTTTACTCACCAGTGATGAGAAGACCACCGACACATTCAGGAGGCTTTATGGAACAGAGAAATCCTTCAACATTAATTACTGTATCTAGTGTTTTTTTGTGTTATGCAAAAGATGTACGTAGCTATTTTGGAAAAGCATTATAAGTAGAACTTGCATGTTGATAGCTTTAGGATGTTTTCAGATTACAAATCTCCATTTGTACTATACTTGAGAGTTTTTGGTAATTTGAACTAGACTAGATCTTTAAGGGAAAAAATATATATATATTTTTTCTCAGAGAACAAACCAGGAAAACTTTAGCATCTTGAAGGTAAATTAGTGTTGATTATGACAAGTGAGAATAATTAATTTGCAAATAGTCATAAGCAGATTATCTTCTTTTTAGCAGTTAGTTCTCATTTATTTGTAATTGAAAAAACAAATATCTGCTAACATAATTGTAATTCATCTTTTGTGTTCATTTTTAAAGTGCCTGTTCTTTTCCAGACAAGCTGCACTCATGCATGGCAGTGTTACAAGGGTGGGCTTGTAGACTGAGTTTGGGAAGCACTATGAATCCATTAGGATCACCTATCACAATCAAGATTCAATAATTCCAAGTAAAGGAAGACGCTTTTGCCTGACTTAGATGATGGCTCGGATTCTAGCGTAGTTTTTTTGGAAATGCAGTTCTGTCACTTTCACAGCTATGTTACCAATGAAATAAGTCTGTGTGAATAAGTAAAGGGAGGTAAGTTGATAAAAGCATTCAGTTTGCAACGGATCTGCAGTGTATCATGGTGCTCAATACAATTTTTGAATAATCACATTTATTTATCAGATTTTAATTGGAGAAGATTTGCAGATCCCACCTTTGAATCATTACAAAGTATGAATCCTGTCATCTAGAATACTGAAATTTAGTATGTACCATGCTTAGGACTGATCCGAAGACGTTTTAGGTTTGAATAAGAAAAAAGAGGCAAAGAGGCCCAATATAAAAACAGAGAGAATAAATCTTAAAGCACCATCTATGTTGGATATCCTTATTGCAAGAGATCCCACATTGGACAGACCATTTCAGTTGACACCAAAGGAAGTAAGAATTTTCTGAGACTGACGGGTGTCTTGGTAAATGTTCCCTCTTTGCAGGTGGTCGTAGATAATTTCAATTCACCCTCTGCTTTCTTCCAACTGACGAAGGTGTAGCTTTGATATTTTCCCCTCTTCATGTTACATGATCATTTATTCTAACTGGCAACATTTTATTTATTTATTTATTTGGACCCATTGTTCCAAACATGTAAAAGATTTGGACCTGCAAATCTTTCTGTGTTAGTATTTATTGTATTAGTGTTTGAGATACCTGGAATTTTAGAGATGAAGTGACTCAATCCATTTATTTTCTAGAAGAAATCTTAGATATGTGAGGGACAGGTGTAGGTTCACAAGAGCTAGGACATGCTGTTCTAACAAAAATCCTCCTTCCCTTTGGTTCAATTTTTAATCTATTTTAGGTCCTTCCATTTCACATTAATGACATAGTAATCTACCCACTTAAAACTATAATAAGTTCACTAGGTTTTTTTCCCCATTAAAGCAGACTCATGAGTCATAGTTTACTATTACTTTCCAAGCTTTTATTCTGTATTTTCCTTAACATCTGAGAATCATGTGGAATCTGTGGTACCTGTGCTAATCTGAAGCCACTATGTATTTTGAAACCTCTTGCCCAACGTTGGATGCCTGGTGTCGATCAGGAAGTGTTGCAACGTGTAACACATCACTCACCACTTTTGACGGTGTTACAGGGTAGGAAGTTGTGGGGGTGCAAGGCTGGCTGTGGACGTAAATAATAGAACATTCAGAATCATCACTGAGGCAGAGTTTTGCCAGCTTGTATAAATCAGGTAAATTTGGTCATGTTAAATGCATCTCTTTCACTTCCACCTTCTGTTTCAAGTTGACAGTGTTTGCATTTGACTCCTATTAAGACACTATGCCTTTCCTCAAACATATCTGTTGCAATTTCATGATTTCTTAAGACTAATGCTGTCACCAGTATATTTCATTTAGCAACGTCCTACACACCAGAGTAGGTTTCTAGACAGGGAACTCAAGATACTCACATGAAGGAGGCATGGGCTGAGTGTGTAGGGTAGAAACTTGGTCTTTGAATCAGAAGGAATTTGCACCCAGCTGAGGGAATCTTGAGGTGTCCTCTTGTTGACATCTGAGGTTTCACATGCTCTTCATTTGTCTGGTATCTGCATGACTTGCCTGCACCCCACTTTTTTGCAGCTTCCACCTTGGCCCATATCTCAGAGCACAAACAATTTGAAGAACATTCCAAGGTGAGTCCAGAAAACTACATTAGGAAAGATTTAGGAGCCTGCCTAGTTCTTTTCTACTCTAACTCTTGCGGAATAGATTGATTTTTCTGTTGTAGTTTATTTGTTAAAATTGTTTAAGGCCACACTCAGAATTTAGCCCACAGGCTAGCATCGGCTCTGCTACCTTTGACCCTTTTAAGAGTCATAGTTTTCCTATGATGTAGAATGGAAAGATCTATGGGCAGTCAGGGTCGACCTTTGGGTGCCCTGCTTCTAGTGCAGTGCCTGGATGTTTGTGTCATTTCTCAAATAAATAAGTGAATTTGAGTGCTCAATAGAATCTAGTTGTGTGTATACATTATTACTGCACGTTTGTGCAAAAACTAAAAATTATAGACGTAAAGGATACAATTCTAGTCATTTATATTACAAATGAAATAACCAACCCTGGGAAGTTAACAGTGGCTTGTTTAATGTCAGCAGCTAATTTAGTGGCTGTAACGAGACTGAATCCCAAGTTGAACAGAAACCGTTTAAAAATTCAAGTTTTAAAAATCATGTACAATGAATGATATTGGCTGCTTTTCTAAGGAGAGTGATTCTCTAAGCCTATAGGAAAAAAATAGTGGTGGCTAACTTGTGGCCTTAATTGCATGCTAAGGTTGAGGAAGGATCTCCAGTAATTCTTTGCTTTACTTTGTGTTTGAATATAGGATTTTATAGCTGTGGGTGAAAAAAAAAATATTTCTAGGGAAAGTTTACTGATCATTTAACTGAACCCCAAACAAGTGAACTGGGTGAAACAGAATATGGCACATGGTCCTTTATCACAACCTTTCTACCTAACCTAAAGCCAGTAAGATGGAAATAGTTTGGAAAAGACACTATCTGCTGAGGTTGCTTTAAATAGAGTCTCTCCTGGGACTTAGAACACATTTTGAGGCTCATTCTCCCTTTTGATGGTTTCTTGGAGACATTTTTCTGTATATACTGGACGCAGGCATTTGTATTCCTGGATGGCATTCATCTTTTACCAGTGTGAGGAGGCTGTTTTTATCATTGTGAGATTTATTAACATTTACTTGCTCTTAGAATGTACAGATTATATAACAGATATTGCAGGCTATAACCTAGAATTTAAATATTAAAAAGAGTGATTAAAAAACAAAACAAAAAAAGAAGAGTGATTCTTTTTGTTATAATTGAATCAATTCCTATTGTTTACCTGTGTTGAATACAGTAATTGGTCCCACCGATCTTTTACTTAATCTTGAAATTCAGAGTTACTCTCTATTCTACATGAATGGAGCTGGGAGATGGCTTTAGGTAAATGAAGGTAAAATGTACTGAATACCTACTGTGTGTAGTGAGCTGAACTGTATCCTTTACTGCAAATATTCCATTTAATGCTAACAACCACCTCCCCTTCTATTTTCTTCTGTAGGCAAGGTTGAGTTCACTGAGGCTGACTCCCTGCCCCAGGTCACATAGCTGAACGTGGTCTCTCATCCCCTTGCCTATGTGCTTTTTTTCACAGAGTATATTGGATTGAGATCCAAAACTTATTGGCAAGCCATCAAAGTTCCGCTTGAACTAAAAGAGGAAAACCTGTTTTCTGAAATGTGAACTTTAATTACATAAAATGGAGGCTTCTGAAAACAGTATTGTCTCACAGGGCAGGCTATAAACCTTGAACAATGGAAGCTTCATGTTGTGTAAGAAAGGAGCTTACAGAGCCAAACAGCACCGTTCCTGTGTTCCCCCTGCCAGTGACAGGAGCATCTGGGGTAGCAAGGGGACTGCCCAGGGCCTGGTGTTGGCATCAGGGGTTCTCGAAATTGCTCACACTGCTCTTGCTTTTCCATACAGGCTGCTTATATCTTGCTTCCTCTGGCTAAACTGTGGTAGTTGGCTGCTGGGGAAATCCTGACAGGGAGAGTAAGTCTGGGTCATTCTAATTTATTTGTGGCTCTGGTAGCAAAGAGAACTCAAAGGCAGTATATCTCTATAGCTGATGAGATTTCACTGGGGCCGACACCACCTGTTCTGTGCACACTCACTTCTCTGTTAGACCTGGCTAGGTTTTCTGCTGTGCTTATTTTTAGCTTTGTAACCAGCAGTAATCACATTGGTCTTTGGGATTTTCATGTTTCAGGTTTTACAGATGATGCAAAAGCATTAGTTTTCAAAGTCACTGCAAATGCTATGTATATGTATTTCTCAACATGCGGCCCCTGCACTACTTGTTTTGGTGTTACCTGGTCAACTTGGTAGAAAATAGATTCTTAGGACTCATGCTGAGCCCACTAATTAATTATCTCGGGAAAGAGATAACACTCCCCCCACCTGTATTTTTAACAAGCTTCTCAGATGATTCCTGTTTACATAAATTTCACTGCCAATATTAGACACGTTATACAGAAACATTGGCAAATAAGAGGTTGAAGTGACTTTGTTCTGAGTCACATCATGAGTAAGGGGCAGTTGGTATTGAATTCTAGTTTGTGTTTCATCCCCAAGTCTGGGGATGAAATGAATCGTCTCTGGAATTCCATGGGTGGGGACAAATACCCTCTGTTATGTTTTTAAATGTCACAGCCTTCTGGGATTCACACCTTGGGTGTTGCCTTGTGGCTCAGTGCCTGTTTTTTTAGGTAGCTAAAGGGCTCAAATTTGAAGAAGGCAAAAGTGTGGAGCAGAAAGTGAGCATGGACAATTTGGGGTGAAGCATTTGCTTGAGAAATCTGGGGAGATACATTTGAATTTATAAGGAGGGACCAGATGACAAATGTCATTGAAAGTCACACTATGCTGTTTGAACTCAACATGGCAGTAGAATCTGGAAATGGCACAGTGCATATGTATTAGTCCATTTTCATGCTGCTAATAAAGATAAACCTGAGACTGGGCAATTTACAAAAGAAAGAGGTTTATTGGACTTATAGTTCCACATGGCTAGGGAGGCCTCACAATCATGGGGGAAGGTGAAAGGCAAGGATGAGCAAGTCATGTCTTACATGGATGGTGGCAGGCAAAAAGAGAACTTGTGCAGGGAAACTCCTGTTTTTAAAACCATCAACTCTCGTGAGACTCATTCACCATCACAAAAACAGTGCAGGAAAGACCTGCCCCCATAATTTAATCACCTCCCACGGGGTTCCTCCCAGTACACACGGGAATTGTGGGAGTTACAATTCAAGATGAGATTTGGGTGGGGACACAGCCAAACCATATCAGCATAGTATTCATCTTTGGATTGAATACATTCTTTTATTAATTTAGCAAACATTTACCAAACCCCTGTTAGTGCTGAACATGACAAAGGAAAAAGCAAATTCTTTGTTTAGTATGTCAAGGACATACATAAAGGATTTTAGATGGTTTTCACTGAAAATCATTAAAATATGAAATAGCATTAGGACTGAAAATACTACATTTGCTGTTGGTGCCAAAAAAAATTGATACATGAAAATGTCAATATGTAAGAATTTTAGGTGGTCATGAAAAGTGTGAACCAGCCCTTTATTTTTGGAGACAGGAACTACTGGAAATAAATTGCAGTTATTTCTGGAGTAGGCAGGCCTCCCCTCTTCTCCCTAATCACCAGCCTGTCTTTGTCAGGTGGCCACATTGATCGAGCCTGTCATGGCTCCAAGCCCATCATGGTCTGTCTAGTCCATTAAGAAGCAGCAGAAATATCTCAGCTGCTCTAAGTGTTTTCCTTGTGCCTTATTTTGAGCTCTGTTTGGAGAATTCTAAATTAGTTGTGGTGATATGATCTATTAGTTTCCTGGTCTATGGAAGAGAGAAATGGTACAGAAATGATCTCTGCAGTTTGCATTTCCTGAGCGGGTTGTGGTTCACTTACTCCCTTTATTGACCAAAAGAGCAGGTGATTCATGTAAAATCATATGTTAGGCTGCAATAACTGGGGCTTTTGAAAGGATCACCCGTTAAGTGCAAATAAATAACAATGTGAACACACAGCAGATTCTAAAAAGCATATTAGACTATTGACGAGAATGAATAATGCATGTTTCCTGATAGTGTTTGCTACATGTGGCAGGATGTATTAAAAAAGAAGAAAAAACCTTCTGCATTAGTGTCTATACAGTCAACTTTTACATTCAAGGAGAAGCTTAACTATTATCTGCCACCTTTATAGAAGCATTATCAAGTCAGGGTTTTATGGTTAAATCTTGTAGAATCATAGAATCAATTAGGAGATTCACCTTTAAAAATTGGTCTCTACAATATGCACATAGTAACAAAAGAAAAAAAAATCTTGACAATATCATTGTAGTGATTTCTGCATTCTGGTCTTTAATTATGTGCTGAGTCCCAGTGGCAGAGAGTTTGTGATCATGGATGGCGCCTGGAACTTGACCACATCTCATTTAATGCAATGGAAATTTCAGTTATAATTTAGTTTATTTATTTTTTTCTACTGCTAGTGAAAGGTAAGTTACATAACCCAACTTATAGTCATGGACTCTTTCATCTTACAGTTTATAATTTGAAAATTAGATGTTTCAGTCTGTAGTGAGTCTGTGATATTTATCAAGTACCCATTGTGCACTAACAACCATAAAGCAAAATCTTTGTTCTGAAGCCTCAGATTTATGTTGAATAAATATTGAAGAAACGCCCTAGGTCAAGATTCAAGTGAAGTCAGGCAAGCCTATTTTACTGCTAAAACTTTGAACGCAATACAACAATATAAAAGGGTTAAGCAGGCCTGGCCTGGTGGTGGCTCACACCTGTAATCCCAGCACTTTGGGAGACCAGGGTGGGAGGATTGATTGCTTGAGCTCAGGAGTTAAAGACCAGCCTGGGAAATATAGTGAGACTCCCATCTCTAAAAATTTTTTAAAAATCTATTTTATAAATAAAATGTAAAAGGCTTAAGCAATGATGATTTAGATAAATGACCAAAGATGGATGGTTTATCTAAAGACCAAGACCAGATTGCACAGTAAGGACACAATAAAAAGTTCTTAAGAATTAAGGTTCGTTTTTTTACATTTATGTAGGGAATACACATATGGATGCTGACAGTGCATTTCCTTATCTCAGAAGCTCCTAAAACCATTTATAATGCAGCAAGCCTGTTTACTTTACTTTTGCATACTGGTTGTTTCACACAATAAGACCTCTCCAGGTTTAGTGGTCACTGTGGCAGTTCTTCAGCATTTTAGTTGTTGAAATGTCTGTCCCTTTCCCAGTACTTAAGAAATCCTAAGTGTTGTAATACGAGAGTACTATGAAGGTAAATGACTGCAGAATGAAATACTGTAAGGTAAAGGACTATTTCAAAGACACATGATCTAACGTTTACTATGTGGAGATCTTGTGGAGCCATTACTCTGGAATAATTCAGATTTAACCATATTCATGTAAAAGAGAGCATGTTGAGTTGGAATAACCATCAGATTTGGAATTTATCTCATTGGCTTCTCTCCCCCCCACTGTCTGCATAACAAAGTGTTCCACTTCAGCAAACATCTGGACTTATCTTTCTGAATCTCCCAGAACTTTGCGCTGTCAAGATTCCTCCCTCAACTTTCCACTTTAGTTTTGATTTTTATCCTTTGTCTCATCCTATCTTCCCATAGATATTTTCAGTTCTTGCAAATCCTTGTAAACAAATAAAAGTCTTGCCAAAATTGCACGTTTCTGCCGTTACCAACACTCTTTGGTATTGACCATTGTGGCTTTCTCTTCTGGCGCCTCATGTGCTCTGTGAGCCCTTTCAAAGAGGCAGGTGTCTTCACTCCTTTATCGAAGTGACTCTAGGGTCCGTTATTGACAGCCCATCACCGGATCAATTTGCGCCATCTCTTCTTATCTTTCATAACCTTTTTGTAGCAGCATATGCCTCCTCCAAGCTGCTTTGTAAAATTTTCTCTTTTGATTTTTTGAGATATCATCTTTTCCTTTCTAACTCCTACAAGAGCTGTTTTTCTGCTTTCTGTCATCTAAGTAGAGATATTTTCCCTATTAGGCAACCTTTATAGATTTAGAGTCCATCTTTTCTCACTCCAAGTATCTGAGAGTCCTCTCCTTCCTCTTAAATATCAATAGGGTTTTCTAATAATCTCAACTGGACATTTCCTCTTTGTTCCCTTTGACATAAACACTTTGCATTTACCCATCCTCATCTGTAGAAAGCTTATTTGTTCTTCAGGGCAACTTATCATGATGGCTAAGAAACCTTAACGTTAACCTGGTTGAGTGAGCCAGAGTGCCTGCATTCACCTCACACCTCCACAAATAACTGGTTGGTTGATCTTGGGCAAGTTATTTATCTCCTATGTGTCTTTGTTTCCTCATGCTAAAGTGGGGATAGTAATAATTCCTCCCTCGTAGAACTGATGAGATAGCTAATGAGTTGATATGTGTAAAGATAAGTATCAAAACAGTCTTATGCTGAGTGTATATGAATAAGTATTTTTTATATTTCTACTGTCTCAGACTCTACCTTCTCTATAAATCTTTCTGATCCTGATCTCAACTAATCGTCATCTCTTCTGGTGAAACTATTGCTTTTCCTTCTCTTGATAACGCTTGACTTACTCTCATTTATATTTTAATTGTCTTCATATGTCTTCTCCCTCTTGCTAGACTAGGCTCTTCACTCATTTATGTGCCCTGTCATGTCTTACACCTAAAGATATTTTCTCACTAAGATCAAATCTTTTTTTTTTTTTTTGAGAAGGAGTCTTGCTCTGGCGCCCAGGCTGGAGTGCAGTGGCACGATCTCAGCTCACTGCAAGCTCTGCCTCCCTGGTTCATGCCATTCTCCTGCCTCAGCCTCCCGAGTAACTGAGACTACAGGCACCCGCCACCACGCCCGGCTAATTTTTTATATTTTTTAGTAGAGATGGGGTTTCACCCTTTTAGCCAGGATGGTCTTGATCTCCTGACCTCATGATCCGCCCACCTTGGCCTCTCAAAGTGCTGGGATTACAGGCGTGAGCCACTGCACCCAGCCCTGATCAAATCTATTTTTCTAGACTAATTCTGAACATCAGAAGTTCTTGAGATCACTCTGGATGTTGACTTTTACAAATTATATTGTGACAGAGTCTCATTGTGTATCTTTATGGGGTACAAAGTGGTATTACATTTTTTTTTTTTAACATTTCTTTTCTTTCCTTTTCTAATAGAGACAGGGTCTCACTATTTTGCCCAGGCTGGTCTCAAACTCCTGGGCTCAAGTGATCCTCTTGCTTCGGCCTCCCAAAGTCCTGGGATTACAGGCATGAGCCACTGCACCCCAGCTGGTATTACAATTTTTGAATAAAATGTGGTAAGATAAAATTAAGGTAATGAACATTGCTCACCTCAGATGTTTATGCATTTTGGATTTTTGATGAGAGATCCCCAAAGACCCTGTGCCAGTGCATCTGTAGGACTAGACTGGGCTTCATGAAGAATAATGGAGGGGTTTCTTGTGATTAATCTTCTTTTGTATTAGGGACTTTCTGACTTTGTAGATCCAACTCATCTGAATCACCTCTTTGGGAAAATTTGGTTGTAGAAGTGTGAGTGTGTGCTAATCTGTGTATGTGTACCTTGTTCCCTCAAGTTTGTTGCATATCTTTATCATACTTTTTTACAGTGAGGAACATTTTTATTGTGACAAGGTAATAAATTGTCTCAAATGTTTTCTCTAAATTTTTACTCATGATATTTCAAAGGTTTACCTAGAAACTTAGACATGGGTTGGCACCTCTTATGACAGTTTCCTCTCCCCAGAGGACATCTGCATCCTCTAAATGATGGGGATGTTATTAGAATTGCTAAATATGAGCCTTGGCTGAATCAGACACCGACAACAATAATTTCAACAATGGAAATTGCCACCAGGCACTGAAGACTTGACAAGTCACTGCGACAGAGCACATACTGGTTGGAATACTAAAAATACACATGGGCTGCATTACCTTTATTTCATTTTCCTCTTTTAGAATAAAAATTTTGACCTTTAAAAGAAAAGGGCCAGTCACTTGTTGAAAATAGAAATTGCTGGACATAAATATTTTAGATTTCTTTCTTCTGACAGTATTGAAAATACTTTGTATGTGTTGTGCTTTTTTATTGTTTGTAAATTGTTTTGTTTATATAAAAAAGAATTTTTTCCCTCTTATTCCAACATTTGCTTCAGGTAGGTTTGACCAATATCTTGGATTCTTTCCACTTGTGTAATTATAAACCCAACTTGTTGGTGATGGATTTGCTTGTAGATGCAACTCAGTTGTAACTTTGTGTTACTTAAAAAAAATTGTTAGTGGATTGGCTGGTGTATAATTCTTGTTAACCTTTGCAGCTCTGAATTAGTAGATGATAGTTGCTTGTCCAAGGGTACACAGTTAATACGCTGCAGCCACACATTGAACTTTGTCTTGAAACTTTGATTCATTCCCTGCATCTTTGTAAGCAGATATATTTTTTTCTGATTATAAGATGGAAACAGAATGAAAAGGAGATGACTTCTTGTCTTGATTGCAATGATGAAGCTGCAATCAAACCAGAAATAACACTCCAGTCTCTGACACACATTGTTGCATATTTATGTTGGGTTTTGCTATAGACTTGGAGCCATCTTCTCCATTGTCATCTGTCTGATCTCATCCTTAATAACTTTATTCCGCTGGTTCTAGATGAAATGGTTAATAAATCCAAATTTGCATTTTCAAAGTAGAAACTTTATAGTGGTTAGGGCCTTTGTATGATTCAAACTGCCCTATATAGGAAGTGCTTAGATATTATAATAATGCAGGGAAAGAAGACATAAATAGGAACGGCATGTAAAGTAGTGAACATAGTAACTTTCAAATCATATGGAGAAATTTGATATCATTTTCTTATTTTATATGGCAGTTAATGTATGCCAGTGATTCTTATTACATTACAGAACCATGGTATTGTTCATTGACAGAGCAACGTAAATGTAAAAATGTGTTAATGAAAAATCTAATTGGAGATATCATGGAGCACATGTGGTAATTATGGGAAGGACCCAGTGCATGTAACCCCCTTGGCTTGTGGGTGGATAACTCCTGGAAATTGTGCATTGTGCAAGGTTGCATTTTCTGAAGAAGGGCAATGGTATATTGGGGGGCTTGCCATTTTTCATCCAAAAACCATTTCATGCAAAGACTTGAATAACATTAAATAATGGATGTAACCAACAAAGTGCTACTGAAATGAAGGTTCAACAATCCACAAATGGTGAGCCTCTGCATATCAAACCTTCTAAAATTAAGTGTATAGGCTGAGATAAACATTAGCATTTCATTACCCATAATTTTGCTTGCCACCAAAAATGCAGAAGGGCTCTTGAGAGCTATTTGGACGACCCTGGTCTCTGGAGGGCATCTTTTGGAAACCTGATGGCATGTCATCACTTAGACCTGCCACAAAGCACTGAAATCCTCTTAATGGTGGTAATGATAACACTATTGTTTTTCCTACTTGATACTCCTTTTGAGCCAGCATTTCTTCCTTTCTTGCTCTCCTATATCCAAACAACCTGTTTAGTAAGTGTTTTATTTAAAGGACTAAAGAAAGGAAGTAATAAATGATAGTTCTCAGAAACCTCACATTTCATTGCAAAGCTATTAGAACAACTTCCAGCTCAAATGTTAATTAGATACCATTCTGATATATAGGGTTGTGTATTTAAATACTGCAGGAGTCTTCACCCAAACCCAAAGAATGCATAGGCAGCAGGGCTGACCCATGCGTTTTCACTTGGTACCAGCAAAGGGATTTGAGAACCCTTAGTCACTGCAAGGGGCAGAAGTGTCTTCTATTAAGGACATAATAAGTCCTGCTGAAGACCAGGTCAGCTCAGTAACTCCAGTCGCCACAGCAGTTGTTGGTCAAATTGGGTTCCTCTGGTAGCACCACAGAGCAAGGGACACTAACCCTTTGGGCTTCCCGATTCATTGCTGTCACTTTGGGGCAGAATGGAGGTATGATTTAAATCCTACAGTGCGGGATATTTTCACCCTGGTGTGTCTCTGACAGTGTCCTGCTATAGAAGTTTAAGGAACAGTATATGTGGCTTCAGTTTCCATAAGTTAAAAATGCAGGAAAAAGATTATGTCTGGAGGAGTAGATTTTCAGAAAAAGCAGTTTTAAGGATGATGAAAAGAGAATTTATTCAAAATGAGAGGCGTTTTCTCTGTTCCTTCGCCACCTCTCCCTCCCTTGCTTGCTCTGTTCTGTCTCCCTCCCTCCTTATTTCATTCTCACTCTTGCTCTTGTTCATATAAGAGTAATGAATCTTTGCCTTATTGTGTTTGAATTCACCATGGCCTCCTTGTTGATATTCCTAAAGTTGGCATTAAAAGCTATATCTGGGGCGGGGCATGGTGGCTCACGCCTGTAATCCCAGCACTTTGGGTGTCTGAGGCAAGCGAATCACCTGAGGTCAGGAGTTTGAGACCAGCTTGGCCAACATGGTGAAACCCCGTCTCTACTAAAATACTAAAAATACAAAAATTAGCCAGGTGTGGTGGTGCACAGGTAATCCCAGCTACTCAGGAGGCTGAGGCACGAGAATCACTTGAACCGAGAGGCGCAAGTTGCAGTGAGCCGAGATCACGCCACTGCACTCCAGCCTGAGCGACAAGAGCAGCAAGATCCTGTCTCAAAAAAAAAAAAAAAAAAAAAAAAAAGGCTATATCTGACCTGGAACTCTTTCTCAATGTAGGAACTCCAAACATAATCTTTCAAAATGTTGCCTGTGGATAGCTCTGTAAAAATGGTGATACACCCTGGTTTTATTTTGTTAAGTGGTTGTATTGCGCTGGAAATTTGGGGCTGAGAACTTTTCCCACTTTATTTTTCTCAACGTTTCTACATAACACTAAACTGAATATCACATTAGTTTTCGAGAATTGTGATTAGCCCTTGTGAGATTGATTTAAACTATATTTGAAAGGATAATTTAAAGTATCTGTAGGCTGATACTACTTAGCATCGCATAAAAGGAAAAGATGGTTTGGTTATTTTTAGGAAGCACGCTTGCTCAAAGAGATTGGGTCTTGCAAGGCAGGACCACCAGTGATTGGTAGATGACCCATCAAAAGTAGGTAAAGGGGAAACAACCGAGTGTCTTCCACAGCCAGGGCACTGTGAACTAGTTCTGCGTGAGTGAAGCTGATGAAACCTGACTTTTCTGACAGTTATGACGCTATCTGAGATGTCTTCAGTGAGCCATTCCATCCTGACTCATTCCTTACAGAGTTTACACATTATTCTGAGAAGATTTTCTAAATATAATTGAAAACGTTAAAAAACATTCTGTGCTTTAATAAATATTTGGGTGTCATTTTACAATTTTTGTTTGTATTTTTTTTTTGCTTTTTTTTTTTTTTTTTTGAGACGAAGTCTTGCTCTGTCACCAGGCCCCAGGCTGGAGTGCGGTGGCACGATCTCATCCCACTGCAACCTCCGCCTCCCGGGTTCAAGCGATTCTCCTGCTTCAGCCTCCCAAATAGCTGGGACTATAGACGCACGCCACTGCACCTGGCTAATCTTTGTATTTTTAGTAGAGACGAGGTTTCACCATGTTGGCCAGGCTTGTCTTGAACTCTCAACCTTGTGATCCTCCTGCCTCAGCTTCCCAAAGTGCTGGGATTACAGGCGTGAGCCACTGCTCCAAGCCTTTTTTTTTTTTTTTTTGCTTTTTAAAATTTTTTTTATTTCTAATTTTCAGCAAGCTTCACATATTGAAATGACGTATGAAGACATCCAATCATAGTAATAGCAGCTGGTTGTCAATTTAATCTTCAGGGTGTAAGATGATATATTTTTATGACAGTGATTAGCAGATGTATTGAACTCTATTGATAATATCACTTGTTTTTTTTATCTTGCATTGCATTTTATTTAGTGCCAGAAGCATTCATAAAATTATTTTTCCCCCTAGAAAGAGAATACACTTTAAGTATCGTTGTTTTACTGATTAGGAAATTTGAGATCCAGAGTGGGAGGTAACCACTGAGTCTCATAGCACTTTGTTGACGGTGGAGAGCAACCCCTAGCACACGTATCGTTTTTAGCAAACTTCATACTGAGTGCTAGGTGGCTTGTTTTTGACACAAGTCAAACAAATAAAATATTTCATAATTTATTTTTTTCTTATACGGCATTTTGCTATCTACTCTTCCACCTTTATTTTCTCAAACTGAAAGACTGAATTTTAATACAGTAGGCTGTGCTAATGGAGTGGTGTAAGGTAAGAAAAAATGTAAGTGCGTATTAGGAAAGTTCTGGATGAGTTGGTCATGTCAGCAGCCAAATCATGGTTGTTTAGTGAAATTATTTGCTATTAAGTGTGTACAGAGGGGATCATATTATAGTTTGTAAGAATTGTGGTTTTTTAGTGAAATTCTTAGCTATTAAAATAGCGTGTACAGAGGGGATCTGGACCCAGTGTGTCCTGTGGATTCTGTGTACAAAATAAACACAGCAGATAATCTGAAGCGATAAGGAATATCTTCTGTGTTCCCTGACAGGCTTCCTGGAGAAAAAGGAACAAGCAATTGGAAAACTCGGTAGAGGAGATTGTCTCTATTACAGAGTGTCTTCATTATAACATCAGATTTCAAATTATTTCTCACCTTTACTCTCCCAAAGAAATTTTCATATTAAATTTAAGCTCTCAATAGTAAGAAGGAGTTTACTGGTTTTTCTTTTTTGGGGGTTTGCTATTATAGCAATGCATAGGACCACATATTTTTCCTATAAATAGAAATTTCTGTAAAATAAGAAATACTTGTTAGCTCTAAGACTCAACAGAATTGTTTTAATTTGCTTTGGAGGAAGAATTAAAACCTATTTTTTAGGCCTATGTTCATTCTTTATTTTTATTTATTGATTTTTTAACCAGATCCTCTGAAGACACTAAAGCGTAGTTGTCTCTGAGGACAAAAACAAACGAACAAACAACAACAAAAAAACTTCACCTTACCTTGCCGACCTAGCTATGAAGTTGCTCTTTTATGGCCTTCCTAGGCATGAAGAAGTTAGAGAAACTTGTCTTTAAAAGTTTCATGAACGTTCATAAATGTACACTTTTATTTATTAGGGAACAAGATTTGCTGCCAATAAACGAAAGAAAGATTTGTGTCAGGACTGAGTGTGTAGTCTAAGCTAACATCAGTTATAGGAAGTGAGACTCAGAAGGTGATAGGTATGTATTCCACGGATGCAAACACTTTTTGAGTTTCCTGGCAGGTGTAGGCAAAAAAGGACCAGGCTGGTGTGATGAATAATCACTTCCAACCCTCCCTCTGACCTTTTCAGGCCTCCCTCTGATTTGCCTGCTTTCCAGCCCAGGTTGCTCTGATCGACTCACAGTGCTCGAATAGCACATTCTCTTCTCTCTTCACCAAAAAGCAGAACTTTAACACGTTTCTTCCAGAATAGCTGTTTCTAGCCAGGTGGGATTAATTGGATGGAGGCTTGGTTTTATAAGGTGGAAGGGAATAAAACTAGTCACAAGATAGTTGTGGGGGATTTTAAAGATGTAAGTTAGTATCTCTATTAAGCTATTTGACATATGGTAAAAGAACAATATTCTTCTGCGGGAAGTAGCAAAACAAAATGACATTTGACAATGTTAGCTTCTCTCGTTAACATGGTGTGTGTAGCTTATTAGCCAAGAGAAGCTGTAGACCAGGTTTTTACCCTTTACACGTGAAATTTGAGGCATTAAATGAGTAAAAGAATTGGGATTCCTTTTCCATCTTGGTGATCAAAACACTTTTCTCTTGTTTCCTTGGACCAAGTGATGAAGAGGTGGTGAGGGGACAGCAAAAAATGGAATTACATTTCTTCTCTTTATTTTTATTTTTTGAGACAAGAGTTTTGCTCTTGTTGCCCAGGGTGGAGTGCAATTGTGCGATCTCGGCTCACCGCAACCTCCACTTCCCAGGTTCAAGCGATTCTCCTGCCTCAGCCTCCTGAGTAGCTGGGATTACAGGCATGCACCATCACATCTGGCTAATTTTGTATTTTTAGTAGAGACAGGGTTTCTCCATGTTGGTCAGGCTGGTCTTGAACTCTTGACCGTAGGTGATCCGCCCGCCTCGGCCTCCCAAAGTGCTAGGATTACAGGTGTGAGCCACCACACCCAGCCCCCTCTTCTCTTTCTCTGATCACTCCAATACTCGTTCTAATTGGGAGGAATGGATTTAACTAATTTTTGGTTTTTATCGCTGTGTAGAAACTGATTTCTTGGTAGAATGGACTGTTAATATATTTAAAAAGACTGAAAACCTCTTAGAATCTTAAGTATGTAAAATATTCAGATCGAAGAAGTAGAGATTTTACTTTTACAATATGGTGACAACAGATAACTGTAAAAACTTCTTTTACAAATAGAACCAGCAGGGGCATGCATGGAACACATATACCAAACATCTTTCTGATAACATTAAACATTTTTAAAAGATGTTAAATGTTCTTTTCATTGTGGTGCTTCAGATTCCTGATTCTAGAACTTGTGTGTGTGGAACCTGTGTTCTAACTATTCTGTTGGAATTTACCAGCAAAGAATTATCTAAGAATTTTCAAATTAAATGATGGGGGAAGGAACTAACATTTTTGCAGTCCCTGGAAATGTAAAATGTTGTACTCACATGGCCTCACATTAAATTCCCATTAAATTGACATTTAAAAAAAATTTTTTATTTTAAAGGAAACGGAAGGACGATGAGATTGAATAACTTGCCCAAGGATTCTGGGTGGGTGTGCTGTGGAGGTGGGATTTTTATACTCTGCCATGACCCAATGTGCAAAGTCTCATTGAAATTCAATTCTTGTCCAATATTTACGAGATTAAACTCAGTGAAATTCCTCTCTCTACTACTGTTTATGGTTATTTTCTATGCCAATATTAATCGGTAAGCCTGTCATTTTGGCCCTTGTGGCATCGAGTTTTCTTTAAAGGACAGCTTTTTTGTTTGCTTTTTGTTTTTTGTTTTGTTTTGTTTTGAGGCAGAGTCTCACTCTGCCCAGGCCATAGTGCAGTGGCTGATCTCGGCTCACTGCAACCTCCGCCTCCCGGGCTCAAGCCTCCCCAGTAGCTGGGGTGATAGGTGTGCACCACCACGCCTGGCTAATTTTTGTAATGTTTGTAGAGACGGGGTTTTGCCATGTTGGCCAGGCTGATCTTGAACTCCTGACCTCAAGTGATCCACCCACCTCGGCCTCCCAAAGTGCTGGGATTACAGGTGTGAGCCACCACACCCAGTCTTTAAAGGACAGCTCCAGAATTTGCTTTTTTCTGAGATGTCATAACAGAGGTCAGTTTTAGTGTTTGGTTAATACATAAACACATAGAGCTGAGGTCAGTGCCTTCAGCATTGGTCTGAATTTTGTTGCTGTGCCACAAAATTCTAGCGAATTTCCTAGTTGTGGAGAAATGCAAAGTCAGTCTCAGCCTTTTCGGTAGAGCTTTGGTTTAGTGACTTTTTTAGTTGAAGTGACTTTTCAGCATGGATTGTCTATTGCTGTATTTTTTCTAACTGCTTTATTTTAATCTTAGAAGTTCCAACTTCTAACTTTCTATACCAAATGATGTCTTTCAAAATTAGAAGTAACAGAAATGAATGAAATCGGCTGGGCATGGTGGCTCACGCCTGTAATCCCAGCATTTCGGGAGGCCAAAGTGGGCAGATCACCTGAGGTCAGAAGTTCAATACCAGCCTGGCCAACATGGTGAAACCTCATCTGTGCTAAAAATACTAAAATTAGCTGGGCATGGTGGCAGGCTCCTGTAATCTCAGCTACTCGGGAGGCTGAGGCAGGAGAATTGCTTGAACCTGGGAGGCGGAGGTTGCAGTGAGCCGAGATTGTGCTGCTGCTGCACTCCAGCCTAGGTGACAGACTGAGACTGCATTTCAAGAAAAAAAAAAAAAAAAGAAAAGAGAAAGAATGAAATCATTAAACTGTGTGCTCATTGCTTTCTCTTGGTAAAAAGCTTCTCTCGCAAATAGGAAGATGAAATGTTGAGAGGCAGAGGATACTCAAAATACTGAATTTCTTCCTTATTCCCTCAACACCTGAGTTCTGAACTACCCCAGGTGGCACCATCCTTGTAACCCAGGCGCATAACATTCCTGGGCTGAGAGCTTTGCCCCGTTGCCGGCTTCTCAGTGGAGTTCCTTCTATCCCCTCTATGGTGCCTTCCTGCCTTACTGAATTTTGCTGGACTTGGCCTTTGCTCGTAGTACAGCTCCACGAACTCGGCTAGTAGGATTTCCTTATGGGTAAAAGAAGAATGTGAATGGCATACTACCCCATGGTGCTGTTGAGATTACATATTTTATGTAATATATTTATGAGTAGGATTGTGCTTGATACCTAGGAAACAGTTAATAGATGTTGTAGGCAAGGTCTTCACGCATATGGTCTTGGGAAATAATGAGACAATCCTGCTTTTCGAGGGTTCAGGTGGGTCCTAAGAGCCTCCCTCTGATACCTCAATATAACCAGTAGAGGTAAATTAGCAAAATGCCAGGGGCGTTTGTTAACTTTGTTTGAAAAACAAACTGGATTGAGACATATTTTCTTACTTATAACTTGATTATGTGTGTTCATTTTCGACCCAGAAACAAATCGCAGCTGGGCATAAAACAAAGAAGAGAATGTGGCCTTAACTATGTGTCAGAAAAGCCAGTTTTAGTAACTCAGATTTTAGGTTTGTAACCCAACATGACTTTAGACCTCTGGGGATTGCTGTATAGAATTTCATGCTGTGGGTGTCAGAAAGCAGCACCCCATGTTATACTTACTGGACCCCCTATGTTTGCACTTTATCTTAGTGTCTGTAATTTCTAAGTTGGTGTATGGGTTTCTATTACTGGATTGAGAGAAGATCCTAAAGGCAGACCTGTTAGGTTTCCTGTTTCTTATTTAGCTCAACCTAAGGGACCCAATGTATTTTGAAATATCAGAGCTGAAATTATATTTGGTATAGGCCATTCGTGCATACTGACTAGTTAAGAATTCAATGGAAGAGTTATAAGCTATAATTTAAAATATTGATCCGGTTTATTTCTTTGTATTTTCATGTACTGCTCTGTGATTTCTTATAGGATGAAAGTATATTTAATTGTATTTTTTGCCATGTATGTTTGTTTCTACTTTTGAGGGAGAAATAATCAAAAATTAAATCCAATAGAGCCTGTCTGAAGCAGGTTATGACCAATTGCCACTCCCTTTTCTAAAAAAAAAGGACGTGTAAGAGAATCTTAGGTAACATCATAAAGACCTTTCTTGAGAATATGAATAGTATTTTAGTCAAATTTCAGTTTATTGCTTTTCTCTTCCCCCAACTACTGAAGTCATTCCAGATTAGAAATTAGCATATAGAATGGTGAGAAAAATTTTGACTGAAGAATTCGTTTTCTTCCACCAAAAACTCGACTTTTAATAAGATAAGTATAGGTTATTTCACTGTCATGAATCTTGATTCCAAGGAAGTAATAAACAGCAAATCCTTCTTTTCTAAATAAGGGATGTATATATTTGCAAAGCTGGCAAAGGAGTGTGTACAGTTCTGCCAGTGGACCTGACCTGGGCAAAACCAGGTGGTTCACCCCTGCTCTTTCTAACCTCCCTTGGGGTCCAGGGCGAGGCTGATGCCCTCTCCTGGGCTTTTCTCATTTATGGGACTAACGAGGATAGTATAATGTGATTTCTGCCATGCTTCATCCAGGAAAAGCAACCATTTTCTTTGCAAAAGCAACATGTCAGTGGATTTTCACTGATGTGTGGTGACAGAAAAATGGACTTGAAGGAAAAAAAACGCACCAAAAGTGTCTATTTAGCTCTGGCCATGGTTCTGGATGAAATTTATTATTTATAAATTTATAATTTATTATTTATCTGGTTTAATGCTTGGTTTTCAGAGGAGAGAATTTCAAGATTCAAATACAAATCGAGTTTCTTGTGCCAGAATGAAAGCGGCAGCCTTAAGACAGTTGTTAATGACCATTGAACGTGCATGTATAGTTTGAATTCTAACCAGGAAATTGATAATGAACAACAATTTTATGTTACTATAGAACTACTTTTTTTAAGCTGAAAATACCTTGAAATGAATTTATGTCAGACACAGCCAGCAAGAGACACTGGCTTTTTCATAACTGCCCCTGCTTGGTAAGAAGATAGACTGAATCCTGTTTACCTTACATGTTTGAAGATGTGTTTGCTGATATAACACACACACATATGTGGCAGAGAGAGTTTGTAGTTTGAGATTATTTTCTAGAAATCTGTGATTTGTGCTTTATTACAGCTGTGCAGTTTCTCCAGCAAGCATTTTAAAATTGCAACGCCTTTCTCTAGCTCTAACCTGGGTCTAAGATGGCTGCCCCTGCCATGCTGCACACGCCTGTTCCACGCTTGGTGTTTGCATCAGACATGGGATTGCAGATGAAAAACAGATAGCGCTCCTCCTCTCCAGGGTTGACAAACTTTGCCTCCAATCACTGATTCTTTGATCTCAGCTTATTATTCCCTCGACTGGCTATGATTAGGAGCTCCACAACTGAGCTCCTTAATTTCTTTTCTTGACACATTGTTTTAAAAACTCATTTAAAATTATTGCAGAACTCACTTAATTGAGCTCCTTAATGTTTTTGATTATTTTAAAAATTTTTAACTTTTAATTGTGTAATAACAGTGTAATATAATAATTTAACTGATTACCCGGGCGTGGTGGGTACACCTGTGGGCCCAGCTGTGTGGGAGGCTGAGGCGGGAGGATCCCCTGAGCCCAGGAGGTGGAGGCTGCAGTGAGAAGAGATCTCACCACGGCATTCCAGCCTGGGTAACATAGCGAGACCCTGTCTCAAAAATAAATACATGAATAAATTGAATTTAACTGTGCTTAACTATAGTTTACCATGCCACCCCTTTGGGGTGTGCAGTGCAGCAGGCCCAGAACCCCTTGCTTTGCAAAATGCAGCTTTTTGTGGTCCCCACACTTGCCTAGTAACCGCCGTTTTGTTTTGTTTTGTGTTTGCTTCCAGAACTCCAAGATGGGAGGCAAGCTCAGCAAGAAGAAGAAGGGCTACAATGTGAACGACGAGAAAGCCAAGGAGAAAGACAAGAAGGCTGAGGGCGCGGCGACGGAAGAGGAGGGGACCCCGAAGGAGAGTGAGCCCCAGGCGGCCGCAGAGCCCGCCGAGGCCAAGGAGGGCAAGGAGAAGCCCGACCAGGACGCCGAGGGCAAGGCCGAGGAGAAGGAGGGCGAGAAGGACGCGGCGGCTGCCAAGGAGGAGGCCCCGAAGGCGGAGCCCGAGAAGACGGAGGGCGCGGCAGAGGCCAAGGCTGAGCCCCCGAAGGCGCCCGAGCAGGAGCAGGCGGCCCCCGGCCCCGCTGCGGGCGGCGAGGCCCCCAAAGCTGCTGAGGCCGCCGCGGCCCCGGCCGAGAGCGCGGCCCCTGCCGCCGGGGAGGAGCCCAGCAAGGAGGAAGGGGAACCCAAAAAGACTGAGGCACCCGCAGCTCCTGCCGCCCAGGAGACCAAAAGTGACGGGGCCCCAGCTTCAGACTCAAAACCCGGCAGCTCGGAGGCTGCCCCCTCTTCCAAGGAGACCCCCGCAGCCACGGAAGCGCCTAGTTCCACACCCAAGGCCCAGGGCTCCGCAGCCTCCGCAGAAGAGCCCAAGCCGGTGGAGGCCCCGGCAGCTAATTCCGATCAAACCGTAGCCGTGAAAGAGTGACAAGGACAGCCTATAGGAAAAATAATACCACTTAAAACAATCTCCTCTCTCTCTCTTTCTCTTTCTCTCTCTATCTCCTCTCTCTCTCTCTCCTCTCCTATCTCTCCTCTCTCTCTCTCTCCTATACTAACTTGTTTCAAATTGGAAGTAATGATATGTATTGCCCAAGGAAAAATAAAGGATGTTGTCCCATCAAGGGAGGGAGGGGGTGGGAGAATCCAAATAGTATTTTTGTGGGGAAATATCTAATATACCTTCAGTCAACTTTACCAAGAAGTCCTGGATTTCCAAGATCCGCGTCTGAAAGTGCAGTACATCGTTTGTACCTGAAACTGCCGCCACATGCACTCCTCCACCGCTGAGAGTTGAATAGCTTTTCTTCTGCAATGGGAGTTGGGAGTGATGCGTTTGATTCTGCCCACAGGGCCTGTGCCAAGGCAATCAGATCTTTATGAGAGCAGTATTTTCTGTGTTTTCTTTTTAATTTACAGCCTTTCTTATTTTGATATTTTTTTAATGTTGTGGATGAATGCCAGCTTTCAGACAGAGCCCACTTAGCTTGTCCACATGGATCTCAATGCCAATCCTCCATTCTTCCTCTCCAGATATTTTTGGGAGTGACAAACATTCTCTCATCCTACTTAGCCTACCTAGATTTCTCATGACGAGTTAATGCATGTCCGTGGTTGGGTGCACCTGTAGTTCTGTTTATTGGTCAGTGGAAATGAAAAAAAAAAAAAAAAGTCTGCGTTCATTGCAGTTCCAGTTTCTCTTCCATTCTGTGTCACAGACACCAACACACCACTCATTGGAAAATGGAAAAAACAAAAAAACAAAAAAATGTACAATGGATGCATTGAAATTATATGTAATTGTATAAATGGTGCAACAGTAATAAAGTTAAACAATTAAAAAGAAGTAATAAAGACTATTGGGTTTTTTGTTCTGTTTGTTTTACTTCTCTAGTCCCCTTCAATAACTACTTTATCAGAGAACAGAGCACTGTATTGGCCATTTTTCTGAATATATTTGGATAGAAGTGAAAAAATAGACCAGGGACTGTGGATCACGCCTGTAATCCCAGCACTTTTGGAGGCCGAGGCAGGTGGATGGCTTGAGCCCAAGAGTTGAGGACCAGCCTGAGTAAGATAGTGAGACCCCACCTCTATTTTTTTTAAAAAAAATTGCCAACATTATTTGTTGAAAAAAATAGCTAGGGCAATGTCAGTAAACTATCTCAGAAGAAGTTAAACTGAAAACTTACTGCATCTATGCATATGTACCCTCTGAAAATGTAACTAATTAAGAAGAAGAAAGATTTTGAATAAAACACGTTAAAAGACAATAAATAGATTTGATCTTGAAGGCTGGGGAAAAAATGAATGACAGGATCTTATAGAAACCTGTGTTTGTAAATTGTGGCACCGCTAATGGTTATTCTGTTCTATCCCATCCCCTATTTTTATTTTTATCATATTCATGGTAGAGCCAGGAAAGGCGACCTGAGAATTGTTGCCGGAAGCAAGCATGGAGACGGCCTTTATGGTGACCGGATTTCGGTCCTGATTTTGCCACTAGTGACTTGGATGGGTTTTAAGTCACTTCCAACCTTCCCAGACCTTCCTTGCTTTACTTACAAAAGGGTGTAGCCTTTATGATCTCTGAGGCAAGGTCCCATTTAATGGTTTGGGTACATACCCGGTGACAATTTAATGTCACGATGCATAGGTATGCACAGACTGATGTGATGTCTCTTCCATGTCTTGATTCTCCAAAACTCACAGAATAATGAATAACAATTTCATAGTTTAGAAAACTCCGACATAGGAAATGTCCTGTGGAATGTGTGAAGGCCAGTGTAATGGAATTGATTCTCAAAGGGACATGAATGACACAATGGATTCAGACGAACCTGGTTCCATTCTTACGGGTTACATTACACATGGTTAAATAAAAAAGGGAAAAAAATCTTTGAGTATTTTGGGAGTAGCCTATAGTCTGTCTCTTACCTCATTGGGAAAGAAAAAGTGGTGAAAGTGAGGATTATGTAAGTATTATACCCGTTGGGTTCAACTGGTATTTATGATCATTTTTTGGCACTTTGGGTTCTTGTTTCTATAGTGAGATAAATTTGAATTCTTAATGCTTGAAAGCACAGCATACAAGAAATCTTTAAACACAGTAACCACCAGGCAACTGTTTTACATAAGGAAAAAGAAGGGGAATGTCCAGGTAATTACCCGTGTGTCCTCGCATATACAAAATAGCTTGGGGGCGGGTGATGGTGATGGAGTGGTAAAAGATTCAGTGAACCATGGAGGACATTTATATAGTTACTGATTAAATGCCATGCATTTATTGCAGAAAAATATGCTTAGTGGAAGTAATATTTTATATATTCACTGTCTTCCCCACTTCCCCTTCTTCTAATAAAAAAAAATGCTAAGCTTTTTGGTAATTAGAACAATCAAATCAGCCTCCCAGATTAGCATTTATTACTACAAATTGCCATTTTTTGAATAAATGAAACTGAGACATTTTTCTGAATTTATTTGGAGTTGCAGAGTAGGAGAATTAAAATCTGAGCTATATATATTTATTTTTCTTTTTTATAACTCTATTAGGTGTTGAAGCAATTAAAAAGTGTTAGAAATATAGTCACCAAAATGTTTAAATCAGAATTTTAACCTAGCTATGGTTCATGACATTGAATTTTACCATACTGAAGAAAAAAACTTGAGCTGTAGTTTGAAGTTGTATATGCAGCAGAAAATGTAGTACGTGTGGGAGTAATTGGCTCAGCCAGGAAGGGAACAATGTTGGGCCATGTTAATTTGGATTAACCTAGATTGTTCTTGCCTCATGAATGATTTAAAATGAAGAGAAGGGACTGCACAGCCTGTGCTGAACAGGCAAGTCAGAACCATCGGGGAACTTACCGCATATTTGCTTCACTAACTTAGGCATGTCCCTCTCCTCTATGAAGAATGAAGTGTTCCAGGGTCTAACGTTCGTTTACTGGGTGCCTTTGTGCGTACTGCAAGGAGGAAACTATGAGGAATCCAGAGGAAGTTGTACAGGGATGCCAGGTTTGTCCCTCCACTTTGAAGACTCTTTTCCGTAGCTGATGCCGCCTCTGCATGATGGGAATGGACTCTGGTCCCCAAGAGCTGGCATGTGCCATGCATCCCAGGATGGCCCTTCCTGGTCTCAACCCTGAGAGAAGGCCATCTTCAGTCTGTTCCTGGCAGTAGGGAGGCAGAGGCGATACTGGCACTCCCGGAATGTCATTCCCCAGTCTTGGAGAATCTCCTTTCTCTCTGGAATCAAGACGTAGGTCTAGTGGACAGTAAGGACTTGGTTGTCAACTACTTGCACTGACAAGACCTAGACATACTTTAGCTGGGTAACTTCTTTACCTAAGTTGGGTAAATCATTAGGTACCAGCATAGCCAAGAGTACTTACTGCATTGCTAACAGGAAGTTTGTTTTCATAAAGCATCCTGGGACTTTAATTTTCCTTGAATGAAACATCATGGTATAACAAAACACAGTATCTTCACTGAAACAGGCACATACTAGTTAGTGTCCATGATCAGAGCAACTATAGGACACCGATCTTAAGTGTTCTTTCATAGATAGGAGGTATATACACATCCAGCAAATTTCAGTCAGGTTTCATCTATGAAAAAAACTTATTTATGAAATTTCCTATTTTGGTGTTTTCCGGTTTCTTGTCTCAAGATTGATGGGATTAATCTCCATCCTTTTGATTTCTATTCTGCTATTTGGGAAGGTAACTGGAGTTATTTTGAGCTTTGTTTTAGCTAATTTGCATAATAATGAAAACTGGATGCTCAGGAGGTAATCTTAAAAATGTACCAAATGGCAGTACCACTAGTAGTTGTGAGATTAATCAGGTGAGCTTTTACATTTATCCTCATAAAAGGAGGCACAATTTGCTTGATTTGTAACTGACACTGATTTGGTTTACTAAGTAGTTAATATTTTAAATATTTAGCTCAGAGAGTGCTATTTGGCCAGAGTGTCATGTATTTTCTCAATGCTATCTCCTCACAGAAAAATTAAAAGGGCAATGTAGGGAGTTTTTCGTGAAGCTATATTTCTTTGATTTTTTTATAAATGCTATCTCTTACCATGATTCTATATGCTTTCTACTGTTTCTTTTTGTTTGTTTGTTTGTTTTTAAATTTTTTTTTAGAGAGTCTCACTGTCACTCAGGCTAGAGTGAAGTGGTGCAATCATAGTTCACTGCAGCCTCAAACTCCTGGACTCAAGCGATCCTCTTGCCTTAGCATTCTGAGTGGCTAGGACTGCAAGCAAGCACCACCAGGCCCAGCTAATTTTTTTTTTTTTTTTTTGTAGAAACTGAGGTCTCACTATGTTGTCCAGACTGGTCTCCAACTCCTGGGCTCAAGTGATCCTTCCCAAAGTGTTGTGATTACAGGCCTGAGCCACCATGCCCAGCCTCAACCTTTTTAAGGACAAAATTTATTAGTAGTATATAAAATCTCAAAGTCCAGGGAATCATTGATTTGGTACATTTCTCCAAGTTTCCTCAGTCGTCATTTTATTAAAAGCATTATTCATTCTGAAGCTATATGCTTCCATTCACATACATATTTAAGGAAATTCCTGAGGGAAATAACTTTGAAAAAGAACTACAATCATAAAAAAAAAAAAATAGTGCAACTGTACACACTGAAATAAATAAACCAAGTAAAAATCTCATACCTATCTCCTTATCTCTTTTTATTATTTTTTAAATTTTTATTTGTTTATTTAAGACGGAGTCTCACTCTTTCACCCAGGTTGGAGTGCAGTGGCAAAATCTGGGCACACTGCAACCTCCTCCCAGGCTCAAGTGATCCTCCAATTACTCAGCCTCCTGAGTAACAGGGACTACAGGTGCACGCCAACACTCCCGTTTAATTTTGTGTATAATATTTTTGGTAGAGACAGGTTTTTGCCATGTTGCTCAGGCTGGTCTGAAAGTTTTAAGCTCAGGTGCTCTGCCCACCTTGGCCTCCCAAAGTGTTGGGATTACAGGCATGAGTCACCATGCCTGGCCCTATCTATTTATCTCATGTGCACTTGATTTCCATTTTTTCCTAAGGTCCATATGTCACATTTATTTTTCATTTTGTTGTCTTTGAAGGCAATTTTATATTTTCCCTGAGTTTCCCTCTGGGTCTGGGAAAATTTGTCATTAATACCATTCATTTATAATTTAATGGCTTTGTATAATATACCCATTCCTTTTATTGCAACTCCTTGAGGTCAATGTGTTAAAATGTTAAACGGAAAAATGATGGGTTAATAACTACTTATTTAGAATCATCTAGAGAACGCATGTACTTGCTTTGTTTTGTTTTGTTTTCATTTTTATTGCTTATATAGTCCAGGATTTAAGAGACTAAAACGGTCTCAATAAAAATGTTGTCTTGGGGAATTCCCATCTTAAATATAATTTTTACATAAATTTCATGAATTCTGAATCAGAGTTTCAGATAATAAAAACAAAACATTGGTAGTCTACAGGCTTCCCCGAATATCTGGGTATAGAAACTTATACCAAAGCTTAAAAATAAATATATTTTGGCCCAGACGCGGTGGCTCATGACTGTATCCCACGATTTTGGGAGGCCAAGGTGGGCAGATCACTTGAGGCCAGGAGTTCGAGACCAGCCTGGCCAATATGGCGAAACCCTGTCTCTACTAAAAATACAAAAATTAGCTGGCCATGGTGGTGCACACATGTAATTCCAGCTACTGTGGAGGCTGAGGCAGGAGAATCACTTGAGGTTCTTGGGGTGGAGGCTGCAGTGAGCTGAGATCGTGCCACTGCACTCCAGCCTGGGCAACGGGATGAGACTGTCTAAAAATAAAAATATACATATATATACATATATACACACATACACACACACACATACATACACACATACACATATATAAATCATTTAGAGAGCACTTAATATATATGTATAGTTTGTAAAACTTATATATTTTGATAAATTAAAAAAAAAATGATCTTACAGACTGAGTTCCAAACATTAGAGGCTTATTATTGGTGATCTCACTGTCTTTTGGCTTTTTAAGCTATGAATTTATTAAAGTAGAAAATATGTTTGAATAGGCAACAAAGATTCTTGCCTTGTAATTGAATGAATTAATCTTTAACGTTGATTTGTTGTATTTAAAAGCCACACACCTGAAAGTCAGGCACATCACATAATTACTCAAAGAAAAACAGGCCCCTGTTTTACCTTGAGGAAGATTGGTTGACTTGTCACATGCTTTTGTTAACAAAAAAAGTGGGGAAAAAAAAATCCCCCCAGCCCTTCCTCTAAAAAGAAAGCAATCCTCTTAATGTAGGAGAAAGATTGCATTTCAGTACCTCAGAAACAAACCAGTTTTGAGTTTTGTCGTGAAAAGAGATGACACATGTAATTACAAGAGCCTTTTACACAGGTTGGGAGATTTGATTTGACAGTTGAACCCCATTAAAAGAAATGACTCTAAGGTCCTAAAGCAGCAGTGAACAATTTCCGTCCCACTCTGCCTCAGCACAGACATCCAAGAATAGACAAACTCTCAGCCGGAACCACCCACTGCGGGGCACCCAAGTCTGCCTAGTATGCAAATTCCCCAGAGGGTAGAGTTTTTCTTTTCTTTCTGTTTCTTTCTTTCTTTCTTTTTTTCAGTTTTAAGAGCTGAAAATAATAGTTAGCTTCTCTTTCAGGAGCTGAAATTGCCTTGACATTCAGAGCAAAACCTACCTTTACAAAATAAAACACACACACACACACACACACACACACTATAGTAGAAATGACAAAATCAAAATCAATTAAATAGAAGACAAACCTAATTAGAATGAATCAGAAAGAGTTGCTGACATTTGGGCTGCTAATTAGAACTTCATAATAACTTTTTTGTCTTTTGTTTATTTCCTCCCTTCCTTATTCTCTTTCCTCTACATTTTGTCTTGCCCATCAAGTTCCCTACTTCCTCTTTTTTTGTTGTTGTTCAAGTACATAACTTCTATTGTGATAGTTTCACTCTTTACCTACTTCCTTCCTTCCTTCTTTCCTTCCTTCCTCTCTCCCTCCCTTCCTTCCATCCTTTCTTCCTCCCTTCCTTCCTCTCTCCTTCTTTTCCTTCCTTCCTTCTTTCCTTCCTTCCTTCCTTCCTTCCTTCCTTCCTTCCTTCCTTCCTTCCTTCCACTGACTGCACTCTGAGGCAAACGCTTACATTGGGCCAGAGCTATACACATTAAATGTATAGTTCTTACATTTTTAAGCCTGCTGGTTTTTCGGACTGCATAACCCTCATTCTTCATTTGTTCGGGAAGAACAAATATAATTTACTTGGAACTTTACTCATCTTACTCCTCCACTTCCCCCTGCCCCTCATTTATCTATAAGAATAATAAAGATTAAGAGAGACCATGTTCAGGATTCAAGGTAATTTGAAATAGTCCTTGATGTACAGTGCTTATTAAAAGAGAATCTTGAAGATTCTACAACTAGAGCTCTGTTTCAGAAAACAAGGCATCAGTTCCTAAATGTCATACAAATTGACTACATAAGAATTTTCTTGGATGTCTAAATAAAGACATCCCAGCCCCTAAGCTGTGATCCTGATTCAGTAGTTTTTTTTTTTTTTTTTTTGAGACAGAGAGTCTTGCTCTGTTGCCCAGGCTGGAGTGCAGTGGTGCAATCTTGGCTCACTACAACCTCCACCTCCTGGGTTCAAGCAATTCTCTGCTCAGCCTCCCAAGTAGCTGGGACTACAGGCGTGTGCCACCACATCTGGCTAATTTTTGTATTTTTAGTAGAGATGAGGTTTCGCCATGTTGGTCAGGCTGGTCTCGAACTCCTGGCCTCAGGTGATCCACCTGCCTCGTCCTCCCAAAGTGCTGTTAGAGGCATGAGCCACTGTGCCTGGCCTGATTCAGTAGTTCTTAAGGAAGGTAGAGGGGCAGGGCAAGAGTTTCGTGAAGCTCCTCTTTGGGAATCTACTGGGATAGAGTGACTCACAAGATTTGAACAAAGAAGCTTGGACTAGAATCAGGGTTTGGTGGATCATTCTTTGATTTTAAGTTTACCTCGTTAGAAAAAAAGATGGTAATAATAACAACAGAGTTGCTGTGAGGATTTTCAATAAGACCTGGAAGTAACTGCTTGTGACATACACTCAGTGAACCACAGCTATTCCAATGGAGGCTTCGGTTCCAAAAAAAAAAAAGCTGGGGTCATAAGCTCTGGCCTGTCTGTCTACTTCAATTGAGAAGGAATTTCTTAAGGTTTCCTTGGAAATAGAGTCACAACGACCACAGAATTGAGATCTGAATTGTCCTACAGAGAACAACCCCTCTTTGTAGGAGAAAAAGAAAACACAAATGTATGGCAATCTTTTTAGGGGAAAAGGGGGAGTCGAAATCCAAGATGGTTTTCCTGAGAATATTCAAATTAGATTATGGAGATAACAAGATGTGAACCAAGGAAAAAGAACGAATTGCCTTTATGCATGGGAGGTGAAGTAGCTGGAATCCCACCTTCATATCTTAGTTACCTCTGTAACCTGCGGACAGATTTCTTCTCAGAACCTCTGTGTGTTTACTCAAGAACTGGAGAGGCCAGACTCAGTGGCTCGCGCCTGTAATCCCAGCACTTTGAGAGGCTAAGGCAGGCGGATCACTTGAGGTCAGGAGTTCGAGACCAGCCTGGCCAACATGGTGAAACCCCGTCTTTACTAAAAATACAAAAATTAGCTGGACGCGGTGGCAAGAGCCTGTAATCCCAGTTATTCGGGAGGCTGAGGCAGGAGAATCGCTGAACCTGGGAGGTGGAGGTTGTAGTGAGCCGAGATCATGCCACTGCACTCCAGCCTGTGTGACAGAGTGAGACTCCGTCTCAAAAAAAAAAAAAAAAAAAAGAACTGGAGAATATATCTGCCTTGGGGGCTGTGGAGAGGATAGAAGGCTGTGTTTAGCGCACAGCCTAGTACACGAGCATTTGTTAAATGGATGCAAGACCATGACGTTCATTTCCTTCTGAAACAAGAGAGCAATCATGAGTGAGGCAATCTCATCTTTTCCCTCACCATTTTTTATGAGCAATTTATCTTAAAGGAAAATTCTGATGTTACGGATTAACTCTGGTTTAGTTTTTATTCATTCTGTATATATAACACTTTCCCATATGTCACCTCTCCTAGTGTGTTCTACATTGCTTCATTCATTCATTAACCAAATACTTATTAAGCAGCTGCTATCTTCCAGGCACTATATTCCCACAAATGCTAGGAATATATTCAGCATAAAAACAGAGCTGGCCAGGCTCAGTGGCTCATGCCTGTAATCCCAGCATTTTGGGAGGCTAAAGTAGGAAGAGCCCTTAAGTCCAGGAGTTCAAGACCAGCTGGGGCAACACAGTGAGACCCCATCTCTATTTAAAACACAAAAAGCAAAAACAGAGCTCATGAGGGAGATGCAAATTAAAACCACGATGAGATATCACCTCTCACCTGTCAGCATGGCTATTATTAGAGAGACAAAAGATAACAAATGTTAATGAGAATGTGGAGGAAGGGAACTCTTGTACACTGCTTGTGGGAGTGTAAATTAATACAGCCATTATGGAAAATTGCATGGAGGTTTCTCAAAAAACTAAAAATAAAATTACCATATAATCCAGCAATCCCACTTCTGGGTAGTTACCCACAAAATTTGAAATCAGCGTGTTGAAGAGAAGTCTGTATGCCCATGTTCATTGTAGCACTAGCCACAATAGCCAAGATACGGAATCAACCTAAGGGTCCATCAGTGGATGAATGAATGAATAAAGAAAATGTGGCAGGCCAGGTGCAGCGGCTCACGCCTATAATCCTAGCACTTTGGGCAGATTGCTTGAGCTCAGGAGTTTGAGACCAGCCTGGGCAACATGGCACAACCCCGTCTCTACAAAAAATGCAAAAAACTTAGCTGCGTGTGGTGGTGCATGCCTGTGGTCCTAGCTACTTGGGGAGCTGAGGTGGGAGGATGACTTGAGCCCAGGAGGTGGAGGTTGCAGTGAACTGAGATCATGCCACTGCAGTGGAAAAAAAAAAGTGAGAGCCTATCTCAGAAAAAAAAAAAAAAGGAAAGAAAAAGAAAATATGGCATATATATATATATAATGGAATACTAGTCAGCCTTATAAAAGGAAGAAGTTCCATCATTTGTGATGATATGGATGGAATTGGAGAACATTATGCTAAGTGGAATAAGCAAAATGCAGAAAGACAAACACCACATGCTCTCACTTATATGTGAAAACTAAAACAGCTGATCTCAGAAGCAGAGAGTAGAACAATGGTGATCAGAGACTAGCTGGTGGCGGGAACAGGGAGATGATAATCAATGGATACAAAGCCTCACTTAGGCAGAAGGAATGAGTTTGATTTTTGTTTAGATCTATTGCATAGCATGGTGACTATCCCTAACAACTGAGTACTGCACATTTCCATTCGTTAAAAGAGTAAATCTCAGATGCTCTCATCACAAAAAAATAGGTCAAATATTGGAAGTGATGGATAAGTTAAGTCACTCATTAATAATTTCATATTATATTCAAAAATCATAACATTGCTTTGTACTCAGTAAATATATACAACTATAATTTGTCTATTAAAAGTCCCCAGAGCCCACAACTCTCACTTCAACTCTGGACTCCAAAACATCACTTGCCTCTTGGCCGCTGCCCTTGGATGACCCACAGGCATCTCAGAGGTAATATATCCTGACATGAACTTCTGATTTCCCCCAGACCTTGCTCCTTCATCCTTTCAGGGTTCATCTGAGGGTAAATTCATCCTCCAGATACTCACCCCAAGTCATCAACTCCACCCTCGGTTCAGCTTTTCTTATACTTGATAGTCCACGTGTCAGGAAATGTTGACTCTACATGTCCCCCATAACTGGGATCCAACCAGTCTTGCCACCCTGGCCCAGGCCAAATGAATCTCTTATTCTTTATTTTCCTGAGAAAGAGTCTCACTCTGTCGCCCAGGCTGCAGTGCAGTGGCGCCATCTCGGCTAACTGCAACCTCCGCCTCCTGGGTTCAAGCAATTCTCCTGCCTCAGCTTCTTGAGTACTTGGAATTACAGGTGTGTGCCACCACGCCCAGCTAATTTTTTTTTTTTTTAGAGTCTCACTCTGTTGCCCAGGCTGGAGTGCAGTGGCGCAGTCTCGGATCACTGCAACCTCTACCTCCCAGGTTCAAGTGATTCTCCTGCCTCAGCCTCCTGAGTAGCTGAGATTACAGGCGCATCACCATGCCCGGCTAATTTTTGTCTTTTTAGTAGAGATGAGGTTTCACCCTATTGGCCAGGCTGGTCTCGAACTCCTGACCTCGTGATCCTCCTGTCTCAGCCTCCCAAAGTGCTAGGATTACAGGCATGAGCCACTGTGCCAGGCCTTTTAAAATTTTTAATGGAGATGGGGTTTCACCATGTTGGCCAGGCTGGTCTTGAACTCCTGACCTCAGGTGATTCACCCGCCTCGGCCTCTTAAATTGCTGGGATTACAAATGTGAGCCATGGGAATCTCTTATTCCGATTATTTGCAAGAGACTTCTCACCAACTTCTCTGCTCCTACCCTTGCTACTAAAATTCAGCTCTTCTCATTAGAGCAGCCAGAAGTACCTTGCTAAGGTGTAAGTGGGATCATGTCACTCCTCAGCTCAAAACCTTCAATGGGATCCCTGTCTTGCTCAGAGGGAGAGCCAAAGTCTCCACTAGATTAGACCTGGCAGAAGGAACAGTGACTCACTAGGTCCTACAGGCAGGACTGACTGCAAAAAGGGCTGGGCCTTGCTTAAACTCTTAAGAATTTCAAGAGAGCAAAGCATTCGATCCAGCACAGGACTCTGAGTGTGGGGTCCTTTGTGACTGTCCAGGTGGCACACCCATGAAGCTGGTCCTCCCTGCAAGATCTCCATGGGGTCTCCTTCCCATACCTCCCTCCGCTATCTCGGACTCCATCTTCTTCCTTTCTCTCTGCTTAACCAGGGTGGCCAGCTGACAGGTCCTCTAAGAGGAAGTCAGGCACCTTGCCACTTTCTGGCCTTCGTGCTTGCTAGTCCCTCTGCCTGGAGCTTTTCCAAATTCCCTCCCTTCTCTCATGACTTTGTTCCAATGTCACATTCTCACGAGGCCATCCCTGATTATCCTATTTTAAATTGCAAGCCACTGCACACCCCTTCTCACACACACACCTTGCTCTCCTCCCCATTCCCTGATTATTTCCTTTATAGTGCTAGTCATCAAGATATGAGATCTTTCTCTTAAATAATTCGTTATTCTGTCTCCTTCCATAGACTATAAACTTCAGAGGACAGTGATTTTTGTCTTTTTCATTCAATGTTACTTCCAGTGCCTAGGATGGAGTAGATTGTCAATACATCTTATTTGAAGAGATGAGTAGGTCAGTGGCAGAGGATGTAACAATTAAACAAACAATCATCCAACAATACACAATTAAACCAGAATCATGTACTGAGAAGGAAGGTAACTGTATTAGTCTGTTTCCATGCTGCTAATGAAGATATACCCAAGTCTGGGTAATTTAAACACGAAAAAGTTTTAACGGACTTACGGTTCCACATGGCTGGGTAGGTCTCAAAATCATGGCAGAAGGCAAGGATCAAGTCACATCTTACATGGATGGCAGCGAGTAAAAAGAGAGCTTGTGCAGGGAAACTGCTGTTTTTAAAACCATCAGATCTCATGAAACTTATCCACTATCACGAGAACAAAATCATGGGAAAGACTTGTCTTCATGATTCAATTACCTCCCACCAGGTTCCTCCCATGACATGTGGGAATTGTGGGTGTTACAATTCAAGATGAGATTTGGGTGGGAACACAGCCAAACCATATCAGTAACCTAGTTCCACAAAAGACATAACCCCAACCAGGAGCCAGCTGGGAAGGGGGAAAGGTGTCCAGGCAGAGGGAACAGCTGGACAAAGGGCCTGTGTGCTGAGGAAACAAGGAACACTTGATGAGCTAAGAGAGGCCACAGTAGTGGGAATGCACAGACAAAAAAGCAAAGTTGGAAAAGATGAGTGTGGGCACCTGGCTGAGGTTCGAGCCAGCAGACCCTTGCAAGCCATGCGGAGGACACTGCCCTTCATCCTTGGGATGATTAGAAGTCACAGGAGGGCTGCAGACAGAAAGGGCATATGAGAGAAAAGAAAAGATTATTCTAGGTTCAGTGTAGAGAACAGATGGGGGTGGCCTCAGGGAGACTGGAGAGAAAGTTATTTGCAGACTGCTGGGTGACAGTTGCTTGGATGACAGAGGGGGCAGAAAAGATAAGAGAAAACCAGGCTGTCGAGGCTTTTATTTAGGTGGTAAAAACCACAGAATTGGCTCATGCCTGTAATCCCAGCACTTTGGGAGGCTGAGGCGGGTGGATCACCTGAGGTCAGGAGTTCAAGACCAGCCTGGCCAACATGGCAAAACCCCGTCTCTGTTAAAAATACAAAAATTAGCTGGGCATAGTGGCGCGAATTTGTAATCCCAGCTATTTGGGATGCTGAGGCAGGAGAATCGCTTGAACCTGGGAGGCGGAGGTGCAGTGAACCGAGATTGTGCCATTGCACTCCAGCCTGGGTGACAGAGCGAGACTCTGTCTCAAAAAAAAAGAGAAAAGGCTGTTGCAAAGTGGTGTCATCAGAGGCTTCAGTTAAGGCAAGGAGGTGGGAAGGATCCTCCAAAAAGAAGGTTGAGGGTAAAAAGGAGTTTGCACATGATGAGGCAGAGGTTTTGGAGGGTGGCGTGGCAGCATTCAGGAGGTAAGGGCAGAACTTGGCTGAATCTGGGACAAGGAACCATATGAAACCTTATGGATTTGCTGGTGTTGCAGCATGAAATGTTTGTTCATGGTAGTTTACCCCGGTGTTGGCTGATAGTGATGGGAGATAAGGGACATGAAGATTCGATTTCCGCAGTCCCGTGGGGGATGGCGAGCCCTGGGCCTAATGGCTAAAGATCTCGAGTCACAAGACCTGGGGTGAGGTCCTTCTAAGCTTCTGGGTAGGGAGGTGAATTCCACCCCTGCACAACTCTGGGTCATAACTTCTTGGAGGTTGATGCTATCTTAATGAGCGCAAAGGAGGAAGCCCTGAATTTTCTCTAAGCTGTCCCCCACTTTGTCTCCGTCCACCTAGTAGGCTGGCCCTCAAACCAAGCATGAGTGGGCGGGCGTACTTTATACTCGGGTTAGGTACTCACTGTTCTGTCACCTCAGATCTCTTTGAAGACTTGCGTGGCTTTATGCTTCTCGACCCTCCCTCTCTCATGACTAGAAGATGCTAGCAGACCCCGGGCTTGAAGCTTGGCACTGAGACTCTGGGGCAAGTTACATAACCTCTTTGTGCCTTATCTTCCTTATCTGTAAACTGGGAGTAATAATCTGGCTCAACTCACAGCATTGTCACCAGAATCAAATGACGTAAGTGGTCTAAAGCACAGTATCTAAAACCTAGTAAGAGATCAAAGAAAAAGTGCAGCCCCATCTCTTCCCACTTCCTGGTTTGTTCCCTTGACTCTAGCTGTACGGGACACTTTCCAACCCATCATCCAATTCTCCCTGCTATGCTTTTGAACATGCCTGGAATTCCTTTCCTTCATGAGTCTCCTCTGCCTTCTCCACTTTACTACAGCTCATTGTGTGTCTATAAGTTTCTACCCATTCTACCCATTCCTGACTCAGGAGTGCTGACATGTAACTACTCCGGTGCTCCTCTGTCGCTCACTCCAGCTCCTTCCTAGCAACCATCAACTTACCAACATCGACTCATGAGCACGAGGGTCTCCTCACTAGGCTGTGCGTGACTTGTGGGCAGGGACCCTCCTCATTCTCTTATCCCCAGTACCTTGAACATTGCCTCATGCTCAGCGTTTCAAAATATCTGTTGCGATGTAAATGACTTAAGTAACAGGACTGTCTTTCCTCTCCAGATCTATTTGTCTTTTACAAGGAGATGAAAACTTTAAGTAAAAATGACTTTTGCCAGGCTTGATGGCTCATGCTTGTAATCCCAGCACTTTGGGAGACTGAGGTGGGAGGATTGCTTGAGTTCAGGAAATTTGAGATCAGCCTGAGTAACATGGTGAGACCCCCGTCTCTACAAAAAATTAAAAAATTAGCCAGGCTTAGTGTCACATACCTGTAGTCCCAGCTCCTCAGGAGGCTGAGGCAGGAGAATCAATTGAGCCCAGGTCAAGGCTGCAGTGAGTCATGATCGTGCCAATGTACTTCAGCATTGGTGACAGTGTAAGACCCTATCTCAAAAAAAAAAAAAAAAAAAAAAGAAAAAAGAAGAAAAAAGAAAATGACACTCAACTGTCCAATTTCAGGCAATGGTCGGGCAGAGGAGAAGGTATTTATCTGGGGAAGAATAGGGTGACTTGCTGAGAAGGGAGACTTATATTGGTGGGAGTCACCCTAGAATCACTGAAATTGCGTTACTTCTTATGAACACTTCTGACTCCCTCTCTTAATAAGGCCAATTTTGTATTTGGTAGCAACATAATGTGTTATCTTGTGTGAATATGTTTTAAAAATAAAATAATCTTATATTTTATAAACTTATGCAGATTATTTTCTTTGTACTATAAATTGTATTATTGAGCATGCTTATGTATAATAATGGGATTGTTTCTTTTTAGTAATTAAAAATTTTTATTCTTCATTTACACAACACATACAAAAAGATGCTACAAGAACGTTGCACTTTTTAAAAGACATTCCCATTGGTAGTGGCTTCATTTAAACTGGGAGTTTGATTTTAGGGAGACATTCTGGGCAGTTGTGCTATCTACCTAGCTTGATTGGTACTTTCTTATAAACTTGGTCTTCCAGGAAACATTTGCATCTGGCAGGGGTCTGTAATTCTCAGTGGGCTAGATTTGGTCTTGGCTGATTTTTCTGACGCCACCATTTTGTTGGTTGGTTATTTATACCTGCCCAACCACCTCACTGCCCAACCAGTGAGTTCAGGTTCACTCACACAAAGTCCTTCTGACATTAGAATCAGAATTCTTCCTGTAGATTTCCCCCATCATTTGATTCTCTGAAGCAGGTATAAATTCATACTTAGGAGAGATACCACATCAGCTATAAGCCACTCTCAAATGCAAGAGGAGGCCAAAAAGTATTGCTGTTGAATCAGACACAGCTTTGTTGTGTTGAGCCTAAAGATAGTTTTAATTTGAATTTTTCTTTTTTTTTTCTCTTTTTTTGAGACAGAACCTCCCTTTGTTGCCCAGGCTGGAGTGCAGTGGTGCGCTCTCGGCTCACTGTAGCCTCTGTCCCGGGTCCAGGCAATTCTCCTGTCTCGGCTTCCCGAGTAGCTGGGACTACAGGCACGTGGCACCGTGCCTGGCTAATTTTTGTATTTTAGTAGAGACGAGATTTCACCAGTTGGCCAGGCTGGACTTGAACTCCTGACCTCAGGTGATCCATTTGCACCAGACTCCCAAAGTGCTGGGATTACAGGTGTGAGCCACTGTCCCTGGCCTCCTTTTTTGTCTTAGATAACGACTCCGTGTTGTTCCTTGAGATGGTTTCGGGTTTACGGGAAGAGTTAGAAGAGAGTCTTGTGTGCTGTTTGAGGACTCAGGAAGATCAGGGTTCTGGGGTGATAGTTTCTAGACACGATAGATGCCTGAAAACCAGCAGGGCCCGAAAGGAGCATACCCCTGGGGAACCAGCAACTCAAATGCAGAAACTGGTAACCCACGTGAGCACCCCATCAGCAGACAAGGTCAGAAATCAGAGATCTTTATGATTTGCGAGGCAGAACAGCCAACTACATGTGCATTTGATGTAAATGCTCAGTGCCTTTAACTTTTCCTCAGTGTATCTCTGCCTTCAGGCTTCTCCCCAGTCCTCCAGGGCTTTTCTTGAATATGTGGGCTGCCCATTGCTGCCTGCACCATTCCTCATTCCAGCTGCGTTTGTCATAATAGGTTTGCCAAATAAAAAATAATTTTTGGCTGGGTGCAGTGGTTCACACCTGTAATCCCAGTTCTTTGGGAGGCCGAGGTGGATCACCTGACATCAGGAGTTCGAGACCAACCTGGCCAACAAGGCAAAATCCCGTCTCTACTAAAAATACAAAATGAGCTGTTCGTGGTGGCATGTGCCTGTAATCCTAGCTACTCAGGAGGCTGAGGCAAGAGAATCACTTGAACCCAGGAGGTGGAGGTTGTAGTGAGGTGAGATTACACCATTGCACTCCAGCCTGGGCAACAGAGCAAGACTCTGTCTCAAAACAAAAAACAAAAAACAAAAAACAAAAAAAAAAGATTTTTCATCTTTTTGAGATGGGAGGGCTGGAGGGTAGAGATAGGGATTAGTGGCTTAGTATATTTACCTTCATTTAACAACTGTATTTAAAGGGAACTGATGAGAACTATGATGGAGAGTTTTCTGCAATAGAAATAAATGTAATTTTCAAAAGTTCTTCATCATTACTGAGTACACTGAAGAGGCAAATGGACTAGTGTATAGCTCAGAGTATTTCTCCAACTTAATAAATATGTATACAAATCACCTGCAGCTCTTGTTAAATTGTAGCTTCTGTAGGTTTGGATTAAGCTTTCCTTCTACAAAAGCTCCCAAGGAACATTCATGCTGCTGGTCCTTGATCCACACATTGAGTAGCAAGGTTTTAGGGGACTTCAAATTATTAATATTATTCTATGTAATTGGAAGTTACCTGCTTCTTAAAATATATGTCATAGGTATGTATCTAATTTCTTCCAGCCTGGTAATTAAAAATTATTTCTAGGGCTGGGTGCAGTGGCTCACGCTTGTAATCCCAGCACTTTGAGAGGCCGAGGCGGGTGGATCACTAGAGCCAGGAGTTCAAGACCAGCCTGGCCAACACAGTGAAACATAATTTCTACCAAAACATACAAAAGTAAGCTGGGAGTGGTGGTGCACGCCTGTAGCTCCAGCTAGTCAGGAGGCTGAGGCAGGAGAATCGCTTGAACCTGGGAGGCAGAGGTTGCAGTGAGCCGAGATCGTGCCACTGCACTCCAGCCTGGGCGACAGAGTGAAATCCTGTCTCAAAAAAAAAAAAAATATTTCCAGGCTTTATACTTTGCTGTGTATATTTGAATAATGCTAGGCTTAAGTGGTGAAATGTTGAATGGATATTACTTGCCTCCAAAAAGAAAGCTAAATGACAGCTTTTGTATCTTTAGGTACTTTTAGAGTTGTTTTCTTTTTCCCAAAGAATGGTTGATAATTCCCTCTGTCTCCCTCTATTCACATAGGACTGAAATAGAAATAGGCTTAAATTAAGGCTGCACAACTTTTATTTGCTCATAAGGGAGAACTTACAGAATGCTGGGGTATGCGCGAATCTTCATCACTTTGAAAAGAGTTATATTTTCAAAGAGAATAAATTCTAATATAATCCCTGCCCTTGAAGAATAACCCAGATTCAGAGCAGAACCCACTGATTTAGATATAGAAGTTTGGATTACTGGACCTCACAAGGATGTGGCTCCATGTAAGAATGGGAAGATGGCACTGTCACTGTCCATTGCACAGACAGCCCCTGCTCAGTTCTCATCCTGTGAATCCTGCTCTATCTGCCTCTGGGAACACTTTGTTCTCACGTAAAGATTCATCTTTGCCCCCAGGATAGAGGATCATTCTTGATCTCAGAGAGTTTGAGGACCTAGGAAGCCCTAGTTCAACACTGAAGTTAATAATGGCATGGTGGGCCGGGTGCGGTGGCTTCATGCCTGTAATCCCAGTACTTTGGGAGGCCGAGGTGGGTGGTTTGCTTGAGCTCAAAGTTTGAGACTGGCCTGGGCAACATGGCAAAACCCCATCTCTACAAACAATGCACTGGGCATGGTGGTGTATGCCTATAGTACCAGTTACTCGGGGGGCTGAGGCAGGAGAATCTCTTGAACCTTGGAGGCAGAGGTTGCAGTGAGCCGAGATCATGCCACTACACTCCAGCCTGGGCAATACAGTGAGACCCTTTCTAAAAAAAAAAATTATGAGACTGTGGCCTTAGTCCTGAGGCACAGTCCACCCTTACACCCCACTTAGGGTAGGAGGATCAGAATCATATTCCAGAACATAAGCTCTCCTAAACCATGCTCCTCCAAAATGCAGGCCTCACTGAGATCTTCTCAGTCTTCTAGATTAGGAAGCTTCAACCCATTGCCAGTGACAGAAGCCCAGCCAGCAGCCTACACAGGTTTCCCAAATTCTCTGCAGAGGCTGCCCCTGTGGAGGAATCTCTGAATTTCCCCTCTTCCTGGATCTCCTGTCCCCTTTACCTGTATAGATGATTCTGTAATTGTTATTCCACTTTTTTTTTCTTTTTTTCTTTTTGAGACGGAGTCTCACTCTGTAGCCCAGGCTGGAGTGCAACCTCTTGGCTCACTGCAACCTCTGCCTCCCGGGTTCACACCATTCTCCTGCCTCAGCCTCCTGCAGAGTCTTGCTCTGTCGCCCAGGCTGGAGTGCAGTGGCATGATCTCTGCTCAGTGCAACCTCTGCCTCCTGGGTTCAAGCAATTCTCCAGCCTCAGCCTCCCGAGTAGCTGGGACTGCAGACATGCACCACCATGCCTGGCTAATTTTTTGTATTTTAGTAGATATGCGGTTTTACCATGTTGGCCAGGATGGTCTCGACTTCCTGACCTTGTGATCCTCCCTCCTCAGCCTCCCAAACTACTGGGATTACAGGCGTGAGCCACTGCGCCTGGCCTGTTATTCCATCTTACACATCCTAAAATTGGGGCCATTTGTTTGGACTGGAAGAAATTTGCCAAATTCTCTGAAAAAAGGGTTTCACTGCCAGACTTGGCTCTGTCCTTGAGCTGGCAGGAGTCAGGGTGCTCTGAGATGCCCCCTCTTTAAGGTGCAGTTCTGTTTTGGAGCTCAACTCTCCCAGTCTGATCTTCCCACTGTAATGTGTCTGACTCTGCCTGACAACATCCTGAGATGAGCCACGGGTGCGGGGGAGCAGATGTTCCTTGATGCTTCTGGTGTTCAGTGATGCTGTCACTCATTGGAAGAACTGTGTCCTAAAATTTTGAGATGAAGATGTTATTGAAAGTTTTGGGAGACTGGGCACGGTGGCTGAGCTTGTCTTCTTCACACACCATTAAACATCTCCAGAAATGATCATAGAGTACCTGTGTCTGACCATAGGCTATGTTGACTCTCTGTGAGGAAAAAAGGATTCTTTTGTGAAATACAGATATAGTCATGAAACTATCATTGGGCATTCACAGTTCATTTTACAAAAATATTTTTGGCATTTTAGATGCTTTTTAGTTCCTTAAAAAAAAAGTTATGACCATTCCCATAACTCTCAGGTGGGAATCCTTCTTCTGTCAACAGTATGAAGAGGAGGTGATTAAAACATCATCTTTAATATGATGATGCTTTACATCTCGTTATCCTGGTGCCCTTTTCTGTGGAATAATTGGGATGGGAGAAATCAATTTGAAGGCAAATTTGCAATACACTGTGAACATGTGACCATCCCTACAAGTTTTCTGGTGGTGAAATTTTAGGCAGTGTAATTGTTGGATGAGAGAGATCTTTTTGGGAAGTGGACATCCTCCAGCCCCACTGCAAGGATGATTGTCTTTTTTGCCAGATGGTAAGGCTTGTCCTAAATACCTACTCCTTGGGCTGATATCCCAGAGGAGATAAACTGACCTGAATACAAAATATAAAGCCTTGAAGAAAAGGCCAGAAATGTTCTTAGGAAAATGACCTGAGATGGTTAATTTTATGTGTCAACTTGAATGGGCTAAGGGAGGCCCAGATATCTGGTAGAACATTATTTCTTGGTGTGTCTGTGATGGTGTTTCTGGAAGAGGTTAGCATGTGAATTGGTGAACTGAGCAAAGAAGATGGCCCTCCCCAGTGTGAGTGGGCACCATCCAATCCATTGAGGAACTGGATAGAGCAAAAAGGCAGAGAGGAAGGATGAGTTTGCTTCTGTTTGGGCTATACATCCATCTTCTCTTGCCTTTGGATTTTGGGTCTTCTGGTTCTTAGGCATTTGGGTTTGGACTGAATTATGCCACTGGCTTTCTTGGGTCTCCAACTTGCAGACAATGGATCATGGGACTTCTTGGCCAATTTCTAGAATAAATCTCTCTCGTTCTCCGTGTTTTTGTATCTATATCTATATGTAAATAGAGTCATGCATCACTTAATGATGGAGATACATTGTCAGAATTGCATTTTTAGGGAATTTTGTTGTTGTGTGAGTACATATATACACATATATTTATATTTTTACTTGGAAAACCAGATGTCTCAGCACCATTACTGAATATAAGTCAATTCCCCTACTTGATTTGCAATGCCAATATCAAGTGCCAAATATCAGATTTCTATATGTGCTTTATTACAATCTGATGAGACCACCATTGTATATGCAGTTAATTATTGTATGTGCACAGTTAACTGGAACATTGTTATGCAGTGCATGACTGTATATATATAGTCTTATCGTGTGTGTGTATATATATATACATTATGTGTGTATATATATATGTATGTCCTATTGTGTGTGTATATATATATATATATATACAAACAATAGGATCTATCCATCTATTATCTATCAATCATCTATCCTACATATGTTTATATATCTTCTATTGGTTCTGTTTCTTTCATACTGACCAATATAATTCCATATGTCATATTTTAACATTTTAATTCCTTACAAAAAGCCCCATCACCAGATTAAAAAGTAATGATTTGTTTCTGTTGCTCATGGGTACCAGGTAAGCAGATGGCATAGTGGTTGATAACAGACTCAGAGGGTTCACTCACTGGGTTTGAAGTCCAGGTCTGAGTCTATCCAGAGCTAAATCCTAGCTAAGTCACTTACTTTCAGACCCACCTGTAAAATGGGAATGCTAACAATACCTACCTCACGGGGTTCTTGTGAGGATAAATGGGGTTAATCGTGCCAGGCCCTTGGAAAGTGCTGCTCACATTTTTATTTTTATTTATTTTTTCACTCCATGGAAGTCTCAATCTGAAATGGATATTTGGTAGCATCCAAATGTTTTTATGCTGCTGTTTTCTTTTTTCTTTCTATTTTATTTTATTTTATTTATTTTATTTTATTTTATTTTATTATTTTATTTTGAGACAGAGTCTCACTGTGTTACCCAGGCTGAAGTGCAATGGTGCGATCTTGGCTCACTGCAACCTCCACTTCCTGGGTTCAAGCAATTCTCCTGCCTCAGCCTCCTGAGTAGCTGGGATTACAGTCACATGCCACCACACCCAGGTAATTTTTGTATTTTCAGTAGAGATGGGATTTTGCCATGTTGGTCAGGCTGGTCTTGAACTCCTGACCTGAAGTTATCCACCCACCTCGGCCTCCCAAACTGTTGTGATTACAGGCGTGAGCCACTGCGCCCGGCGTATGCTGCTGTTTTCTAATGTCCTGACTTTCTGTGGATTTATGGCTGTACATAAATATGTCTCAATTTAAATCTGGCTTAAAACCTTTCTTGTTCTTGATGGGTAGCCATTTCATTGAAAAGTAATTTTTATCTTCTCTGATTTACTTCAAAGGGGAAAGCCATGAGTTCTGGGCACACATGTGCCCAGTACGCACTCAGCAAGCAGCTGAGAATGTGAGTGCGACGGTGGGTATGCCTTCTGACTTAATAATCCTTTGGATGTTTCTATACTAGTGCATTCATTATCTGTGTTCAAGATGGCTTACGCTTCCAGAATAAGATGCTACCAAATCACTGTCTTGAAGAATGCTTTTGGTCTTCATACATTACATTCACTATTCTCACAGGCAAAAGTCATAATTCAGAAAAAAAGGCTACCGTATGTGTTGGAAATATGGGCTGGAGTTCCATGCCTTGTTTGTCTAGTTAATCAGACCTCTGAAAGGTCAACCTTCCTAGAGAAGTACTAATATGGTTTGGGAGGGGCTATTATTGATAGATAATGGGTTCAGGTAAGGGCATGGCTGATATGTCCATATTTATTAGAGATAGAAAGTGGAAAGAGAAATTGGAAGGAGACATTGCTGATTCAGACACACACACTTTAGATTAAGTTTATATGTGGACAAACAAGTGACAACGAGTGGAAAGCATATGTACGTTTGCATGTGCATGGATGTGCATATAAGTATTAATAGGTAGAAAGCAAAAGAACATACTGGAGATGTAGATAATTAACATGAGACGGCAGCAATCCTATCAAGGAACTGATAGCGCAGGGCAGGAAGACAGACGCAGCTGCTGTCACTCTCTTCCCTCCCTTTCTGAGCTGGCCGTCTAAGAAGTATTGCCGTGCTGAAAGGAGTTTGGGGAAGAACCAGTTTACATTTTTCCCATAAAAAAAGAGTAGAAGTAAGAATGGAAATAGGATTGAATCTCCTAAGTTGTTTTTATTATAAATTCACCTAGCCCTTAAAGAAAATGTATTTGTTATCTTGAATTATTCATAAATTGGGGAAGCATCTTTCATAAGTAGATATTTGGAGTTAAAATTGTAAACACTTATGAACTGAAGCATTTTGGTAGCCAAAGCCATGCACATTTCCAACAGTAAAAATTGGTTTTTTAGGCCGGGCACAGTGGCTCATGCCTGTAATCTCAGCACTCTGGGAGGCTGAGGCAGGTTGATCACTTGAGGTCAGGAGTTCGAGACTAGCCTGGCCAACATGGTGAAACCCCATCTTTACCAAAAATACAAAAATTAACCAGGCATGGTGGCACATCATGGCAGTAGTCCCAGCTACTTGGGAGGCTGAGGCAGGAGAATTGCTAGAACCCGGGAGGCGGAGGTTGCAGTGAGCTGAGATCACACTACTGCGCTCCGGCCAGGGTGACAAGAGCGAAACTCCATCTCAAAAAAAAAAAAAATTGCTTTTTGTTTTCAAAAATACAAAAAAATGTATTTTTTATGACCAGTGCTGTAGGGTAAGTATATTTTTTGAAGACCAAGAGCACCCTTCGTGGATGCACTGGGTACCATGTAGTTTCCTTCTTACCTGGGAATGGAGGTTGGGGATGGGGACTAGGTTGATGGAAACTCATGAGATGTGAACCTAGGAACAAGTCAAAGAAAACAAGGTGCAACAAACAAAGAAAATCTCTGCCACGGAGCCTAGGTGCTGCTGTCCAGGAGTTCTTAGACCCTCCTTAGACAAATGTCTGTAAGTAAGGGAGTGGTTGAGAAAGACAGCCAGCTTATCGATGGTTGTCAAGGAGAGAGGAGACAGGACGGAGTCTGAGTCCATCAAGCACAGGCAAGGGGTGCCACAGGTCTCAGGAACTCTTGAAAACATCCTTGCGCTGAGGTGCACAGTAAAATATCTAACATGCATAAAAATGACTGAATCACAAAGAGAAGCTTAAATTATGCTCAAGGTCATTCACAGGTCAATGTCTTTTCATTTCGCCCACCAGACACTCATTGTTCTCCTTGGTCATGCTGCTATGAGTGCCTTCCTCCTCTTCCTTTGATCATCCTTGAGTCCCCAGAGCAGTCTTTGACATTAAGCAGAACCTTCTGGTGCCGCATCAAATGGTAACATCACGGTGCTATGCACAGTGTATACATGCACAGAACTCTCAGCCATGACTCTGCCTTCATCCCCAGGTCTTCTTCATCGCTAGCTCTGATTCGCCCTCACACTCCCTCACTAGGGGTGGGGGTGTGGAGACTTCAGGTGCCTGCCGGAGCCAGGTAGGGCTGTGTGGGGACTGGGGCAAAGTGCTCTGGACCAGTTGTGGCTCACTTCCCATGCTGCCTGTTGTAAGTGAATGCAGGACCGGAGTCTCCAGACCTCTTCCCCAAAAGAAGCCCCCAATTTGAATTTTTATGTGAAATATCTATTTTTTTTTTTTTTGAGACAGAGTCTTGCTTTGTCACCCAGGCTGGAGTGCAGTGACAGGATCTTGGCTCACTGCAACCTCCACCTCCTGGGTTCAAGTGATTCTCCTGTCTCAGGCTCCCAAGTAGCCGGAATTACAGGCACCTGCCATCATGCCAGGCTAATTTTTTGGATTTTTAGTAGAGATGGAGTTTCACCATGTTGGCCAGGATGGTCTCGAACTCCTGACCTTGAGTGATCCGCCTGCCTCCACCTTCCAAAGTGGTGGATTATAGGTTTGAGCCACCGTGAAGGCATGAAACTTCTAAATTTTTATACGTATGTTAATGTAATACTTAAAAATATATGGGCCAAATGTGACACTCTGTAGGACCAATCTAGCCCATAGGTTTGAGTCTGTCATATCAGCCTTATCTATCTTTAAAATTCATCCCATTTCTGAGTCTCTCCCATCCCTGACCTGTATCCAATCAAGTATGTATTAAGGACAAAGACGTGTATTAAGACATGACTTCAAGCTCAATTACAATAATAATATTATATAATCACATATTATAATATATAATAGAATAGTAATATAATCTATAATATAATGATAATATACCATAATAATAGAACCCTGGACAGCAATGTATTTCTCAAAAGGATGATATAATCTTTAGTTATAAATGACATATTAGGGGAAAGAAAGTTTATACATAACTTATTTTTAAAAAGTTAAATTGGTAATGAACAAAATAAAGCTCTAGTTAGTATTCTTCAGTGGTTGGAAATCTCTCTAAACTGTTAAGACGTAGCTGGGGGCACATTTAGGATGGAAGAAAGAGAATTCTGATCAAGTAAAATGTAACTACTATCATGAGCACAGCAAACATGCATTTTAATCAAACCATGGAAGTAGGGAAGTCAGAATCGATTATATTAACCATCAGAAATATTTTATCAGCAATTTTGTTTGGTCTATCAAGTTTCTTTTTCAAAGAGAGTGACTTATTTTTAAAAATTGTATATATTTATGGTATACAACATGATTTGGTACATCAACAGTTTCTATTGGTAAAAATGAATGTATCAGTCTCATAGTCCTTTGTGAAGTTCCTGGCTCCAAAAAACACAGAACAGTCCCATAGTCATCCTGGTTACTAATAACTTCCTTTTATCCCCTTTGATGTATACCTCAAGAACCCCAAATTTAGCCTTGGGTAGCCCCAAATTCTCAGGCTAAGATTGTTTTGGGATCCTTTAACAGCTTTGAGTGGACGTTGTGGCATGAGCTTTATGCCAATCTAGTCTAACTGTACAGACTGGGGGAGGGTGGAGGAACTCAAAATAACCTTATTCCTAGATGTCGACCCCAGGTTACCCTGATGACTGTCCCCACCTTGAGTCACTGCGTGGCACCTGCGTGTGCCATCCCAGGAGGCCCTTGCTCACTGCCGTCACACTTTCTTGACTTGTCCTTGGATCCTTCTCAGCTTTGGGTCATCACTTCTTCACCAGCCTTGCAACTCTGGGTATTTCAAGTGATTCACTATAGGCCTGAGGCAAATTTGCCATGCTCTTAGCTGAGCAGCCAGTTGTCACCTTGACTCACAGGCTTGAGGTCACCATTGGTACTGCCACTTAAAAACTGAGATCTATGCTTCTGCTCCGGCCCCATGTTTTCTGCATAGACTTGTGTACACTTGCTCTTCTCTGCTGCATCTCAAAACCCTGAATTTTTTGTCTGTAGCGGGGCTGAGATGTCTTGTTTTCTTATCGTTACCCTATGGTACCTACCTGGAGTAAACTGCTGCATGTAGAAGTTCTGTGTGGAGGGCCTCTCTTTCTGAAACGGAGTCCAGACTTGCAGAGAGCTGCTCCAAAAGCAATACTGAGTGATTTTCACAGCCTTGTAGCTTGGCTGGGGGGAGGGTGGAGCAGAAGAGCTGCTGCCGATTCCAGTTCAGCTTACGGGAGGCAATCCTCCTGTTCTCCCCTGGGAATCTTGGGTGGATACTGTGCAGGCTGTTATGCATCACACTTATTTTACCCTTAACAGTATAGCCTGGAGATCGTGCCATATGAGGGCATGTCAAACTGTCTCATATTTTTAGAGACTACGTATCATGATTTATTTAGCAATTTCCTTATTGAGAAATGCCCAAACTTTTGATCACAGACACTGTTACATCAAATGTGCCTGCACACAGGCTATTTCACCCATGTGCCAATAAATCTTTCTCAGAAACTTTCAGTTGACACAATTTAGTAAAATGAAGAAAGAAAGATGCTGTACTACTCGTAGCAGAAAGGCCATGGGACCAGGAATCAGAAGACCTGGGTTCAAGTCTCAGCTCTACTAATTTGTGAGATTTGGACTAAACAACTTGTCTGAAGCTCAATTTCCTCATAAGTAAAATGGAAATAAAATCCCTTGCTTTGCTTTACTTATGAGGGTTTTATAACCGTTAGATCTCCAAACACCCCCCTCGCTCCCTCCTCTCCTCTTTCGCTTCCTTCCTCCCTCCTTTCTTTCTCACCCAGTGTTCTTTCTACTCTTCCAAAACTTTAGGAAAATTCAATTTTTCGTCTTCCAGAACCTACTCAGTAGCATACTCCGAAGGAGCTCTGCTCCCTTTTTGGTGTCTCTGGTGTGGGATGGGCCCACGTGCTGTCACTGTAGCTCTTATCCATTTTCAGTAGGCCCAGAGGGACTAGACTGCCTTGAGATGGGTCTAATATGCTCACCTGAGAATGGTTGAAGGGGTGAGTTGGTGTCTGAAAACATTTCAGCAGGCAACATTCTTTGCTCCAGAAATTCTAGCAGATCCTCTTGCACTTGAAAGAAATGTGATTATTTTTATTTCAAGGGCAATCGTTGGAACTCTAATGAGCAATTTTCATACCATTGAAAAACTAATATATGACATAATGACTCTGAGTTTGCATGTCATGGGGACAGGACTTGGGAAAAACTTTCAGTATTTCTAAATTGGGGTGGCCCAAATCTCCCTGGTCCTCTCCATTTCACTTACACTGGTGGGAGAGAGTGACTTTAACAAAGGATTCGAAAGGAATGAAGCCCTCTTTGTGCAAAACTGTCAGTCGGGAGGTCATTACGTTTCTCTTTTCTTTTTTGAGACGGAGTCTTGCTCGGTCACCCAGGCTGGAGTGCAGTGGTGCAATCTTGGCTCACTGCAACCTTCGCCTCCCAGGTTCAAGCAATTCTCCTGCCTCAGCCTCCAGAGTAGCTGGGACTACAGCTGCGCACCACCACACCTGGCTAATTTTTATATTTTTAGTAAAGATGGGGTTTTACCATGTTGGCCAGGCTGGTTTCAAACTCCTGACCTCAAGTGTTCTGCCTCCCTTGGCCTCCCAAAGTGCTGGGATTACAGGCGTGAGCCAGCACTCCCAGCCTGGCAATTACTTTTCACAGGACAGCCCTCATCCTGCTTTATTTATTTCATGATTAACCCCTTAAAGATTTGACTTAACAATGACAGAGCAGTTTTAGAAATTATTATGGAACTAGGTGCTTTGCTAGCCAGTATAGTTATATAAATGGATAAGATGCACTGTAGTTCCCCTTAATCAGCAGAGGATATGTTCCAAGACCCCCAGTGGGTGCCTGAAACCAGGGATATTACCAAACTCTATGTATACTATGTTTTTGCCATCTGATAACTGAGCTGGCTAAGTGAGGAACCGGTGGGTAGCATAGACAGCTTGAAAACATAGGACAAGGGGATGAGTCATGTCCCTGGTGGGACAGAGTGGAACGGCGTGAGATTTTACACTACTCAGAATGGTGTGCATGAAAATTCCAGCATAAAGATAGAAACATAACTGGAATTTTCATGCACACCATTCTGAGTGTAATTTTGTTCCACTGTGTGGAAGTTTGTTTCACACACACCATTCTCAGTGGAATTATTATTTATGTCTGGAATTTTCCATGTAATATTTTTGGATTGTTGTTGACTGTGAGTAACAGCAGAAAGTAAAAATATGGGTAAGGGGGTACTATTGTAGTTTCTTTCCAGAAACAATTTATTGTTCAGTGGAGAAGAAAGACAGACAGACAGATAATTTGTTGTTGTTTTTTCCCCAGAACGAATCCACTCAATATTCACAATAAAGCATTAAAATACTCTTGGTAGTCTGGGCAATACTGGTAACTACTTGTTCCTAGAGTTTTCAAGTTCTAGAAAGGAGAATATATCAAACCTTGCTGCTTAGCAGCTAACATGAATTGTGCAAATAATCATTTCCATATTCATTCAGCATCAGAATATGAATCACCAGGCACCAGAGATACAAATCCTTGCCCTTAAACACCTTCTAATGGCAAGGTGGAAATTGTAGCATCACAGACTCGTGTGAAAGACTGCATGCTTGTCTGTATGGTAGAGTGTCCTGCGTCAAGATCAACAAGGCTGCAAGGTTGGGAAATATTTTTCTTGTAAAGAAATGTTGCTTATAATGGTATTTGTTTTGCTTAAAGTTTCACCTAAGCCATGACGATAACTCAGTTGGGTCACTCAGCTTTGAGATAACAAAGATCTCTGTGTTTATCTTTTACCATTCGGGAAAATTTTCTAAAAGGTTTCATCTGTCTGGAAAAGGATACATTGAGAAGGTAGAGCTATACACTGAGTAAAAACAGAGCTTGAAAGTTTTTGACAAGTGGAGAGCCCTAATTATACATACATGAATAAGGATCTTGTTTATCATAAAGAGGAATGTTTTGTTTGTTTAAGGAAGACAACATGTCTTTCTTAAAACTGCCACTTCAGTGAGAGTATTAGATTGGCATTTGGTAGGAACAAGAAGTAGCAGAGTTAATTCGGTTGTCACAATTCTCTCTCACCAACATAATTAATATTGTAATAAATGAAAAACCCTTTCGTGGAATTTTTAAAAAAGGCATAATTAACGTTAGAAAGCTAACAACATCAACCTTAGTTGTGACTAAGTAGCGACTTATACAACTCATAACCATTTTGACTGAATTGACAATGATAACATAAATAAATACAAGCTAAATCTTGCAACTTTTGTTGAGGTACATAGGTTCAGGAAAAATAACCTCCATATAATGAGGAAGTAGAATGATGCCTGGGGTTTGTGCTCTTTGAAGTCACAAAAGAAGTCACAGCAAGATTAGGAATATCTCAAGATCTCCTAAACTCCAGCTCAGTGCATCCCCCATATTCACATACTTCGTATGATCGCCAAGTGATTATTTGAGCAGCTATTTGGCTCTAGATAGAAATGGAATTTTTATTGTCACAATTCATTTAAATGGTGTTGACTTTGGGTGGCGAACAAGCTGGGATCAGACCAGCTTGATAGTGTGCTTCAGGCAATGATGTCAGCAGTTGCGTGTTAAACAAATAAATTAGAGATTCCTTTAATGCCAAGTTACACAATCAGAAAGACAACAATCTGTTTCCATTTGCTTTTTACAACGTTTGTGTAACTTCAGGGCAAAACTTAGAGCAAGTCCACTGGCAAACCCGGGGGGCGGGGGCTAGTGATTAATTTCTAACATGGCAGATAAATGAGACAAACGCTCCGACCGTAAGTCCCTGAGCCTGGCAGTGGAATGCTCCCCACCCACAGACCATACTCCTGGTGCGCCTGACTTCTCAGCTGTTCAGGGTTGTTTCCTGGGCAGGCTGCAGTCTGCCCTGGCCTGTTTCTGGAGTGCTGGGCAGCCATGCCTGCAGGCCCCATTACAGCACACAGCCAACTGGCCCAGGTAGGGCTGCCTCACTCCCCAGCAAGGGGGCCCAGCTGGAGCTCGAGGAGATGCTGGTCCCCAGGAAGATGTCCATCAGCCCCCTGGAGAGCTGGCTTACAGCCCGCTGCCTCCTGCCCAGACTGGATGCCCAGACCCCAGGGACTGCGGCTCCAGCCCAATTCTGTGAGTGTCTCCCTAGCCAGATGGGGGAAGGGGCCAAGCAGGAGGATGAGAAGGCCTGGGATACACCTCAGATGCAGAGCAAAAACGTGCTGAAGACCCGCCGGCAGAAGATGAACCACCACAAGCACCGGAAGCTGTGAGGCTGCTGTTCCTGCGGCGGGCGCCTGAAACGGAAGCCGATCAAGCTCAAGAGAGACCCGAGGAGCATCTGGGTGAAGGCGGGTCCGAAGGAAACCCCTGGAGGCTGGCAGACCCCCAAGATCTACCTGACGGGCAGATGAGTCTGGTACCTCCCTTCCCGCCCCGTTGCTGCTGGTGATCCATGGTAATAAGTGCTCAGAGGACTCAGCCGTTAAAATAAATAAATAAATAAATAAATAAATAAATAAATAAATAAAGAGAGAGAAATGCTGAGAAAAACTTCCAGCCTATTTCTTCAACCACCAGGAAGTGTGTGAGGTGAAGAGTTGGTTGTAGGGCGAAGGCTGTAAGAATCTTCATTCAAGGGACCAGTCCGCACTGACACCTGCCTCCAGATTGCAACAATTCTCTATGAAGTGTGCATTCAGCTGTATGCTATTTAGCGCTGTGTTAATTATTATTGTTGGTAATAACAACTATCGTCTATTGAGGGGCTTTTTTTTAAACTTTTATTTTAGGTTTGGGGATACAAGTGATGTTCCACAGGTAAACAAGTGTCACAGGATTTGTTGTACAGATTAGTTCATCACCCAGGTATTAAGCCCAGTACCCAATAGTTACCTTTTCTGCTCCTCTCGCTCCTCCCACCCTTCACACTCAAGTAGACCCCAATATCTGTCGCTTCCTTCTTTGTGTTCATGAGTTCTTATCATTTAGCTCCCACTTATAAGTGAGAACATGCGGTATTTGGTTTCCTGTTCCTCCATTAGTTTGCTAAGGATAATGGCCTCCAGCTCCATCCATGTTTCTACAAAAGACACGATCTCATTCCTTTTAATGGCTGCATAGTGTTCCGTGGTGTATATGTACCACATTTTCTTTATCCGGTCTATCACTGATGGGCATTTAGGTTGATTCCATGTCTTTGCTATTGTGAATAGTGCTGCAATGAACATTCGCGTGCATGTGTCTTTATAGCAGAATTATTTATATTCCTCTGGGTATATGCCCAGTAATGGGATTCCTGGGTCGAATGACAGTTCTGCTTTTAGCTCTTTGAGGAATCACCATACTGCTTATGTGCCAGGCACTCATTTAGGGGCTTAAATATATTTGATTCTTCACCACTGTGGGGTCATCTAAAACATCTTTTAAAATTTCAAATATGACTTTTAAACAGATCCAGAAATGGATTAAGGAGGGGGAGTAAAAAGAATAAACTTGAAAACAAGTACTCAGATAAATACCTGTACATGACTTTTCATAGGAGCATTATTCACAATAGCCAAAAGGTGAAAACAGCCTAATGTTCATCAATGGATGAATTGATAAGCAAACTTTGGTATATCTACGCAACTGAATATTATTTAGCAGTAAAGAAAAGAAGTACTGATACATGCTACAACATGGGTGAACTTGGAAAACATCATTCTGAGTGAAAAAAATGCAACACGAAAGGTCTCATATTGCATGCTTTTCTTTATTACCAATGGGTACCTGGTTTTCTTTTGGGGCAATGAAAATATTTTAGAACTAGAGAGAGGGGGTAGTTGAACAACACTGCAAATGTACCAAATGCCACTGAATTGCACACTTTAAAATTAATTGTATGTTATATGAATTTTACCTCAATAATAATAACAGGCTGGGTGTGGTGGCTCACACTTGTAATCCCAGCACTTTAGGAAGCCGAGGCCAGTGAGTCATGAGGTCAGGAGTTAGACAACAGCTTGGCCAACATAGTGAAACTTTTAGTCTCTACTAAAAATACAAAAAAATTAGCTGGGCATAGTGGCGGGCGCCTGTAATCCCAGGTACTCGAAAGGCTGAGGCAGGAGAATCGCTTTAACCCAGGAGGCAGAGGTCACAGTGAGCCGAGATCTTGCCGCTGCACTCCAGCCCGGATGACAGAGTGAGATTCCATCTCAAACAAACATACAAACAAAAAACAAAACAAGAAGAAAGAATAAACCTAGAATAAAAGTCTCTCTCTCTCTCTCTCCCTCCCCCTCTGTCTCTCTTTCTTTCTTTCTGTCTTTCTTTTTCTTTCTTTCTTTCTTTTCTTTTCTTTCTTTTCTTTCTCTCCTTTTTTCTTTCTTTCTTTCTTTTCTTGACAGGGTCTCACTCTGTCCCCCAGGCTAGAGTGTAGTGGTGCAATCTTGGCTCACTGTAGCCTCAGCTTTCCGGGCTCAAGTGATCCTCCTACATCAGCCTCCCTAGTAGTTGGCACTACAGGCTAATTTTTATTTGTTTGTTTTGTAGAGACAGGGTTTTGCCATGTTGCCCAGGCTGGTCTGAAACTCCTGGGCTCAAGTGATCCTCCCACTTTGGCCTCCAAAATGCTGGGATTACAGACATGAGCCACTGCACCTGGCCTAGAAATTTTATTATTTTTATTCACTGCTATGCCTTAAACAATGCCCTACACAGGGCAGGTATGCAGTACATATTTGGTGAATAAATGTATGGATGAACATCAGTATTGAGTCTTAGTTTTCTTCAACATCAGGCATCATGGGTACTATGTTAGCCAGGGTTCTCCAATGAAACAGAACATATAAATATAAAGAGATTTATTATAAGGTATTGGCTCATGTGACTATAGGGGCTGAGAAGACCTAAGGTCTACTGTCTGCAAGCTGGAGACCGAGGAAATCCAGAGGTGTAGTTCAAAGGCCTCAGGACCAGGAGCGCTGCAAGCAGATCCGTGCCCCAGCTCAACGAGGAAGGAAGAGAGGGAGTCCAATCTTCCTCCACCCTTTGATTCTATTCAGGTCATCAGTGGACTGAATGATGCTCAGCACATTGGGGAGGATTATCTGCTTTACTCAGCCCACCAATGTAAATGATAATCTCTTCAGGAAACATCTTCACAGATGCGCCAGAAATAATGTTCAATCAGCTATCTGGACATCCCATGGACAAGCCAAATTGACTCATAAAATTAACCATTAACCATCACAGATACCATAAAGGCATAGAATTTCCTAAAGAAAAGGAATTTTTTTTTTTTGAGATGGAGTCTAGCTTTGTTGCCCAGGCTGGAGTGCAATGGCACAATCTTGGCTCACTGCAAGCTCCACCTCCCGGGTTCAAGTGATTCCCCTACCTCAGCTTCCCAAGTAGCTGGGATTACAGGCGCCCACCACCACACCCAGCTAATTTTTGTATTTTTAGTAGAGATGGGGTTTCACCAGTTTGGCCAGGCTGGTCTCGAACTCCTGACCTCAGGTGATCCACCCACCTCGGCCTCCTAAAGTGTTGGGATTACAGGCTTGAGCCACTGTGCCCGGCCAGGAGGTACTTTTTAATCTTTCACTGCCAACTGGAAATGGAGGATGCCGTTTAGATAGTTTTGGAATGAAACTAAAGACAATCTAGTTGGCAAGATGAGACAGGTAAACAGAAAGTTAAATGATAATGCAGGAGAATAATATGATGTTATAGTGGAAGAAACAACCATCTGGGAATCATTAGATTTCATTTTTGATTCTGACTATTTTACTCAGGAGAGGATTTCAATCTCTGTGGGCCTCAATTTTCTCATTGGTAAATTTAGAAGGTGAGACCAGATGGCTTCTCTGACCCATTCTAAACTTTACTTGTTACGCACATTTGTTTGGCAAAGGACACGAACTCTATGCATTTAAATGAATAGAAAATCCTCCTAGGTCAAGTCAGTTAATTCTTCCTCCACCCTGATCATGTGACAGGTCAAAAGAAGAAGAAAGCTGAGAAAATCTCTTCTAAACATGAAACTCTGTTGCTTAGTATAATTTTGTGAAATGTGGGCGAGAGTGAATCCTAAGATATAGCCCAAGCTTTTTGAGGAAACGATTCTTATTTAGGAAAGTGGTGAGTATGTGAAATTTGACTTACTGTTGTAAACTTTTTTTTGAGATGGAGTCTCGCTCTGTCACCCAGGTTGGAGTGCAGTGGCATGATCTCGGCTCACTGCAACCTCTATCTCCTGGGTTCAAGTGACTCTCCTGCCTCAGCCTCCTGAGTAGCTGGGATTAAAGGCATGTGCCACCATGCCCAGCTAATTTTTGTATTTTCAGTAGAGATGAGGTTTCACCATGTTGCCCATGCTGGTCTCGAACTCCTGACCGCAAATGATACGTGCACCTCGGCCTTCCAAAGTGCTGGGATTATAGGCGTGAGCCACTTCGCCTAGCCTGATGCAAACTTTTGAAGAAACTAAATACTGTATTCAAAAAAAATTATAAAGGCTACTAGGATCGTAAGTGCATCGTTAAGCCTACACATCAGTGAAAGTGTATCCAGAATTGGTGGGTTCTTGGTCTCACTGACTTCAAGAATGAAGCCGCCGACACTCGCGGTGAGTGTTACAGCTCTTAAGGCAGCACTTCTGGAGTTGTTTGTTCCTCCTGGTGCGCTCGTGGTCTCACTGGCTTTAGGAGAAAAGCTGTAGATTTTCGCGGTGAGTGTTACAGCTCATAAAAGCAGTGTGGACCCAAAGAGTGAGTAGTAGCAAGATTTATTGCAGAGTGAAGGAACAAAGTTACCACAGTGTGGAAGGGAACCCGAGCGGGTCACCACTGCTGGCTCAGGCAGCCTGCTTTTATTCTCTTATCTGGCCCCACCCACATCCTGCTGATTGGTAGAGCCCAGTGGCCTGTTTTGTCAGGGCGCTGATTGGTGCGTTTACAATCCCTGAGCTAGATACAAAGGTTCTCCATGTCCCCATCAGATTAGTTAGATACAGAGTATGGACACACAGGTTCTCCAAGGCCCCACCAGAGCAGCTAGATACAGAGTGTTGATTGGTGCACTCACAAACCTTGAGCTAGATACAGAGTGCCAATTGGTGTATTTACAATCCCTGAGCTAGACATAAAGGTTCTCCAAGGCCCCACCAAACTCAGGAGCCCAGCTGGCTTCACCCAGTGGATCCTGCACCGGGGCTGCAGGTGGAGCTGCCTGCCAGTCCCACGCCATGCGCTCACATTCCTCAGCCCTTGGGTGGCCGATGGGACTGGGCGCCGTGGAGCAGGGGGTGGCGCTCGTCGGGGAGGCTCCGGCTGCACAGGAGCTCACGGAGACGGGGGAAGGCTCAGGCATGGCGGGCTGCAGTCCTGAGGCCTGCCCCGCGGGAAGGCAGCTAAGGCCCAGCGAGAAATCGAGCACAGTGCCCGTGGGCCGGCACTGCCTGGGGACCCAGTACACCCTCCGCAGCCGCTGGCCCGGGTGCCAAGTCCCTCACTGCCCGGGGCCGGCAGGGCCTGCCAGCTGCTCCGAGTGCGGGGCCCGCCAAGCCCACGCCCACCCGGAACTCCAGCTGGCCCGCAAGCGCTGCACGCAGCCCGGTTCCTGCTCGCGCCTCTCCCTCCACACCTCCCTGCAAGCTGAGGGAGCCGGTTCTGGCCTTGGCCAGCCCAGAAAGGGGCTCCCATAGTGCAGACGTGGGCTGAAGGGCTCCTCAAGTGCCACCAAAGTGGGAGTCCAGGCAGAGGAGGCGTCAAGAGAGAGCAAGGGCTGTGAGGACTGCCAGCACGCTGTCACCTCTCAAAAGGTCTAATTGCAATGATTTCTCCAATTGGAGTTCTAAAGAATATTTGTTTCTAAAGATGAGTAAGGCATTTGCAAACTCTACATGAACACAAACACAGAATTGAAGTCCAAGCAAGAACTCTGCTCCTCTTTGCCTGGGGTGTTTGAAATGAAACAACAGCAACATCTTACTAACAAAGATCAAGGTTCAACTGGCTTCTTAAAGAAGCTGGTGGCGTTCGAGACACTTGACGTGTTTGCTGAAGTCTTTGGAATGCGATGGTAGGATTTGGCAGGTCTGTTTATTTGCAGTGTTAGTATAGAAGCCAAAAAGGGAGCTACAATAGAGTAAAGCAAAACACAATAATCTTGCAAAGAAAAAATCAAATGGAGCAGCGCTATGAAGCCTCTTATGAAAGGCAGAATAAAAATCTATTTAATGATTTTCCCTCTGAGCACTGTGAAAAAGAAATAACCTTGCCAAAGTAAAATAATTTAAATTCAATTCAACAAACATTTATTGAGTATATACTGCGGGACACATACTATTTTTCAGTGAAAACAAAAATGGGGTTGGCTTTTTAAAAAAGTGTAAAAGTTACCGTATAAACGTGACCAATATATGAGTAATTTCTCCCTCTTAGTTTTTTCTCCTTTTGGGGAATATTTCTGCCTTATTCTCATAGAGAATGTAATTTTCCCTCCACTTTCTGTATTCTTTTGAAATGTGCATGATTATTTTTCTCCATACTTACTTTTTCTTGTTGTTTAATAATATTTAAAATTATATGTATTCTTTATATATAAAAATACAATTTACGATTATATCTATATATATCTCTATATTCTTCTTTTCCCTCTCTCCTTGGTAATAATATTTACTCCCTACTTCCTCCCATCCCTACCTAGAGGAACTGTGGGTGAATATTGGATAGTATTCTTCACTTGGATCAAATAAGCAGAATGAGAGTGAGAACTGGGTTATAATCTTTGCAACTATTATTCTGTTGTGCAAATTAAATTCTCTAGGCCTCATTTTTTTTTTCTATAAAATTTACAGGGTGTAAAATGTGAAAAAGTAACCTTCTAGATTCATTACTGGAACTCTTGGTTGAGTTTGTAATTCAGAGATGTCAGGAAGAATGATGGCATATGACACAGATGGCTGATTGGTGGTAGTCTATTAAGCTGGCCCTATATTAGCATATATGGAATGTTTATTCAGTTGCTGGGTGGACATGCAAGATATAGCTGCTGAGGCTGGGCCGGGTGGTTTGTGCCTGTAATCTCAGCACTCTGGAAGGCCGACATGGGTGGATCACCTGAGGTCAGGAATTTGACCAGCCTGGGCAACATGGCGAAACCTGGTCTCTACTAAAAATACAAAAATTAGCCGGGAGTGGTGGCACGCGCCTATATTTCTGCTACTTGGGAGGCTGAGGCACGAGAATCTCTTGAACCTGAGAGGAGGAGGTTGCAGTGAGCTGAGATTGCCAGGGTACTCCAGCCTGGGCAACAGAGCAACAGAGACTGATATGGTTTGGCTCTGTGTCCCCAACCAAATCTCATCTTGTAGCTCCCCTGTGTCATGGGAGGGAGCCGGTGGGAGATGATTGAATCATGGGGGTGGGTCTTTCCCATGCTGTTCCTGTGATAGTGAATGGGTCTCACATGATCTGATGGTTTTAAAAATCAGAGTTTCAGCTGGTCACGGTGGCTCAGGCCTGTAATCCCAGCACTTTGGGAGGCCTAGGCAGGTGGATCACCTGAGGTCAGGAGTTCAAGACCAGCCTCTAACATGGTGAAACCCTGTTTGTACTAAAAATACAAAAAATTAGCTGGGCATGGTGGCACACGCCTGTAATCCCAGTTACTTGGGAGGCTGAGACAGGAGAATTGCTTGAACCTGGGAGGTGGTTACAGTGAGCTGAGATCATGCCATTGCACTCCAACTTGGGCAACAACAGCAAAACTCCATCTTAAAAACAAAGAAAACAAAACAACAGACCTCCTTTTTTGTAAATTGCCCAGTCTTAGGTATGTCTTTTTTTCTTTTTTTTGAGACAGAGTCTGGCTCTGTCGCCAGGCTGGAGTGCAGTGGTGCCATCTTGGCTCACTGCAACCTCCACCTCCTGGGTTCAAGCAATTCTCCTGCCTCAGCCTCCCGAGTAGCTGGGACTACAGGTGCCCGCCACCACACCCAGCTAATTTTTGTATTTTTAGTAGAAAGGGGGTTTCACCACATTGGCCAGGATGGTCTTGATCTCTTGACCTTGTGATCTGCCCGCCTTGGCCTCCCAAAGTGCTGGGATTACAGGCGTGAGCCACCGTGGCCGACTCTCAGGTATGTCTTTATCAGCAGGGCAAAAAGGGACTAACACAGAGATCCTGCCTCCAAAAAAAAAGATATAACTGCTAAATTGTAACAGGGATCTTGAATTAATAATAAGTCTAAGATAGCTTAAGATAAAATATTTAACTGGAAAGTATTTTTATATCTTATCAAGTACTAAGGCATTAAGGATGCCTGCCTGCTAGGTTGAATATTCCCCAACAATCAACTGATGAATTGGATTAATCCAGAAGACTCCAGCACATCTATTGGGAGATGGTCAGAGAGGTTGCCTGCTACTAGCAATTGAATTGGAGATCAAATTACACTTGTAAGGACAGGATTAGTATTCTGTGTTCTATCATCGATGTGACTTCTGAAACGAAACTGTCGCAAACAACATTGAAAGATCCTAGAATAGTAGAGAGTGTCACCTGGATGACACCAAACACAAATCAAGACCACTTAGAATATAAGAAACTGGAAAAAAAAAAAAAAAAAAGAAAACCCGAAACAAAAACCCCCAAACATAACATCCTTAATTGAGGTCATGTTTGTTCTAATCATGCTCATTTGAGAAGCTTGTAAATGAAAAGACAAGAGACTTCCTACTAAACAGCTGTTGTGGTTGAATTAAGGAGCTAAGTGGTGACAAGCAACACTCAATTGCCATATGAGAGCAATACACAGATTGGGGTAAAACAGCCAGAATTAGGGTGGTTCCTTAGGAAGGGTGTCAGATTACCTCTGAGTAAAACCAGTTCCCAGGAGAACGTTAAATCTGTTTATGTGGAAAACCTGGTTACTTAAGTAGTCTGTACCTACCAGCACCAGCTCTTCTAGTAGATGAAGTATCTTCAACTAAATAATTTTACTCATTATTTACCTAAATAAGTCTTACCCAGATGGAGGAAAAATTAATTTACTTCACCTAGAATTTTACTACTCTGAGATTGATGATGGGTCCCCCATCTAAAGATCCATTTGGCTAAATGCTCATGTGTGTCTGTGCAAAAGGCACTATAAATAGGGTTTTTCATATTTCTGTGTCAAAGAGAATCAACTATGAAGGAAGAGTTATTTATTTATGTTTATACAAGGCAAGCTGTTTTTAATGAAATCTCTCTTGGGGATCATGAAACAGCTCCACGTGGCCCAAACAAATGATTATTGCTGACTCATCCTGGCCAACGTGGGCCCTTTTTTTTTTTTTTTCTCTGTCGTCCAGGCTGGAGTGCAATGGCACAATCTTGGCTCACTGCAACCTCCACCTCCTGAGTTTAAGTGATTTTCCTGCCTCAGCCTCCTGAGTAGCTGGACTACAGGTATGCGCCACCATACCCGACTAATTTTTGTATTTTCAGTAGAGCCGGCATTTCACCATGTTGGCCAGGCTCGTCTTGAACTCCTGGCCTCAAGCGATCCACCCACCTTGGCCTCCCAAAGTGCTGAAATTACAGGCGTTTGAGTCACCACGCCTGGCCGTGGGCACTTCTTTCCTCCCTTCTCCGTCTTGTTGCTTTGTCTCTAAGCCATAGTTCTCCATTTGTGTTCTTGGTAGCATGAGTATCACCTGGGAACTTGTAAGAAATGTATTTGGTTAGGCTCATCCCAGACCTGTGGGATCAGGAACGCTGGGGCAGAGCCCAAGGATTTGTGTTTGCTCTCATCAATGTACATGACTGATGCGTGCTCAAGTCTGAGAATCAATGCTCTAAATCAGGGGTCTGCAAACTACGGCTTATGGGCCAAGTTAGCTTCTTGACTGATATGGTACAGCTGGTGAGCAAGAAATGATTTTTATATTTTTAAACGTTAAAAAAGGGGGAATAGTATTTCATGAGAGATGAAAATTATATAAAATTTAAGTTTTAGTGTTTTTGTCCATAAATACAGTTTGATTGGAACATAGTTACACCCATTCACTTATAGCTTTGCACTACAACAGCAAACTGGGGTCGTTGCAACAGAGATCATATGGCCCAAAGGCCTAAAATACTTATTATCTGCCCCTTTACAGAAAGAGTTTGCTGACCCCGCTTGAAATCCTTTGTTCCTTCATCCTCCTCCTCCATCTCCACGCCCACCCCCCACACTCATTCCCATCTGAGGCCAGGACTCAGTCTGTGTCATTCATTGTCACTGATGGTCTCCCATCTTCTTGGAACTCAGGGTCAAAGAGATTGTTGACCTTCACTTTAGCATTGTGTGCAGGGAAGCAAAGCAGCCTCGATTTTCATATGCAAACTGGATTTACTGGTGTCTGTCCAGAGGGAACATTACCCCGTGTAGTTTGCATTCACATTTTTGCTTCAGGGTTGAGGGCATGTATTTTCTTAGCATTTGATTATGGATCTGTTTTTAGAGGAACATGCTGTGGGGCAAAGACCGGCCTGTTACTGTTTGTTCTGTCTAGAATGCTTTGGCATGCACACGGTAGATTATTGCAAATTGTTGAAATGAATATTTGTGGTTTAGGAACTCGTTAGTTGTCATTCTAGATGAGGTTATGTGTCTGTCAACTTCGGGTTCTCACTTCCTGAAAAAGATCCTCTCCTAATGTTTCATGAATTAAAGGCTCATACACACACTGCAAACTGAAGCAAGAAGTATGAACACAATTGTACTGCCTGTGGCAAGACAAGATGCTTCTGCCCTGCAACCATCAGCTTCTTTCTGGGACAGTATGCTTATTTGCTTAATGCTAGCATAACCACCACTGAAACTGTGATCTGTGTTAAAATTAATCTTTTAAATCACTTAATAATGTGCTGCAGGAGCAGCCAATTGTACATGGACTACTTAAGTGAACTACTTTTAACATGAAGAGGAATATTTCATTTTGATTTTAATTTCACATTAATTTAATTATGTGAGTGTCTGAGAATGACACAATTTCACTTATTTTTCCCTGGGGAGATGTCAATGAATTCTCAATTTCCTTCCAAGGAGCCAGTCTTAGAATATTTGTGTGGTCTGTTTCATTGCTTTCCTTTTCCGTTCTAATGGGGCCAGCTGACCTTTGACTCAGTGTAGCCGAGTGGGGGTGGAGGAGGGGGAACTGAATGTGTGTGTTTGTGTGTGTGCACGAACGTGTGTCTTATAAGGAGGGAAGGACTGGCTTGAGTTCCGGATTCAGCAATAAAGGGTGGAGAAGAAACTGTGGAAATTTCAAATGGCAACAAATACAAGTGGAGGTCTACATTTCAACAAAAATCACGGTTGATTATTAGTAAAAATTTTGTTTTAGACAAAATTTTCTCTCTACAGAGAGCAACTTTCTGAATGTGCACAGTGAGAGGCAGGAAACTGTTTTACTTCCTTGTTGCCTGGGGAGAGAAGAAGAAGGCAGTGTCAGGTGAAAAGATGACGGGAAGGCGTGAGTAGTTTGGGAGGAGAAAAGATGGCAATACTGTGAAAAAGGTCTTTGTTATGTTTATACCAATGACCTTTTTTTCTTGCAACTTTTTAATGAAAAATTTTAAAGATACAGAAAGTTGAAAGAATAGTCCAATGAATAGCTGTATATGCACCCGACTAGATTTAACAGATTCTTAACATTTTCTTACTTTTGCTTTATCCACCCATCAATGTATCCATCCGTCCATCCATCCCTTGTCCATCTGATATATCTCTCTATCTCTTCATCCATCCCATTCCATCCATCCAAACTAGGGAGACTGAATAGTGCCCTGATTAAGAACCAGAAGAAGGCTGGGTGTGGTGGCTCACGCCTGTAATCCCAGCACTTTGGGAGGCCGAGGCGGGCGGATCACAAGGTCAGGAGGTCGAGACCATCCTGGCTAAACCGTGAAACCCCGTCTCTACTAAAAATATAAAAAGTTAGTCGGGCGTGGTGGTGGGCGCCTGTAGTCCCAGCTACTCCGGAGGCTGAGGCAGGAGAACGGTGTGAACCAGGGAGGCGGAGCTTGCAGTGAGCCGAGATCGCACCACTGCACTCCAGCCTGGGCGACAGAGCGAGACTCCGTCTCAAAAAAAAAAAAAAAAAAAAAAAGAACCAGAAGAATGCTTTCTGCTCTTGATCTTCAGAGCAGAAGGATGTCTTTTTTTAGACCCACAAAAAGGGGGGTTCCATAAGGGAAGTGAAAGATGAAGGTGACTTTTGTGTTGTGATCTTTATAATAGATTCAATGGGAAGCTAAATGTCTGGCAACGATGATTACTGAGATGAAGGAAGGCAAGGACTTTCATTTGACTGAGTGACCATAACAATGAACCAACCTGAAAATTCGTTGGTATTAGAAAGTAGAAGAGTAAAGCACATAGATAATTTTATCTTAAATTGTTGAATTTTATTACCAGGTAATACAGAAAATATTAGACTTCTTTTTTGGGGGGCGGGGTGGCGGGGTGGACAAAGTCTCGCTCTGTTGTCCAGGCTGGAATGTCGTGCAGTGATCTCAGCTCCCTGCAGCCTCTGCCTCCTGGGTTCAAGCAATTCTTGTGCCTCAGCCTCCCGAGTAGCTGGGATTACAGGCATGCACCACCACGCTGGGCTAATTTAGTAGAGATGGGGTTTCACCATGTTGGCCAGGCTGGTCTTGAACTCCTGACCTCAAGTGATCTGCCAACCTTGGCCTTCCAAAGTGCTGGGACTACAGGCGTGAGTTGAGTCACTGTGCCCGGCCAGAAAATAGTATCCTTTTTTATGTTTGTTTTCTCAGTTTGGTTTACTAATACTATCCAAACCTCAGGGTTTTTATGTATTCAGGTAAGAAAATGGAATATGAAGACAGATTTCCAAGTACACTTCCCCCAGAGTGATTCCATAGTGACAACAGGAATACATGAATGGAAAATTTGCTTAAAAAAGAAGATGTTGGAATTATCCTTTTTATTTCAGTCTCTTAGATATCGCTTCCATGCACGTGCTGAAAACGCAGGTCTCAGGATCCTGCAAAGAACGTGGCCTTGTTTCCTCCTGAGTGGCTGAAGACAATTGTAAGCCACAACACTCTCAGCCATATCAAATCACAGGATATGGATTTTATGGATCTTTTAATTCTTACTTCAGTCTTCCTTACAAAATTTCTTAAATATGAATGGAGAGAAAGTCCGTGTTTCAAAGTAATGTGATTTTGTTTACCACTTAGAAACAATTAGTGACACGTCCTTCGATTCTTTCCTCTGCCTCTTTAAAAGTGCTATTGAGAAGCAAGGAAGCAGGACAGGACAGGCAAGACTGCACAGATAAAGAGGACGGAGCATGGCCAGGCATGGTGGCTCATGCCTGTAATCCTAGTAGTTTGGGAGGCCGAGGTGGGCAGATCCCTTGAGCCCAGGAATTTGAGACCAGCCTGAGCAACATAGCAAAACCCCATCTCTACAAAAAACAAACAAACAAACAAACAAAAAACAAAACGTTAGCTGGGTGTGGTGGCAGGTGCCTGTCATCCTAGCTACTCAGGAAGCTGAGGTGAGAGGATCACCTGAGCCCAGGAGGTTGAGGCTGTGGTGAGCCCTGATGGTGTCACTGCACTCCAGCCTGGGTAACAAAGTGAGACCCTGTCCCCAAAATAAATAAATAAGTAAGCAAATAAATAAATAAATAAAGAGGATGGAGCAGCTTCTGACCTTGGGCTGCTCCGAAGCCCTCCACCACACATCTAGCTTAGCTCAGTCCAGTGGAGCATTAGCTTATCTTTGTGCACTTCAGTGGAACATGCGCCCTGTCTGGCCTGGTGTTGGAGAGTCTTTGGCATCAGGATTTACAAACTCCTCCATCACCATCAACCATCTGTAAATTCTTTGCTTTCGATTGTACTCTTGCTTCTATTCTTCTGCTGACATCTTGGTCAGGGTCCTCAATTTCAGTCTGCTCTGGCTTGGTATTCTGTTAAAATTCCAGCAAGTTAGAATACTGCCTCTCAACTCTCCCCACAGTTGTCCATGCTGTGTGTGGCACTCCATCAATCCCCCTGAAAACCACATAGCTCAGATGGCCTTGTACTCAAAAGCATAGAATGGCCCCTATGGTGGGTACAGAGAAAAAGTCCTAACCCCCTATTTTTTTTCTCTGGCCCTCAATTCCCCATCCAACTTTATCTATCTCTTACAACTCACTAATAAGAACCCCTCTGCCTTGGTTATATTCATTTATTGTTTGTAACTCCCTGAATGTATCACACTGTAAACATCAAAGGCAACAGAAATTATTATTTTTGTAATGAAATCTCGGGGAAAGTGTTAAAGATAAACACCGCTGGATGTAGCAAACTTACTTAAAGTTTTAATAGCTGTTATAATTCCACATGAACCTGGCACAGTCCTTATTATAATGAACTTTTTGGTCACAGTAGGTGGTAAGACAGAGTATGTGACTAAATCCCTCCCACCTGGAAGCAGATCATGTTGCGTAGGAAGCTTCATCTTCATGTGATGACTTCCTTCAATTTTTCTTTCTCTGTCCTCTTCTTTTGAACTCTCCTTGTTGACATTTTTTTTTCTTTTTTTCTTTTTTGAGATGGAGTCTCGCTCTGTCACCCAGGCTGGAGTTCAGTGGTGCGATCTCAGCTCACTGCAAGCTCTGCTTCCCGGGTTCACGCCATTCCCCTGGCTCAGCCTCCCGAGTAGCTGGGGCTACAGGCGCCCGCCACCATGCCCGGCTAATTTTTTGTGTTTTTTAGTAGAGACGGGGTTTCACCGTGTTGGCCAGGATGGTCTTGATCTCTTGACCTCGTGATCCACCTGCCTCGGCCTCCCAAAGTGCTGGGATTACAGGCGTGAGCCACCGCGCCCAGCCGTTGACATTTACTTTTAAGAGGGTCTGCAGTCCCATGTTCCTGAATGTTTGCCATCCTCAGAACAGCTGGGTTTATTTTGATTGATGTCCATTGCTCATCATGCAAATACATGATTTTCAATCTGATGAATGTTCTGAGGGTTGATTATGCATGGGTGGTCTTGTCCGTGTCGATTCTGGTGGCTTCCCACATTCACATGCTTATTACTCTAGAGTTCACTTTGCTCACTAATTCTAATCCCTACATTCCTTTATTCTTAAAATCCTTGTGATCAAATTAGTACTTTTGAATTCAAATATTATCTATTTATATGTTTGAAATTAATTTTACTGGCCAGGTGCGGTGGCTCACACCTGTAATCCCAGCACTGTGGGAGGCCGAGGCGGGTGGATCAGGAGGTCAGGAGATCGAGACCATCCTGGCTAACATGGTGAAACCCTTTCTCTACTAAAAATACAAAAAATTAGCCGGGCGTGGTGGCAGGCGCCTGTAGTCCCAGCTACTCGGGAGGCTGAGGCAGGAGAATGGCATGAACCCGGGAGGTGGAGCTTGCAGTGAGCCGAGATCGTGCCACTGCACTCCAGCCTGGGTGACAGAGCGAGACTCCATCTCAAAAAGAAAAAAAGTAAGTTTACTTTTGGGGTCTAGTTTAGCTGTATATGAGATATTAATACATTAGTTCATGTTATTATTTGTAAATAAATAAATGCACACATATATTGAAGATGAACCCTCACCTTTTTTTTTTTTTTTTTTTTTGAGACAGAGTCTAATTCACTCTGTTGCCCAGGCTGGAGTGCAGTGGTACAGTTTCGGCCCACTGCAATCTCTGCCTCCTGGGTTCAAGTGATTCTTCTGCCTCAGCCTCCCGAGTAGCTGGGATTACAGGCATGTGCTCCCACACCTGGCTAACTTTTGTAGTTTTAGTAGAGATGGGATTTCACCATGTTGGCCAGGCTGGTCTTGAACTCGTGATCTTAAGTGATCCACCCTCCTTGGCCTCCCAAAGTGCTGGGATTACAGGTGTGAGCCACTGCGCCTGGCCAATCCTCACATTTTTAATGAGGGGTACATGATAATATGATATTAAAAACTTGGATACCTTTTAATTTAATTTATCGATTGATTGATTTTTTTGAGACAGCGTCTCACTCCTGTTGCCCAGGCTGGAGTGCAGTGGCATGATCATGGCTCACTGCAGTCTCGACTTTCTGGGCTCAGGTGATCCTCCTGCCTCAGCCTCCCAAGTCGCTGAGACTACAGGCATATGCCATCACACCGAGTTAATTTTTTTGTATTCTTTTGTAGAGATAAGGTTTCGCCATGTTGCTCAGGCTGGTCTTGAACTCCCAGGTTCAAGCAATCCGCCCATCTCAGCATCCCAAAGTGCTGGGATTATAGGCATGAACCACTGCGCCCAACCATTTTATAATTTTTTACCTTTGGTTTGACATTTATCATGTTTCACAACATGTAATTATTTTTTTAAACAGCTTTATTTAGATATAATTTGTATTTCATAAAATTCTTTCATTTTATGTATATAATTAAATTACTTTTAGTCAATATGCAGAGTTATGCAGCCTGCATCACAATCGAATTTGAAAACATTGTTATTATCTCCCAAACATCCTCTGTGTCCATCTGCAGTCACTCTCTGTTCCCACGCCCAGCCTCAGGCAACTGATGGTCTACTTTCTCTCTCTATAGATTGATTTGCCTCTTCTGAACTTTGCATAGAAATGGAATTATACACTACGTGGTTTTGTGACTGCCTTCTTTCACTTGGTATATATTTTTGAGATTCTTCCATGTTGTAATGTGTATAAATACTTCATTTGTGTATTCTTCTTAACAGTATTCCACTGTATGGATATACCACATTCTGTTCATCTGTTCACCAGTTGCTGGTCTTTGAATTATTTCCAAATGGCTATTACAAATGAATAATGTTGCTATGCATATTCATGTGGACATATGTTTTTATTTCTCTTGGATAAATTCCTATGAGTAGAATAGGTGGGTGATATGGTAACTTCATCTCTAACTTTTTTTTTTTTTTGAGATGGAGCCTTCCTCTTGTCACCCAGGCTGGAGTGCAGTGGCATGATTTCGGCTTACTGCAACCTCCTCCTCCCGGGTTCAAGTGATTCTCCTGCCTCAGCCTCTCGAGTATCTGGGATTACAGGTGCCCACCACCACGTCCGGCTAATTTTTTGTATTTTTAGTAAAGATGGGGTTTCACCATGTTGGCCAAGCTGGTCTTGAACTCCTGACCTCAGGTGATCCACTCGCCTTGGCATCCCAAAGTGCTGGGATTACAGGCATGAGCCACCATGCCTGGCTTTTACTTTTAAGAAGTGGCAAAGCTGTTTTCTTTCGATTCTTGTTAAGGATAGAAATATTTACTACCAAGCAGGCACTGAACAGTCATGAGACCTATTCTCATAGCTCAGAAAAGTCTCCTCTCTGGCATACTGACTGGCGCCATGCATAAAAGTTACACTCTTAGGCAGATTAAAGGATGTTTTGCAGACAGGACCAGGTCCTGGTGAGTTGTCAGCGTCCTCCATGAAACAGAGCAATGCGGGACTAATATGACTCTAGACTTCAAATGCTACACTGACTGTGTCAGCCTCCTGGGCTTCCTGGGTCCTATACTGAAGACACTGGGACCCATCCAATGTTTCTAACCACTCACTGACTTTCAAAAACACTCACTCACTTCACCACTGAAAATGTATTGCTTACATCCCAGTTGCTAATTAATAAATCTCTTAATTGCAAGACATGTGAAGTAATAAGTAAATGAAAAGTTGGTTCCTCACTGTGATACTGTGAACGCTAACTACTCACCCTAGAATATCGTTTCTGACTATGGTGCTTCAACTTCCTTTAGGTGTAAAGTTAATTTTAACCAGGCGCATTACATTATGTGTACACAAGGAAACATTGTTTTAACAGCCCTAGTTTCCATGGGATACAGTGAGAGGAAAACCAGAGAGTCAGTGTATCAGTATCAATGTATCAGTTGATATAACGAATCATTAATACATTGTATCATTGATAAAAGAACTCAAGAACTACTCAGAAAAACAGTTCTAATAGCCATTACTGCCTACCTGGGTAGAAATATTTGTATACAAAAGGTACAAAAGATAATTTGCCAAGCTATAATACTACAGTTTCTTGTCCATATCTATTGGTATAATTCTATGCTCACCAGCAAGTTCTTATTTGGTCTCTTCACTTTCCCCGGCTGAAGAGTGTCCTAAGTAAAAAAGACAATTCCTGTTATCCTACCAGATATCTTAAAATTATAACTTAAAAATTGCCATTCTGGTTTTTAAATCAGCACATTGTTAGTGTGAGAGGCTGAATAATGCCCCTTCCCCACCACACACACACACACACACACACACACACACACACACACACACACACACACAAAGAGGCCCATATCCTACTCCCAGAATCTGTGAATATGTTACTTTATAGGGCAAAAGGGATTTTTCAGGTGTGATTAAATTAAGGATCTTGAGATGGGAGGATTATCCTGGATTATCGACTTGGGCTCAAAGTAATTACTGCGGCCTTTATAAGAGGGAGCCAGGAGCCTCAAAGTCAGGGAAGAAGACGTGATGATGGAAGCAGGGGTTAGATAGTTGGAGAAGATCTGAAGATGCTGCAATGCTGGCTTTGAAGATGGAGGAAGGGGTCCTGAGCCTCCAGAAGGAGTCAGCCCTGCAGATACCTTCACTTTAGCCCAGTGAGACCAGTTTTGGACTTTTAACCTCTAGAACTGAAAGATAATAAATATGTGGGGGTTTTTTTAACGCCATTATGTTTGTGATAATTTGTCACAGCAGCAATGGGAAACTAATACAGTTAGTGTGATTTAATTTTCCAAAATTTAATAACCTTTGGATAAACTAAAAGATTACATTTCTGAAAGATGAAACTGAGCCCTGGGATTATGATGAAGCCCTATGGCATTTTTTTCTCTCTCTTTCTTTCATCATGATCATCATCACGGCCTGAAAAAATAGAAAGTAGGAATTCATTCTAGAATTGTATTCCTTGAGCATTCAGATATGACAGAAGAACACATTATTTCAATAGAGTTTACGTAATATTTTCAATTGCCTGTAACAGAAAAAAAAAAGTCCAGAATTGTAATAACTGGCCAAGTTAGATATAACACGTTCCATTCACTGAGTTTCTTCTACTTGACCCCTAGGAGAGTACCTCTGTGCCTACTCACTAAGTTCTAACAAGCTTGGTGATCTATTTGTCCAGTCCATGGTAAGATGGGCTTATAGATCTGAAGCCACAGATCAGAAAGTGGGGATGGGAAGTGAATTACCAAAAGAGATCTCATATCAGTAAAAAGAAAAGAGAGATCCAAACCTGACAGCAGGAATGAGGAAGAATTCTTAAAATATAGACCTCAGAATTTAGAAAGAAAAATAAATAAGGCAGCAGTCTGGTGGGGCCATTCAGTGAAGGACCAAGTAGCCCTACCCCCCTCAGTAGGAGTCTCTGGCACATCAGTGTGTTTAATAACAATGCAAAATTTGGGGTTCTTTATGATAAACCTGTCGTCAGTACAGCATTAGATTGTGGTTTTTACAAAATCCTAATAAGGCAGAGAAGTAAAGATAAATACATATTTTATTGCTTATTGACACAAGATGACCTAATGATTTACAGAATAGTAAGCCTCTCACTCCTTAACTATGCCAAATAAACAAAGAGATAAAATATTATTAAAGGCCAGGCATGATGGCTCATGCCTGTAATCCCACCACTTTGGGAGGCCGAAGCAGGCAGATTACTTGAGGTCAGGAGTTTGAGACCAGCCTGGCCAACATGGTGAAACTCCATCTCTACAAAAATAGAAAAATTAGTGAGGTGTAGTGGCACATACCTGTAATCCCAGCTGCTCGGGAGGCTGAGGCGGGAGAGAATCATTTGAACCCAGGAGGCAGAGGTTGCAATGAGCCAAGATTGAGCCACTGTACTCCAGCCTGGGCAACATAGCGAGACTCAATCTCAAAAACAAACAAACAAACAAAAAATATTTAAAACTTTAGCCCTAAGCATAGACTTCTTTTCCAAATGAAAGTAAGGTGAATTTATGTGACCCTACCAGTTTACGGATGACCTAAGCCCTTTAATACAAGAAGATGAAGTCATATTTTTGGCATATACAGATCTTCACCACTACCAGCCCTGAATTTCCTTAGGCAAGGATTAAGTTCCATAAACTGATTTGGTAATCATCACTTTACATATCATAAAAAGCAGTATTTAATACTCCCTGGGGACTCTGTTGGAGGAAGTAAATGGATAACCAGGCACAGCCATAAACCAGAGTGAAAAGACCTGTCAGACAACATGCTGGATGGCTCCACAGCTTGGAGCTTCATCTCCAGATTCCAGATAATATCTTACTGAGCTACTCTAGTAAACCTCATTCCAGAAAAAATGTTAAACGTTTCCCAAGCTTCAAACTCAGAGGAGAATATGAGTGAAAATCATGTACCAACCTGGTGGGCCAGTAGATGGGGATTTTATTACATCCTTGCTCATCAGGCTTAGTGGCTCTTCACCATAATGCCATTCCCCAAGATGATGCTATAGAGTCCCTTATAGATCTTTTTCTCTCCAGTCAGAAGCTCTGTTCACTGAGAATATACCAATAGATAATATCCCTGCAGTCCTCATGCTGAAATAGCACAGAAACAACGAGAAAAGACGAAATTACAATAAAATGTGAAATGTGCTCTGGCAAGAGTAATATGAGATCCTATGGGGGTTTTTAGGAGGGTTGCATCATACGAGAGCACAGAAGGCTAAGTGGGAGTTACCAGCTGAAGGTGTCAGCGGCGGGGGGTGGGGAAACTTATAGAAGCTGAAATTGCAGGAGTGAAGAGCTAGTGTTGACAATGTGAGCTCAGCATTAACACAACCCAAAAAGGCTCAGGTCAGTTCCCCTTAGAGGCCGTGTTAGAGCATTTGGAGTTGATCCAAAGAGCAATAGGAGTCTTTGAAGGGTTTAAAGTGTAGCAGATATCAAGAGGGTTGCACTCAGAAAGATGTCCCTGGCTTTGGAACTATCAAAGCTTGAGAAGAGAAGACCTATGAGAAGACTGAAGAATCTCTCCTAGAAGATCCTCATGGCACCAGAGTGAGAAAGAAACACACCCTCATTAGTGTCTTGACTTCTCCTGAATTACGTTCAAGAGATGGGTCTGGTGATATCTAACAAGGGGTATCAATCTGACATCTCTACAGGTCAAATCCAATGGCAAATGCATTTTCTTGGCCTGCACAGTGATGATTTTTTAAAAAACTTAGATGTCTTTTTAAAGTAGGGCATACACTCTCCACCACTCTCAATTTTTTTAAAGTTGAGCCAAGTTGCATATTTATCTTACCAGAATGGCCTCTGTGGGCATTTGAGTGTGTGAGCCTATGAGATAAGATATTAATTTTTTTTTTACATTTAATCTATGAAATCATCATCATCCTTTTAGGCATTTGGACCACTATTACGGGAACAACTCTATCATGTGCCAGGAAGCCACATGGACTTCAAAGAAGTATAAAAACGTCATTCCTTTCCTCATGGAGAGTTCACTTTTTTTTGGAAAAGGTATAAAAAAGATAATTAGCAAAAGATCTGAATGAACATTTCACCAGTTAAGTTATACATTGAAAAGAGGTTCAGTAACATGGGTCATTAGAGAAAAGCAAATAAAAACAACAATGAAATACCACTCCACACCCACCAGAATGGCTACAATAAAAAACACCGTGATAAATGTTGAGGAGCACGATGCAGAGAAACTGGAACCCTCACACATTGTTGATGGGATGTAAAATGATGAAGCCAGTTTTTTTGTAATCTACCACCTGGTATTGGCAGCAGGAGCATGTAGCTCCAGAAGGATGGATGAGTAGGTCCTTGGCTCTCCAGCTTTAGCCACCAGCATCAGTATCACCTGGGGTTGCTGGTTAGAACACAGGTGGCTCAGCCCCAACCCCTGAGTTTCTGAGTCAGTCGGTCTTGGGTGAGAGGTTGAGACTTTGCATTGCTCAGGCCCAGGTGATGCTGCTGCTGCTGGTTGAGGACCACTATTTGAGAACCGCTGAGGTAGGTTTTGCTGTGGATTAAAGCAACAAAGGGTTATTTTCTGGCTCGCACAACATGTCCACCATGGGTTGACTGGAGGCTCAGCTCTGTATCATGACTGAACTTGCTTTGCGACCCAGGCCGATAGAACAACCGCAATCCGGAGCATTACTATTTGCAGTGCACATGTGGAAGAGTGCTGGCAGGTATGGCCTTGGTCATGTAAAAAGACTCCTCGCAACTCAACGTGAACTGGTCACGTAACTCAACCCAGCAAGTGAGTGCCAGGGTGTACAGTGTGAACATGTGTCTCAGAGGAGGATAATCCGAATATTTGTAAACAGCACTAATGATTACCGCAGGTATTACCCAACTTTAACCAAAAGAACCTGATAACAGCTTAGCAGCCAAATTGATTTAAGAAAGCTCACAATACTTGGGCATGGTACAGCGGACATTATTATGGCTCAATCATGGTTATTGTTTGGTCTTCCCAAGCAGAGTCAGAAATTATACTAACCTCATTGGTCGCATACTTACAAAACATTTCTAACTTGGTTCCTCTTAGATAAATGGTTAATCTTTCTCTCCTTCCACCCATATCACCTTCACTACCACCTTTGTTGATTTTTAGATTCTTTTGCAGATGTGACCTTTCCTGACTTTCTTGTTAAATTCTGGAGATAGACTTGGCTTTGGAGTCTCACTGCCCCAATGTGCTGATTACAACCATGATGAGAACAAAGTCTGAGAATTCTGGTCATCAGCAACCCTTATTTTGTGAGGCCCTCCCTCCATCCTTCCCTCCCTCTCTAACTCGCTCCTCCCTCCCTTTTTTCTTCTTTCCTAATGCAACTTTGCCGTCAGTTTAACCATCCAGAAAATTGACAACATAATGTACAATTTAAACATAAACTTAAGTATTTGCCCCAAAATTGTATCTCAAGACCTCTCTCTAAGTCATCATTTCAACCAGTATTCTTGTTAGATGATCCTATTACAGGTTCTTACTTTCAAGCAGGGCAGAGAGAATAGTCACATCTTCACCCAAGGACGGACTGCGAGGGGAAACATCAGGGTGAATGAAGACTGCTTGTTTTGCATTCTTTGGTCCAATCACTTCAGTTCATCAGGGAAATAAAACTGTCAGCACAACATCTCTGAGCACAGAGGATGATGGCACAGTATATGATTCAAAGGATTGCCCAAGGCTAAAGCCACTGTGTAAGCTTTAATTAACTAGGACAGTCGGGGCAGGTGCTGTGGGAGGGAGCACTATCGCTATTAATGTTAATTTTTTATGTGAGTATAGAGGAATTCCTAGATGGATTATTTCATAATTAATTTTCTTATAAGTTATGGGTGTCCTAGATATCCCCTAAAGAAGGGTTAGAGAGATCAATTCATTCAATACAGCTAATTTTTATGGCTACCATTTTGGCTACCATTACCATTACCATTTTTATGGCTAATTATTATGGCTACCATTTTGCTTCACTTTTTTTGTATGTTTTTTCTGGAGCCTAAAATAGTTCCGTCTTTAAGATGGAAATGGTTAATGATTACTACTATGCTTTCTGGAATATTCTAAGTTACTTGTGTGCATTTTAGGGAATAGGTCAAAGTGAGATGAGGAAAAATGATGGCTTTGGAGTTCCTGATATAATCAAGTATTGCAGGAAATATACAGGTATTTTTCAACCAAATAAATGTTTGCTTTTTTTTTTTTAAGTTGAGGTTATCCTGACAATTAATTTTATTGAGTCAAAATAGTTTGCCTTTTGCAAAATGTTTTATATATTTTAATATTTTATTATCTTAAACATTGAAGTTTTCTACCTATCTTTTGTTAACATTGATTTATTTTTGTTCTTTACCACACACTTAAATGGGAACAGGTAGGACTCAGCTATTTGTATTTGCCCCAAGGTTTAGAAACAAGGCTGATAAGATGGTGGTTGAGGTGGTTCAAATCAGTTCAACCAGATTTTCAGGTAGGGCAGAACTGTCAGGATTCATCAGAAACCTGAACTCAACCCTGGGGGTGGGTGGGGTAATGGGGAGGGATCAGTGGGGTAGAGAAGAAAATTTTTCTTAGAGAACATGCTTCCTTTTGAACACTGGTAAGTTTCTCAAACCACAGCATGCCTGAGATGTTTGTTGTGTGGGGGTCGAAAACTCATCAAAACAATTATCTGTACCAACCTGTAGCTCTTAGGCATATGGTGCTGGGGTCAATTGTTTGGCTGACTTCAAATGCTCCACCACTGACTAGCTGCAGAATCAGACCATGGTGGGCATATTCCACCCATCTGTGCCTTATATCCCTCATTTGCAGGATAAAGATAGTAAGAATATCTGCTCTCATAGAATGTGGAGATTAAGTGATACAATGTATGTAATCCCAGCACCTAAGGAGGCTGAGGCGGGCGGATCACAAGGTCAGGAGTTCAAGACCAGCCTGGCCAATGTGGTGAAACCCCATCTCTACTAAAAATACAAAAATTAGCTGGGTGTGGTGGTATGTGCCTGTAATCCCAGCTACTCGGGAGGCTGAGGCAGGAGAATTGCTTGAACCGGGACCTAGGACGCAGAGGTTGCAGTGTGAGCCGAGATCCAGCCACTGCACTCCAGCCTGGGCTACAGAGGGAGACTCTGTCTCAAAACAAAACAAAACAAAACAAATAATATGCAAATAGTAGATTGAACCGTAAGTATCTGACAGGTAAACACTTAGTGATATGGTTTGGCTCTGTGTCCCTACCCAAATCTCATCTTGAATTTTGCTGTCATAATTCCCATGTGTTGTCGGAGGGAGGTGGTGAGAGAGAATTTGAATCATGTGGGCAGTTTCCCCCATACTGTTCTCGTGGTAGTGAATAAGTTTTACGAGATCTGATGGTTTTATCTGGGGTTTCCTCTTTTGCATCTTTCTCATTTTCTCTTGCCACCCCTATGTAAGCAGTACCTTTTACCTCCCACCATGATTCTGAGGCTTCCCCAGTCATGTGGAACTGTGAGTTCAGTTAAACCTCTTTTTCTTCCGAGTCCTGGTATTTCTTTATCAGCAGCGTGAAAACAGACTAATGCACTCAGTAAATGTTAACTATTATTGTTATTCCTTTTTCTTCCATCACTTCTTTCATAAATTAACAATAATCAAGCAACGAGTGTACATTGTCTTCCTCCCAGTTATAAGATATTGCTGGGTTCACAAATAAATGGACAAAGTCTCTCTACTATAGAAAGGTTCAAAACAATTGGTAAGATAAATCATAAATAAGTGATGATTTAGCAAATATAAGAGAAAATAAATTATCAGTTTCCAAAGAAATATTGCAGAGCATGTACATCAAAGAAATTCAGAAGGGGGAGAAGTAACTCTGGAATGATGTGATCTGGAAGTTTTTACAGAGGAGGAGCAATTTGGATAGGCACAAAAAGTGTAGGTGGGCCGGGCGCGGTGGCTCATGCCTGTAATCCCAGCACTTTGGGAGCCTGGGGTGGGTGGATCACCTAAGGCTGGGAGTTTGAGACCAGCCTGACCTATATGGTGAAACCCCATCTCTACTAAAAGTACAAAATTAGCCAGGTGTGGTGGTGCACACCTGTAATCCCAGCTACTAGGGAGGCTGAAGCAGGAAAATCGCTTGAACTCAGGAGGCGGAGGTTGTAGTGAGCTGAGATTGCGCCACTGCACTCCAGCCTAGGCAACAAGAGTGAAGCTCCATCTAAAAAAAAAAAGAAAAAAAAGTGTAGGTGGAGGTAAAAACGGTGGGAGGGGGGGGAGAGCGAGGATTAGAATGTCAGACAGGGAACGTGATGAGACTGAAAGCGTGGAGGCAAGAAAGTGCAGGGTGTGTTTGAGGAACAGGAAATCACTGTTGGTGGGAAAGTACTTCACTGGCGAGTGTTTAGTGAGGAAAAAGGGTGGTTAGAGTTATTTTAGGGGGAAATTTGTTGGCATATGGACATTTTTGTTAGAGCTGTCTTACAAGTGAAGTTGAAAAAACATGACTGGTAACATTTTAGTCGTGGGTGAGAAAGAAAAATAGCTCAGAGCATTCTGAGGAATGTAAGATATGCAAAATTTATCAGGCCCAGAAAGATGCGAGCATGAGACTTCAGTCATTTGCCCCCCATCCCTGCATCCACGTTTAGGGACAATTGTTTAAAGGCACTTTATTCTTTCTTTCCTCCTGGTAGTTTCCAAACTAGCTGATAAATTATCTAAAATGTCACTGCAAGTTGCACCATGTGACTGTCACTACTGTCTTCATGTTTCTGGAATTTGTGATACAAAGAAAAATGTACAGGCAATCACTAATCAATGTTATTTTTGTAAACCAATGAGAATCCCTGTCAAGCAAGTTTGTAATAGCTACTTCCTGTCCCCTTTTTTTTGCCTATAAAAGCCTTCTTGTAACAAAGGCTCATATTTAAGGTTACTTGGGTCTGAGTCTTCCAGGCAGCTGTTCTTATCTTGGCTCTAGTAAACTCTTTTTTTTTTTTTTTTTTTGAGATGGAGTCTCACTCTGTGGCTCAGGCTGGAGTGCAATGGCACCATCTTGGCTCACTGCAACCTCTGCTTCCTAAGCTCAAGTAATTCTCCTGCATCAGCCTCCAGAGTAGCTGGGATTATAGATGTGAGCCACCAGCCCGGCTAATTTTTGCATTTTTAGTAGAGATGAGATTTCATTCACCATGTTGGCCAGGCTGGTCTCAAACTCCTGGCCTCAAGTGATCCACCTGCTTCAGCCTCCCAAAATGTTGGGATTACAGGCATGAGCCACTGCACCTGGCCGAGCAAACTCCTTAAAATTATATTTTGTGCCCCAGTTTCTTCCCTTAGGTTGACAGGGGTACACATTTAATTCTTCTCTAGCATTGCATGGCCATTGTACTGGTTCATTTTATGTGTCAACTTGACTAGGTTAAAGGATGCCCAAGTAGCTGCTAAAACATTATTTCTGGGTATGTCTGTGAGGGTGTTTTTGGAAGAGATTAGCCTTTGAGTTGGTTGACTGAGTAAGGAAGACTGTGCTCACCAGTGTAGGTGAGTATGGTCTGATCCCATGAGGGCCCAGATAGAAACACAAAGGTGGAGAAAAGGTGATTTGAAAAAAAGAAAACCCAAATTTTAGACAATATTAATTTAACAGAGTTTATCTGAGTAAAGGATAATTCATGAATCAGACATCACTTAAAACCAGAAGAGGTATAGAACGCTCTGCTACAGCAGGGTGGGCAGAGAGCTTTTATAGGTGGACACACGAGTAAGACAAAGAAAATATACTTGATTGGTTAGAATGGAAAGACCTTGGTTAGAGGGCAGCTGCAGTTTCGATTGGTAAAGTCTCTATTTTCATTTTACTGTTTATGTTGGGCTTAGGTAGACACTAGAACTGCCCCAGTCTAACCACCTCCCTGTTAAGAATTTTTCAGCAGGGTGAATTCACTCTTCTTGAGCTGGGACATCCATCTTCTCCTGCCCTTGGGCATTGGTGCTCTTGATTCCTGCACTTTCAGACTTGACCAGGATTTCCACCATTGGCCCACCCCCACATTCTCAGGTCTTCAGACTTGGACTGGGATTTAAACTGTTGGCATCTCTGGTTCTCAGGCCTTTGAGTTTATCCTGGAATGACACCTCCAGTTTTCCTGGGCGTCCTGCTTGCAAAGGGCAGATCACAGGCCTTCTCAGCCTCCATAATCATGTGAGCCAATCCCTCACGCTCAATCTCTTTCTATATATCTATACATACCTTATTAGCTCTGTTTCTCTGAAGAACTCTGCCTGATACAGTCATAATATGTTCTTTAACATTGTATTAGTTCGTTTCCATGGTGCTGATAAAGACATACCTGAAATTGGGTAATTTGTAAAGGAAAAGAGGTTTAATGGACTCACAGTTCAATGTGACTGGGGAGGCCTCACAATCATGGTGGTAGGTGAAAGGCACATTTTACATGGTGGCAGGCAAGAGATAATGAGAGACAAGTGAAAGGGGAAGCCCCTTATAAAGCCATCTGATATCGTGAGACTTATTCACTATCACAAGAACAGTATGGGGGAAACTGCACCAATGATTCAGTTATCTCCCACCAGGTCCCTCCCACAACATGTGGGAATTATGGGAGCTATAATTCAAGACGAGATTTGGGTGGGGACACAGCCAAACCATATCAAACATGAACGTAATCAAAATAGTAGAAGGCCATGGGCATATGCCAAACTCTTCACAGGGAACCCCTTTATACCTTCTCTCCCAGCTTTTAAAACAGCACTTCAAGCCAAACAGCTATCAAGCAGCATTTACCTGGTATCATGCAGTGTAAAACCTGCTTTTATAGACTGCTCATTCTTTGCACTGTCCATTTTAATCCCATGAGACATACTCATTGACCTGGCAGAAGAAAATATTCAGCCTTGGATTGATAGATAAGTACTTATATTATATTAAATGTAATTATCTATTAAATCACATCTACTGTTGTCACAGTTTATCATTTTTTGGGGGTGTGATGATGCTGAAATATTATGGAACAACTAGAGTAATTTACATATTCTTTACTTTGGTCACATTTTTCATTGAAGCCATCAAAATACTTAAAAATAATTTTCACTCTTTAGTATCAAATTATCTCATGTAGATTGACTGTTTTAATAAAAGCACCTAAAGCGGCATTTGTAGCCCAAGTGTCAGAGTTGATGTTTTCCAAGATTAAAATGTTTTAATTGTAAAATACCCAAATAAGCTCAGGTCCAAGAAATATATTTTTGATGATAAGCGCTTCTTCTTTTAAGATTATTTTTTAGTGACTACAATCAAGAGTGACAATGAAAAAGGAAAGAAGGGAAGAAGGAAAGGAAGGAAGAGAATAATCCAGGGAGAACAGATTTAGGTTGGTTGAATGTTCTGGATGCATATGGATTTTGTTTTCATTTTATTTCAATGTTATATTGTAAAAAATTCAAAACATACTATGAATTTGAAAGAATTTTAAGTCAACGCCCATATACCTACCACCTAAATTGTACCACTAACATTTTACTATACTTGCTTTATCACATATCTACTCATTTCTCTACCTTGGATGTATAAATGTTTTAATTCTATGCAATGAATGAATCAATTTTATACAGAGTTCCAGTTGGTTAGATCTATGCTATCTGTTTTCCTGTTTCTGTAGTATCTACCATCACTTCCAAGCGAGACAAGCGAGACAGATTAGAAGAATCAATTCAGTTTATCAAAAAATGCTTCTTGAGCATTTAATGATGTGCCCAACATGCTTCTGTGGAGCTGGGCAGGCTTAGAGGCTTAGCAGCCGTCTGGGGAGTTTCCTAACTTGGCATTCTCATGGGCTCTACTCCCCCAAATTCTGAGTCAATAAATCTGACATGGGAACAGCTTGAAATCTGTATTTTTTTAAAGGATATTTTTGAAAGACATCAAACACGATTTTGAGGCAAAAACAAAAAACAAAAAACCTGATAAGAACAACTGTCAGAGTGAAAGGATAATAGCAAAATCTTTGGTGCTACTAGTGACTACCCTCAGTAAGACAGGGCAGCTACAGAACTTGAAAACTAATCTCTAATGACAGCAAGCAAATCAATGGTTGTCAAGTGGTGTGCTTAGAAGCCTTTCCTCTCAGCCAGGCCCACTCCTGGGAGCTAGAGATACAGAAATAGATAAAACCTGTCTTGCAAGTTAACAATAGGATTTAACAGGTGCTTGGATTTGGAAACCATTGACCTTGACACTGTCAAAGAACTGTATGTTACAGTCCTTTTTTTTGGTGGGGGGATTGTGGGAAGGGACAGGGTATTGCTCTCTGTTGCCTAGGCTGGAATGTAATGGCATGATCTCTGCTCACTGTAGCCAAAACCTCCTGGGTTCAAGTGATCCTCTTGCTTCAGCCTCCTGAGTAGCTAGGACTGCAGGTGAATACCACCTGTAATTTGTATTTATTTTTAGTAGAGACAGGGTCTTGCTATGTTTCCCAGGCTGGTCTCAAACTCCTGGGCTCAAGTGATCTGCCTGCTTCAGCCTCCAAAAGTGTTGGGATTACAGGCATGAGCCACTGCATCCTTACAGTCTTGAGAGAAGGCAAGACATTTTGGAGGAAAAGTCAATCATCCAATATCTAACCAAGTACCCAATTCTGTGGTTTACACTGTAAGTGCTTATATTAGTCGGTTTTCATGTTGCTGATAAAGACTTACCTGAGATTGGGCAATTTACAAAAGAAAGAGGTTTAATGGACTTACAGTTCCACGTGGCTGGGGAAGCCTCATGATCATGGCAGAAGGCAAGAAAGAGCAAGTCACTTCTTACATGGATGGCAGCAGGCAAACAGAGCTTGTGCAGGGAGACTCCTGTTTGTAAAACCATCAGATCTCATGAGACTCATTCACTATCATGAGAACAGCATAGGAAAGACCTGCCCCCATAATTCAATCACCTCCCACTGGGTTCCTCTCATGACACGTGTGAATGTGGGAGTCACAATTCAAGATGAGATTTGGGTGGGGACACAGCCAAACCATATCAGTGCTTGAAGTTTCCAGAAGATAGAATGACTAATGTAGACTAAAAAGCTGGTCAAAATTTCATGGATAGCAAGATGGGTAAACTGAGTCAAAGAGAATCAGTAGTACTTGAAGAAGTCATGAAAGAAAAAACAGACAATCCAAGTCTGGAAAACACAAAAAGGAGTGTCAATGAACTGATGGCAGGAAAATGTCTATGCTCAGGACATGGGGGGTTGTAGTCTTTGGAGGGTATACAATGCTAGACAGTAGCAAATGTAAATTTCTGAACAAATTTTACAGAATAGCCTCAAGTCTCCAGCCCCTGCCATAGCAGCAAATGACACACTGATTATATTTTGTAACTCTCTCCTGTGGTTTCTGGTAGACACAGAATTACATACTCAATAGGAGGTCAGTGGAGTCCAGGGCAAGCCATTTTCATCCCAGGAAGAGGCATTCTCCTAAGACTCCAGTTGCTCACTCCCTTTTGTGTATTAGGTACTTGCAGTTTGAACTAGTGAGATCACAGAGGGCTTCTTCTCACTTCGGCATTGAGTTCTTGGTGCCAAAAACCTTGTTTAGCTCATGGAAAAAATGACATGGAGATTTCTTTCCATCTGCATGCATCTCCAAGATCTCTGGCTCCCATCAAACTCATATTCATTGGTTGTTGTTATTTTGTTTTTCACTTTCTGTCCTCCAGTGTTAAGCCTGACTACTGAGGCCATGAAATACCTAGATGCTGCACTGCCATCTTGGACCCCTATAGACCCATGGCTTATTTATAGGACATTAGGAACTTTATTAGTTATTAATTACTGTTCTGATTTCACAATTTCCAAGGGTCGGGAATCTGGGTGTGGCTTGGCTGGGTGGTTCTGGCTTACTATGTTTCCTGAGGTTACAGTTGAGATGTCGGCTGGGGCTGCAGCCATCTCAAGACTTGACAGGGGCTGAAGGATTCACATCCAAGTTCACTCATGTAGTTGTCAGCTGGCCCCAGTTCCTCACTGGCTGCTGTCAGAGGGGATTGGAGTTCCTTGCATGATAGGCTTCTCCACAGGGCAGCTCACAAAGTGGGAGCTGCTTTCCCCAGAGCCAGTGGTGTCCTAGAGAGAAGGCTGAAGAGCTGGAGAGAGCCAAGCTGGGAGCCTCAATGTTCTATAACCGAATATCAGAAGTGGCAGTACATTACTGCTGCCATTTACTATTTGTCACAGAGACCAAAGTATCAAAGTCCACTCCTGGTACAGAGTAGAAGGGGACTATAAAAAGGACTCTGAAAGTATCAGGAGGCCGAGTTCCTTGGGGACTGCCTTGAGGGCTGGCCAGCACAGGCACCATCACCCCAGTTAGGGTGTCTAAACCAGCTCCGTATCCATCCAGATACTTCTTTCATCTGTCTTGTTTGAACGTGAAATGGGAGAGACACTAAGTACATTTTCAAGAAAGCATCAGTGCATTGCCTGAGTGCCTTTTGTGTACTAAATGCAACAGTGGTTTCCATAGAGTTCACTGAAACAATAGAACTTTTTCCCCTCAGGATCTTTAGGATGTGGTTGAGAAAACAGTACAGACACTAGGGTATGGAGAATACCATTTCTCGTGGAACTATACAAATTCAACTCAACCATAGCTTAGGCAAAGAGGGACATTTCCTGGAAGCCTTTTGTGGCTCAGGGAAGGGCAGGGGTGTGGGCACAGCTGGACACAAGGCACAAATCCCACCGGGACTCTTTCCGTCCATCTTCATTCCTGTTGCTCTCTCTGTATTGATTGGCCTCATGCACTCCAACTGGCTTCTTTCACATGGCAGCCAATGAGGCTTCTGGCAGCTCTTGGTCTACGTCTTACAGCTGTGCAGTATGGAAGGTAATGATTGTGTGTAGTTCCAAATTTTAAAGTTTAAGGGGAGGGCTCTGATTGGTCCAGACTGATTCCTGGACCCATCAGTGTGTCTCCATGGCATTGTCCAAGCTCATTAGGTGTCAACCCTGTGACAGACACTGTGGAGGTGCTGGAATTACAAAACCCAAAATAAAACGCAGTTTCTTACTAAAGAGATGGCAGTGATCTGGAGACAGGGGGCAGGAAGCTTAAGAAACTCATCTGTAGGTCTGAAACAATCCTAAATGGAAGATCCTGCTTGCACAACTGCACTGCGTAACAGGGGAGGCAGTCAGAGTGTGGGTGAGCCTGAAGGTTGTGTGAGGCTATGTATCATTTCCATTCCATTTTCTTTCTTTCCTTCTTTCTTTCTTTCTTCCTTTCTTTCTTTCTTTCTTTCTTTTTTTTTTTTTTTGAGATGGAGTCTCGCTCTTTCACCTAGGCTGGAGTACAGTGGGGCGATCTCAGCTCACTGCAACCTCTGCCTCCTGGGTTCAAGTGATTCTCCTGCCTCAGCCTCCAGAGTAGCTGGGATTACAGGTGCGTGCCACCACACCTGGCTAATTTTTTATATTTTTGGTAGACGGGGTTACACCATGTTGGCCAGGCTGGTCTTGAACTCCCGAACTCAGGTGATCCACCCACCTTGGCCTCCCAAAGTGCTGGGATTACAGATGTGAGCCACCATGCCCGGCCTCCATTCCCATTTCGAACTTCAGTTCTTTTCCACTTGTCTTGATTTAGTTGGGTCTACTGGCTGTCGCTGTGCTGCGTCATTAGGATGCCAGTTCTTTGCATAAGAAACCCTTCCTAGGCTGTGTTCTGAGTAGCATGGAGCTTACTGAAATGCACAGGATTTCTAACAAGTCATAATAGTTTCTGACAGGAGCTTTCTTTCAGAGGAAAATGTGAGAAAGCAAGTGGGGTAGAAATGTCTTTGTTTTCACTGAAGTACAGTCAGGATGAATAATTAGGAAATTGATACTGAACTCAGCTGCATTACCTGAGCTGTTAGTCAAAACAAGGTGGATGAGGGTGTGGGTGTGTTGGTGCTTCCAGAAGGCAGGTAGAAGTTCTCAAGTCTTCGAGTCCATGTGTCTGTTAAGGGTTCCATCCAACTGGATGATGAGGGCAGAATTCCTGTTTTCCAAAGTGACACATTAGAGTAAGTGTGTATCTAGCTAGTCAAATGGTGTAATTTTAGGAAAGACATAGGTTTCTAACTCTAAAATAATGCCCTTCGGTAGTGAGTTATGTTCGTGCCACTGTACTGCAGCCTGGGCAACAGAAGGAGACCCTGCCCCACGGACCCCCACCGGAAAATAATGCTCTCAACTCCATGCTCAATATCAAAATGCCTCAGTCAGAGACAAAATATTTTATTTTAAGGTTAAAAAGAGATAGAAATATTTCTGAAAGATTTAAGACACTGGTTTATATTAGAATGTTAATAAATCACATCAAGTGCTTTCTTGGATTTTTTTTTAATTGGGTGAGTCATGTGCATGGTCATTTGCATGTGTGTGTGTGTGTGTGTGTGTGTGTGAATAAGATTAGGGACATGGACATCAAATTCCTAATACCCAATTTTACCTAGAGCTGATTATGATATTAAATTCTCATTCTGCTTCATGCTACATATAATTAATACGTTTGAATGGGAATTCTGTCTGCAAAATAACAATGGAGAGCCAGACATTGGACTCTTGTAGAACACTTATGACTTTGACTATTTATTTTAATAATGTGTCTGGATATTTGCATTCCATAAGGTTAGTTCTCTCACAGCTTAATTCTATTAGATAGGAGCATACAAGTTAACTTTTTTCCCTCTCTAGTTCAGGAACAGAGAAAAGTTCAACATTCCTTTCCCAATGTGATATCTTTCACTAGAGCCTTATCGCCTTCAAATGACAAGGTTTGGCTATAATTCAAATCAGATAAGGCATGTTATTTATTTTAAGGCCCTTTAAGAACACAGCCAATTAGAGCCTGTTGAATGAGATGCACATCACTGAGGTTTCCTAGAAAGGGCTTGGTCATGGGGTTTTGAAGCCCTGTTACAAAGCATGGCAGATTGCCTATTTTTAAAAGGACATTTATTTTTGGAAACCTGTGATCCTCTTGTTAGCCTCAAACTCCCTTGCTTGTAGGTGTTTCAAAGAAATCTGAGCCCTTGCCAGGCTATTTCTATAAAGTCACCTATTTTTCCCCCCCAGAGGTTGCCTGGGAGAAGCAATTAAGTAAAAATAGGTTTAACAAAACTGTTCCATGCTTAATTCAACTGACTTCAAATCAATAGTTTATCAAAGTTCTATTAATGAATTACTTGATTAATTCATTTATTTGGCAAATATTTATTGAGGGCCGACTATAAGCTAAGTATCACAGTTAATGCAGTAGATTTTGTCTCTTCTTATACGGCAATATCCAAATATACAAACACATGTGAACATGAACACACAAATGAACAGCAGATACAGGTAAGAGCCTGGCTGGGTCATTGCCTGAACTGAGAGGGCTAGAGATACTCTCTTTAGGGGAAGCCATTGATATGAGGTCTGCATGGCCAGAAGGAATTAGACCTGTGAAGACCCAGGGTAGTGCATTCAGAGCAGAGAGAAGACTTGGTCCAAAGGCCCCAAGGTGGGAATAAAGTCAGTATGTTGGAAGAATACAAAGAAGGTTCTGCGTGACAGAGCTTGGAGGGAGGGGCTCAGACAGTGGCTCAGAGAAGTGGGCAGGGCCTAGACCATGGATGAGTTTGTAGGCTAGGGGAAGGAGTTTAGATTTGAGTGCAATGAAAAGCCACTGGAGAGTTTTAAGCAGAGAAATGGCAGGGTCTAATTTAAATTTTCTTTGTGGAAAATTGATTATAGGAAATAAGAGTGGGCTGGGCGTGGTGGCTCACGCCTGTAATCCCACCACTTTGGGAGGCCGAGGCAGGCAGGTCACCTGAGGTTAGGAGTTTGAGACCACACTGGCCAACATGGTGAAACCCCATCTCTACTAAAATGCAAAAATTAGCTGGGTGTGGTGGTGCACACCCATAATCCAAGCTACTAGGAAGGCTGAGGCCGGAGAATTGTTTGAACCTGGGAGGTGGAGGTTGCAGCCTGGGCAACAGAGCAAGACTCTGTCTCCGAAAAAAAAAAAAAAAAAGGAAATAAGAGTGGAGATAGGAAGATCAATTAAGAGGGAATTATATTAAATAGTAGGCTAGGGCCAGGATATACGTAGCATAGAGAGTTTGTGGAAAAATCTCACAGTATGGAGGAAGAAAATACACACTTGTGTGCGTATATACATTTATACACAGACACGCAAAGACACACACAGACACGTCTTAGTCCATTTGGGCTGTGATAACCAAATGCCATAAACTGGGTAGCTTGTAAACATCAGACATTTATTTCCCACAGTTCTGGAGGCTGGAGTCCAAGATCAAGGTGCTGGCAGGTTGTGTGTCTGCTGAGGACTTGTTTCCTGATTTCTAGATGGGTCTCCTTGCTGTGTCCTCACCCGATGGAAGAGGTGAGGCAGCTCTCTGGGGTTTCTTGTATCAGGGCACTAATCGCATTCATGACTGCTACACCCTTATAACCTATAATCAACTCCCCAAAGTCCCACTTCTTAAGAAGTATCATCATGCCGGGCACGGTGGCTCATGCCTGTAATCCCAGCACTTTGGGAGGCCGAGGCCAGTGAATCACGAGGTCAGAAGATCGAGATCATCCTGGTCAACATGGTGAAACCCCGTCTCTACTAAAAATACAAAAAAAATTAGTTGGGCATGGTGGCACATGCCTGTAAACCTAGCTACTTGGGAGGCTGAGGCAGGAGAATCACTTGAACCGGGGAGGCGGAGGTTGCAGTGAGCCGGGATCGTGCCACTGCGCTCCAGCCTGGCGACAGAGAGAGACTCTGTCTCAAAAAAAAAAAAAAAAAAAAAAAAAAAAGAAAAAGAAGTATCATCACATTGGGGGTTAGGCTTCAACAGAAATTTTAATTGTTGTGGGGACACAAACTTTCAGACCATAGTGATATATATTCAAACCTTTTCTTTAAAACATTCTATTTATATTTTACAACATACATAATATGTGGATACTATAGTGTATCTATTATTCATATATAAATCCGAATATCTAATGGCGAATTGTATGTGCTCAAAAATAATTTATTGGTGGGGTGTGGCAGCTCACACCTATAATCCCGGTGCTTTGGGAGGCCAAGGTGGGAGGATAGCTTGAGCCCAGGGGTTCAAGATCAGCCTAGCCAACATAGTGAGATCTCATTTGTACAAAATAATAATAATAATAATAATAATAAGGAGGGTGTGGTGGCTCATGCCTGTGGTCTCAGCTACTCTGGAGGCTGAGGTGGGAGGATCGCTTGAACCCAGGAGGTTGGGGCTGCAGGGATTGTACCACTGCACTCTAGTCTGGATGACAGAGTGAGATCCTCTCTCTCTCTCTCTCAAAAGAAAAAAAATGTATATAAATTTATACACACACACATTATATATATCTGTTTCATTGATGTATGTGTGATCAAATGGTTTCGGAAGTCATAGTCTAGGTGTAAGATGATGGTGACTTGGATTTGTTGGTAGTAATAGAAAAGGAGAGAAGCAGATGCATTGGGGATAAGGTTTGAAGGTAAAATTAACAAGACTTGTTGATGGGATGTGCCACACACAGTGTGGGAGCCGTGAGCACACGTATGGCTTAGATGTGGCCCAGCTCTCAGAAAGCCTTGCAGCCTTGTGGTATTTTCTTGCCTGAAGACTGAGGACGTAGCAGTTCTCAAGTTTTGTTTACTTTCACATTCATGATAACTCACAGTTTCCCCAGGGAAAATGATTTTTTCTTCACTTCACAGCCACCTCTTTGCACACTTCTAGGGGCCACCATTTTGCATTACATTGTCTGGAATTGTCCAGACAAACAGTTCAGAGTGATATCCTGAAAAGGTGCTATGTATGTGTCTGTGTGTGGGCATGCATGTTTGTCTGTCTTCAAGAGTCTTTTCTAGTAAAGCGACTCTGCCTTAGGGTTGTGTTCTTTTTCGTTGTTTTCTGGAGGTTGGGGGGGCGTGTCTTTATCTGAGATTCCACAAACAAAGGAATAATTGGAGATTAACCATCTCACTGCACGACTAACAGCTCAGGTCTCAAGGATGAGTAGCAGGTTTCTCCTGAGACTTGGAGCCACAAACGGAAGCTCTCATTTGTTTTTACTAAATATGATTATAATAGAATGTAACCCAACTATGGTGATATAGTTTGGATGTGTGTTACAAATCTCATGTTGAGGTGTAGTCCTCAATATTGGAAGTGGGGCCTTGTGGGAGATGATTGAATTATGGGAGTGGTTTCTCATCAATGGTTTAGCATCAACCTTGGTGCTGTCCTTGCAATAGTAAGTGACTTCTTGCGTGATGTGGCTGTTTATAAGTGTGTGGTACCTCCCCCCTCTATCTCTTCCTCCTGCTCTGGCCATGTGAAGTGCTGGCTCCTCCTTCGCCTTCCGCCATGATTGTAAATTTCCTGAGGCCACCCCAGAAGCTAAGCAAATGCATCATGCTTCTTGTACAGCCTGCAGAGCCATGATTCAATTAAACCTCTTTTATTTATTTATTTTATTTTATTTTTGAGATGTAGTCTTGCTCTGTCACCCTGGCTGGAGTGCAGTGGCACAACCTTGGCTCACTGCAACCTCCACCACCTGGGTTTAAGCAATTCTCCTGCCTCAGCCTCCCAAGTAGCTGGGATTACAGGTCACGCCCAGCTAATTTTTTGTATTTTTAGTAGGGACAGGGTTTCACCATGTTGTCCAGGCTGGTCGCAAACTCCTGACCTTGTGATCCACCCGCCTTGGCCTCCCAAAGTGCTGGGATTACAGGCGTGAGCCACTGTGCCCAGCTCTTTTCTTTATAAATTACCTAGTCTCAGGTGTTTCTTTATAGCAATGTGAGAATGAACTAATACATGTGGTGATTTCTACATATAATCTGTTTTTGTCTTTGCCAGGCTTTATGCCTACCCCCTTTGTTCTTATTCTCCTGACACACTACAAAAAAACCCACTCACACCAAAGGCATTAGTGAGCAATATTAAACTTATTGAAAATGTTGACTTCAGAAGGTGTCTGTTTTTTCCTGAGTTCACTCTCACTGGCCATCCAGAGGCTCTTTTCCTCACCCAGTCCTGAAACCAACTTCACTTCTCTCAGCTTTCTTTTTCATTGCAAATTGCTGCCTCCTTTGGGGGGACACCCTGCTATGGGCTCTTGAAATTATCTTCTAGACAAACCTGATCCCTCACTGAGATGGAATTCGTGCACCAACTTCTACAAAGACAACACTTCCTCCATGTTATCATGATGCAATTACAGTGATCACCACGTGTGAACAATCATAATATTACCATGATTAAAAAGATTTTTGAGTTCCGTATGACTGACCAACAAGTGCACTTTTGGAATATGATCTGTATTTATGTTAGAGACCATCTTTTAACTATGAAAATTATCTACTAAAATTTTTCTAAGAAACAAAAAACTGGGTGTGAGGGCGATCTGGCTGTGACATCTGTCACCCCATTGATCGCTAGAGTTGATTCTGCTGATCTGGCTGGCTAGGCGGGTGTCCCCTTCCTCTGTTACCACTCCACCTGCGTCCCTCCTGAAGCTGCATGCTCAGTCGAAGAGGATGACCATCCCTGATAGAGGAGGACTGGTCTTTGGTCAAGGGCATATGAGTAGCTGCGCTCCCCTGCTAGAACCTCCAAACAAGCTCTCAAGAAACAAAAAACCTATTTCTGATTATGTCAGAGTGTTTTAGATTTTCAGGGAAAAGCGAATACTCAATAAACAGATAAAGTAGGCTATGTCGTTATTATTTTTATTCTAGGAAGGAGACTCACATTCTATTAGGTTAGATATTAGGTTAGAACATTTTTTTTTTTTTTTTTTTTGAGACAGAATCTCACTCATTTTGCCCAGGCTGGAGTGCAATGGTGCCATCTTGGCTCACCACAACCTCCGCCTCCCAGATTCAAGTGATTCTCCTGCCTCAGCCTCCTGAGTAGCTGGGACTACAGGCATATGCCACCACGCCAGACTAATTTTGTATTTTTAGTAGAGATGGGGTTTCTCCATGTTAGTCAGGCTGGTCTCGAACTCCTGATCTCAGGTGATCGGCCCGCCTCGGCCTCCCAAACTGCTGGGATTACAGGCATGAGCCACTGTGCCCAGCGGTTAGAACCATTTTAAAGAAAAACATGGCCAGGCACAGTGGCTTATGCCTGTAATCCCAGCACTTTGGGAAGCTGAGGCGGGTGGATCATTTGAGGTCAGGAATTTGTAACCAGCCTGGGCAACATGGCGAAACCCTGTCTCTACTAAAAATACAAAAATTACCAGGCCATGATGGCAGGGGCCTGTAATCCCAGCTACTTGGGAGGCTGAGGCAAGAGAATCGCTTGAACTCGGGAAGCAGAGGTTGTAGTGAGCTGAGATCGCACCACTGCACTCCAGCCTAGGCGACAGGGCGAGACCCCGTCTCCAAAAAAAAAAAAAAAAGAGAAAAACATAAAGTCGCTGTTTTCTGATAAAGAGGCATGAGAGGAACTACTCTGCCATTTTGTAGCTGCTGTTGTTGTTGAGTGGAAACTAAGGCTTGGGGTCTGGGTTTTGGTCTTGAATGTTTGTTTGCAAAGCATAGAAGACTCCTGTACTCTAACAAGTGAAAATAACGTAAGAATATTGAACATATGCTCACAAAATGATGCAATTAATTCACACTTGGTGAATTGATGGTTAGAGGCTAAGCAGAGAACGTGTCACTTCACTTGACAAATGCTGTTTTGTTTGTAGCTTGATTATAAGAACCACAAAAGCATGTCATAGTGTAGTTTGAGTGAAAGGATGAAAATATAAATAGAACATTTAAAATCATCAGTTGTTGTGCAATTGTCATTCTTTCTGACTGCCTGATGCATTTTGAACACTCTTAAGATATCTGGAGAATTCCACCTCTATGTTCAGTCTTAGTGGCTTAAAAAGCACAAACTTATTATCTTAGAGTTTTGGTGATCAGAAGTCCGAACAGGTCTCTCTGGGATAAAGTCAAGGTGACAGCAGGCTGCGTTCCTTCTGGAGGCTCTAGAATTGGTCTCTTTGCTTTTTTCAGCTTCTAGAAACTGCCTGTATTCCTTAGGTCATGGCCATGTTTATCTTCAAAGCTAGTAGCATACAGTCTTCCGATCTCTCTGCCCTCTGCTTCTCTGTCACCTCTCCTCCTCTCCCCCACCTGCCTTCCTCCCATAAGGAACCCCTGTGATTAGACAAGGCACACCTGGATAATCCAAGATAATTTTCCCACCTCAAGTTCCTCAGTCACATCTGCAAACTCCTCTTTGCCATGTAAGGTAGTATATTACCAGTTTCTGGGGTCAGCACATGGATCTCTTTGGGGGCTGTTTTCTGTGTACCACACCCCGCATTCAATTTCATACCCAGAAACTCACTTTCCCAGCCTCCTTTGCATGGGCTATGGTCAGCATGAGTGAGTCACTCACCTCACGGGACAAACTTAAGGGGGCGCCAAAAAATGCAGCAATCAAGATAAATAACTTTTTTTTTTTTTTTGAGACAGAGTCTTGCTCTGTCACCCAAGGTGGAGTGCAGTGGCACCATCTCGGCTCACTGCAACCTCTGCCTCCTGGGTTCAAGTGATTCTCATACCTCTGCCTTCAGCTGAGGAGCTGGGATTACAGGCACATGCCATCACACCCAGTTAATTTTTGTATTTTTGGTAGAGACGGGATTGCGCCATGTTGGCCAGGCTGGTCTCAAACTCCTGACCTCAGGTGATCTGCCTGCCTTGGCCTCCCAAAATGCTGGGATTACAGGCCTGAGCCACTGTACCCAGCCTAAGATAAATAAAATTTTAATGCAATATTTCAAAAAATTCAAAAAATCTATGTTGGTTAACATTTTAAAACAAAGACAGCATTACAGATTTTCCCTTTTGACTTTGGCTTCAATGTGGCCAAGTATGGCGGTATCCTTTGCAACTAAACAAAGCATGTGACCCAGACTGCATAGATGAGGTGCACTTGTGGTAGGCTTTAACTTAGAGCAAGCAAAAGAAGCAGGGGCCTGGCACACAGCATTCATGCCAGCTTGTTTGGGAAGCTCATGGCTGAGAGCAGAAGTGGAAAGCATGAGGCCTCAGAGACGTGAGCTGCTTGCCAGGGCCCTTGCTCTGGGACAATGTCAGTGGCTTGTGGGCAGTAGGTTGGTGAAACTCAGGTTTTGTTCCTCGTCACACTGCCTATAAACCCATTCTCTGATCAATCAGGAGATTCTGAGAGTTACTTGTTACCCTTTATGAAACCTCTTTTCTGCTTAAATAACCAATCTACTGTTTTTTGTAACTACCAGCCCTGAATAATGTAAATCAGTAAGGACCATCTGAGTTGGTTGGCACAGGCAAGACAAAGCCACAGGTGCAGATCAATGTTAAAGAGCATCACGCTGGGTCCTTAATCAAGGAAATAAAGCACACATGCCTAATTTAAAAACTCACCCTTGTTGGGCATGGTGGCTCACGTCTGTAATCCCAACACTTTGGGAGGCCGAGGTGGGTGTATCATTTGAGGTCAGGAGTTCGAGATCAGCCTGGCCAACACGGTGAAACCCCGTCTCTACTAAAAATACAAAAAATTAGCAGGGGTGGTGGCACACACCTGTAATCCTAGCTACTTGGGAGGCTGAGGCAGGAGAATCGCTTGAGCCTGGGAGGCGGAGGTTGCAGTGAGCCAAGATCATGCCATTGCACTCCAGCCTGAGTGACAGAGCGAGACTTTGTCTCAAAAAAACTCAAAACAAGAACAACAACAAAAACCTCACCCTGTTCTCTGGAATCTAGAAAGAAAATCTTTACTTCTCAGTTCCTCACCTGGATACTTCACCAGTTCTAAATTAGTAGCTTATTTAGGGCTTTGTTAGTAATAAGAAGATAATGACTTTATCTTTGCACATTGAATAACAAATCAATTCCTGTTGGAATCATAGGTGCTGGAAGATGTTTCTGATGATATGAGGCTTGGTGCTCTCTCTCTCTCTGAGTATTCTGAGAGGGGCAGAATTGTTTGTGATTCCATATTTCAGGATTTCCAGGCCTTATATTCTGGCTCTTAATTTAGCTGATTTTTCTGTGGAGGGTTAAAGATGGCATTGCGACAGTTTGCTCCAAAATTCTCACGAGATATCTGGCTTGTATAGCTCCTTTCTTTAAGATATTTCTTGTACAGATCCTTTCTTGGAGAGATTTCTTGTCTTTTTGTCCAAGCCTATTTAATTAAATTGACTATGTATTAGAATCAATTATGCATTTGAAAAATAATTTTCCCCCAATCCCTCAATAACTCTGATTATTATTATTGAATCGCAAATCTGTGTCTAGCAGAAAATAACAGATACAAATAAGCAAATGTTGAGATTAATAATGAAGGGAGCTTAAGTGAAGTAGGCTGTCAGCTTAGTTAGGACAGCATCCTGTGACATTTTGGCAACCTCGAGATCTGTGAAAATTAGCTAAAAATGGCTGTTGGGCTCCAGGTGTTAGCAGACTCATTTTTACTGAACTGAAATCATAGATTTTTACATGCAAAACCAAGGGTCCTATAGCAGTTCTTCTGTGCTAATTTTTTCCTACCCTTTACTTCTTTCTAACTCCTTCAACTGTGTTACCAAAGTTTAAAGTGGTTTATGGAAGGTTGACAAGTAGGATGATATAATCAATGACTGTGGCCAAATCAACGCCCTTCCACACTGATGTGAGAAATACTCTTTTATTCCTTTCAAGCGAAACTAACACGTTTATATATTGGGTATTGACAAAATGCCCAATACTGTCATAGGTATTACCAGAGATAAAAGTAAAAGCTCCGAGGCTTGCCTTCTAGACACGTAAAATATAACTGGAGAGTGCAAATTTGTATTTAAGAAAAAAATACAGAGTAAGATATGACAGTGTGAAATTAGGTGAAAATTGTGGGGTGCTGACTACCATATGTAATTTAGGAATTCAGACAAAAGACAGATAAATGCTGGCCAGAGGGAACCATCTAGGACAGTTTTCTTTCCCTCCCTCCCTTCCTTCCTTCCTTCCTTCCTTCCTTCCTTCCTTCCTTCCTTCCTTCCTTCCTTCCCTCCTTCCTCCCTCTCTCCCTCCCTCCCTCCTTTCTTTCTTCTTTCTTTCTTTCTTTCTTTCTTTCTTTCTTTCTTTCTTTCTTTCTTTCTTTCTTTCTTTCTTTCTTTCTTTGTCTTCCCTCCCTCCCTCTTTCTTCCTTTCTCTCTTTCCTTCCTTCCTTCTTTCCCTTTCTTTCTTTCTTTCTTTCTTTCTTTCTTTCTTTCTTTCTTTCTTTCTCCTTCCTTCCTTCCTTCCTTTCTTTCTTTCTTCCTTTCTTTCTTTCCTTCCTTCCTTCTTTCCCTTTCTTTCTTTCTTTCTTTCTTTCTTTCTTTCTTTCTTTCTTTCTTTCTTTCTTTCTTTCTTTCTTTCTCCTTCCTTCCTTCCTTCCTTCCTTCCTTCCTTCCTTCCTTCCTTCCTTCCTTTCTTTCTTCCTTTCTTTCTTTCTCTTTTTTTTGACAACGTCTCATTCTGTCACCCAGGCTGGAGTGCAATGGCACAAACTTGGCTTATTGTGCCTTAACCTCCTGGGCTCAAGAGATCCTCCTGCCTCAGCCTCTTATGTAGCTGGGACCACAGGCATGCACCACCATGCCTGACTACTTTTTAAATTTTTTGTAGGATGGGGTCTCACTTTGTTGCCCAGGCTGGTCTTGAACTCCTGGGCTTACATGATCCGAAGAGAGCTTTCTTGAGGGAAGAAGGCCTGTGTAGCCTTCTTTCCCACCAGGTAAACCTTAGAATTTAGAATATGAATTAAAGAATATAAATTCAAGTCGTATTTAATTGAGAATATGAATTAAAGAATAAATACGCTAAGAAGTAGCTGGTTCTCAGCTTAGATTAAGTCAGGAAACGAAAAAGAAAAAACACTTAAGATATTTCCAGCAAAGAGGTATTTAATATGGAGAATTAGATTATAATTTACATTAGATTTAGATTAGATTTAGATTTACAACAGAATTAAATTACAATTGTTAGAAGGGTTGGAGGAGTGGAAAGGAGAGTGTGGTTTTCAGAGGTCAGGAGCTACAGAAACCTGCTTCCAACTGCTTAGATACCACTAAGGCTTCAAAAGGAAAGATGTGTACTCTCCTTCTACCTTCTAGCCTTGCACAAGAGCCTCCTGTTGGCAGATCCTCGGCTGGAACCAAGCCGGCATGGGCGTCTGTGAAATGTGGTCTCCATACTTCTAGCCCCTGTGAAGAATCAATAGGCAATATCTAGCTCAGGACTGGTAGGACACACGTGATGTTTTAGAAGGATTTTTCTGCTAGTGACCAAAGTCCTATTTCCCTAAGAATGCTTTTTCTTTTCTCTTCTAACCCATTCTGTATCCCATTGCCACTGCTTTTGGGTATGTTTTTGTCTTGTTGATTTGTATCATATTAACACTTTATGCTTGCTTTACATATATTGGTTTTATTTCCCTAACTGGATTTTTTTTTTTCTAACTAGATTTTTAAAGATTGGGAGCAGGCTGGATGCAGTAGCTCACCCCTGTAATTCCAGTACTTTGGGAGTCCGAGGAGGGAGGATTCCTTGAGCCCAGGAGTTTGAGACCAGCCTGGGCAACATAGTGGGACCTCGTCTCTATTTTTATTTTTTTAATTAAAAAAATTAGAAGCCGAACTTCATATATTAGCAAATAATAATCTGTGCACACAAATAACAAGACACTGTTCAGGATGCTGAAGGCAGAGCAATGACCAAAACAATCTTAATCTTACTACAGCTTCCATTCCAGCAAGGGAAACTGAGAATAAACAGCAAATGCATATGTAATATCACATGGAGAAAAATGCTCTGGAGAAAAAAAGAAAGTATTATAAAGTGATAGTCAAGGACAGTGGTGGGTGTGGCAGGGGGCTACTTCATAAATAATGGTCAGGAAAGGATGCTCTGATAAGAGGAGGGTAGGATATGAGAGAGAGGGAACCATGTGTGTTTCTAGGGAGAGGTTACCAAGCAGACAAATGAGGAAATATGGAGTGAGGTGGGAGGTCGCACAGCACATTTGAGAAACGGCCAGAAGTCCAATGAGGATGGAAAGGAGAGAGCAAGGGGAAGTGGTAAAAAAATAAGATGACAGAAGGGGAAAGACCATATGCTGCTTATATCTTACTTCTTCTGTATCCTTCCTAGAGTTGGCCTTCTTTTGGGAAGGTAGCCATGTTTCACTCCAATCTTCAAACCAAACACCCACCATCTTAAGCATTATCATTTTCCCTTCTGTATTTTATTTTGTGTCTTCTCTCCGATGTGGCTCTGTAGCTACATTTATTTTTTCTTTTATTAAATTGCGAAGACTGCTTGCTGGAATGATGTATAGATTGGTTATTCCTGTAGGCAGGTTGCCCTAGCAACGGGAAAATCTTACCCATTTCAGCAAATTTTATCAATAAAGCAGTCTAACCAGAGACTAATGTTCACATAATTAAATGTCTGCTGTACTTTTCCTCTGTTCCTTAACCATGGTAATTTTCAGATTGTTAATTAGCCGAGTGCCAATTGATTGAATGGCTCCACAGGAGTGGAAACTAAGAAAGCATAATAACAGAATGATCCTAAGCATCACAGGTGACAGCCCCAAATCACCCTCTTACTTTGGTTTCCAAGTTAACCACAGCAAATCTTTATCCTTTCCAGGAAGAGGCATACAGTTTCCACGCTGAACACCTGGAATCCATTTAGACTGGCCAGTGTCCACTACCTAAAAAGCCTTGAGTGCTAAGGAAGCAGTGTTTGGAAGGAGAACAGAGTGTATCCAGTCATGCCAACTGCAGTCTAAGAATGATCAGTGAAGTGGCTCCCTGAAGGGGCAAAGTGAAATAAATGCATGCCAGCCGGGCACGGTGGCTCACACCTGTAATCCCAGCACTTTGGGAGGCCGAGGTGGAAGGATCACTTTCGCCCAGGAGTTTGAGGCCGGCCTAGGCAATATAGTGAGACTCCGTCTCTACCAAAAAACAAAACAAAACAAAACAAACAAACAAAAACCCCCAAAATTAGCCGGTTGTGGTGGTGCATGACCGTAGTCCCTGCTACTCAGGAGGCTGAGGCAGGAGGATTGCATGAGCCTGGAAGGTTGACGCTGCAGTGAGCCGAGATTGAGCCACTGCACTCCAGCCTGGGTGACAGAGTGTCGCGTCACACGCAAACACAAAATACATGCCATTCCTCTCAGGTTAAACCTTAAGGTGACCTCAGGTTCAAATGATAATAGTGGTTACACTGAATATGTGGTCACATATTTGTTAGAAAACATAAACTTTTAAGTATAACCCCCTCTATAAGATCATATATCCAATTCATTCATAACAGAGTTGCTCAATATGTCCACTTTCTTGCATTCATAAAATGCAATATGTACATTTTTCTGATCTTGTCTGCGTTTGTGATTTTAAAAAAATCCTTCAGAAAAGATGATATCATGATCTACTGTGGCTATAAATGGCATGAATATAGAATCATCTTCATTTTCTTTTGGGGGAAGTTTTCTTTGAAACACAACCCAAGTCTTTCTAGGTTCTGTGTCATGCATAGATATCTAATTTGGCATGAAGGATTCTGTGAAATGATTGTTTTGGCTTGCCACTCAATAATAATGTAACCTCCTTATTCCGAGGGATGTAGTTCACTACAATGGGAAGGGGTATATATAGGTATTGGAGAGAGACTCCTGTCTCTTCACTTTTTTTTTTTTTGGTACCAAATTTCTTTATGTGAAGGAATGGTACAAATCAAAAAACTTAAGTGGATGTTTTGGTACAACTTATAGAAAAGGTAAAGGAAACTCCAACATGCATGCACTGCCTTGGTGACCAGGGAAGTCACCCCACGGCTATGGGGAAATTAGCCTGAGGCTTAGCTTTCATTATCACTGTCTCCCAGGGTGTGCTTGTCAAAGAGATATTCTGCCAAGCCAGATTCGGGTGCTCCCATCTTGCGCAAGTTGGTCATGTGGTCACCCAATTCTTTGATGGCTTTGACCTGCTCATTCAGGTAATGTGTCTCAATGAAGTCACACAAATGGGGGTCATTTTTGTCAGTGGCCAGTTTGTGGAGTTCCAGTAGTGACTGATTCACATTTTTTTCCAAATGTAATGCACACTCCATCGCATTCAGCCCGCTCTCCCAGTCATCACAGTCCGGTTTCTTGATATCCTAAAGGAAGATTCGGCCACCTCCTTGGTTCTGCAGCTTCATCAGTTTCTCAGCATGTTCCCTCTCCTCATGAGATTGGTGAAGAAAGTATTTGGCAAAGTTCTTCAAAGCCACATCATCGCGGTCAAAGTAGTAAGACATGGACAGGTAAACGCAGGAGGCGTAGAGCTCCAGGTTGATCTGGCGGTTGATGGCGGCCTTTAGTCCTGGTGGTAGTCCTGGCGCACCTGCGAGGTGGACGCGGTCGTCATGGCGGCGACTAAGGAGAGGCGGCGGCGGCGGCGGCGGTGGTGACTGCGCAGCGCTGGAGCGGCGGCGGGGGCCTTGGGGCAGTCCGAGGGCGCGGTGAGGAGGTGACGGAGGGCTGGCTATGGGCAGCCGGCCGGGGTGGGGGACGAGCGCCGGGTTCCGTCCAAGCACTGTTGAAGCAGGAAACCCCGACGACTCTCGTGGAAGAACGTCCATCTCTCCACTTTTAAGCTAAGTTGAAGCAGTCTGTTATCCTCACTGATACTCACTTCCATCACCACTATTTTCCCCACTGTAAAATGACTAAAATACCATCCACCACTCCTGCTCTGAGAATTAAAAGATAACCTACACAGAGCCTGGCACATAGGAAGCATTCAGTGAACTTTTTTTCCTTTTCCTTCTCTTGTCCTTAAAAATATACAACATGAAATTAAATAGGATGTAGCCACACTATTGAAATAAATTTTCTTGTAGCAAATCTTATCTGTCTTATTTATCTATTTATTTATTTATTATTTATTTTGAGATGGAGTTTTGCTCTTGTTGCCCAGGCTGGAGTGCAATGGCACAATCTTGGCTCACTGCAACCTCCACCTCTTGGATTCCAGCGATTCTCCTGCCTCAGCTTTCCGAATGGCTGGGATTACAGGCACGCTCCATGACGCCCGGCTAATTTTTGTATTTTTAGTAGAGATGGGGTTTCACCGTATTGGTCAGGCTGGTCAGGAACTTTTGACCTCAGGTGATCCACCTGCCTCGGCCTCCCGAAGTGCTGGGGTTACAGGCGTGAGCCACCGCGCCTGGCCATCTGTTTTATTTTTATAAAAATAAACATAAATGTAAGTGAAATGTAAGTGTAATAAATAAGTGTAAGTGTAATAAATAAATGTAAGTGAAAAGAGTGACTAAAAACACAAATGCCAAAAGCAATTCCATAGAAAGACTTCAATTTTCTATCACTTTATCCATAAAGGTACCAAATATATATTTCAAAAGATTACTCTCCTTTTGATAAAATAACTGCAAACCATTGTTTCATGTAAAAATATTAACACATTTCTTGGTATCATCCAATAACTATTCAGTATCATTATGTTTTGCAATTTATTTTTATAATCAGATTCCAAATAAAAGATACATATATTTTGAAAAAATAAACTTAAGATGATCTCATACCATTGAAATAAGTTATTTAGTTACTGGTAAAACAAGCTCATATGGTTTGGCTGTGTCCCCACCCAAATCTCACCTTGAATTGTAATAATCCCCACATGTCAAGGGCGAGGCCAGGTGGAGATAATTGAATCATGGGGGCAGGTTTTCCCTGTGCCATTCTGGTGACAGTGAATAAGTCTCAAGAGAACTGATGGTTTTATAAAAGGGAGTTCCCCAACAAGCTCTCTTGCCCGCTTCCATGTAAGACACATCTTTGCTTCCCCTTTGCCTTCCATCATGATTGTGAGGCCTCTCCAGCCATGTGGAACTGTGAGTCCATTAAACCTCTTTCCTTTATAAATTACCCAGTCTAGGTTATGTCTTTATTAGTAGAGTGAGAACAGACCAACACACAGGTATATAAAAGATTTTTTTGTTACAATAAGTTGTATCTCTTGTCTAAAATATTTATAAGCAAACCAAAAAAAAAAAAAAAAAAGCTTGCATTAGTCAGTGAGTCAATGTTCCCAGAGAAACAGTACAAACACTGTATTAGTCCATTTTCATGCTGCTGTATAAGATCTCATGAGACTGACTCACTGTCATGAGAACAGCACAGGAAACACTTGCCCCCATGACTCAATCACCTCCCAATGGCTCCCTCTCACAACACAGTGGGAATTCAAGATGAGATTTGAGTGGGGACATAGCCAAACCATATCACACATGCATACATATGCACACACATATACATATATACATGTGTACATACATTTATCTATTGATTGATTGACTGGAATTGGCTTACATGATTCTGGAGAGTGACAACTCCAAAATTGGTAGGGCAGACTGGTAGGAAATTTAGCTAAGAGAAACCTCAGTCTTTGCTTTTAAGGCCTCCAACTGATCAGATGAGGCCCATCACATCATGAAAGGTATTGTGTTTTACTAAAAGTCTACTGATTTCCATGTTAACCAGATCCATAAATACCTTGACAGCAACATCTAGACTAGTGTTTAACCAAACAACTGGGCACCGTAGCCTAGCCAAGTTGACAGGAAAATTAACTGTCACAAAGCTCAAAACAAGAGATTTGATATTTTGATAGTTCTGGTTTTCTAATGGTAGTTTCTTTTTTAAAATGTAAAGGGACAAAAAAGAAGTGAAACCAGGATGTAAAAGAAGTATGGCCACTAGGATAAAAGTGATTCCGCTCATAATAGCAACTTCCTTGTCCTTCATCTTTTTCATTTCCTTAATGATAGCTCTTTTATATGATAAAGCTTTAAGGAAGCTGGGTAGAATATTCATGAGGTGGCTTCATAGTTATTTTATATAATACTGTCAAGATAAAAGAGTAATCATGGCTGGGCGTGGTGACTCATGCCTGTAATCCCAGGACTTTGGGAGGCCAAGGTGGGTGGATCACTTGAGGCCAGGAGTGCGAGGCCAGCCTGGCCAACATGGCGAAACCCCATCTCTACTAAAAATACAAAAATTAGCTGGATGTGGTGGCTCACACCTGTAATCCCAGTTACTCGGGAGGCAGAGGCAGGAGACTCGCTTGAGCCTGGGAGGTGGAGGTTGCAGTAAGCCAAGATGTTGCCACTAGACGCCAGCCTGGTTGACAGCAAGACTCTGTCTCAAAAAAAAAAAAAAAAAAAAAGGATTTAAAAAGAAAAAGAAAAAAAAGTAATCACCTTGACAACAGAAAACTATTACATATCCTGGGCAAAATTAAAATTTGTATAATTTGAGACCTCATTCCCTAAGATAACATTGTTTCTTTAATGTGGTATGGTTTTCATTTATTTTATTTTAGGTTCAGGGGTACATATTCAGGTTTGTTACATAGGTAAATTCATGTTGCAGAGGTTTAATGTACAGATTATTTTGCCACCTAGGTAATAAGCATAGTACCCAATAGGGAGTTTTTCGATCCTCACCCTCCCCCGACCCTCCACCATCAAGTAGACTCTGGTGTTTGTGTTCCCCTTTTTGTGTCCATATGTATTCAATGTTTAGCTCTCACTTATAAGTGAGAACATGCAATATTTAGCTTTCTGTTCCTGCGTTAGTTTGCTTAGGACAATGGCCTCCAGCTCTATCCATGTTGCTGCAAAGGACATGATCTCATCCCTTTTCATGGCTGTATAGTATTCCATGGCATGTGTGTACCACGTTTTAAAAATCCAGTCTACCACTGAGCATTGAGGTTGATTCTTTTTCTTTGCTATTATGAGTAGTGCTGCAATGAACATATGTGTATGTGTGTCTTTGTGGTAGAATGTTTTCTATTCCTCTGGGTGTACACCCAATAATGGGATTGCTGGGTGGAATGGTAGTTCTGTTTTAAGTTCTTTAAGAAATCGCCAGAGTGCTTTCCACAATGGCTGAACTAATTTACATTCCCACCAGCAGTGTATAAGCATTCCCTTTTCTTCACAACCTGGGTAGCATCTGTTATTTTTTTACTTTTTAGTAATGGCATGGTTTTCTTAAGACAAATGATTTTTGTTTTGATAGCACAAGTGTACAGAGGCCTAAAATCAATGAATTAATTGGTGTTGGGTTTTGGCCTTACAGAGATGTCTCTCTTCAGCTTGTGTGGTTGTAGCATATGCATGTTTATGCAATTTTCCATGACTGTCAGTTTATCTCATTAGATGATCTTCTCTTGCACAAAAGGAGCTATGCCTTCAATATCTTTGCAACATCGTCCCAATCTGATTTAGACTTTGCTGATATTGGAACTACATTCTGTATTCATAAGGACTGCCACACTGTGATAGTCAACTTTGATGTTGAGTTTATGTGTCACTTTTGCTAGGCTATCGTATTAAGTTATTTAATCAAACATTAATCTAGAGGTTGCTGTGAGAGTCTTTTGTAGATGTGGTTAATATCTGCAATCAACTGACTTTAAGTGAAAGAGATTAGCCTTGATAATACAGGTGGGCCTCAACCAATCCATTGAAGGCCTGAGAGCAAAAACTGAGGCTTCTTGGGGGGAAGAAGAAACTTTGCCCCAAGACTATAAAGTAGAAATCTTGGTAGGGTTTCTATCCTGTCCCCCGCCCTAAGTATTTCAGTCCTGCCAACTCCCACAGTCACACAAGACAATTCCTTGAAGTAATTCTCTGAAAAATGTGTACATATACATTTATATGTATATGTATTTATATTCACACACACACACACACACACACATCCTCTTAATTTTTTCTCTAAAGAACCTTGAATGATACTAACACTAATACTGCTTTTGTTTGACTCATCTGTTTGCATTATTGAACTTGAAATATGTCTGTTAAAAATCAGCTATCTTTATGAAATTGCTTAGTCCGACGGACATAAGAAATCATCTAGGCCATGCTACTGTGGACGTATTTGTATTTCAAACAGTCTGGGAATGGTTGGTGGTTTGGAAAACGTTTTGCATGTTACATTAAATGTAAGGTTTATTGACTGAAACGGTACCATCTTATAACACTAATTCATTTGGCTGTGGGATTCAACTTTGAAAGTATTAATTGGCAAATATTCCTAGGATTGAGCTTCTAGTAATATAATTAGATGAATGAAAGTACCTAAAATCATGACCAACTTCAAATTATATATATAGTTTTATATATATGATAGATATATCTGTATATATATCTGTGTATATCTCTCTATATATATCTTTATCTCTCTATCTATCTGCAAATGAAAGCATACATGAACACAGGGGTGTGGGAATTGAGAGCATTTAATCATGACTGATGGGTGAAGTTCAAAGCATGTGGTAAAGATATCTGCACAAAATTTCAGTACCTTAAACAAGGATGCCAGAAACTCCGCTTGGTTTAAAAACAAACACTAGCTGGAGGATGTGGTTTAGTTTTCTGATAAGGATACAAAAACGGAGAATAGCATGGATGTTTAGGGTATGGACCGATTCATACACCTCCTCATAATTGCGGCCAAGAGAAATCTGCTTGAGACAAGGCTGGATGTGGAGTTCATTGTTAGCATTTTTCCAGAAAGTCAGCCACAAATATGTAGGCTTTGGAAACTCAACCTGGAGCCACTTTGTAACAGAGAACAGAAAATTGGCAACAACTGTTTTTTGAAAGTGAATTTTCTGTGTGCGTGTTAAAACATGTGGTTTTACAAATGATCACGAGTATCACCAAACCCACAGTTTTATTACTCACATAAAGTTTTCTTCTGCTTTCTTGAGTTAACCAATGGAATTGGAGGAGTCTGACATATGAGTATTTATAAAAAGTTGGGAAAGCGATGTCAGGAAGTACAGGATTAGAGAGGATGATTTCTGGGTAACTTGCACTGAGCAAAGCGTGACCACTCCTTTCTGCTGATGCTGCTTTTTTGAAGGTCATAATCTCTCTCCTCATTGTCAAGTCCAGTGATTTTGAATCTCCCCTTTTTCTCCAGGGCTTCTGCTGGAGCTGCTCCTCCAGCATGCTGCTTTCTGACATCACTTTTCTCTGGCCAGTTGTTCTTCTGGTCTGCGGATTTCTCCTCTTTCTCACAGGCTAGGTTGCTCGAACTTTCTTTTTTACAGAATGAAATTTAAGAGCCCCTAAGAATAAAATCATTTGGGGGAAGGATTATTTCATCACTGGGAAAACAAGTTTTCTAGTCTCAACTTTTCCTACCCTCTGCTATCCTTCTTCCTTACCCTTTGTAAAGAAAAGAATTTTTCAATCACAACAAAGCATGCTAGGAATCCTTCAGAATTAACCAGAGAAAGGTATTTCTTGGGTTGTGACTACTTCACTAAGAAAAGTCTAAAAGACCCCTGGTGTTTCCTGAGATAGATGGGTACCCCAGCTCCAAGGAGCTGGCTTCAGCATGGAACCAGGGACATGGGTCCCGGAGGCCCCAGCTGGCAGCACGTGTTGGGAGAAACAGGGCAGGAGAAACTGGGCCTCGGCAAGGGTAGAACAGAAGGGAGGAAAGACAGGGAATGAGATGGACACGGGTACACTTCCCGCAGCCCAGGAGAGCCCCACTGTGCAGGGACAAAAGGTGCCCTTGGGAAAAGTATAGACGTGTTTTCACAGTTCCTTCTTGTGTTGCGTGTTTGTGAAGTATGCATGTCTGCCAGATTTTCTCCTAGAGAGGACTGTGCCTGCCTACTCTTCCTGCCATCGCAAGGCCGCTAGAGATCTCACCTGTGAGACCAGGCAGCACAAGGTCTGGACTGTCGGATGCACTTGAGATGCAGCAGTTGCTGTAATCTCTCTTCTGTCATTTCACCAAAGCATCACACCCACATCCCTAACTACCTTCTGAAGCAGCATCCTTGTCTGGGGTAAATACTAGGGGTCCGTCATATCATGCCAAGATTAAGGACGCGGACACATGCAGGTGGGTTAGGGAGCAGAAAGTTTAGTAGGCAGATGAAAGGAGAGAGGAGAGCAGCTCTTTCTCTTGTGAGAGAGGCGTCTGAAAGGGAAAAGCCAGCCTGCAGGGGACCACTGCAGATTTATAGGTAGGCTTGAGGAGGCGGTGTCTGATTTACATACGGCCCACAGATTGGTTTGACCAGGTGTGACATTTACACCCTAATCTTATTATGCAAATGGGCTTTCCCTTTGGCCAGAGCCATCTTGTCTGCTCCTTACTGTACATGTGGCTGGCAAAGAGAAGGGCCAATGGAACTGCCATTTTGATCATGCCTAGTCACAGGTAGCCTTTTCCTATTGGCACAGTTGCTGGCATTCACCTGTGCAAACTTCCAGCTTGCCTGTCTATGTCTGCAGCTTCATTTTACAGGCTGCCTTTGTTAGAAAAGAAAATGATTTAGGGGCTGCTTTTCATTAAAAGGAAAACCTTACCAAGGACCCCTGTACCCTCATTATCTGGCTAAGTACTTTCTTCTGAATTCCTATATCATTTCCAGAGGTATCACTTAGATCTCTCAGTGCCTGGACGAACCCAAACTGCCCAAACTGCATTCTTCCTTCTCTCAATATTTTGTCTTATGTTCCTCATTCTCAAAAATATCATTATTTTCCCGATCAAAGGCTTGAAAATTTAGAGTTTTCTTCGACTCTTCTTTGCATCTGATAACTCATATTTGGCCTACTGTAAATTCTGTGGCTTGTTGGCTTGTGATTCTTAGTTTGTATCTGCGCTCTTTACAACTAACTTTGTGAATGTCCTTATTCAAGGCTTGTTTACCTTGTGTGACAGCCTTTCAATTGGCTTCTTCCTCTTCCCTCTCTATCCCAAGCTGAAGACGTTATGTAGACACTTTTTTTTTTTTAGAAGGAGTCTTGCTGGCCGGGCGCGGTGGCTCACGCCTGTAATCCCAGCACTTTGGGAGGCCGAGGCGGGTGGATCACGAGGTCAGGAGATCGAGACCATCTTGGCTAACACGGTGAAACCCCATCTCTACTAAAAATACAAAAAAATTAGCCGGGCGTGGTGGCGGGCACCTGTAGTCCCAGCTACTTGGGAGGCTGAGGCAGGAGAATGGCGTGAACCCAGGAGGCGGAGCTTGCAGTGAGCCGAGATCGCGCCACTGCACTCCACCCTGGGCGACAGTGCGAGACTCTGTCTCAAAAAAAAAAGAAAACAAACAAACAAACAAACAAACAAAAAAAAAAGAAGGAGTCTTGCTGTGTTGCCCAGACTGTAGTACAGTGGCACGATCTCGGCTCACTGCAACCTCCACCTCCTGGGTTCAAGCAATTTTCCTGCCTCAGCCTCCTGAGTAGCTGGGACTACAGGCAGGAGCCACCACGCCTGGCTAATTTTTGTATTTTTAGTAGAGACAGTGTTTTACCATGTTGGCCAAGCTGGTCTTGAACTCCTTGTCTCACGCATCCGTGTGAAGACCACCAACAGGCTTTGTGTGAGCAACAAGGCCGTTTATTTCACCTAGGTGCAGGCAGGCTGAGTCTGAAAAAGGAGTCCACAAAGGGTGATGGGATTATCATGAGTTCCTATAGGTTTTGGGATAGGCGGTGGAGTTAGGAGCAATGTTTTGCGGGCAAGGGGTGAATCTCACAAAGTACATTCTCAAGGGTGGGGAGAATTACAAAGAAGCTTCTTAAAGATGGGGGAGATCACAAAGTACATTGATCAGTTACGGTGGGGCAGAAACAAATTACAATGGTGGAATGTTATCAGTTAAGGCTATTTTCTTTTTCTTTTTTTTATTTTCACTTCTTTTGTGGATCTTCAGTTGCTTCAGGCCATCTGGATGTATACGTTCAGGTCACGGGGATATGATGGCTTCGCTTGGGCTCAGAGGCCTGACACTCTTGACCTCAAGTGATCCGCCTGCCTTGGCTTCCCAAAGTGTTCTAATCACAGGCGTGAGCCACCACTGCCTGGCCTATACTTTTTTTTTTTTTTTTTTTTAATGATTCCCCTTAGTCTGCCATTACTATTAAAATATTCTTGGTTTAAATCCATCTGTCTGGTTTCCAGAGCCCTTTGGTCTATCTTCATGTCTCCTGTGTAACCTTTTCATTCTTGTTAGAATGGTCCTATGGGTACGTAGGCTACAAAGTTATCTCTGATCACTACACTGACCTGGAAACAAGGTGTCATGTTTACTTACAGATACCAAAGAAAGTGTTTCACAAAGCATTAGTGAGCAAGGTGAATTTTACCAAAGATTTCCAAGGAGATGTAGGAAAGGGTGTCAATTACACAGTCACTAATTTCATTAAAATCCTGTAAGATTAAAAATCAATATGTAATTTCTTGTCTCTGTGTTAAACAATACTGGGATCAGGCATACTTTCCTGTCTGTGTGTTAAACAACATGGGGAACAACCCCAAAAACCCAAACAAAAGTGTCAGCTACTCGCTTTGGGGCCGACAGCTTGCTCTTCAGGGCTCTCTTCAAACGTCTCACCCCACTCCCCTTCAATCCACTCCTGTTATGTCAGAAACTCTGCCCAGGCCCAACCATTTCCCCACCTTACAATCACCCAGAGCCCCAAACTCTATAAATATGTTTTCCCATTTTGAGACACAGCTAAGCCCTGTCAAGCGTTGTTTGCATTTATTACAGGAAGTCTAGTACATCTAGCTGTGCTTTCTGATGGTTTTTGGAGAGGTCAATGAGATATTTTTGCTCCCTCAAAGTCCTTCATTTTTCAGGCTTTCCTGCCCCATGATTCATGTAGCTCCTAACTACCCCTCTCCCTACCAACTACCCCATTTGTGGGCAGGGCAATTTAGATCTGTTCCCACTCGCAAACCCATCAGCCCTGGAGAGCCAATCACCAAGTAGACTCACCCAAAGCATTCACCCAACTGGGTGCTCCATGTAGGGAGATTAATATGATTGTCTCCACCCAGCATAACCCAGCTGGGTGTGGTGGCTCATTCTGTAATCCCAACACTTTGGGAGACTCAGGCAGGAGGATCGCTTGAGGCTAGGAGTTTGAGTCCAGCCTGGGTAAGATAGAGAGACCCCTGCCTTTACTAAAAACGTTTTTAAAAAAGCTTAGCTGTGTGTGGTGGTGCATGCCTGTAATCCAAGCTACTCAGGAGGCTAAGGCAGGAGGATCCTTTGACCCCAGGAGGTTGAGGCTACAGTGAGCTATGATGGTGCTACTATATTCCAGCTTGGGTGACAAAGCGAGACTCTGTGTCTAAAAATTTTTTTTTTTTTTTTTTGAGACAGAGTCTTACTCTGTAGCCCAGGCTGGAGTGCAATAGCATGATCTGGACTCACTGCAACCTCCGCCTCCAGGAGTCAAGCAATTCTCCTGCCTGAGCCTCTGTAGTAGCTGGTATTACAGGCATGAGCCACCATGCCTGGCTAATTTTTGTATTTTTAGAGTTTTAGTAGAGACGGGGTTTTGCCATGTTGGCCAGGCTGGTCTCGAACTCCTGGCCTCAAGTGATCCTCCTGCCTCAGTCTCCCAAAATACTGGGATTACAGGCATGAGCCACTGTGCCTGGCCTAAAACATTTTTTAATTAAAAAAATTAATATATATAAATAGCACAACTCTACCTAAAGTCTGAATGGTGTGGAAGTCTCTGTAGTTTTGTATTCTTTTTTCCTTTCTTTTCCTCTCTACCTATCTCAGGAGGCTGAAACAGCTGCCTAGCAGCTGCTCAAGAAAGAGTTTGAAAGCATAGAATCAGCAGATGGTAGGAAAAAACATTCAAAACCCTGACTCTGCCTTACCTCCTTTCTTCCAAGGACAGGAACATTCATTTTTTTGTGTGTGGATATAGATTTACATGAAGATTACGTTCCTCTCCAGCCCACTTCCCCCTGCTTTAGCACCATGGCGTGGCAACATCTCTGATTTCAGAAAAGAGAAAAGTAAAGAAAGGCTTTGAGGAAACCCAGAAATTCTTTGGGATTAACCAGTGTTTCTGTGAACCTGTCGGAAGCATGGTTGAATTCCTTAAAGCACAAGTGTGCTTTTAAAAGTTCCCAGTAAAAATAATTTTAACGACTATATAACATTCCATCAAAGGCACATTTAGTAATTTTTCTTTACTGTTTCCCGTTGATGGACATTTAGGTGGTTCATATATATATATGTATATATATATATATTTTTTTTAGGATTTTGAACATCCCTGAGAATAAGTACTTGTCTGCATTTCTTATTGTTTTCTTTCAGCATGGATTTCTGGTTGTGCAATTACTGGATAAAAGACTATGACCATTTTAAGGGCTTTAAATATACACTGTGAAAGGGTTTCTTTTTGGAAATTTGAGATGCCCCTTGTGAGATGTATAATTATGGCAGGGAAAAGATATGCAGAATTAATCACTGGCATTAGCTGCTGGCTGTATTTACATGGAAACTGCACTTTGGGCTATCAGTATGCACCAAACTGTATCTTTGTTTCTGAACAGCAGGCTGACCCAACAGATGGTTGTCAGGATCTGTCTGTTTAGGGGAAAAACTTTAACATTCCAAATGCCAGATTCAAGAAATGCCATAATTCGCTGTTTCCCACTGGAGCAGCCAGGACTCGACTCCTTGGAGGACATTGAGGCCATGAAGGTCCAATCCACTTTCTGGCCTCAGCTAAAGCACTCATTTCCACTTAGAGGTATTCTCCTCTCTTGAAATATTTTTCTGTGTTTTCTTTTTCTCAGAGCTCATTGTACTTTTGAAAAGCCAGGCCCCCTCCTTTCCCTTTCCCTTGCCATGTTGAAAGTGGTGCATTTTTCTAAATTGTCTAACCAGGCAGAGCAATTAGTGCCCAAGGAGGCAGGAGGCCGATTGCTTTGCAGAATGAATTGTTTTCATGGGAACAGCGTTGAGAGGACTTTACTGAGCAAGAAAGCTTGCCAGCAACCTTGTTTGGTGCTGGCCCTCCTGTTTGGATTTCTAGAAGTTGTTTATATTTGCTGCTGCTCTAATAAACAGACCCTTTCATGAAGCAAATCCTTAAAATAGTTTCATTCCCAGCATGAGTCCTTGTCACCAGTCGGATGCTACAGCACAGAACCAGCTGAGATTAATTGTGGTCTCTGCTGTTTTCTGGTAAATAAATTCAGTCATTGCTAAGTCCTGGTTTTTCACCTTATGTGTGAAGGCTTTCTTCAACCACCTGGTCTCTAAACATTCATTAGCTGGCTGAGTGTGTTAGGTCCTGTTTGGACACTGAGGATTGGAGTGAGGGATGAGACAGAGAAGGTCCTGTTTCTCACGGAGGTTACATTCTAGGGCTTGTAGTCAGACAATAAACTGATAAATAAACACAAAACGTGGCAGACGCTGATAGGATGTGCAGAGAATTAGACCAGCCTGCTGTGCTGGTGGCTCTCTGTCCATGATTGGGTGGTCCAGAAAGGCATCTCTGAGCTGACTTCTGAGTGACAGCTCAGACCGGCATGTTGAGAAGAGGGCGAGGATGCCAAGCTGAGGGAGCGATGAGTCAAATCAAGAAGACTGGTGGGTTTAATAAACAGAAAACCAGAAGGAAGGCCAGCATGGAAAGGATTCAGTGAGCAAGTGGGTATGGTATGAGATAGGAAGGAGTCGGGTCACCAAGAGCCTTGCACATCAGAATAGGGTTCGGACTGGGTTTGAATCTAAGTGTAATAGGAATCACCGGAGGGTTTTTAGCAGAGGATATATTGTGGCTTGAGTTTTAAACAACCCACTCTGCAGGCTAAGTGTTGGCTGTATCATAGGAGCAGCAGAGGAAAGCAAGATTAGTAAGGAGCCCCGTGGTAGCTCACGCCTCTAATCCCAGCACTTTGGGAGGCTTAGTGGGGTGGGTCATCTGAGGTCAGGAGTTCGAGACCAGCCTGGCCAATATGGTGAAACTCCTTCTCTACTAAAAATACAAAAATTAGCCGGGTGTGGTGGCGGGCGCCTGTAATCCCAACTACTTGGAAGGCTGAGGCAGGAGAATTGCTTGAACCCAGGAGGCAGAGGTTGCAGTGAGCCGAGATTGTGCCACTGCACTCCAGCCTGGGGGACAGAGCGAGACTCGGTTTCAAAGAAAAAAAAAGAAAGATTAGTAAGGAGCCCATTATGTATGGCAGTCCAGGAAACAGATGATGATGGATTGGGACAAATGCTAGCAGTGGAAAGAGAAAGCAATGTCGGAATTGGGATGTGTACCTGTGTGATTTTTCTCTAACTACCATCAATTCTCCATTTCTCCAACACCAAAAATTCAATTCAATTCAATTCAATTCAATTCTGACACTAACTCCAGAGTGAGCCCAGGTCCCACAGGTTGAGGGTTCAGTCCTACGAGACTGCCTCCATTTCAGACATCAGCCATGAATGAGGTGTCCTAGGCTACCCTTACTTCTGCCTGGGCTACCATGAATGTAGGGGTTCCCATGACCTCCTCCCACTCAGGTTTGGTGATTTGCTAGAATGACACACAGAACGCAGGCAAGTGCTCTTCTTCCTATTGCAGTTCATTATAAAGGACACAAATGGGGAGTCAAATGAAGAGTGCATAGGGTGAGGTGTGGAATGGTCTGTCGCGCAGGAGCCTCTGTCCCTGTGGAGTCAGTGTGTGCCACCCTAAACATGTTCGCCAGCTCAGAAGCTTCCCCATCCTCCTTCTCTCAGGATTGTTATTGAAGTTCCATTATGCAGGCATAATTGATTAAATCATTGCCATTGATGATTGAACTCATTCTCTAGCCCTCTTCCTATCCCCGGAGGTGGGGGGATGATGGTGAAAATTTCTACCCTCTAATCACATGCTTGGTTCCTCTGGCAACCAAACCAGCCCCCATCCTGAGGCAATCCAGGGGTCCTGCCAAGAGCCACTTCACTCACATAATCCCAGGTATAATTGAAAAGGGCTCATTATGAATAACAAAAGACACTCCTATCACTCAAGGAATTGCAAGGGTTTTAGGAAGTCTGTGCCAAGAACAGGAACAAAAGCCAAGCATATATTTTTTATTATACCACTGTAATTGCAGTAGAATTCACAGACTTTGATGTGGGGAATTTGGAAAAAGAAAGTGTGCGTAATTCCTAGTTTTCTTGCCCAAGTATCACTAAATTACCCTGGTTGGTTTAGCTTATTCAGTAGGAAAGACATATGACATATCAAAGCTTGTTTAGATTACTCTGCATTTAATTCTGTCCCCAGCATTTTCTGTGAGGTGGTGAGAACAAACTTGGAAGCAGGAGAAGAATTGGAAGCACTAGTTAATGTATTTATAAATATCAAATTGACTGATAATTCCACGCCCGCTGTAATATGAAAGAAGGAATGAAAACCACGTGTGAGCGTGTGTGTGTGGGGTGCAACATCCCGCCATGTTGCCAGCTTCGGTCTCAGTTCCAGGTCTTGGAGCTCCTTCCATTCAGCAGTTTCCTTACCCATGTGCTGATCTCAGTTATGGGCTCCATTTTCTTGATTTTAATAGACATGACATGAGCAAAGTTTGCATCAAGGAGGGGTATCCAGAGGTGAACTGGCTGCTGGGGAAGCGAAGTCCTTGCAGAGTGAGGAGGTCAAGGACAGCAGCACTGTTTCTGGACACAGGCAGGGCTCATGGGCGTGATGGCTGCTGGTGCTGCAGGACATGGGCCACGCAGCTCTCCTGAAGCTTCAGGGGCTCCAAGTCCCTTGCACCTCTCCTGCATGGCCACTCCAGGTCCGGTCCTTTCATGAGGAACTCCCAAGCCTCTTGTTTTCTCTGTATGTCTCCTCATTCCCCTAACCTAGAAGAATTGCTTTCTGGTCTTTGGGGGAGAAATCCCTTCTTTGGGGATGTTTCTGCCAGCAATTTCCTTCTCTCTCATTTTGCACAGCCCGCCGTGCAAATTCTAAAGGACCTTTGCTTTAGTTTGGAAATAGGGCTTTGGGAAGCTAAAAGCTCTGAGCTTTGAGTTCCTGCAAGCAGAACCCTCTTTGAAATGGGGTGGATGAGGAAAGATGCTGGAGGATTTGGAAAGGAAAGGGAAAAAAATAGAAGGAAAAAAATTATTTAATATACTGAAAAGAATTAGCTTGACCCATAAGGAACAGGATTTCAACCCAATATTTCTCTTATTTCATTTAATTTGATTTAATTAATTAATTTATTTAGAGACAGAGTCTTGCTCTGTTGCCCAGTCTGGAGTGCAGTGGCGCGATCTCGGCTCACTGCAGCCTCTGCCTCCCGGGTTCAAGGAATTCTCCTGTCTCAGCCTCCTGAGTAGCTGGGACTATAGGCGGCCGCCACCAAGCCCAGCTAATTTTTGTACTTTTAGTAGAGACGGGGTGTCACCATATTCAGGCTGGTTTCAAACTCCTGACCTCAGGTGATCCACCTGCCTCGGCCTCCCAAAGTGCTGGGATTACAGGTGTGAGCCACTGTGCCCAGCCTAATATTTCTCTTTTAGATAAGAAATCTACTTTCCTGTCATTTTCTGAAAAGGAGGCTCTTCCATGCTTTTGGCCAAGTTTTAGTAAGTAATCTTATTTTATTTTATTTTTTAATAATGAGTCGAAAGGTTTTCCAGATATCTGAGGAAGCTGTGAAAATGACCGAAATAACTTGTGGCCACAGAGAAGCTGTTTATGAGAAAATATAAACAATAACCTCAATTTAAAAATGTTCCCTTCCAACCGGCCACCCTTTCCTCACAACATCGCCTACACATGGAGGCTTTACCCCATTGTACGTCGTTCTCTCTTTTTGCCTGGAAGCTGGTGGTCTCCAGAGTGGGGTGTGAGCACGAGGTTGATGTGTAGGAAAGCCAGGTGGCCTGTTTGGATGTGAGAAGAAAATATTAGGATTTACAATTATGTTTTCTATCAACTCCTTTAAATGTTTCTATTTTGTTGATGTAATGTTAACACAATGAACACGGATAGAATATAAAAATAAATACAACTGTACAATAAAAATATTCAGGATTCCTGACCTAGAACTCTTACAGGTTCACATTTTCTTTTCTAAGCCTGATTCCCTAAGTCATTGGTCCCCCAAAGCCAGGGTTGCTTGTTAAAGGTGTTTCTCTCACCCTTCATTGTGTTTCAGTTGGTCTTGGGTTGGGCCCAGCAGTCTGCATTTTAAGAAGGTTCCTAAATGGTTTTTTATTGTTTCTTTTTTTCTTTTTGAGACAAAGTCTTACTCTGTTGCCCAGGCTGGAGTGCAGTGGCGCCATCCTGGCTCACTGCAACCTCCGCCTCCCAGTTTCAAGAGATTCTCATGTCTCAGCCTCCCCAGTAGCTGGGATTACAGGCATGTGCCACCATGTCCCACTAATTTTTTGTATTTTTAGTAGAGACAGGGTTTCACCATGTTGCCTAGGCTGTTCTTAAACTCCTGAGCTCAGTGATCCACCTGTCTCGGGCTTCCAAAGTGCTGGGATTACAGGGGTGAGCCACTGTGCCTGGTCTTTTCTTTTTTTTTTAGATAGGGCCTCGCTCTGTCGCCCAGGCTGGAGTGCAGTGGTACAATCACGGCTCACTGCAGCCTTGAACTCCTGAGCTCAAGCGAGTCTCCCACTTCAGCCTCCCAAGTAGCTGGGACTACAGGTGTGCACCATCATACCCAGCTAATTTTTTCAATTTTTATTAGAGACAAGGTCTTACTATGTTGCTTAGGCTAGTCTCAAACTCTCGAACTCCTGAGCTCAAGCAATCCTCCTGCTTTGGCTTCCCAAAGTGCTCGGATTCCAGGCGTGAGCCACTGCGCCTGGCCTTCTTTTCAATTCTTGCCACTACGTAGCCTTCCATTACTCATTGCACTGTGATTGAGTAGTCAGAACTCTGCAGTTGTTCCCTGTAATTATAAACAATGTGACAGTGATTTCCAATGATGCTTTTACTGGCCTTCTGTTCCTGCCCTGCGGCTCGGTCCCCCACATCTGGTAGATGGCCTTTGACATCCGAATCTTTATACTTCTATGCAGTTATGCTCCCAGCAACACTGGCACGGGGCATGCCCGTGAATGAACTCAAGATGTGACCTTTTAAATATTACTCTTAAGGCCTCAAGCTGTGGGGTGAATACAAGGAAAATGTCATACCAAATGTTATACAGCCTGACCAGTATAATTTCCTCTATTCCCACCATGGAGAAGAAAACATCTGTGTCTTTAGCTGTAGATGATTTCTTATTTTGATAGTGCATAGAGAAGGAAACACAAAGGAAATAAATGAAGGCGGGGCCAATTGTTCATGGCTGAGCAATAACCTCACCTGGCGATACTCAACCTGGGGCGTGCATACCTCATGCAGCCGGTGCACATTTTCCGAGTTTCAGGTGGAGGCCTGGAGAATGTTAATGGCTTCGAGTTCTAGATACTTAATTTCCACACGTGCTCTTTCCTGGAAACTGATTTGCCTCAGAAAGTGTCCATGACAGTGCCCGGCCCTTCTCCTTCCCACCTCTCCTTGCAAAATATCATTTTTGCTACCTTATAAAGGACAGCAAGACCCTCCTCTATGTCAGTTTTATTATGTGGCCTTATTTGTAATGAATAAACTTCAGGGAGGCCAAACAAATGGACAACTCAAAACACTACATTGGTATCAGATAAGTTTTTAAAATCCATGCATCCAAACCTTGCCTAGCTATCTCATTAAGAAATGTATTTCCAATTTTTTGTTTGCATTTTATTGCCTATTAAGTACCAACATACATGTATTCATGTTGTTTGGATCAACTTTGCTTTTTTTTTTAATTTTAATTTTATATTTTTGAGACAGAGTCTTGCTCTGTTGCCCAGTCTGGAGTGCAGTGGCACAATCTCAGCTCACTGCAACCTCCGCCTCCTGGGCTTAAGTGATTCTAATGCCTCGGCCTGGGATTACAGGTGCCTGCCACCACGCCCAGCTCATTTTTGTATTTTAGTAGAGATGGAGTTTCACCATATTGGCCAGGCTGGCCTCGAACTCCTGACCTCAAGTGATCTGCCCGCCTTGGCCTACCAAAGTGCTGGGATTACAGGTGTGAGCCACCACACCCAGCCTGGATCAACTTTGGACTAATAATATAATTGATTCCTGAAACTCCTGCCTTCCAAATTTTAACACTTTAAATGATATGAGCACAATGACTTAAACATTATATAAACTTAAAATTATCTACCTGTGTTTGATCACTTAGGATGATCAACAGAAGACATTCAAACATAAAAATATATTACATTATGATAAATTGTGTGGGAAAATGAAATAAAAATATGTTTTCAAGGAGAAAAGAAATAATGTAAAATTTCTGATTTTTTCAAAAGAGCTCATATATATATAATTTTTTTTTTTTTTGAGACAAGGTCTTACTTTGTCACCCAGGCTGGAATGCAGTGGCATGATGATAGTTCACTACACCCTTGAATTCCTGGGCTTAAGTGATTCTCCCGCATCAGCCTCCCCCGTAAGTAGGACTACAGGCACACACCACCATGCCTAATTGTTTTATTTTTCTTTGTAGAGATGGGTCGCCCAGGCTATCTCAAACTCCTGGCCTAAAGCAATCCTCCTGCCTTGACCTCCCAAAGTGTTAGGATTACAGGTGTGAGCCACCATGCCCAACCTTTATTAATATATTTAAAAAATGGATGGTGGTAGAGTTCTAATTGCTTTAATATTTCAAATAAGAGTCTTGTTTCAAAATATTACAATTTATTTTTTTATTTTTTATTTTTATTATACTTTAAGTTTTAGGGTACATGTGCACAACGTGTAGGTTAGTTACATGTGTATACATGTGCCATGTTGGTGTGCTGCACCCATTAACTCGTCATTTAACATTAGGTATATCTCCTAATGCTATCCCTCCCCCCTCCCCCCACCCCACAACGGGCCCTGGTGTGTGATGTTCCCCTTCCTGTGTCCATGTGTTCTCATTGTTCAATTCCCACCTATGAGTGAGAACATGCAGTGTTTGGTTTTTTGTCCTTGCGATAGTTTGCTGAGAATGATGGTTTCCAGCTTCATCCATGTCCCTACAAAGGACATGAACTCATCATTTTTTATGGCTGCATAGTATTCCATGGTGTATATGTGCCACATTTTCTTAATCCAGTCTATCATTGTTGGACATTTGGGTTGGTTCCAAGTCTTTGCTATTGTGAATAGTGCCGCAATAAACATACGTGCGCATGTGTCTTTATAGTCCTTTGGGTATATACCCAGTAATGGGATTGCTGGGTCAAATGGTATTTCTAGTTCTAGATCCCTGAGGAATCACCACACTGAATTCCACAGTGGATGAACTAGTTTACAGTCCCACCAACAGTGTAAAAGTGTTTCTATTTCTCCACATCCTCTCCAGCACCTGTTGTTTCCTGACTTTTTAATGATCGCCATTCTAACTGGTGTGAGATGGTATCTCATTGTGGTTTTGATTTGCATTTCTCTGATGGCCAGTGATGATGAGCATTTTTTCATGTGTCTTTTGGCTGCATAAATGTCTTCTTTTGAGAAGTATCTGTTCATATCCTTCACCCACTTTTTGATGGGGTTGTTTGTTTTTTTCTTGTAAATTTGTTTGAGTTCATTGTAAAATATTACAATTTAGATATATGCCAGAAATTATATCCTTTGCAACTGCAGCCATTTAAACCAACAATAAAGAATTTTAGATGTCAACTTAAAAATGTATTAATCAAAAGTTTGAAGGTCTTAACCACTGGCTAACAATGTTTTGAGTTGCTATTGGAGGCATTATATAAAAGGCATATTTTTTTTCCTTCCAATGAGTTCTTTGTTTTTAGTTTATTCACATGTTTAAAATATTTTCATCAATCTTTAGTCCTATCACAATGGGGGAACGTGGACACTTTTACATGCTGAAGGACAAGAGCTGGTAAAGAGGAATCTATGGAAGATACAGATAAGACAAAGGGAACATTGATTGCCCAAAGCCCTGGAGAGGGGAGGAGCAGCAGGGATGCACTGCTGGGAAATGTAGCTTGGACTGAAGAACGTGAAGAGGCAGGCCGGCCTTTTTCTCTGCCTCTGGTGGGAAGGAAGTGAGAATGAAAGTGGATGTTACTAAGTTTGATGGTGATGGTGGAGATGGCAGAGTGGAGTTTTGTTTAGCTAATACAAGGCAAATCGCCTCAATTTTCTTGCTGAAGGAAGAACTTATTCTTTTTTCTTTCGTTTGAGGGTGAATTAAGCAGAATTTGAGTAGTCAGCATGCAGCATGCAAAGTTTTGGGACTGCCTCCTTTAGAATGGGAGAGGAATCTTTAACCAAAGTCTACCAAAAGATTTTGAGATGGTGCCCAGGGTCCGGTTGTCTCCTGACTATGACTATTTATATGTGAGTCAAATGTTGGGCTTACTCCTTGACAATGAATTTTTATTTAATTTTGCTTGTAAGACAGAATCTTGCTGATTTGCAATTCCCCCTCCCTGATAAACTGCTGATCTCTGACCATTTTTCTAGAAGTTGATTCTCTCAGGATTTAGACAACTTCACTGTTTTCTTCTTCTTCTTTCTGTTACAGCAGGAAGAAGAAAATGCAGTCTAGTTTGTGTCTGGTGCTTATTCTCTACTGTGAATCAACCCCAAGCCTTCTCTGGTCCTCAGAGCTCTGCATCAGCCTGTTTAAACGCGAGAACCAGAGGGACCCTGGGAGTCACTAACCGGGAATTTGTGTTCTGATGTAGGAAGAGGTGGCTGACAGGACCATAGGCAGGTCCCAAGCTAACATCTTGTGTCTCAGAGTTTATTCATGGACTTTAACAATGGATGACAGCAGGGATCAAAACTGCGCTGCTATTTAAATAGTCTAGTATTTGCAATGCCTAGCAGACTATGCCCCGAATATTTGCTACTACTGTTTAGCCTCTTAAACATCATCTTGCAATGCCCTCGTCCTGTTTTCTTTACCTAATTTACCCCTTTCTTCTGAACCATGCTCTATGCCAAGGATTCGCAACAAAAGTTAGCACCAAAATTAAAGTAATTAACAGCATAGCTTCCTCATCACTCAGGGGCTCATAAACAAAAACTGTTTCCTAGGTCTTGGCTTAAAAATCTTTATCTGAGGGTTTTTTCTTTAATTAAAAAAAATTTGCACCTGGTGTTATTTTTGGTTGTGAGCACAAACATCTAATAAGCACTTTCAATCAACTGTGTTAGATTGACTGTTTCTCATCCTGTTATTATTTGTTTACGTCTGTCTCCTATACTTTATTCTCTCCAATGTTATAATGGGGGCATATCATGGTGCCTAAAAACCATACAATGTGGATCATATTCTTTCTGATCATAATAATCCACTTTTAGAGAAGTCTCATGAATCTTATTACTTTGAACCATAGGCATTTCAGGTGAGTGGTAGGTTGAGTTTGATTTAATTTTGTAATGGGCTACTCAGTCAACTTGCAGCTGTGAAATGTGGGCTAACCCCCCATCTCCCAGCTCCCTAAAGGAAGGGAGCCTAGTGTGGGAGCTCCAACTTGGATATGGCTTTGTGTAGGGGTGAAGCTGTTTTGCCCCCTGGGACAGACTTCCTGAGAGGAAAGTCTCCCTCACCAGCTCTTCTCCATCCACCCTTCTTTTGTAGTCTCTGGCCTTGGAGATAAATCTGAACACGCTCTCTCTTTCTCCTCCCTCCCTCCCTTCCTCTCCCTCTCCCTCCCCCTGCAAGACCATGTGAGTGTAAATCAAAAGCCACAGATTCCCGAGTGCAGGAAATGTAACTTAATTTACTTTCCAATAATGGAATTTAATTCCTATTACAAACCTTCATTTTACCAGGCAGCAAAACCTTTAAGTTAATTTAGTCCCCACCCACCCTCTTCATTTTTAATGGGGTCCAGCCTCATTTCCAAGGAGCTTTACCTGGTGCCTCTGCCTCGTGGGGATGGGAGGGGGTCTGGCTGTCCCTGTTATCAATCCACAGCACTCATTTCTGCCCACCTGTTGGTCATTAGTTCATTCAGATAATGCTCCCGGTCCCCTGGCTCTAACAGTGGACGCCTGCCAGGCATGACCTTCAGAGAAATACCTGCATGCCTCCCGCAGGGCTCCTAGATGGACCTCCTGTCTGGGTAACCACCCTATTGTGCTCCTTGCTCACTGTGCTGAGTCATTGGGATTTTTTAAAAATGTAAACAAAGGTTTTTTTTTTTTTTTTTACTTTAAGTTCTGGGATACATGTGCAGAATGTGGAGGTTTGTTACATAGGTATACATGTGCCATGGTGGTTTGCTGCACCCATCAACCTGTCATTTACATTAGGTATTTCTCCTAATGCTATCCCTCCCCCAGCCCCCCACCCCTGACAGGCCCCAGTGTGTGATGCTGCCCCCACACCCTGTGTCCATATGTTCTCATTGTTCAACTCCCACTTATGAGTGAGAACATGCGGTGTTTGGTTTTATGTTCCTGTGTTAGTTTGCTGAGAATGATGGTTTCCAGCTTCATCCATGTCCCTGCAAAAGACATGTACTCATCCTTTTTTATGGCTGCATAGTATTCCATGGTGTATCTGTGCCGCATTTTCTTTATCCAGTCTAACATTGATGGGCATTTGGGTTGGTTCTAACTCTTTGCTATTGTGAATAGTGCCACAATAAACATACGTGTGCATGTGTCTTTATAGTAGAATGATTTATAATCCTTTGGGTATATACCCAGTAATGGGATTGCTGGGTCAAATTGTATTTCTAGTTCCAGATCCTTGAGGAATCACCACACCATCTTCCACAATGGTTGAACTAATTTACATTCCCACCAACAGTGTAAAAGCGTTCCTATTTCTCCACATGCTCTCCAGCATCTGTTTTTTCCTGACTTTTTAATGATCGCCATTTTTAACTGGCATGAGATGGTATCTCATTGTGGTTTTGCTTTGCATTTCTCTAATGACCAGCAATGATGAGCTTTTTTTCATATGTTTATTGGCTGCATAAATGTCTTCTTTTGAGAAGTTTCTGTTCATATCCTTCACCCACTTTCTGATTGGGTTGTTTTTTTCTTGTAAATTTAAGTTATTTGTAGAGTCTGGATATTAGCCCTTTGTCAGACAGATAGATTGCAAAATTTTTCTTCCATTCTGTAGGTTGCCTGTTCACTCTGATGGTAGTTTCTTTTGCTGTGCAGAAGCTCTTTAGTTTCATTGGATCTCATCTGTCAATTTTGGCTTTTGTTGCCATTGCTTTTGGTGTTTTAGTCATGAAGTCTTTGTCCGTGCCCAAAACTGGGTCTTGCTCTGTCACCCAGGCTGGAGTGCAGTGGTGTGATCTTGGCTCTCTGCAACCTCCACCTTCTGGGTTCAAGCGATTCTCCTCCCTCAGACTCCCCAGTAGCTGGGATTACAGGCACCCGCCATCATGCCCAGCTAATTTTTTGTATTTTTGTAGATAGAGAGTTTTACCATGTTTGCCAAGCTGGTCTTGAACTCCTGACCTCAGGTGATCTGCCTGCCTCAGCCTTCCAAAGTGCTGGGATTACAGGTGTGAGCCCCTGCACTCGGCCGGCTTTGGGATCTTATGGCTTTCCCAGGATGTGTATGGGTCCTTCCAGGAAGAGGGTGTAGGTTTCAAGCCTATCAGTGCTCTTTTGGGATTGGAAGGAGAGCGGTTGGGGCTTAGGGCTTCTTCTTAGGCACCCATCAGCTCTGAATCCTCCTCGTCTCCTCTGAATCTTTCTTTCCCCTCTTTCTTCTCATTGAAGCAAACTTCATCTCATCTTCAGGACAGAGAAAAGAACCTCTGCCTGATATGAAAATTACTTCCCAGTGTTTTTAGTCTGGGGCCCACCTAGGCTTTTTAAACTCAAACGCTGAGGGTAGCAGCCTGCCTCCTGTCCCTCTGTTCTTTATGCCATTATCTTTTTTAAAAAAAAATTTTATTTTTTGAGATGGACTCTTGCTTTGTCACCCAGGCTAGAGTGTAGTGGTGTGATCTTGGCTCACTGCAACCTCTGCCTCCCAGGTTCAAGCGATTCTCCTGCCTCAGCCTCTCAAGTAGCTGAGATTACAGGCACTCGCCACCATGCCTGGCTAATTTTTGTATTTTTAGTAGAGACAGGGATTCCTCCATGTTGGCCAGGCTGGTCTTGAACTTGTGACCTTACATGATCTACCCACCTGGGCCTCTCAAAGTGCTGGGATTACAGGTGTGAACCACCATGCCTGGCCCCATGATCTGGTCTGATTGTTCTCCACAGCATTTTCATCAACTGGTACTTTAAATTTTTTTAATTTTCTAGTTATTTGTTTATTGACTTCTCCCTACTAGAATACAAAAGTCAATAAAGATAAAGACTGGGTATAATTTATTCACTGCTTTATTTTCAGCACTTAGAACAGTTTCTTGCAGATACATGGGGTCAATAAATGTTTGTTAAAAAAAAAAGTGAATAAATGAGTGGAGTTGATGATCTTGTCCTTTGAGTTATTCCTTTCTTGAGGCAGTGGAAGTGGCCTGAGCTGGGGAAAGGGCTTTAGAGCCACAGATCCCAGAAAAAAAATACGTCGATACTATCTCACGATGTTTCCCATTACAAATAGGCACCAGGTAATAACTATATGATTTATAGGCTTATTATGAAAATGGGGTTGTTTTCCTAAAGGTAGAAGCATCTCTGCCCAGTTTCTTCGAGGCAGATATATTTCACTTTCTGATGTGTGTGCCGGAAGGCCCTTGGTGATTTGGAATGTAGCACGATGTTTTGTCTCCAGATAGCTCAGTAGAGATCGTTTTTTTTTAAAGTTACTTTTTTTCATCTTACTTATTTAGTTACTCCAAAATTGACTAAAGTAAGTAGAGATATTCTGTTCTCAGTCATATTCATGTGTTCTAGCTGGAGTCACTGCAAAATCCTTGTTTACATTTTTCTTGGAAACTCTTGATATAGCTGGTTGCAAAACCACTGTGGAATGCAATAAAACATGAAAATGAAGACACTAGTGGGAAATGGACTTGTAGTTTATGATGTTGTTTTCTTCTGACAAGAATACACGTATAGATAGATTTATTTTTATAAGACTAACGTATTTTTTCTAAGCTGCTTTGTTCTAAATAGAACTGTCGCTCCTACTTTTTTTCCCCCAAATCTGAACTGAGTATGAAAGAACAGAACTATTTTGAAAAGATTTACTGACTCACTGGTGTATCTGCAGTAGAGATAGCAGACGCCAAAGACATCCACTGGGGAAAACCTGTGAAAATTCATAAGGTCACAAGTCTTTGTGCAGATTCTCTTGGGTTGCAGAGAGGAGAGATTTGGAATTCTCTTTGAAAGTACAGCTTAGTCATAGATCACAAGCACCAGCAAGACTAATATTTTAAATTATATGTTTATTCTTGATACTGAATGATTATTCTGCACCTAGGGAATTAATGTCTTTGCAGTCATTTAAAAATACTTGACAGTAACAGACCCTTCTCTACCAAATGATCACGAGGGTTAGATATTGGGGGGTTGAAAGTATAGCTCATTTTTGCAGATTCTTGTGTGTTTGAGGACCTATTTCTAAGAATTACGCTTTCCACATAATTCAAGCCCTAGTCAAGCTTTTCCATTCTGATAGCTTTCAGTTCAGATGTTCCTCATTTTATGCAGTAGCGCTCCTTTGAAAATGCAACTAAGCTAGACCATCTTTTAAATGTACTGAAAGCACTGGCTGTAATAAATCACGAAAAGCGATATCTTCTCCAAACTGAATCACTACCACTAATGTAGCTGACTTTTAAATTTGAATTCCCTGAGGTTTGGCTTAAAGCTTGGCTTTGGGCCAAGCTGCCATTAGGAGATTGTGCGGCTAACTCCAATACACTCTGTGTAATTGCCCTCAGGCTTCTAAATGGTCCCAACTAAAGGGTGAGACACATTTTTTATATAATTTTGTAGACAACAAAGACACAGTATGGAAATTGTATTACAATTTCCACTTTACATTAGCTGTTGCTGCTTATGTGCATATAAGAAAAGTAATAATAAAGGTATAATTAAATTGGAGAGAAGAGTGTATTTCTAGCCCATTGGTGCTTATCCTATTGTAGAGAAAGTGAGAATAAGATATAATCTGGTAATGTGGCCACATGGGTCATGACTCTTTGACCACATATACATTATATGCTTGAGGCCACGTTTCTCATCCATTTTCCCTGTTCACTGTCAAATGGAACAATTTATGAACGATGTCTAAGAGCTGGTGGAAGGAATGTATTTATTACAGGGTCTCTGCATCTTAGTTCCTGCTATATGGTTTTGTGGCTCATAAAAGAATGCAGACTTGCCCAAAATATCATTTGACTGTAGGTGATGACTGTCAGTACTACTCTTAGAACTAAGGGGCTTTCTCCTGTTTCCCTGGAATGTGGACAAATTATTTCCCACTGAGAGCCAAACTTTGAAATCATTTCATATGAGATCAGAACTCTGAAAAAACACAGAACTCTTCAAAAAGAAAAAATTACACAGAACTCTCAAGAAAGAAAAAAAATGGCCGTTAGGACTTTCTAACCCAGTGAAAACTGTCTTTCATTAGCTGTGTTACTACCATCATCCTGAATGGAGGTGGAGCCCACTCGGAAGCTTGACTAAAAGGAGAGTCACAGGCAGACATGGTATTACCCGTCTTAGCCCTCTCTGGGGGAAGTTAGTTTAGCCAAGAAACCTCAAATGTTAAGGACTCCAACTGATGCCACTGTCTCTGTTCTAGAGTGTAGCTCAATAACATGACATTTCCAGTTCATTGTATTCATTCTGTTCTGATTCCAGTTTCACTAGGCCGCATACTGAAGCTAGCTAGCTCTTCCTTTCTTTTACAGGTATGCACCCATTTCTCAGTTCAGTGAATCAACTGGACGTTGCCGTATGTTGGAAGACATACCTTCATCTTACATCCTTGATTTCTGTGAATTCGCACCTGAAAGACAACAGATCTCATATCAAGCTTACCGAAAACAACAACAAAAAACCCCATAAAACTTTCAAATACCAAGTTTTCTTTGTTCAGCCAATGAGTATTCATTGTGCACCCATGAGGGGCTAATGCCACTCTGCAAGGCCTTTTGAGAGAAGGCAGAGGATGCCTGGCTTAGGGCCACTTTCCACTTAGAAATATCTACAGGCTTTTTTCTCTGTTCCCTCCTCCACTTGAGCCTTTCTCAGTGTCTGATGTGGCACTGTTGTCACCAGATGGTCACTCAACCTTTCAAAAGCTTTGCTAATTTTCACTAGCTTCCTGCCTGGCAAAAATGGGAGAAAATTAAGTTCTGCTTTGCAGATGCGGCTTGTGAAAACCATTCATTGCAGCATTCATTGCAGCCACCCTTCATGATCACTCCTGGGGCTGTCCTTTCTTTGGTGGAAGGCTTTTGGATTTAGGGAAAGCGCCTTAGCACACAGCAGCATTTTCACTAACAATTTGTTGTAAAATCTTGGGGTCACTCTAGAGATGGAAGGAGTCTGAGAGATTATCTGGTGTAACATTCATGTTTCCAAAAGGAAACTGAGATCCAAAAAGCCAAATCCTTTGGCCAAAAACACACGGCCTAATTTTACTCGCTTTCTGTGATTTGGGGCTAGTTTCCAAAAGTCTTCAGCACTGTGTTTTTTTCTTTTTTTTTTGCTCATGGATACTTCTGACAGTCATTCTTGTACTCCTCAAGTTATTAAGGTTCAATGTAGTCAAATTCAACTTTACTCAGATTCCACTGGAGGGTAGGTCATACAATTGTAAAGAAGCAGACAGGTTGTGTTGCAGGACATACCAAGATTGTTTAGTTCTGATTAATACTAAAAATTCAGCTGGGTGCAGTGGTTTATGCCTGGAATTCCAGCACTTTGGGAGGCCGAGGTGGGTGGATAACTTGAGGTCAGGAGTTTGAGACCAGCCTGGCCAACATGGTATGAAACCCTGTCTCTACTAAAAATACAAAAATTAGCCAGGTGTGGTGGCACATGGCTGTAATCCCAGCTACTCACGAGGCTGAGGCATGAGAATCGCTTGAACCTGGGAGGCAGAGGTTGTAGTGAGCTGAGATCATGCCACTGCACTCCAGTGTGGGCGATAGAATAAAACTATGTCTCTGCCACCCCCCCCCCCCCAAAAAAAACCACTGAGGCAGCTGCCTCAGCAGGAAGACATGTGGCTCTGCCCCTGTTGTTTCTAGGACCCTGAGCATTTGGTGGCATTGATTTGTCTTCCAGTGTTATTTGTTTTATTCATCTTTGTTGTAGACAAGTCGTGACCAAGATCCTCTAAGAGACAGCTGGGGTAGGCAGGCTTCTCAGATGGCCCATGATGATCACCACTGCCTGGTTTGATGGCCGTGTGCTATTCTCTCCCCTTGAACATGGGTTAAGCCTAGTGACCTGCTTGTAACCAACCAACTCCAGCTAAGCTGAAGGGATGCCACAGTTTTCAAGCTTCAAGGATTAGCTTACAAAAGACTGTGACTTCCTTTTTGCTGATGGACTCTCTTTATTGCCTTCTTGGCTTGAAGACTTTGAGGAAGCAAGCTGCCATGATGAAGAGGCCAACATGACAAGGAACTTCTCAGGGTGGCTGCCAGCCAACAGCAGCAAGGAACTGAGACTATAAGTTCAACTGTCTGAGAGGAACTGAATCCTGAAAACAGTCTCATGAGCTTGGAAGCAATTCTTCCCCAGTTGAGCCATAAGATGGCTACAGCCCAGCTCACACCTTGATTGCAGCCTGTGGAGAGACCCCGCAGTGGAAGATGCAGTTACACCCTTCCCAGCTCCCTGACTTACAGAAGCTATGAGATAATAAACATGTGTTGGTTTAAGCTGCCACATTTGAAGAAATGTGTTATGTAGCAATAGATAACTAATATGATAGGAAAAAAGGTAAGACAAGGTTGTAAGCATAAGTTTAAGTGCATTGCCAGCCATACTAATTTTTGCATCACAAATGACCTGAATTTGACAATTGCAAAATGTAAAGCATTTTGAATGAAAGTGCATTCAGACAAGAACATGTGAGAGTCCTCTGTATCTTTTAAATCCACAGAGGCAATGAAGCAGCACTCGTGACTTAATATGCAGTTTGAATTGCACCAGACTTTTCAGATGAAAGCAACTGAAAAATGTGGAGGGAAGATGAAGTGATACTTGCCATTTTCCTTTTAATACTTACACAAATCATGACAGAAACTATTTATTAGACACCTGATAATAATAATTTGCAGCTTATTTCAAGGAATTCTCTCACCAACTCTATGATGGAGGTAGATTATCCCAATTTTTCAGGTGAGATAAAAATGCATTGGTGAGTTTCCCAACCCTTACTTGGTGACAGCGATGATGTTGGGACCCAGTGTGTCTCACTTGAAAGCCTGTGTTCATAGTTTTCAAGCTTACAAAGTTGTCTGAAGTGGCTGGGTGCGGTGGCTCATGCCCGTAATCCCAGCACTTTGGGAGGCTGAGGCGGGTGAATCACTTGAGGTCAGGAGTTCAAGACCAGCCTGGCAAACATGGTGAAGCCCTGTCTCTATCAAAAATACAAAAATTAGCTGGCGTCGTGGCACACGCCTGTAATCCCAGCTACTCAGGAGGCTGAGGCAGGAGAATTGCTTGAACCCAGGAGGTAGAGGTTGCAGTGAGCTGAGATTGTGCCACTGCACTCCAGCCTGGGCAATAGAGTGAGACTCTAACTCGGAAAAAAAAAAAGTTGTCTGAAGTGACAACTATTCCTCTCCTCTGCTTTGTTCAACCAATGGTAGCAGGTCATTACAAAAGCTACCTTTATTTTGTTAAAAAGAACAAAACAAAATGAATTTTCTGAGTCTAAAAGCCACTCTTTTTCCAAGGATATATTTGAAATTAATCATATTCTGAGTTGCGATTTTTTAAACGCTTGCCCTCTGTGTCAGTTTTATTATTACTTAGGCTTTTTTCACCCTGCAGATTTTTGTGTTGTATTCACAATTAAATTAGTTTTTTTTTTTGAGGGCAGGAATAGTTTTTTAATACTTTCATGTCTCCAGCCACATTTGTCACTGTATTTTGCAAATAATAAACATCTGATAAATCTTTTTTGATGAATTGATTAACTCTGAAATGAAAACGGTAATGACCTGAGGGATTGTTTGTTTCTAGGAAACTGTCAGCCTCGTCTAAGGGACCAGAGCTGCCAGGAAAGAACCATGATCGGTGTTGTTCAGAGAACCAGGAGAAATTGCTGCAAGATCAGTCTTACTAATTCTCTCTGCTGAAGCTTTGCTCCTGGACCACTTCTGAGAGGGATCATGGGTAAATTAGGATGATTAACCATCTGGGTTTGCCTGGGACTGATGGGTCTTCACTACAGTCTCAGGCAAATGAGGATGAAATGCTCTTCCTAGCAAGCATGTGCATTTCGTGGGAAGGGATGTGCTTTTGCATCTTTGTGTGGCTTGTTTTTTCTATGACTTTAAACCTAACCAACCAACCGACCAACCAATCAATCAACCAAACAACCAACTTCTGGGTATCTTAAAAGGTGTACTGGTGCCTACTGTTTCATAAGTGTTGTATGTTTTCTATTGTAAATGTTAGCTAGATTTAAACAGCAGTTTTAGTACGGAAGATCTAGTGGTATTTTGGGGGTCACTATCATCAATATTTAGCTGTAATGTGCAGGCAAGGCTCCTGGGTCTGTTCCATGTCACAGATCTCCTTTGAAGTCCTGGAGAGTTTTGCCCACTGAGCCACTATGCAGGGGACAGACAGGAATAAAGCTGGTTATTAGCAAGCACTGCAGGTCCAAGACAGCTGTATCAAAAGCTCACACACCAAGCTATTTAATTTGTTGGCTGCTCAGTGGAAAGAGGCCTGCTGGGCAGGCTGGGTTGGAAGAATTAAATGGAGAGAAATATAAACCAGTATAATTCACACTACTGTTTCTTGGCTGCACTCACATGTGGATAAAAAAATTTTTCCTACCCTAGAGCTGGCATATTTGTTTTGCCACTTTGAGCTAGTACCCTGGCAGCTGAAAGTTGGTGGAGAAAATCACACAATTGAGCTGACTGCTTTTTAACTTTTGGTAATTTTGAACTTCCATTTGTCATTGCCTGGTAGTTGGATTGTGTTTCTCTAGTAGGTGGTCTTTCCCGAACTTTTTTCTTGCCCTCAAACCACACATATCCTTTCCTTCAGCAGACAATCTCGCCTCCTTCTTCAAGGAGATAAACAAATATGTCATCAGCTTTGGTCCTATAACTTGTCACCACCAACTACAAGAGTCTACCTCTACCTTCTGCCATGTGTGCCTCTCCAGCTCAGTTATGAGGGAAGAACTGTTCCTCCTCTGCCAGGATGAACCATCTTGTGCGTGCTTCGTATACTCCTTGGTTCTAGGCAGGCAGCTTCTGAATTGGCCTTCAGCAATCCCCATCTCCTCCTATTTATGCCCTTCTGCAATCTCCTTACTTAGAGTGTGGGCCTATTGACTTGCTTCTAATGAGAAGAATATGGCAAAAATGATAGGCTGTCACTTCCAAGATCAGGTTATAGAAGACTGTCACTTTCATCTTGCTTGTACTCTGTCACCAGCTGGCTCTGATGAAGCACCTCCCATGTTGCAAGCTGCCTTATGGCAAGGAACTCAGGGCAGCCTTGGGCTAACAAGAACAATAAACAGAGGTCCTCAATTCAATAGCCCATGAGGAGTTTGCATCCTGCCAACAACCATCTAGGGTGGCTGAATGTACATCCTTTGACAGTTAAGCCTTGAGATGATGGTAGCCTCAGGTGACACCTTGATTTCAGCCTGTGAGAGACCCTGAGCCAGCAGGCCCGCCTAAGTGGCACCCAGATTCCTGGCACACAGACCTATGAGATAATAAATGTTGACTTAAATCAACTTGTTTTACACATCAATAGATACCTAACAGATCTGAAAGTTTTCACACCTATATTTGATCCTCGATTCAGGATGAATACCTGCAGAAATACAGCTTGCTTTCTATCTCTAAAGTGGTGCTGTCCAGTAAAATATATAATGAGCCACAAATGTGAACCGTATATTTTTCAGCCACATTAAAAAAAGTAAAAAGAAACAGGTGAAATTAATTTAAATAATGTATTTTATTTCATCCATACATCAAAACTACATTGTTTAATTATGTAATTCATATACCACATGATTAAAGAGATAATTTAGATATATATTTTTTGGACTGAGTCTTTGAAAACCCTTGTTTATATTACACTGGCAGACATCTCCATTCAGACTAGCCACCCAATGGACCACCTGTGGCTAGCAGCTACCATACTGGACAGCTCAGCTTGAAAGAGAAAAACCTGGCCAGACGCAATGGCTCATGCCTGTAATCCAGCACTTTGGGAAGCCGAGGCAGGAGGATCACCTGAGGTCAGGAGTTCGAGACCAGCCTGGCCAACATAGTGAAACCCCGTCTCTACTAAAAACACAAAAATTATCCGGGCGTAGTGGTGCACGCCTGTAGTCCCATCTACTCTGGGAAGAGGCTGAGGCAGGAGTATGGCTTGAACCCAGGAGGAGGAGGTTGCAGTGAGCTGAGATCGTACCACTGCACTCCAGCCTGGGCGACAAGAACGAAATTCCGTCTCAAAAACAAACAAAAACTCAGTTTGCTCAAAAAACAATTTCTCTTCAAACATTTTTTTTCTGTTTTATTTATTTTCTATTATTGTTATTTATTTATTTTTTTTGAGAAAGAGTCTAGCTCTGTCACCCAGGCTGGAGTGCAGTGGCGCCATCTCAGCTCACTTCAATCTGCCACCTGGGTTCAAGCGATTCTCCTGTCTCAGCCTCCCAAAGGTCTGGGATTACAGGCGCATGCCACCACACCCAACTAATTTTGTGTTTTTATTACAGACACGGTTTCACCATGTTGGCCAGGCTGGTTTCGAGCTCCTGACTTCAGGTGATCTGCCCGCCCTGGCCTCCAAAAGTGCTGGAATTACAGGCGTGAGCCACTGCACCTGCCTTTTTTTTTTTTTCTGTTTTAAAAAAGGTCTCTTTTGCTGGGCACAGTGGCTCACACCTGTAATCCTAGCACATTGGGGAGGCCAAGGCGGGAGGATCACTTGAGTCCATGAGCTAGAGACCAGTCTGGGCAACATAGTGAGACCCCATCTCGAAAGAAAGAAAGGAAGAAAGGAGGGAGGGAGGGAAGGAAGGAAGGAAGGAAGAAAGGAAAAGTATCTTTTGAGAATTTTCCAACCAGTTGAACTTGCTTCTGTGGCCTCCCCGGGTGCCCTGTAGCCATGTGGACAAAACCAGCATGGCGTCGAGGGAAGCGCTAGTCCCCTAACCCCACATGGTCTCAAGAGGCTGGCTTCTGGGAAACGCCTCATTTTGTTGGTGTGCGGGTTTCCCACTATAGTCACTGTGCCCAAGCCCCCCCACGCCTGCTCTCTCAGCACAGGTCTGCCCTGCCCTTGGTTGTCGGGAGCTCTGCCATTTCCCCCTCGGTTTCCCCCTAGTTCCGCTGATTCCCCGGGACTTGGAAGACTCCTCCACTGGCTCTCAGCTTTGGGCTGTCCTTCCCGTGCCTCTGCTACGGGGTCTCCTGGCCCCACACTTTGGTGACCCTCGGCAGGCATACAACTTACTGATTTTCAGTTCTTTTCCTCCTCAGGGCCTATGAGAAATTTTCTGGGTCTTCTGTAGGCCTCATTGGAAATGAGGGGGCCTGGGGTGGGGACCTCCCAGCCCTTCTGCGCTTGGCCCCAGCCCCATCCTGTTCTTCTGGAGCTGCTCCGTGTCGGGCAGGCAGTCTGGGAAGCTGCCTCGCCTTAGGATTCCAAATGGAAACAGCTTTCTGCCTTTGGATTCTCATACATATGATGGAGATTTCTTTCCTACCCCTCACATCTATCAGCCTGGATTATCAACCACGGTCTCTCCTTTTCCCCCAACCTGCTGAAACAATCAACAGTATCTGATTTTTTTTTTTCTCTTTCCAGGCTCTTAACTACAGCAAAATAAGAAACTGAAACAAGCAAACAAAAAGGCGTGGGCAGTGTTAATTCCTTTCGCCAGTGTTAGGAGCTATCCTGCAGCCTTCCTTATTCCAGTGTTAACTGAGACAGACTCTTTGCCTAGGTATCCAACCTCTGTCTTCATCTTCCTATCAAAGCCCTCTTAGTTTTGAGAGCAATACTTTTCCCTCAGCTAGTTCTAAGCTTTTGCTAGTTTAGAAGCACTTTGGTGTAAGATCAACATGAAAGTCATGTTAAAAAGAAAAATCATCATTCACCACTTCAACTGACCCCATGTGTTAGTCTGGGCCTGACCCCCCAATGAATGTCACTGAGCTAGTGGGAGAAGAGAAGCATACCTCATTAAAAGTATGTAAAGATATTATTCTCTCCCTCTGCCACCCTGGCATAGCCCCCAACGCAGTCTATCCCTTTCTGCAGGATTTTTTTTTAGACCGAGTTTCACCCTTGTCGCCCAGGCTGGAGTGCAGTGGCATGATCTTGGCTCACTGCAACCTCTACCTCCCAGGTTCAAGTGATTCTCCTGCCTCAGCCTCCCAACTAGCTGGAATTACAGGTGTGCACCACCATGCCTGGTTAATTTTGTAGTTTTAGTAGAGATGGAGTTTCATCATGTTGGCCAAGCTGGTCTGGAACTCCTGACCTCAGGTGATCTGCCCCCCTAGGCCTCCTAAACTGCTGGGATTACAGGCATAAGCCACCACGCCTGGCCATTTTTAAAATTATTATTATTATTATTTTTGAGACAGGATCTCACTTTGTCACCCAAGCTGGAGTACAGTGGTGCGATCTCGGCTCACTGCAGCTTCAACCTCCCAGGTTCAAGAGATTGTCCCACCTCAGCCTCCCAAGTAGCTGAGATTATAGGCACGCACCACCACACCCAGCTAATTTATATATTTTTCTGTAGAGACAGCGTTTCACCATGTTGGCCAAACTGGTCTGGAACTCCTGACCTCAAGTGATCCATCCGCTTCAGCCTCCCAAAGTGCTGGAATGACAGGAGTGAGCCACCGTGCCTGACCTCTGCAGGATTATTTACCACTAGCTTGAAAACAGGCTGCAGCAGGAATGGCCACATTCTGTAATAAAACTCTCCCTTTTCTCCCTAGATTTCTGGTTTTGTAGAGAGAGGTATGCCCAAGTACATTTTCTCACATCCTTTGCAGAGAGATGAGGCCGATGAGAAACAAATCCAAATCACTAGTGTTGCTTCTGGGAAAACTATCTTAAAATTGATTACTCAGCTGGTAGCTACCTTTTGCCGTCTCCCTCCTTTTTCATTTTTTCCTTATTTGGAATGTAGAAAGTGATGGCTGGAACTAGCAACCATCACGTGATCATGAGGCATCCTTGAGAATTGAAGCCTGGTGCTAAAAATGAGGTGACAGGGTAGAAGGAGTACAATATTGATGTCTAATGTCAGCCTAGATAGCCTAGATTTATTACCACAGGCCCTGGGATATCTATCTCTACATGTCATGTTATGTGAGAAAAATGAACTCTTGTCTGGTTGAAGCAATATTTCCATTTCTAGTAGTCAAATTCCTATCCTAGGCATGCTTACTTTAACTTCACTTTTACTGTTTCCAACCATTGCAACTTGGACTTTCCTCCTGTCACTTCTTTGAAACTGCTCTGTCAAGTTTTTTAAAATTTTTTTTATTATTTTATTTTATTTTTGAGACTGGTCTAGCTATGTCGCCCAGGCTGGAGTGGAGTGGCACCATCTCAGTTCACTGCAGCCTCCGCTTTCTGGGTTCAAGCCATTCTTCTGCCTCAGCCTCCCAAGTAGCTGGGATTACAGGTGCATGTAACCACACCTGGCTAATTTTTGTATTTTTAGTATAGATGCGGTTTCACTATGTTGGCCAGGCTGGTCTCAAACTCCTGACCTCAAATGATTTACCTGCCTCAGCCTCCCAAAGTGCTGGGATTACAGATGTGAGCCACCACACCTGGCCAACTTTTACTTAAAATAACTAGAAAAAAAAAAAAAAGGAATGCAAAGGAATTGCTGAACTTCAGAATAATTCTTCCCATTTTTTTTTTCTTAAAAACATCTGTACATTAAGAAAAAAAGATTTGGGGCGGGGCGCGGTGGCTCACGCCTGTAATCCCAGCACTTTGGGAGACCGAGACGGGCGGATCACGAGGTCAAGAGATCGAGGCCATCCTGGCTAACACGGTGAAACCCCGTCTCTACCAAAAATACAAAAAAAAAAAAAAAAAAAAAAAAAAAATTAGCCGGGCGTGGTGGCGGGTGCCTGTAGTCCCAGCTACTCAGGAGGCTGAGGCAGGAGAATGGCATGAACCCGGGAGGTGGAGCTTGCAGTGAGCCGAGATCGCGCCACTGCACTCCAGCCTGGGCGACAGAGCGAGATTCCGTCTCACGCCTGTAATCCCAGCACTTTGGGAGGCCGAGACAGGCGGATCACGAGGTCAGGAGACCGAGACCATCCTGGCTAACACGGTGAAACTCCGTCTCTACTAAAAATACAAAAAATTAGCCGGGCGTGGTGGCGGGTGCCTGTAGTCCCAGCTACTAGGGAGGCCGAGGCAGGAGAATGGCGTGAACCCGGGAGGCGGAGCTTGCAGTGAGATGAGATCGCGCCACTGCACTCCAGCCTGGGTGACAGAGCGAGACTCCGTCTCAAAAAAAAAAATAAATAAATAAAAATAAAAAAAATAAAAAATAAAAAAATAAAATAAAATAAAAAATAAAAAACACCTGACACTTCACAAGCACTCAAGAAGTGGTAGCCATTTATTTAAAAAAAGAAAAAGAAAAAGATTTGGAATCAGTTATATAAGTTGAAGTCATTGCTTTTTAAGCAATATCTTTACATTTTAGGCACTATTAATCATTCATTTATCCTTTGAGTTCTCTCATCTTCCGCTTTTTGATGGTTACATTATTATTGTCACATGCAATTCTATAGCATTGCATTCTGTTCTGTACCTGTTATTCTAAAATTTTTTTGCTTTAATTCCAAATTTAAACTCATTCTGAATTCACCCTTATCCTTTTATCATAACTTCTTTAATCCTTGGTAGAGATAAAGGTTTCTATTTCTTTCTTTGGCTGTCACTTAAAAAAATGACATTAGGGTACATTGCCTTCCTTTTTGGTTCCTATGGGTGATTTTTTTTTCTTCCTAGTTTCAATATTTTTGTTTTGATTATTTTTGTTTCAGTATTATAAGATTCTATTTGTCAGATCTCTTTGCTTGCAGATTACAGAAAATCAACTTAAGCCAAGTAAGGCATCTTACTTTCTTATGCAAAGGGAAACATTAAGGGGGCATTCTAGCTTCAGGGATGGCTGCATCCAGGAGAGTAAATGTTGTCACTAGGACTGTGTCTCTCCATGTCTGGGCTCCATTGGTGTTATTCTGAGGTACCTTCTATACTTGTGGTGACAATGATGTCTACCAGCATCACAGGTTTCCATTGTCATCACAGGCAGAGTAACAGACAACATGGGTTGCAGGACATATTTGGTCTCAGAATTAAAATATTTTCATTGCATTTGAGAAATACAATGTTAGACATATAACTATGCAATTTTCTAGAATTGGCTATTAGTTATATATGGCCCTTTCCTCCCTATTGTGGTCCCATTTTGAATCTTTCAACCTTATTCCAATTCCTTATTTCTCATCTAGTTGACATGGATGGGAAGTTGATCAGCCGCAAACCATTTCCTTGGGAGAGAGAAAGATATGATTATTTTATAAAAATATGCCAAATTTTCTTCATGATCTAACATCATGTTTACCTGACAGAAGGGCAGGGGGAAAGAGCTGGTACTCACCTTGACACCTGTCTGTACCCGATGAGGGGCAGCCTGACTGTGGGTGAATATCGTGCTGAGGGCTGAAGTAGTTTTTGTTTTAATCATTTACAGAAAAAACTTCCCAAAGAAATCAGAGATGTTTCTCAGGTGCTAGGTCTACAGTCATGCTTCTGATCTGTTCAGCACCCATAAAAGGTGCCACAGGCTCCACTGCAAAGCAATGTGTAAGTTTTGGATTATGTGAGACCCTGAATGCAAATGGGGAACTCAGAGGATGGTGGAAAGCCAGTTCCATGTTGGCAGGAAAGTATTCTAGTGTTTTCCTCTCTAGATCTCCAACATGTTCATAGCACATAATAAGCACTAAATAGACATGTATTAACTGATTTTGAGTAATCAGGTCATATGTAGAACAGTTAAACATAGACATAGAGGTAAAAGGAAAAAAATAAAAAGGCTGGGTGCGGAGGCTCATGCCTGTAATCCCAGCACTTTGGGAGGCCGAGGTGGGAGGATTGCTTGAGCCCAAGAGTTTGAGACCAGCCTGGGTAACATAGTGAAAAAATTAGCCAGGTGTGGTAGCACATGCCTGTAGTCCCAGTTACTTGGAAAGCTGAGGTGTGAGGATCATTTGAGCCAAGGAAGTCAAGGCTGCAGTGAGCCGTGATCTTACCACCGTACTCCAGTCTGGGCAATAGAGCGAGACCTTGTCTCAAAAAAAAAAAAAAAAAAAAAAAAAAAAAAATTAAAATTAAAAAATTTGACCTGAATAGCTAGCTACTTACTAAATTTAATCCTTGCACCCTGAAAAGACTTAGTACATGTTCCTTTATGCCATTAACTGATATCCAATTAACTTGTAATAACTATCTTAATAATTCTACAGCAGCAATTTGAGTCTCCTTAAAAATTGTCAAGCATTTTCTTTTGTTAGTCTGTTCTGGGGTAATGAGTCACAAGTAGTAATTACTGGGTGGGAATTCATTTTTTTTCTTTTTTCTTTTTAAATACAATGTTAAGCATGTTGTATTAATATTAAATAATTCTAAAGAGTGTTTCAATAATTTGGAAGTTATTAATGATTGGTGGATGAAAAGATTTTATCCAGTAGTCCAAGCATATGGCAAAAGAAAACTGGCTTAAGTTGTTGAATTTCTGTTTTCATTTTCCATTGAATTACTGTTTAAAAATGGAACTTGAGAACATGTAATTACTCCAATGGAATGATTATGGGACATCAAAAAACTTGTTGCCCTAGGTGGTTAACTGCATGACTAAGAGACAACAATGGGGTGGACAAGGTGAACCTCATTCAGTAGTGATCTCAATTGCATTTTGGTTCTGTAAAGTGCAAATAGGTTAACTGAATACCAAAGAGTAGTGAACTGCCTATGATTTGCATCTTTATATGATGGTTAAGAATTCAAGAAATTGGAATTTCAACTGAATGAATTCAGTTGAATTTCAACTGAATGAATCCAAACAATTCCATGACCACAATGTCCCATCAATTTCCTAGACTTCTGAGTGTAGGAAAACAGAAAAGGCCATATTCTCAACTTATGTAATTGATAACTACTAATTTTCTAACAATTTTCCAATGATTGCTTGCTATAAAAATGTAAAATGGAGCCAGAAGCTTTAGCATATATTATTCACACTGTAATTTTGGTTTATTTCCTTCTAGACTTTTTTCCATATTTTTTAGAAGAGTTGTAATCATGTTGTACATATAATCTACCCTTATTTTTTAAAACCTACTGTTATAAATGTTATTTATGTTTAAAATAGCAAACTATCTTGAAGATATTGGTTATAAAGATGATATAATTTATTTTATAATTTCCATATGGCTGGCTATCTAGATTATCTATTTTTTATTTTTGCAACGAGACAGATATTGCTGTGCATTGATTTTTTGCACACATTTTTTTCCAGGATTTTGCCTGTTTTCTTAGAAGAACATTCTACAAGGAAAATTAATGGGTGGAAATTTATAAACCTATTCATAATGACTCTTGAAGCAAATATTATTCAGGATTTTTTTTTTTTTTTGAGACAGTCTCACTCTGTTGCCCAGGCTGGAGTGCAGTGGCATGATCATGGCTAATGGCAACCTTTGCCTCCCTGGGCTCAGGTGATTCTCACACCTCAGTTTCCTGAGTAGCTGTGACTACAGGTGTGTACCACTATGCTTGGCTAATTTTTGCATTTTTAGTAGGGACAAAGTTTTGCCATGTTGCCCAGGCTAGTCTTGAACTCCTGGCCTTAAGAGATCTGCTTACTTCAGCCTCCCAAAGTGCTAGGATTAAAGGCATGAGCCACCGCACTTTGCCAGACCTATTTGTTTTAAAGTGACATTAACTAGCTTAAAAATAAAGGGAAAATTTATTAGAAGCAAACAATTATATCTTATGTAACAGGAGAAAGAGAAAGTGCATCTAGATGGCTAGAATCAGAGACTTAAGTCCACCAGAACTTTCCCTGACTCTAATTTCTTTACAAGGCTCAGCAGTCAGCCTCATTTCATTCATTTGCTGGCCGGAATTACTGCTCTAGAATTGAAGTAGTTTTTCCACACCTGGTGCCTCAGCTGGAATGTCTATAATGTCTGTGGGCTTGCCAGATCTCTCTCTCCATGTTTTCTCTCATCATTCTGTAGCCCAACTCAAGACTCTTTACATATTAGTTGTCTTCTAAAAGTGCAAAACATGGGAGATGCAAGATCCCTTAAGTCACACAACACCACTTCAACTCTGTTGCATTTGTCAAAGCAAGTCACAGGCTAGGCCAGATTCAAGGAGAGGGGGAATGGGCTTCACCATCTGATGGGAGGAGTGGCATGGAGTTACTTTTATGTGTCAACTTGACTGGACCGCAAGGTGCCCAGATATTTGTCTCTGCATGATTCTGGGTATGTCTATGAGGGGTTTCTGGATGAGATTAACATTTGAATCAGTAGATCACGTAAAATGAGTTGTCCTCTCTAATTTGTGTGGACCTCCTCCACTCAGTTGAAGGCCTGAACAGAACAAAGAAGCTGAGGTCAAGAGAGAACTCCTCCTGAACTGTGGGGTCAGGAAAGGCTGAGGTGCCGTGGAAATTAGCTTCAAAGGTTTTTCAAAGTTTATTGCTTGGTTTAGGTAATAGGGTCGATTCTCTGTAGAAGGACTTTTTCTTCTCTATATTCCTTCAACATAGTACGTTTTCCCCTGGTCTGGAGCAGGATGCTTTCTTAGTTTATCATGCAATGACTTCACAGTGGATGTCTGCTTTATTTCTTTTTGAAATTCCATGAACTTTGAAATGAGTTCTTTTTACTTTGAGTTCTTCATATACATGTAAACAAAATGTTTTACTGAATCCAAACAACCAGAGCTTTAAATTTTGAATAACTGTGAGAAAATTGAGTACTTGAGATTCAAAGAAAAACACAGGCAAAGTCTCTGACATCGTTCCCCATCCCAAAGCTAACTTTGATGGTAAGTCATTAAACCGAGATTCTCTCAGGACCTGGGGCAGAAAACTGCACTAGGATGTTTTTTGTTTGGTTCAGGTTGGGTAACATTGGCATGTGATAGAAGTTATCTTTTGAATTATCTCAAGAATAAGAGGTTCACTTTTATGAGCAGGGAGTTTCAGTATGGTTTGTGTCAGGAATAATCCTGCCTGACATGGACCATGACCCTTGAACATTCTGAAATGCAGGAAAATTCTAAGTCTTCATAAGATAAACAAGGAGCAGCATCTTGTTACTTTTTCTTTCCAATTTAAAGTATTATACTTCGGACTCTATGTTATACATAGAATTTTAAATGTGGGTTTATATTTAGACTTGAATATGGTAGAAAACAAGGCTTGATATGTTCTGCTTCATAATGACACATCTATATCTATCTATCTATCTATCTCTCTATATATATTTTGTAATACACTTTTTATTTTGGAAAAATCTGGGGTTTACAGAAAAGTTCTAAAGATAGCACAGACAGTCCCTGTATAATTCTCTTGCAGCTTTGCTTTCCCTTCATGTTATCAGTTCACATTACTGTGGTGTATTTGTCAAAACTGAGTAACCACCATTTGTGCGTTACTAGTAGCTAAACTCCAGCCTATATTTAAGTTTCACTAGTTTTTTCCTAATGTCTTTTTCTATCCCAGGATCCTAACCAGGATACCACGTTGCATTTAGTTGTCACACCTCCTTTGGTCTGTGACAGTTTCTCAGTCTTTTTTTTTTTGAGCTGGAGTCTCACTCTGTCAGGCTGGGGTGCAGTGTTGGAATCTTGGCTCACTGCAACCTCTGTCCCCCGGATTCAAGTGATTCTCCTGCTTCAGCCTCCCGAGTAGCTGGGATTATAGGCATGCACCACTACACCTGGTTAATTTTTGTAATTTTTTTTTGTTATTGTTTTTTAGTAGATACAGGGTTTCATGATTTTGGCTAGGCTGCTCTTGAACTCCTGACCTCAGGTGATCCACCTGCCTTGGCCTTCCAAAGTGCTGGGATTACAGGCATGAGCCAGCACACTCAGCCTCTCAGTCTTTTCTTGTGTTTCATCATCTTGAAAGTTTTGAGAGTATTGGACAAGTGTGGTATAGACTATTCTTCAATTTTGGCTTGTCTGATGTTTTTCTTAGGATTAGATTCGGGTTATGGGTTTCGGGGTAGAGTAACACAGGGGCAAAACACCATTCTCATCACATCTTATCGGAGTTACATGACATACACGTGGTTTATCACTAGCGATGTTGTCCTTGATCATTTGGGTAAGATCATGCTTACCAGCTGTGTACACTGTAAAGTTACTATGTTTCACTTTCTTTGAAGTGAGTCAGTATGTCCTGCCCACACTCAAGGGAGTGGGAGGGATGGAGCTTTACCCCTTGCTTATTTGGAATGCAAAATAATATTTTGGTAATGTTTTCAATTTCAGTGGACCTGTATTTTGTGTGTTTGAAGACAGGAAATAAATAAAGTCCTGGTACAAGCTCTTCCTTTTTGTTTCTGTTCTGAGTAAAGAGCTTGTGTCCAATGCCTTGCTGACTCTCTTGAATATTTTGTCTAAAACACCCAACAATGTTGACCTATGCAGGATTATGATGGAAGTAAGTAGAAAGAGGTTTGCATATTATTTTGAATGTATTTTCATCTTCAGATGAAGTAAAGATGAATCCCATACTAGTTTGTTCTCACACTGCTATAAAGAAATACCTGAGACTGGGTAATTCATAAAGAAAAGAGGTTTAATTGGATCATGGTTCTGCAGGCTGCATAGGAAGCACGATGCTGGAATCTGCTCAGGTTCTGGGAAGGCCTCAGGAAACTTACAGTCATGGCAGAAGGTGAAGGAGAAGCAGGCTTGTCTTACATGGCTGGAGCAGGAGGAAGAGAGATGGGGGAGGTGCCATACACCATTAAAAAAACAGATCTTGTGATAATTCACTATCACCACAACAGCACCCAGTGGGATGGTGCTCAAGTATGAGAAACCACTCCCATGACCCAATCACCTCCCACCAGGCCCCACCTCCAACACCAGGGATTACAACTGAACATGAGATTTGGGTGGTGACACAGACTCAAACCATATCAAATTCTAAATATGGAAATGTAATAAACTCATTGATTTATTTTTTATTTTTGAGACGATGTCTCACTCTGTTGTCCAGGCTGGAGTGCAGTGGTACAATCTTGGCTCATTGCAACCTCCACCTCTGGAGTTCAAGCGATTCTCCTGCCTCAGACTCCTGAGTAGCTGGGATTACAGGTATGCACCTGGCTAATTTTTGTATTTTAGTAGAAACAGGGTTTTGCCCTGTTGGTCAGGCTGGTCTCAAACTCCTGACCTTGTGATCCACCTGCCTCGGCTTCCCAAAGTGCTGGGATTACAGGCGTGAACCACAGTGCCCAGCCAACTCATTGATTTTAAACCAAAGTTAGGGTTTGACAAACTCCATCTAGCCACACAGTTCTCTGTCTCAGTTTTAGCTTTGTCTTCCTATGCATGCTCAGTGATCAGCTGGCAAACAGGTTCCTAGCTGGATGAGCATTCTTGCCTCCTCCCTCAGACCTTAGCATGGACACCCAGGGTAGATATTAGGGGTTGAATTGTGTCCTTTCTCCCCCAAATTCATATGTTGAAGCCCTAAACCCCTGTACTTCAGAATGTGACCTTATGTGGAAATTGGGTCTTTGCAGGTTAGTTAAGATGAGGCCATTAAGGTGGACTCTAGTCCTAGGTGACTGTTGTCCTTAACAAAAGGGGCTATTTGGTGACATAGATTGGGCACACAGGAAGAACCTCATGTGAGGATGAAGGGAGAGATTAGGATGATACTTCTGTAAGGCAAGAGAATCGTTTGAACCCAGCATCAGATGTTTGGCAAGAGACGTTGAGCAGGTTCTGTCTCACAGCCCTCAGAAAGAACCAGCCCTGCCAGTACCTTGATCTTGGACCTCTATTCTCCAGGACTGTAAGACAATACATTTCTGTTGTTTAGGCCACCCAGTTTGTGGTACATTGTTACAGCATCACTAGGATTATCAGATAATGGAGGTTGAACTGAGCAACCCAGCTTTTGTGACCCCAGACATGGTTGGTGGTAGGGCTTTATCTTGGTCACAGTCTCTAGAAGAATCTGCACTTGTCATTTACTATAAGCCCTTCACAACTGGACTCTTCTACTCAATGCTTATTCAAGATTTTTTTTCAGGTGCTGATCTTATTGAAATTTGTAGTATTAATATTTTAGAACTGTATATAATGTATTTACCTTCCAAAATTTCCTTCAATGCCTGACAGTTTTCTATCTACTGACCCAATTGTGATGACAAACCAGTGCTGGCTTTGGTAGTCAAATTCCTGACCACATGCTAATGGTTGACTCATTCAGTTTTTTGCCTGCAGATTTAGTCTCAATGAAATGAGCCACACTTTTTTTCTTACAAAGCAGCATTACCTTCTGGGGAGAATGAAATGTGGTTTTTCTTTGACAGATAAGTGGGAAAACCATCTGTGCGTTTCCCGTCTGAATCAAGCTTAAGCCCCTCCCCTAGTCAGCCAGGGCTGCATTAACCATGGACTACCGGTGCCCCAGCAAGGGGAGGCTGTGGATGTGGATAACTCCACACAGCTGTGCCTGGAGGCTGACGGACTACGGCAAATATTTCTCCATTTTATTCAGGGACCAGAATATGTTCACTTTGCATGGAGGAACTGATTAATTAAGTGATGGACTGGAGAACAAAGAGGTAGTGGTTGATTATATTCATTAGAGGAAACAGAAAATTAACTCCTTAATTAAGGTATTATATTGTAATACTTCAATATCACATATTCTGCACTTCCTTAAAATAGTTCAGTGTATTTCTTTTGTATGCCTGGTAATAACCTCAGGAAGCAGGACTGACTGAATATCATGATGTCTATTTAGCATTTAAAGGAACTGAAATATGGAAATGTACACATCTCTTTCCCCCCTACTCTAAAGTTTAACTCAAATGCAATTGCAACCAACATTTCACTAGGAAGTTGGCTTGGACATTTGAATAGACAAATGGATATTTGGCACTTCTGTCCATTTTTCAACAAACTGTTGTCAAGTACAGTTTTGGTAGCTTGAGGGTTGCAGAAGGTGCAACAGGTGGCTGCACCTCAGCTCTTCCTTCTCTAAAGGAAGAAATGCAAGACTGGGAAGATCGTTCTCTGCAAGACTGGGAAGATCGTTCTCTAACTGTGGCAGGTAAACACGGTCTGGTCCCAAAGTGAGTTGAGACCACTGGGGAATGGACTCTGTGCCCATGAGTATAGAATTGAGGTTACCAGTTAGGAAATTAGAGGCAACTTTCAGGTTTGTATAGCATATAGTTTGCTGAATCCAATTCCTATCTATCCTATATATTAGGATTTTCATTTTTAGAGCAAAAATTTGAGTTCATCCCTCAAAATGCCTATTTCATCTCTTTTTGGAGTTAATGTATTTTTAGGGAAGTGCTGCCAGCTCCAATTTCTGCAACTGTCAATTCCTTATCTCCTATTTGGAAATAACTGCAGAGCCTGGATCATCGGAGGCAGTTTTGGGGCCATCTCCCATTCCCAGAATGGCATCAAACCTTAAATTGGAAGGTATCGAGGGAGGGGAAGAAAGTATTTCCAGCAGTGAAGTGAACTAGGATTAAACAACTCCCCAACAAAACAAAAACTGAAAAAACGAGAACTGGGACCTAAATACCTCAAGGTGGTGAAATTGTCACTTATCAGAGCAGAACCAAACAACACAGCCTTCAGCCAGAGCCAGCCTGAGAGCTGAAAGACCAGAAGTGAAGGGAAGGACGCTTGGAGAAGGGAGCAGAAACAGAATAAAATAAGTCAAAATAAAATAAAAGCAGCCTAGCCTAGTGGAAAGGTACAAGTGTGGTGGCTGATTGGCTGCAGATGGAGACTGTAATTTTCTTAGGCTATCAGTGACTAGCAGGCAGTGACAGGGAGGAGGGGGTGTCAGGTCTGAGGAGAAGAAAACCGGAACTATTTTGCTGTGTAGAAAGTCACCATGCTACACGTCATGGCCCACGAAGGGCTGATTATATTACAGCATAAAGAAATAGTGGCTCAGAATTATGATCTTCAGCTATCAAGAAAACTTTGAATCACGTTTGTGTATTTTACTAAGGAAGGAAAATAAGTTTATAATATATGACGTGTTTCATTTGAAAGTGAGAGTTTGAGTTAAAAGGTTAAATTCAGTGATCTGGAAAAGTGTTACGTAGAGTCACGTATCCCTTGAAATATTGGGAAATTGATGTGGAAGTTATGCTGCGCCTCACCCTTGAGATGAAAAGATTGAAAATTAGATTTCACAGAACAAAAATCATTGCTGGGGGCAGTTTGTGAGACAACAATGTTGAAGAATAAAAGAAGTAAAAATAAAGATAAACCCCCCCCCCACACACAGATACACATACACACAATCACACGCTCACAGAGACAGATGCCAACTCACATATACACTCACACACTTATACACACAAACATACACTCTCATATTCACACATACACTCACTCACTCACACACGATCAATGCTCTCCGGATTCACTTTATTCTTTTCCCTCCCTTGCCTTTTTCTAGAAAGAGCTGTATTTGCTGTTTCAGGATTGCTAATGTGAAATTTACCCAGGTGGAAGGACCAGGAGGAGAGAAGTGTTTGCTGAATGAAAATTTGTAGCAGAATGGGGGTTATTCTCTCCCTTCTGTGTCGTCAAGTGACTTCTCTCTCCCCCACTCCCCATTTCAAGTTGGCCTTAGGCACACATTTCTAGGGCTTTCTGTGCTCATGTATTATTGACAGGTAATCCCTTTCTCCACTCCCACGGGGCGCCGAATGAGTCCTGCGGTGAGCTAGCACTTTAGCAAGGGGAAGTTGGGAGTAAGAGTCTGTTATTTCATCATCCCAGCAAGCAGAACAACTAACTGCCTCCCTACCTGTTTGTGTATTAACTAAATGGACACCAACAAAATGTCATTAGGACGGGAAGTCCGGGATCTTGCAGTTTCAAGCCATTGCATCTCTAGCCCCTTCAGAAGATAGATTGCTGGGCCCCAGGAGATGGTTTTGAAGGAGGAGGGTCAGTTGAAAAAGATCAAGGCCACTGCAGTGGGGCTGGGTGGAGATCACCTCGGCGATCCCTGGAATGCATTATTTGTCTTTTCACTTTCAAAATACAGGGTTCTAAGGCACATGTCTGTGAGGAAAGAAAAATAGAGCGTTCTGAGCTACGTGAGGTATGAGAAATTTATCAGGCCCAGAGAGACAGAAGTATGGAACTTCAATCATTCCCTCCCCACCCTGCACCCCTGCCTGGGGGTAATGTTTTAAAGGCATTTTGTTCCAGATTAGCTGCCTAACACATTATCTTCTTGTTGCTGGAATTTGCAATACAAAGAACAATGTATAACCAATCAACAGCTTATGTTATTTTAACATAATTTATTGGTAAACAACTCAGGAACTGCTTTCTTCTTTTTCCTTTAAAAATCCACTTGAATACTCTCCAGGGCGGCAATCCTCAAGCTTGGCCCAAATCAACTCTCTACTTATGTTAATTTTGGCTCAGCTTCTTCCTTTTAGTTGACAGCTGAGATGCCCAGAACATTGAAGGGACAGGTAAACATTTAGACAGTGAACAGATAAGAATTAGAATGTCTTGAGTTTAGAGAGAGCTTTGTGTTTGCTCTCTGACATTTGTTTACTGTGTGTGAGGCTTTTACAAGTGAATCCCAGGGTGGGATAATAATAGCCGTGGGGCACCAGCTGCCGGCTAGGCTTTGGGTGCCGAAGAATTTGTGGACATTTTACAGGCTAATAGATTTTTTTTTTTTTTTAACTGCAGGAGTTCTGTGGGAATTCCTCTGCAAATTTTAAAATAAGTTGTAGGAGTAGGAAAGTGAGACTTTCTCTTTCTCTCTCTCTCTCTTATATTTTTCCAAAGAGTGAAAATGATCCAAATTTAGAGCTAGTTTTGAAAGCATTTTCTCACTTTGCCTTAGGAACGAAGAGTGAGGAAAATCAAGTGTCATCAGCACCAGCTCTTTGAATGCGGGTGAGAGGAAACACAAAGCCCCGGCTTATTTCAATTGAGCAAGACAATGCAAGAGATTTAGAGATTTTAGGTTGTAAAGGACCCGTGAGCTCCTTTGTTCCAAAGTTTGTCCTATTGCCATTGAGGCATCTGTTTTCCAGTAACTATAACCCCTGTTTCCTGAATCAGGGCTGCCCGCTCCGGTGGGTCATAGAGAGAAGGCATCGTGGGCCAAACTGTGGGTGTTGGGAGCCATATGGTGGGTTAAGAGGAAGATGAGGAGGCAGAGGTTAAATTGGGCTCAGGGATCAGAGCAGGCAGAGGGGTTTCCAGGGAGGTTAAGATGCAGGGCAGAAATACCATTCAAAGAGTCAACATTGTAACCCTGGAGGTGGGGACAGATTCTTCCAAGGTTATCTCAGGACTAATCTCTCATTCCACTTTCAGACTTACAACTAGGAAAAATGTGTTCTTTTCCCTTTGAGCTAAGGTGGGCTATCAGCTTAGCATACCTGCCCTCGTTTCATCCTTTCTTGCAGGTCCACTCCAGGACCTGCCAGGATTGTTGTGAAAGACTCAAAATAGGACCCTCTGAGCCAGTTTTCCAATTCTCTTTCCCAGAATTCTGGGGTGTGCCTGGAGGGAGAGAGGGAAGCTGAATCTTCTCCATCCTGACTTTCAGGTTTCCTGTCTCAGGATTCCTGGTAACATTTCCTTTGGGAAAAAGAAGGGAGTTCTGTCAATTAACAAAACATTTGAAAAATCACTCATCCACTCTCTTCTCCTCATTTTACAAATGAGGAAACTGAGATCAAAATAGGTTAATAGACTGACCCAGGATTCTGCCATTAATGGCACAGATTGAGTTACAGCTCAATTTTTCAACCACCAGGGCACTGGTGATGATTTTAAAGAACTAAGATAAGGAGAAGAAGACTAAGTGTTAAATGCACTAGCTGCATTTCTATTTTAAACTACTATAATATAGTAATTCTAAAAGACCTGTTTTGCTGGTTTGCTTCTTTTATGAAAGCAGAATCAAACTCAGATTTCTTGCTTTAAATAATTCGGTTGATGACTGAAATTTAATCAAGTGGTGAGTTTCTTCACATTTTTCAGAATAGCCCTTAAGAAACAAAAATAATTATGTTTGTTGACTTAAAAAATTTATAGGAATACTTACTTTTTCCCACTTTCTCCCTTTTTCCCAACTTGAAAGCTTAACCTCATTTGATCATCTTCTATTCAACTTTCAAAGATTGTCCATACTGTTGTGTAGTAACCATGCAGTGTTTGTCTTCAGTAGGGGATAAAATGCAACCACTATCTAGGGGTGAATAAAAATATCTAACGGTATTAGCAAACCAGTATAAAGTGTACAGTAGAAAAAATTTAAACTTGGAATTATGTCCTCTTTTCCAGTTTCTCTGGTGTTAATATTTTCTGGAAAACATCCTCAAGGCTTGTCCTAGCTACCATCTTCCTGACATTGTCCCAGGTGTTGCAGTTACTAATGTGAGCAAGACATCCTCCTGGCCTTAGCGAGTGTACCCAGGAGTTATATAAAGGATATTCTGGGAGCCGGAAGAAGGAGCGAATAAAGCAGACTGCACAGATGGAACATGGAAAGGCTTTTAACAGAAATGAATACTTTCAGACCAGTTTTGAAGGACTGAGTAGGAGTAAACTAAAAGAGAAAAAGCAGGACAAAAGAAGCACCACTTTGGAAGCTCAAAGCCGCACTGGAAACACAGTCTTTCAGGATGTCTGAAAGGGGCAAGTCTGTTTGTGTGGGGTAAGAAATGCGGGGAGACAAACGGACAGTGGACAGATTGCAGAGAGCTCTGTGTGCTGAGAGGAGGGTGCAGACCAGATTTTTAAATTGAGAATGCAACAGTGAAGGATTTCAAGCTTGGAGTGAGAGGGGAGACTACGAGCCTGCAGTGATAAGGCAAAGCTGAAGATTTCAGAGCCAAGGCCACACCCTACAGTTGCCATGGAATGGGGTGGCACAGTGGGCTTTGGAGGTAAAGTCTGCAGTTGAGAAGTTCAAGGGTAGTAAGTACTTAATGCCAGGTCAATCATCCCTTTTAAGACACAGATATCATCTGCAGCGTTTTCAGGAACAGTGATAGAGAAGAAAAGCAGGCAGCTACTAGATATTCAAATCTTCCGCAAATGTCATGGAGAGAGTCAGGCAGTTGGTAGAAGAGACCTGTAAAGCTGGGTACCATAAGCCTCAACACAGGTGTTTTTATTTCAAGGCTGGGGAGCTGTGCTTTGGAAAAGCAATGAGGAGGTAACAGGAAGTCTCTTCTCCTTCTAAATCCTGTGTTCATGGAGGAGGGTGGGTTTTCTCCTCTTGAGAGGGAGTTACATACAAGTTTAAGGGAAAAGAGTCTGAAGTTTCCATCTAAATGATTCTGAAAGAATCAGGTAAGTAGTTGCTTAGAAATATTGCTAAATGTTGCATAAAGAGATACAGCTCTTCTATGGAGTAACAGATCCTGGCTACTCAATAGCTTTTTGCATTTTTTCCTGGGCTATGGAGATATTTGCAGCTTTCCATTACGTGTTAATATCTCTCATCTTACCACTGAAAGTTTATTTCTATCAATTTGCCTTCAAGTGAACTGCAGTTTCATATTTGTGATTTTATTTTTACCAAAACGAAATGGCTTATTTTTATCAAAATATACAATTGAAAAAAATACTATTTTACCAAGAATATTATTGTGTGCTAGATGCTGGAGGCATAAAAGGGAACAAGTTAGGAACTGTTGCTTTCCATGGACAGTTGGTGTGGAGTTTTAGTAAGACTTTTGAACACTTAAATTTATATCTTTCTTTTAAGAACCAATAAAAAAAGAGCAACTCTTTATAGCAGCATTATATTACATCATCTTCAAAGATCAATGTGTGTACAACATTTAAATAAATCAATATCTAGGTGTGATCATTAATCCTTAATCATGATGAACCATTGCTTAATCTAACCTGTGTTTACTTTTATTTCTGTTATAATTTGTTGACATTTTAGAAGTATAGTTCTTGTTCTCCAAGAAATATGGCACTCAAAGTCCCTGAAATTACTTGCCAAGTCATTGGGCTTTTGTCTCATGTATTTCTTAGGTCTTTGAAACAACTAGAGATTTATCTTTACCCATCTTCTGGTTTTATCTTTTTGAGTCTTTTTTTTTCTTACAATGGTCTGTAGTCAATTTAGGCAAATCTCTGTGTGAGTATTATGTGTGAGTATTATATATCTCTATGCCTCTTGGCAGAGGTGAATAACTTTTCCTTTTTATAAGAGGAATATAATTTTCCTCATTCCCAGTAGACATTAAGCTTATTAGCTACTTAACTTTTTGGTAATTTGCATTCATTTTCTCTATAGCAACAAAATGTCTGAATTGGAAGGAGAAAAAATTAGTTTATACCCAAAATTACTTTTATAAAAGGTTATATATTTCCTCTAACAATTATTTAAAAAGCAAACACTGAAAAATAGTGTAATAAGTCACAAAAATAAAACTAAAAATGGCTTTAATCACAGGTGTAGTCAAACCCCAGTGATTGTTACAAAACCTGTTAAGACTCATATGACTAAAATTGTGATTACTACATAGTTTTATTATTTTTAAGCACATGTGTAAAGTTTAAGGAACATTTAAGAGTAATTGTTACTAGCAAATTATTTCTAAAGTCATCTTAAAATGCCTTATTTTTTAATTTATTTGAAAAGGGTAGAAATCTCTGTTCACGTTTACTTTGTTCCACTCTGCTAAAAGGGCATAAGTGTCCCAATTGTTTTATGAGCAAAACACATGTGTGACTGTGTGCATACAAGTATAGACATGAATTCACACACAATTCCATTAATAACAAGGGATATCCTTGATGGGTACTGTTAGCTGAATATCAAGCAGTTGAATCATTTCATTTTCTTCCTGGAAAAGTTATTTTTCAAGGATTGGTAAATGATTGCCCTCGCACCTCAGGGCAACCATGTTACCAGTGAGATCTAAGGAGAATTCCACTTAGGGGCTTCTAGGAAAGGTGTTTCTTTCTGTGGAAAGGGTCAGGTGCAAAAAGACAGCTCCCTGGTTCAGCCCCTTGCCCTATTTTCCTGCCATGAATGCAATTCTGCCAGAGAATGATTGTGGTTCTGTGGCAGCTATCTTGGTCTAGCCCATAAGGCAGTAAGCCTAAGGGGAAAAAAAAAATTCATCGCATATCTTGGATGATAGAAGATAGAGAAATGATACAAAGGTTGAAGGGAGAATAAGAAGAAGCCTACATCTCTGATAACATCAGTTTGTTACTGCACCAAATCTGGAACCACTTACCTAGAGTTTCACTGTGTGAGATAATTAAAAGTTAACTGTGCTGACGCCCCTATTGGCAGCTGAATGCTAACTGATACATTACCACATTTTCTGACTCATTCCTGATGTCACGTTTGATTAGTTAAGTATAGCAGATATCCAAACTCAGGTTTTTGGATTCAAAGTCCAGGGTTTTCCTGGCCTTGCTGTCTCCCCATATTGTCACAATCTGGGAAATAAATCCACATACTGTGAAGTAATAACATACACTGCTTATTTTGAAGAATTTCCCTACTCTGATTTAAAGCCCTGTTTCTCTCTTCACCCTCTGGACTTACTCTGCTCATGATTTGTCCCACAAATTCTGGCTGTGAATATCTCTTTATAGTCACTTGTGACTGAATGTCCATTTGCTGTATTATGACTTTGGGCACGTTACCAGACATCACCTTATATTTCCTCATCTTTATAAGAGGATAATTTCTATTAACCTCTTCACATATTTCATACTCTTGTTGGGTGGGGAGGAGCTCATGGGGTGGGGCTTAATTCATTATCAACATTTGGCTTTTTAAATTATTTTTGTTTATTTATTTTTTGTGACAGAGTTTTGCTCTTGTTGCCCAGGTTGGAGTGCAATGATGCAGTCTTGGCTCACTGCAACTTCTACCTCCCAAGTTCATGCCATTTTCTTGCCTCAGCCTCCCGAATAGCTGAGATTACAGGAGTGCACCACCGCATCTGGGTAATTTTGTATTTTTAGTAGAGATGGGGTTTCACCATGTTGGCCAGGCTGGTCTCGAACTCCTGACCTCAGGTGATCCACCTGCCTTGGCCTCCCAAAGTGCCAGGATTATAGGCGTGAGCCACTGCAACTGGCCATTTGGCTTTTTTAAACTAATGGATGTTCCATAGGTGTTCACATGTTTTTGTGTGTTGTAAACATTTAATAACGACTACTAATAAGAACACAGATGAGTTTGCAAAGCTTGTGAAATTGCCCGGCTGATGGAAATTTGGCTTGCAAGCATTCATGCGGGAGAGAAGGTAGAGATTGAAGGAGCTCACGATTGCCTGCCAAAGTTGTCTGCATCTCAGTTGGAGAGGATTCAAAGCTTACCTTGAACCTTTAACTAAGAAACTTTTTAATATAAAAGTAAAGTATATATGAATTTAGCATTTGAATTTCAGTTTATTTTTTTTTAAATTTACTGTCTACTATATGACATATGTGTAGAAATTACATACTGAGTCAAGGCCCATAATGAGCTATTACATTTCCACTTGGCATTATTTGTAAAGAAATGGGTGTGTTCAATATTTTTCTTCAATCTCTTTCTAGATATGAAGTGTTAAAGATCTATATGTAGATGTTTGCCATGTGTGTGACTGAAATCTAATTATAGAGTTATTTGTGTACTCAAAGAAACTACAGTTTCCCCAGTCAGAGCTTATGACCAAACTGGGCACTACAATGGGCTCTTTAAGAATGCTGCATTAGGCCGGGTGCCGTGGCTCATGCCTGTAATCAAGCACTTTGGGAGGCCGAGGCAGGTGGATCATGAGGTCAGGAGATAGAGACCATCCTGGCTAACATGGTGAAACCCCGTCTCTACTAAAAAATATAAAAAATTAGCCAGGTTTGGTGGTGGGCGCCTGTAGTCCCAGCTACTTGGAAGGCTGAGGCAGGAGAATGGCATGAACCTGGGAGGCAGAGCTTGCAGTGAGCCGAGATCACGCCACTGCACTCCAGCCTGGGCAACAGAGTGAGACCCCATCTAAAAAAAAAAAAATAAATAAAAATAGAATGCTGCATTAGGAAACCCGAGAAAGCCCTCTGAGTACACTGTAAAACTGAGTTATAAGGAAGCAAGAGTAGGGATTTGCAAAGATACTGATTAGGGGAAAAATGATCCTAGGCCAGTGGGACCTCAAGTCTCAGTCAATGAAATGTATCCATATATTTAAAGAAAAATATGAGTCCAACAGATGGGGGATTGAGAAGCCAGAAAAGCGTAAGAAATCACAGAAGAGCTTTTTGCTGTTAAACCAAGACTTGTCTGAAGAAGGCGATGCTCGGAACCAGAGTAGATTTCCAAGGGGAGGCATATTATTATTGTTGTTATTATTATTAGCTTCTAGTATATATTGGTTGTTTTCTACATCAGATGCTACATATTTTATGTATCATGTAACTTATTCCTCATAAAAACTCATGAATGTAGGCACTACTATTTACTTTATAAATGAGGATATTAACATGGAAGGAGATCAAGTTTCTTATCTAGGAGCCTAAAGCTAGTAAGTGGCAGTGTTGGTATTTGAACTTAGCCTTGAGAGCCTGTACATATAACCACAATTATGAGAACTTACAAAGACAAAAGAGAATTTTCTCCTCGATTTTGCAAAGAGGATCAGAATTTGTGACTAACCCAATAGTATGTGTCAGAATTAAGACAATAATTCAGGTCTTCTGAATCTTAGTTTGATGTATTTCTAGTATACCTGAATTCTTCTCCACAGGCAAGTCATTAAAGATAGGCCAGTAAAGAGTATATTGCCTTCAGAGTTGGGGCAGCAATGGAGAACGGTATTCTCTGGAAGAAAGCCACTATGCATAGTTCACACTTAAGGAGTAGAGAGTTATTCTCCGCCTTCTTGTGGGCAGATTATATATTGGAATTCTTCTGCACTGGAGATTTGTCTATTTTTCTCCATTTATTTATTTTTTCAGTCATTTATTTACATCAGTATCGACTCATGGGTATTCATGTTATGTTTTGAGTTATAATCCAAAAGATTTTATTTATCTTTTTGCCCAAATTGTGCCAGCGTTAGCCATTGGGAGCATGTTCTGTTGGCCCCTTTGTCTTCTTGACACATAATTGTGGATCTTTTTTTTCTTAGCACTTATGAAAAGAACTTTTAGTTTCAGGGGTACATGAGCAGGTTGGCTCTATAGATAAGTTGCATGTCTTGGGGGGTTGGTGTACATATTATTTCAGCCCCAGGTTATAAGCATGTACCCAGTAGGTAGTTTTTTGATCCTCACCCTCCTCCCACCCTCCACCCTCAAGCAGGCCCTGGTGTCTGTTGTTCCCTTCTTTGTGTCCATGTGTACTCAATGTTTAGCTGTCACTTGTATATGAGAGCATGCAGTGTTTGGTTTTCTGTTCCTGTGCTAGTTCACTTAGGATAATGGCTTCCAGCCCCATCCATGTTGCTACAAAGGACATGATCTTGTTCTTCTTTCATGCCTGTGTCGTATTCCACAGTGCACATGTCCCGCATTTTCTTTATCCAGTATACTATTGATGGGCATTTAGGTTGACTCCATGATTTTGCTACTGTGACTAGTACTTAGCACTTCTTTGTTTTCTGGCATTATAGGATGCCCTAGGTGTTCCTGCTTCAGTCTTAGAGCTAGCCATTTCTCCAAGGTGCCCTGGTTCCTTTGACTGAAGAATGGCATTAGAAACCAAGGTTGAGGTACTAGGTGTGAATCTTATTTTAAATAGTAATTAATACTCGGAAGTGAAGACAGTTGTTGCCCTTGGTGGGGTGGTGGTGACAGGAAGATGTCCCCAAGAGGCTTCAAGGGTATCTGATCTGTTTCTTGATCTCAGTCTTGGTTGCCTGGGCTTCTTCATTCAGTGAAATTCGTCAAGGATACACTTAGGCTACGTGTACTTTCCTGCCTTCATGTTGTATTTCAATAAATACTTGTTTATTTAGAAAATAAAGAAAAACAAAACAAAACAAAAACTAATCGTTAACTCTTAACTGAGTATCAGATAGACATGCTCTGGATTTCAAATCCCTGGGTTTAAAGACTTTCCAGCTTTATAGCTTTTGGCTGCTTACCTAACTTTTCCATCCCTCCATTTGTAAAATAAGGATAGCAGTATTATCTGCCTCAGGTTTATAAAATAGGGATAGCAGTATTATGTGCCTCAGCATTAAATATCTCCACACACTCCCTCCTCTGGACATGTATATATGTGTGTACTTATACACATACAGTCACTTATCATTATTTATAGATTCCATATTTGCAATTTTGCCTACTTGCTAATATTTATTTCAAACCTCCAAATTAATCAGTCAATTCTTATGGCATTTTTGTGATCATTTGTGGATATGCACAATGTAGCAAAACATTTGAGAACTGCCTGACGCCCATTTCCCAGTGAGCTCAAATAACTATATGTTCTGCCTTCTTGTTTCAGCTCTCATGCTGTGAACAAGGGCCCTTTTCTCTCTGTATATATAATGCCACGTTTTCACATTTCCGTGCTTTTTGTGGGTGATTTTGATGTCTAAAATGCACCCCCCCCACTGCAATGTGCAATGCTCATGTCTTGTCTAGTGTTCCTAAAGGCAAGAAGTCTATGATGGAGCCCTTATGGAGAAAATATGTGTGTCAGAGAAACGTCATTCAGACATGAGTTACAGTGCTGTTGAGCTTAATGTTAGTGAATCAACATTATACATTAAATAAGAAACACAACTAAAATAAAATCAATTATGAATTGATTGATTAATCAAAATGTTGTGACCAGATGCTCTTAGGAACCTAATTGTGTATTTCCCAAAGGAGCAGTAGTTCAATATTTGCTAATTTAGTGTTTGTTGCAACTTTACGGCACATAAAAACTACAAATAATGAGAATCAGTTGTATATATGTGTATATACATACATATCTACATATAAAAATATCTATGTATGTCTGTCTACCAATATGAGAACAGTGCCTATTAGTATATTATTAATATAATAAGCCCTTAACAAATGTGTTTAGCTATTATTATCTAGGTATCTGAGTAGAATTGCTCTGCAATCCACAGTCACTCCTGAGAAAGATAATGACGTTTTTTTGGCTCTCAGTAAAACGTCTTCTTTGTGGTATGGAAGGAACAGCAATAAAGGAAGCACAGCCCTTACTCTTATGGAATTTACATTGCAAAATAACTCAGTACAGACTCAGTGTTTTTTGCACTATCTAGAGATCATAAGGAAAAAGTGGGAGTATGATGAAAGAAAGTTCAAAGTGAAGTCACTATATTAGCTTAAAATAGACAAGCATACAGATGAGCAATGTGTAAGAGGTTTTTGTAATGACTTGTCTATATCCTGAAACTTAGTAGCCTATGGATAGATGCCTTGAGATTTACATAAACAATGAGAAACCTGCCTGATGTCGGAAATGAACACACGTTCTAGCTTTCAAGTCAATTAGCGAGATATTCGTATTTCTTTTCTAGGTTAAGAAGCAAATCTGTTCCGATGTGATGCCAACTAAGTACATGATCTGATTGTTCCAGTTATCCTGTGCCAAAAAAGAAGCAAAAAAATGGGCTTTCCACGGATTATTGAACACGGTGTCAGTGTGCCTGAGAAACAAGCCACTATTAAAAGCTTTCTAGGCAACTTGAATCAGGTTGCTGAGCTTTGAAAAACATTCTACAGCCAAGTGTAGGAGACCCAAGAACTTGGAGAACATACACGCTCTGAGCTATTTCAAAAAATACAGCATTTAAGCCAATTGAGCTGTAGTCAGGGCAACACAGGCATGAATAACATGAAGGTAGATTTTAGTAGAAGAGAAGAACAGGCAAGGGATGCAGTCATGTGCATTTGAAACACAGGACAAACATAAGCCCTGTTTATCTCAATAAAGTAAGTGCAGTTTGGGGGCATTCTGCGGGGTGAGATCATTTGTTGGAATTTAGATGAGGCCCAGAATGATCCACTGGATATCAAATCCACACATAAGCCTCTGCTAGAATTGTGCCAGAGTAAGGGCAATCCTGGAATTCCTCCAGGCAGTCTTACCACACCACCCAGATGTCTGGTTTCTAGGTGAATGAATTGAAGAAAGATCAAGAAATATATGGTGGGTAAGAGGTAGGAGAGAAAGCCTGTGTAAATTAAATCAGATCTCCTCATACATAAACCTACTCAATTACTTCTAAAGCCTCCTTTTATTTCTAACATACAATAATTGAGTTAAAGAAATATAATATTCTTGCTTCAGGAATAGGAATTATTTTCTCAGGCAAAAAATGAAAGATGAAAAGTACTACAGTGTGCCTACGTCATGTGCTGCTAATGCTATTTTCTTCTTGAGGTGCTGAATTGTTCGTTTTCCTGGGAAAGCTCTAGGGTAGAGCTAGCAAAATATCAAGATAGCAGATATGCATGTAGAGCCATGAGGCGCCTTGCTCAGCTCTCCCTTCAAGAGAACTTGCTTCAAGGTGGGAGGCTGGGGAACACCCTCCACCTGCTCTGTCTTCAAATGCACTGGGGCATTCATGCAGAGGCTACGTTTTCCCGGGGCTGCTCCCAGCCTGTGACTGAGCAAGGCAGAAGTGCTAGCATCATGCCATTCCTGCAGAAGGTGGGTTTCCTCTAATGGGTAAACTTGGCTCCAGGGTTCGCCATCAGCATGGACATAATACACGCAGAGCTTGCCAGAGGCTGAGGCCCCTCCTACCACATCCTGCAATTTTGTCTCTTCTGTCACAGGTGTCAGAACTGCTCTCAATCCAAGGATCGTCCCCCACATATTCCTCCTCCTCTCCCCTTTATCCTTCCCAGGTCCCCCACCCCAGACTCTCAAATCTACTTCCATCTTCAAATCTGCTTCTTGGAGATTATGAACAAAAGAGGATTTGCATTTGATAAGATCCCAAAGAGAGAGGAAGGGGATAATCCATATAATTCTGACACTGGTCACCAGGCGCTTTTTTGTTTTCTTTTGACTGAACACCTGATGGAGCTGTTAGAATTAAGTCACATACGAGGTGACACAGACTGGCTTCCCCTTTTGGGGCAGTGCCTGGGAGGGACAAATGACTTATCACATTGTGGATGGGGGAGTGGAAGATCCCAGCTTCATCTTGGAACATAGGCTAATTAGGGGTGAGAAGGAATAGACAGGTTCACACAAACAGCCTCCCCCACCTCCAAGTTTCTCAACTGAGATTGAGGTGAGAAATCAGCTCAGCAGAGACAAAGGTTGTGTGCTCAATTCATGCCAGTTCACTTTGCACTTTCCATTCAGGTTTCAGGGTTTACTTCTGGGACTCCTCATGTCTTTCAGGGTTGTCCTGAATGTTCATTTGTCCAGGATCCTTGGAGGGAAAAAATGGGGGACTGTGCCTGGTTTCGTGTCTCTCAAATGGAATATCAGAGCTTCAGACCGTTCCCTTGTTTGCAGCTGAGAAAGTGTCAGTGCTAAAAGCAAAGGGAGGTGGCGCAGAGGCACCATGGATAGTACCCAAATGTGAGTCACACCTACACCATCAGCTTTAGAACCTGTGAACTAGAAATCTCAGAAAATAATCATAAAATTATACTGGCTTTTCTGCCCTGTAGAAGGACTGTAGAGACAGATTCTTGCAGAAATCTTGCCTTGCTCCCACCGAGCCCACGACTTTTCTCGCCACAAGGAAAGCACTGGTTAAGGAGGTGATTCAGAGGTAGGTTCCCCAGGTGCGTCCATCGATGAGTGACCTCTCCTCCGCAACAGGGAAATACTTTCATCATTCAGGAAGGAATACTGAGTTAGGAGGCAGAAGCTCTGGGTCCTGCTTTTAACGCTTGCACAAACTTACTGTGTAGCTTTGAGCAAGGCATCCAGCCTCTCGCTCTCAGTGTCCTGTGCAGCCAAACTGATTGATCTATGAGGCAATGTGTGGCCCAGCTCTGCCGTTCACTATATTACCATGTATTCTCCTAATAAAAAACTGGCACACGGAATGTAACAATGCGATTGCATATTTGACATTGGGGTTGTCCTTATAAGTCTAGGTAGCCATCTTTGCAGCACTGGCTCTTTCAAAAGAAAACTATTTTCATAAATATTTCATTTGGAAATCCCCATTTATCTGGAAGACTTAGTAAAGCATCTTCTGTAGACACAGAAGCACATTATCGCCTGCTTACTTCAGAGTTAGGTTACCAGGCATGTTCATAAAAAAATAACAAAGCATATAACTTTAGTCAAACTTTACAGAGAGGATAGATTGCCGACAAAGAGGTTATTGTAATATAGCTCATAATTTTTTCAGGAGTATGCTAAATATATATATATATATAAATATGTGTGTGTTTATGTGTATATATACACACACATATATATACATAAACACATATATATGTTTATACATATACACATACACAAACATACACACATTTATATATTTACTAATGTATTTAACTTCTCCAAAACATTAGCTACCAAACAGAATATTAGATTAAAATATTTTAAATTAAAAAGTTATTTAGAGAAAAATAATAGAACTCTCATATATCTCAAATATCTTATGTTGACCTCTTCCCTGAACTCTAAACATTAAACTTTATTAAGAGGAAAATAGTGCATATGCGGGACAAGCATGAGAAAGCGACTCAGGAGTACGGAGTAAACAGAGCAGGCTCATTGTTCAAGTTCAATGAGTGTAATTATCTGATAGCCATTTGTAGTTCCTATAAAATACCCTTTCCCCCCCGTATTTGTTGCTGCTAGTATTTAAAGACAGGTCTAATCTTTTCTGCTTTTAATCCCTTTGTCAACCATCAGCAGCCAGTGGAAAAAAAAGGAAAAAGAAAAAAAAAAGAAAAAGAAAACAGAATCACTTAGGTTTGGCCTTCATGTTATCCTCTCCCCAATTGCACTGAGAGGGGACAGATGGGTGACCAGCTGTCGTGACACAGGACCAGGGTCACGGGGTCCCCGCACACAAAGCAGCGAACGCCGCTGGGTCCTCAAGCTGCCTCTGCCTCTGAACAGCCTCGTTGGGAGCGAGGCTCTCTCAGGCCGGCATCACTCACGCTCACCAGTGAGGCTCTGAATGTTTTGTCTCAAGCCAGGAATGTTAAAGGCTCTGGTTCTCTGCAGCCAGTTAGGAACCCTTTCACCATTGTTTGCTTCCATGCTTGCCCTGTTCAGCAGCCACTCTGTGAAGAGGAAACCTCAGTAACAGGAGGGGGAAGGACGCTGCCATGGATGCGTTTCTACCCTCCAGGGAGGTGACGTAAGAAGAAGGACTTGATAAATTGTAATATCCCTCTGGAGGAGTACCCCTTTAAGAGAATGAAGAGGACGACCTTCAGGAATAAAACCGCCTTGCAAAAATTGTAACAGAAAATTATGAAAGTGGCAGAGGCCTGACCTAATCGATGCCATCTTGCTTCTAACCTCCAAGCTGCCCTAGTTCATTCCTGGGCGAAGGCTGAACTAACCTTGGGAGAAACTTAGGTTTTTTTTTTTTTTGAGGCGGAGTCTCGCTCCATCGCCCAGGCTGGAGTGCGGTGGTGCGATCTCGGCTCACTGCAAGCTCCGCCTCCCGGGTTCACACCATTCTCCTGCCTCAGCCTCCCGAGTAGCTGGGGCTACAGGCACCCGCCACCATGCCTGGCTAATTTTTTGTATTTTTAATAGAGACCGGGTTTCACCATGTTAGCCAGGATGGTCTCGATCTCCTGGCCTCATGATCCGCCTGCCTCGGCCTCCCAAAGCACTGGGATTACAGGTGTGAGCTACCACGCCAGGCCTTTTTTTAAAAAAATTAAGTTCTAGGGTACATGTGCACAACGTGCAGGTTTGTTACACAGGTATACATGTGCCATGTTGGTTTGCTGCACCCATTAACTCGTCATTTACATTAGGTATTTCTTCTAATGCTATCCCTCCCCCAACACCCCACCCTGTGACAGGCCCCAGTATGTGATGTTCCCCACCCTGTGTCCCAGTGTTCTCATTGTTCAATTCCCATCTATGAGTGAGAACATGTGGTGTTTGGTTTTCTGTCCTTGTGATAGTTTGCTCAGAATGATGGTTTCCAGCTTCATTTTTGTCCCTGCAAAGGACATGAACTCATCATTTTTTATGGCTGCATAGTATTCCATGGTGTATATGTGTCACATTTTCTTAATCCAGTCTATCATTGATGGACATTTGGGTTGGTTCCAAGTCTTTGCTATTGTGAATAGTGCTGCAATAAACATACATGTGCATGTGTCTTTATAGTAGCATGATTTATAATCCTTTGGGTGTATACCCAGTAATGGGATCGCTGGATCAAATGGTATTTCTAGTTCTAGATCCTTGAGGGATCGCCACACTGTCTTCCACAATGGTTGGACTAGTTTACAGTCCCACCAACAGTGTAAAAGTGTTCCTATTTCTCCACATCCTCTCTAGCATCTATTGTTTCCTCACTTTTTAATGATTGCCATTCTAACTGGTGTGAAGTGGTATATCATTGTGGTTTTGATTTGCATTTCTCTGATGACCAGTGATGATGAGCATCTTTTCATGTGTCTATTGGCTACATAAATGTCTTCTTTTGAGAAGTGTCTGTTCATATCCTTTGCCCACTTTTTGATGGGGTTGTTTGTTTTTTTCTTGTAAATTTGTTTAAGTTCTTTGTAGATTCTGCATATTAGCCCTTTGTCAGATGGGTAGATTGCAAAAATTTTTTCCCATTCTGTAGGTCACCTGTTCACTCTGATGGTAGTTTCTTTGGCGGTGCAGAAGCTCTTTAGTTTAATTAGATCACATTTGTGTATTTTGGCTTTTGTTGCCATTGCTTTTGGTGTTTTAGTCGTGAAGTCCTTGCACATGCCTATGTCCTAAATGGTATTGCCTAAGTTTTCTTCTAGGGTTTTTACGGTTTTAGGTCTAACATTTAAGTCTTTAATCCATCTTGAATTAATTTTTGTATAAGGTGTAAGGAAGGGATCCAGTTTCAGCTTTCTACATATGGCTAGCCAGTTTTCCCAGCACCATTTACTAAATAGGGAATGCTTTCCCCATTTCTTGTTTTTGTCAGGTTTGTCAAAGATCAGATGGTTGTAGATGTGTGGTGTTATTTCTGAGGGCTCTGTTCTGTTCCATTTGTCTATGTCTCTATTTTGGTACCAGTACCATGCTGTTTTGGTTGCTGTAGCCTTGTAGTATAGTTTGAAGTCAGGTAGCATGATGCCTCCAGCTTTGTTCTTTTGGCTTAGGATTGTCTTGGCAATGTGGGCTCTTTTTTGGTTCCATATGAACTTTAAAGTAGTTTTTTCCAATTCTGTGAAGAAAGTAATTGGTAGCTTGATGGGGATGGCATTGAATCTATACATTATCTTGGATAGTATGGCCATTTTCGTGATATTGATTCTTCCTATCCATGAGCATGGAATGTTATTCCGTTTGTTTGTGTCCTCCTTTATTTTGTTGAACAGTGGTTTATAGTTCTCCTTGAAGAGGTCCTTCAGATCCCTCGTAAGTTGAATTCCTAGGTATTTTATGGGAGAAACTTAGTTTTTAGTTTAACTTTGAAACAAAGATGATAACAGCCCTTTCCCAAAACAAGCTGCCTTCTTGCCTGGGTGCTAGACTCACTATGTAGGACTAACAAATTAGCCACAAGATTAGAAATTATGGTTTAGGAGTCATGCAGCTAAACATGCAGCCAAACAAATTCAGAGTGATTTGAATAATCATAAAACTCTGGTCTCCTGTATAGCCGGCTCCACATGAACTCGACTCTTTCTCTACTGCAATTCCTGTCTGGATAAATAGACTCTGGGCAGTGGGCAAGGAGAACCTGCTGGGTGGTTACAGGAGTACGTAGCAACAATGTGTACCCTTTTCTTTACAACTCAAGACAATTTATCAATCCCACTTTACAAATTAGTTGAATACAGGACTCTCTTAACTGCTTATTCCAGTGGTTTTCAAAGTGTAGTCTCTGCACATTTATACACTGTTGGTGGGAATGCAAATGAGTCCAGCCCCTGTGGAAAGCAGTTTGAAGATTTCTCAGAGAACTAAAAATAGAACTACCATTCTACCCAGCAATTTTATTGCTGGGTATATACCAAAATGAAAATAAATCGTTCTACCAAAAGACACCTAGATTCATATGTTTATTACAGCAGTATTCACACTAGCAAAGACATGAAATCAACCCAGGTGCCCATCAATGGTCGATTGGATAAAGAAAATGTAGTACATATACACCATGGAATACTATGCAGCCATAAACAATGAGATCATGTCCTTTGCCACAATATGGATACAGCTGGAGGCCATTATCCTAAGTGAATTAACTCAGAAACAGAAAACTAAATACCAAACGTTCTCACTAATAAGTGGGAGCTAAACATTGGGTACACATGGACACAAATGCGGGAACAATCAACACTGGGGGGTCAGGCACAGTGGCTCATGCCTGTAATCCCAGCACTTTGGAAGCCCAAGGCAGGTGGATCACTTGGAGTTAGGTGATTGAGACCAGGCTGACCAACATGGTGAAACCGCATCTCTACTAAAAATATAAAAATTAGCAGGGAGTGGTGGCACGCATCTGTAGTTCCAGCTACTCGGGAGGCTGAGACAGGAGAATTGCTTGAACCCGGAAGGCAGAAGTTGTAGTGAGCCAAGATCGTGCCACTGCACTCCAGCCTGGGCAACAGAGTGAGACTCCATCTCAAAAACAAACAAACAAACAAACAAACAAACAAACAAACAAACACTGGGGATTCCAAAAGTGGGGAGGGTGCCAGTGGGGCAAGGGTCAGAAAACAACCTATTGGGTACTATGTTCTCTACTTGTGTGACAGGATCATTAAAAGACCAAACCTCAGCATCATGCAATATACACATATAACAAACCTGCACATGTACCCCCTGACTCTAAAATAAAACAAAAAACAAAACCAAAGTGTTGTCCCTGGACCAGTAACATCAGCAATATCTGGAAGCTTGCTAGAAATGCGAATTCTCTGCTGCACTAAGACCTCCTGAATGGAAGACTTTGGGGCGATGCCCAGAAATCTGTATTTTAGCAGGCCTTCCAGATGAATCCATGTATGCTGAAGTTTTTACTATTTTGAGATTTTTGCTGATGGTTTTATAACAATATTGGTGCTTTCAAATTCATATTATCAACACTCATATTTTCATATTCATATTTGTAAAATATTTCATCCTACACATGAGAAAACACACCTAAGATAAAGCGAGTGGCTTAAAATCACCCAGCCAGTGGGTGAGAAGCCAAAATCTTCCAGTCTGGGATGTTTTTCATTCCATTACATTGAAATGCAGAATTAATGTTTCCTTTACCTAGGCATTAAAGGAGAGAATAGGGTTAAGCTCACCCAGGGAAGGTCACCTGGCTGGCCAGAGGGGTGGCCCCCACCTTGGGAAATTTACTGTCGATAGCAGCCCCACAGTCTTAGAGATCTATATTGTCTGAAATCCAAAAGGAGAATCCAACCCTTTCCCAAACAGAGGGATATTAACCAGGCCCAGGTCCATCAGTGCTGGCCTCTCTCAGCAGCTCATCCCCACTCGATGCCCAGAAAGCCAAATTCATCATGGGAATTCTGTTTTTTTCCTGCAAAAGGTCAGGCGAAAATGAGTGTATGTGTGTGTGTGTGTGTGTGTGTGTGTGCGCATTTAGTTACATTACTAAAATGTTAATCAAAATGAAGTTAAAAATGGCCTGATTGGTCCCCCTGACAATTGGGCCATTTTGAGGAGCAGAGGAGAGAATGCAGAAAATAGCTCTTTGTAAACTAAATAAAGGCAAGCAGCAGTATTATTATCATTTACCTGTAGACATTCAAGGTGTTTTAAGTTTTTTTGACTAAATTTTACTAGATTTATGGTACATACCCTTCAGAATTCAAGAAAGCTTTCAGCATTTGGTGTTCAGAGTTCAGATCTTTTAAACTGTCCTGGAAAATGAACTTGTTAACAGAAAGTTACATCCACACACATTCACTCTTGAATATGTGCTATGGAGTGTCTACCAAGAAATCCTGTTGGCTGCAACAGCACGGTTTCGGGACAAAGGGAGCCTCTGCAGAGAGCAAGGGTGCTCAGATCCAGAGTCCCCAACTCTGTTCTCTGTCACAGCTGTGGTTCTCCAGGAACTTGCACTGGACAACTTCCTTCCCTTCCCAGTCTGGCAAGTCCTACCTGGGTTCATTTCTTCCTCATTCATGGTGTCCAGAGCACTTTGAGTATTTTGTGATGATGATTATTATTTTTCTTGTTCAGGGAAAATTTCCCTTTCTGCCCATAATACTATTATTTTTGGGCCACTTGTCTAGACGCTGCCACTATTCCCACCCATTCCCTACCCACCCATTCCCTCTTCAGTCCCTGCACACTGAGGACATCCCACTCTCCTGACACCAGCTTTCCTTGGTTAGGAGTCACACATTTGGGTTTTCATCTTCATTATTTTTTTACTCTTCCCAAAGTCTTTTTTATGTGCAGAAAGGTGTATAAAATTTAGAAAAGATCAATTGTCTACTTTTATTTTGAACCAACTAGTATTTAGTTTATGAAAGTTGGGAATTCAAAACTCCAGTTGTTTTTGAATCTTTAAAGCTCAGTTTACAAACTTTCTTTTTTTTTTTTTTTGAGATGGAGTTTCACTCTTTTTGCCCAGGCTGGAGTGCAATGGTGTGATCTCAGCTCACAGCAACCTCCACCTCCCAGGTTCAAGTGATTCTTCTGCCTCAGCCCCCCAAGTAGCTGGGATTACAGGCATGCACCACCACACCTGGCTAATTTTGTATTTTTAGTAGAGGCGGGGTTTCTCCATATTGGTCAGGCTGGTCTTGAACTCTCCAGCTCAGGTGATCTGCCCAACTCGGCCTCCCAAAGTGCTGGGATTACAGGTGTGAGCCACTGCACCCGGCCCACAGACTTTCCTATTCTATTCTATTCTATTCTATTCTATTTAGCAGATTTTCACAATAATTTCTAAAGGGCCTGGGAATAATGTTGGTTCCATTTACAGACCTAGATAAATCCCATTTCATCCTGGTATATTACTGTAGTAAATAAGCATTTATACATTTTATAGTTTTTACTTTAATTTTGTTATCTGCCTTAACAAATAAAACTTTCCCTCATCCCAAATAACTATTATAAATATAAAAATATACTTTATAAGGAGAGCCTTAATTATCTTTGATATTCTAGTATAATGCCCAGACTTAGTATGATTCTATCTTAAGACCTGAAGTTTAAGTCAATGATTCAAACATACATTTTAAATGAACATTAAAATGTTGTCACTTCAACAGGCCAAATCATTCCAAGTACTTTGAAATGTTTGATTTGAGAAGTTTGTCATGAGAAGCACACTAAATGCATATAGATTCCATTTTAATATAATGATGGCCAATGTTTATTGAGCACCTTTTTTTGTGCCAGGCATTCTTCTACATTGTTATTATTATTATTATTATTATTATTATTATTATTTGAGACAGGGTCTCACTCCGTCATCCAGGCTGGAGTGCAGTGGTGTGATCTCGGCTCACTGCAACCTCTGCCTCCTGGATTCCAGCGATCCTCCTGCCTCAGCCTCCTGAGTAGCTGGCACTACAGGCACATGCCACCACACCCAGCGAATTTTTTGTATTTTTTTGTAGAGATGTTTCACCATGTTGTCCAGGTTGGTCTCAAACCTCTGGACTCAAGCAATCTGCCTGCTGTGGCCTACCAAAGTGCTGGGATTATGGGCATAAATACATTGTTTTTTTTAATGAAAAATTTTTAAGGAAAATTTTAATGGTGGGATCTTGTTATGTTGTTCAGGCTGAACTCAAAATCTTGGGCTCAAGTGATCCCTCTATCTCAGTCCTATGAGTAGCTGAGACTACAGGTGCACATCACTACATCTGGCCTCTCGATTCTGTTTTAACACAAATAATATGCCAAGATCTTCAGGCTCTTAAAATTTTATTTGGTAATGCTATATTTTCCCAAGGTTAAAAGATGCTTCCCAATTTATGGAAGATAGTAGGCTCCTTCCCTGTTAATTCAGGTTACTTAAGACTGGGAGTCTTGTGAATGATCACAATGGGATACATGGAGCCCCGTGTTACAGTTGTCATTTCATGGACTTAGAAATGTAATAAGGGTGGGCCTCTTTGGTCCCGTAGCCCATTCCTCTGGCTTGATGTTTCATACACATAGCTCCCCAATTCTTCTCTTTATTCACAGAAATCTGCAGATTTTATCCAGGTTGATCACCTGATAGAACTCAATATTTTTTTGTTTTGTAAGAGTTGTAAATATATATTTCCTTGACTTCTTAAGACCATTGTACCATCTAAAGACAATTGATGGAATCTCAAGATATTTAAAAGTATAGTTTTTATTAAGTGGTAAAGATTTTTTTTCTTGATGTGATTCTGCATTCTTTCATGGTCTTAAGACCTTACAACTCTGATGAATATTTAAGATGATATTCAGTTGAATTTTGGATAGCTCACTTGGCTTTCTCTGACTTGCTGTTATAATTTATGAGGCCATTCTAACAACAGATACACATATGCAAACATTTATGCACAATGGAGAAAATTTGAGCTCAGAGGCCTACTTTCCACTTTTTCTCCTCAAAAAGTGTAACTTTGGTTGGAATAGAAAGAGAGGAATTGAATCTTCTTTTATTCCCTTGTGGATTATGTTGGAGAAGTAAATCAATATTAAGAACTGTATGTAAGAAAAAGGAAATTCCAAAATTTGCAATGGAGTATATTGGTATATCGGTAAGGGATAGCATAATTTTAGCCATTTCCAACTCATCTTTCTTTCAACATTCATTATCAAATATTTACTGAGCCCCTACTATGGGTCAAGTATGGTTCCAGGTGATTTGAGATATACAAGTGAACCAAATGAACAAAGACAGATGATAAACAATCACCGTAATACAATGGTAATTTATATAATATCCCAGAAGAGACAAAATGCTGTGGCAACAGGGAACAGTGGAGTAGGGTAGTGGGGGAAAAAGAAAGGCAGTGGTTACCATTTAAATAGGGAGGTCTGGGAAGGCCTCACTGAAATGGGATAATTTGAGCAAAGATTTGAAGAAGTGAAGGGAATTAGCTATGCAGATATGTAGAGGAGAGGTTTCTAGGTAGAGAGGAGCTGCAGCCAAGGCATCATTGAGGGCAGCAAGAAGCCATTATGCCAGATCAGGGATGAGAAGGAGAGCTCTAATGGGGACAATTCAAGGAGGGCCTGGTGGCCTTTATGGGTGTTGGCTCTTCCTCAGAGGGAACTAGTGAACCATTGCAGGGTATTGGGCAGAGCGCTGACATGATCTGACTTATGTTTTCAGAGGGTCATGTGTTTGGAATAGACATTTGAGGAATGTCTATTCCATGTAATTGCATGGAATCACAAAGGGTCTATGACCTAAGTGAGGGAGAATGGCTTGAGCCAGTATGGAAGCAGAAGAAGGAGTGAGCAGTGGTTAGGTCCGAGGTAGCCTTTGAAGGTAGAGCTAAGAGCATTTTTGACTTTGGATGTGTGATATGGTGTGTTTTATTTATAAAATAAACATAGTTTGGCGGAAATTTTCCAACTCAGTCTATTGAAGGAATTTCCAGAACTAAGCCAGATTTTTCAGCTTTTGAATGAAAGGGTCAAATTGCAGTGCATGCAATTTTACGCTTTACTCATTTACAACTTATTTTATTCATGGCTGTGAATGGCACAGACTTTATTATATGTAACCCAGAAACGGTTTCAAAGACCCCAACAAAACCTACTCATATTCCACATTGAGATAATCATTTAAATTGAAGAGAAGCACATTCTTTGTGGTCTTTGGAAGCAGCTCAGCCCTTAATGATTGTGACTCAAACAGAGGCAACACAGTTTTCATTTGAACATGTTATTCAGATACAGCAATGATATAAAAGAATATTGAGCTGGAGGTGATTTTTAAGCATTATTTTTTTGATAAGAAGGATATCTGCTTACCATTTAAAGAGACTCAACTTGTTACAGAAACATATAATAGAGAAAGGGAGAATCTCCTGTAATCTTGCCCAAGAGTTTGTTGAAGATGCTGAAGGGAGAAAAGACGGCTGGGCTGGAATGTGTCTACCTGCAGACGTTTCAAAACCCCTCTGAAGTTTAATCATGGGAGTTGTTGGGATTGCCCTGGCCACACACAGACTGTAATTAGTTTGAGCTTCGGCTTTGATTTGTTGGCCCAGGCTGATGCATTTCGGAGTGCCCAGGAGAAGCACAGCAACTCAGCCCCCGCTAGGTGCGGGATGCCCGGCAAGCCCCAGAAAGGTTCTGTTCCGTCCGGTGCAGGCAGTGCAGTGAGGCTCAATCTGACTGCTGCTGGCTCTTCTCTGGCCCACCGCCTCTCTGCCCCTGACCGGGAGGATTTGATGCCCTTCAAAATGTAGAGCCTATTGATCTGTTTTCTAGGCAACGAATGCTGAAGCCATGTCCACTAATGTGGCTGCAGAAGGTTAAATATGGATTTGGCAAGAATTATGAGCTGCCCACGAATGTTTTAGAGATGGTCTGAAATGCAGACATAGAGAAAGAGGCAGCTCAGTGGCGGGTTTTGTGGGCACGTGTGCATCTCCTGAGGTGAAAGTTATGTCCTTTGTGTTTAATTGGCTTTGCAGTATCCTGGATCTTCATTATACAATACCCATACCTGAAAAATTAGTAAAAATGGGAGGAACACAGGCAATGTCAAAGACAAAAAAAAATTCTCTTTACACATGTCTTACACATTTTTGATTATTATGCATGTATTAATCAGTCACCCTGTCATTCTCCCATTGCACTCGAGAAGGTAGAGTATTGAGAGAGAGAGAAAGAATATAAAATCTTCTGTAGAAGGCAGACTTTTAACATATGGGGACAAAGAAAACAAGAATTTAGCAATATGTTACTAAGTGACAGATTTAGAAAGTTCTTTGTCATTTGATCTTCAGGCTTTTTTCTCCTCTTGCTTTTTATACAAAGCGTGGGTAATAAAAATAGTTCTGTTGGTTTTCATTTCGAGTCTGGTTTCATGTCTGTCTTTTATGTGGTGGTAGCTGTAGTATGCTTGAATTCATAGAAAATACCTCAGGGAATGCTTACATCTACTCTTAGGATATTTTCTAGATTTTTATTTAATCAAATGTATGTACATATGGCCTGATTCATATTAAAGTGGATTTTTGCTGAACATTTCAGCCTCGGAAAACCTAGGTATGAATCTTGACTGTAATATCTCCCAGCCATGTAACCAGTAATAATATTACATCGCCTCTCTCAGGTCACATTTTTTATGTGTAAAATGCTGATAATTGCATGTCACTCACATGACATTTCACAGGGTTGCTTGGTGTGTTACAAGAAAAATATATGAGGTAGTAAATTGCAAATGATAAAGCCCACTAAAGACTAGTTATTAATATTGAAATATTCCTACCTTTATTTGAATATTACCATTAAGAGAACCTGTTTGAGAAAAAGTCCTAAAACGGAATTTAAAGCTCTCCTTGAGTAAAAGAGATGTGGAAATGATGGGATGGTTCAGGCTTCTGGATTTAGGTATTAGCCCTGGAGACAAACTAAAAAGGGTGGGGGAAATTTTTCTAAACAGGCTTATGGATAAGTAGATACCTCAGAGACATGTCTTTGATTTTTCAGGTTGCTGTAATTGATTTATTGTGCCTGTGTGAAGTTTGTGTGCAAATGTGATATTAACCCATAATTATATTCTAAAAGTGTGAATTATGTAGGCAATTAAATGTTATGAGACTGAAAGGTGATGCTATCCCAGAGGTATGGTTTTGTAGGATCAGATTTCCATTGTGTGTGTTGCTTTCCAGAATTAAAAACATCACCCTACTCCCTCACCAGCTCCACTGTAAAAGTAACATGGGTCTGTGTGATTTAGAAAACTTTCTCTTCTGCTGGTTGTAGGGTGGAGCTTAAAAAGAAAATTGAAACTCTGATTGTCTCGATGATCATATCTAAAAGCATATGATGTGCCACCAGATACAGGAACAAGAAGTTCTGCTGGTTTTTCTCTGGCTTTTTTCAGAGGGTGAGGTAGAGATAATATTCGTTCATCTTCTGTGCGGTTCTAAGGGCATTGTGGATTCTCAAAAATTACTAAACTACCCATGACACTTTCAGATCTATGGCATGGAAGAGTCTCTGGATGGTTTAATAGATTTCACCAGTTATTTGCTTCCTGAATGAATATTCAGGTTTTGTCAAGTTCAGGAGAACAGAGCACTTTAATAATCAGGAGAGTGAGAAAGCATATTTATTTTGTGGATGAATGACAATGACTGCAGATGTAGCAAGTAGAACCAAATCAAAAAGTCATTAAAAATGCTAGTTGATGCTAATTGATTTAATGTGTTGGAATATCCGAGAGTTCAAAAGTAGCTTCGAATAAGCTGCTTTGTGGTTGTAACCCAGTTTCATCACTTACCAGATGGGAAACTTTGGGAAGGTTGCTTAGTCCCTCTGAGCCTCAATCTCCTCATCTGCAAAATGAGGGTAGAGCTATTGTGAGCTTTCCATAAATTATTACATTTAAGGTACCTGAAAGTATACCTAGAACATCACACTCACTCATTAATGTCAGCTATTAGTTAAATATTTTAGCAAAATAATTTAAGCAAGGAAATCTCTTCATATACTGAAATTCCTTGTAAAGCCAGAATAAAAACAATGTGTTCAAATTCTTTGGTTGGCTTTTTTTTTTTTTTTTTTTTTGACAGTACCTTGCTTTGTCACCCAGGCTGGAGTGCAGTTGTGCGAGCTCACTGCAGCCTTGAACTACTGGGCTCAAGTGATCTTCCCACTTTAGGCTCCTGAGTAGCTGGGATTACAGGCATGCACCACCATGCTTGGCTAATTTTTATTTTTTTATTTTTAGTAGAGATGAGGTCTTACTATGTCACCCAGGCTGCTCTTGAGCTCCTGAGCTCAAAGAATCCTCCCATCTTGGCCTCCCAAAGTGCTGGGATTACAGGAGCCCCCGTGTCTAGCTGTCTGTTGGCATTTGTATTATGACATTTGTCACAGTTGTTATGTTAATAGAATTTCCGAGAAAAAAGGGTATTGTGCTAGGTGAACCCAGGCTTCATTTTTCCTGCATCCCAGCCCTCACTGTGACGTAAAGAGGGACACTGACATGTAACAATAAGAGAAAGTACGGATGTGTAACAACTGGGCTTGAAATGTTCCTTATACATAGCGTAAGATAGGCATGCAGCAAATTCCCATTAGCCAATTCATTTTCAAAACAACCTCTGCTATTGTTATCCCAGTTTCATATACAACATATATGGCATCTGGCCAATAACCATATCACAAGAGTCTCTCTATCTACATGGAACTGACTCCTTCTCCATCCTATCAGACATACCTCTTTCTTTCATTTTTTCTGTTTCCTCCTTTCCCTCTCACAGTTTTACTGTACTCTTTGTTTTCTTCAATTTTTTGTTCTTTTTCCCTGTCATATCTGAGGTTTTCCAAAAAAAGCTGTAGACATCCTCTACTACCTATTAAGTGACAGAAATACAGAAATTAGGCTCTCCTTAGCAGAGTATGCTTTACTCAATAAAGGAAGGATAGCATAATTTGGCCCTTCTAAATGTTAAAGTCACTGCACATATCTTTTGTTTGAATTAATCATGGTTTCCAGTCATTGTTGAAGTGAGGGTTAACTTATTTATTTCTGTAATTCTTCCTGCCCGCATATGAATACAGCAAATGGTAACTTGATCCAAGCCAAAGACTCCAAAAAAAGGAAGTAGTGGTGGGTTGTGCTTCTGTTGCTCTGGGGTTATACATTTCTTAGTGCTCTTAGGAAAAATAAATGGAGATACCAATAGGCATAATTATCACAAAGCGAAGGAGGGAAAGAACAATGAAACTGACATGAGAAGAATTGCACATAGGTTGGCACTTCCGAATGTGGAAGTGTTGCTGCCAGGGAGGAACAGAACATAACTCTTTGGGCTCAGCTCTAATCCTGCAGAACAGGAGACCTGGTGGGGAAGGGGAAGAAAACGTGGGTGTAGCACAAAAGAAGCAGAAAGAAAATGAAGCAGTTTCCAAGGAACAGGTGACTAGGGCTCACCTAGTTGTGAAAACAGATCAGCTTCTTTTCCGAGCTTTGTTTTACTATTGAATAAAGTACAGTGACTCCTTAGACACTGCCACAGAACCTTCTTGTCTTGATGAATTGTCCTTCTTCTTAGATTGCAGTAATGGGATTGTATACTTCCTTCTCTAGCTAGCCTGGCAGCCTATCCCCCATGTGCTATTCCTCAAGTTGTGCAATTGCACAGCCATATTTTCTTCTTTGTTCAAAGGGTGTGCATGAGGCCTTGGAGACTTCACTGTTTTGAGCTGAAGTCAGTCTCTCTTACTCTGGTCTCAAGTTTCAGTGGGTATCTGCCTGTGTTCCAGACACATTTTCTGGTTGTAATTTTTCTACTTTCTATTAAAAGTCAATGGGAATTGATCAAGATGTAAGAAAAACTCAGAGTTGTCTTTGGAGTAGCTTCATGCTTTGTGATGCCCTTCTTAGAATTAGGACATTGAGAACATGTCTACCCTACCTCTTTAGGGCCCACAATAGGATATGTGGGACTCTGGGCAAGTATTTTTTTTTGTGGGTCTCCCATTTATACAAGCAATTCCTTTGAAAAATGCTTTGCAAAATTTTAAACATATACAAGGTTTAGTGATTGACCACTGAAGATTCAGAATGATGGATAAAGAGGTACTGATGTTTTTGTTTATTGTCCAGACTACTTGATAATTCTTTGCAGCATCCTGACACCACCTCTTTCCTTCTGGATCCAGGAATCATCTCTTCATATTAGTTATTGTCAAATGTGCTGTTCCTGAGTAATTCATATCTCCCACTGTGAGAAAAGGGTAGCAATCTTGTTATTATTCAAGACCTATAGCTTGTCAGAACCTGTCTGTGTTGAGACATTCTGACTCTTCTTGCCTCTAAAGTCCCCAGTGCTATTTGTTTCATGCTGGCTACATCATTACTCATGATGCTGTACCATCCATCCTGCTGCCTGTGAATACTGGCTTCTGATGGCTTTTTCAGAGGTTGTGCCGGTGCTTCTTTGAAGGCGACCACAAATGCACAGAGTATGCAGGAAAATGTGCACAGTCATTTATTTTATGGTCAGGTAAATTTACCCTTTGGAACTTTATGGTATAAATATAGAACAACACATTTTCCAACCATGTCTTCTCTTGAACCCTTGAGGCTGTAATCACAGCACTCCTAAAATGTGATCTCTTTTCATGTTGACTGCACCCCTGGTTTCCTCACACTGTTTCCAGTGGTGGAGCAAGAAGAGTGACCCCATTTAGGCAAGGAATCCCTGACCCTTATCTGGCTCAGCTTAACCTGGGAGGGCACAGTCATCACATCAGCTGGAGGAAAGAATGAACATGGATTGTAAGAGCCTGCTGGTGTTGCAGAACAACAATCTGGAAAGCCCTTGGAGGTGGTGGGTGAAGCCACCTTTGAGCACTGTGGTGCAGCCTGCAGAGGGATGGGGGACGGCCCTGGGTTTCAGCAGCAGGGGGTCCACAGCATAAACCTTGCCTGCCACCGCGGGTGCTGCAGAGCAAAGACAGCACCATAGTAGCAGCAAGAGGGATAACTGAGGAGGCAGGGAACTTCACATGCAGCTCGAACCCAAGAGCTGGCTGATGGCTGTTGGGAGCCCAGAGTCCTGAACTCATCCTGTGACCAAGTGAGTGAGAATCATTCAAAATCAGGATGTCAGCACCATTCTGGCAGCCCAATCGCACACCGTCCCATGACAGCAATCCTGTGCCAGTCAGCAGAATCAATCCACTCACTAGGCTGGTTTTCTGGAACTGGAGGTCAGCCCTAGGGCCCCAGGATGACCTTGCAGGCACGAGATCTGGAGTTCTTTGGAATGTCAAGCCCACCCCGTGCATAAGAAAGTGGGTTGGAAAGAACTCTAAAGGGGAGAAAGGGGGACTGGGTACAAGCAAATCCCCATTTGGGCTCAGGAAACCTGCCCAGACCACACCACCAGCTCCAGCCAGGCCCAGGAACCAGAGGGTTGGGGGTGGGGGTCTCAGAAACTCTCATGAAAGACCTTTTCATGGGCCCCTGAATCATGAGGACCGAGGGAGGAGCCCAGCTCACCTGGGTCTAAAGAGAGCCCTGCCGTTTGTTTCTTTCTGCAACAAAAAGGAGTGGAAAGGATAAAACAGAGGGTAGGCATGGAAGAGATGAGGTCAAGTATGAACCGCTCTTGGAAGCCTGAGTCCTGATAAGGGCTGTCCATGGGTTGGCCCCTATTCAAGGGCTAAAAGTTTTCCATCAAATAATTTAACTAATATATAAACAGTCACAGCAGCAGCAACAAACACTTTTATAATGAAGCTCTACCAATTCTGCACTGGAGGGAGAAAATGCAAGAAAGGACATTATTTGGTCAATGGACAAAACTAAAATATGATTGTTAGATTAGAAAAAATTATTGTATCAATGCAAATATATGAAGTTGATAAGCGTATGGTGGTTGTAGAAAAGAATATGCCGTAGGATACACTGAAGTATTTAGGGGTAAAAAACAATGTTCAGAAAAAAAGTATCTATTTATCTGTCTATCAATCATCTGTCAGCCTACCAATCTATTGATCTATTGATCATCTATCATCTATTGCAAATGACAGAGCAAATGGGAATAAACTATTAACAGCAGCAAAATCTGGGTAAAGGCTAAATGGATGGATGATCTTTGTACTATTTTTATTTTTGCAACTTTTTGTAATGTTAAAAATTATTTCCAAATAGAAAGTTAAAAAGGTTATCCCAACACAATGTATCACTTCTGGTAAAATTAGTTATAACAATGTTTTCTTTCCTTCCCTTCCCCCATCTTCCCCTTCCCATCCCCCACCCCCTTTCCTTTCTTCCTCTTTCCGTTTTCCCTTGGCATCATATAAATGAATACATTTAGGAAACTTCTGGCATACTGGCATATTCCACAGATTAAAAGAATTTAAAATTAAATAATTAAAGGGAAGTATTGGCTAGATCCAGGATGGGCGAGATGGCAACAGAGTTGCAAACAGAGGCAAGAGGATCCAGAACTTGACTTTGTGTTTCTGTAGCTAATAGGAAAGTTGTATAGAGAACTTGAGTAAAAGAATCACAATTGGCTGGGCGCAGTGGCTCACACCTGTAATCTCAGCACTTTGGGAGGCCGAGCTGGGCTGATCATCTGAGGTCAGGAGTTTGAGACCAGCCTGACTAACATGGTGAAACCTCATCTCTACTAAAAATACGAAATTAGTCAGGTGTGGTGGCGTGCGGCTCCCCTTCCCTTCCCCCTTCTCCCTCTCCTCCCCTCCCCTCCCCTCCCCTCCCCTTCCCTTCCCTTTCCTTCTTCCTCCCTTCCTTTCCCTTCCCTTTCTTTTTCTTTCTTTCCTTTCTGGCTCTATTGCCCAGGCTGGAGTACTGTGGTGCAGTCTCAGCTCTCCGCAACCTCTGCCTCCCCGGCTCAAGCAATTCTCCTGCCTCAGCCTCCTGAGTAGCTGGGACTACAGGCATGCACCCTCATGCCTGGGTTCTTTTTGTGTGCGTTTTTAGTAGAGATGGGGTCTTGCCATGTTGTCCAGGCTGGTCTCGAACTTGTGAGCTCAAGTGATCTGCCCACCTGGGCCTCCCAAAGTGCTGGAATTATAGGTGTGAGCCACTAGGCCAGCCTAGAATGTCCATATTTCTAATCTAATGGTTGCCAGGGGCATCACAGCATGCCATAGTGGTTAGTAATGTGGGCTCTGGGAAAAAAAGAGTTTGAGTTTAAGCTAAGCTTTTGCATTTCCCACCTGGGTGATCTTGGACAGATGGCTTCATTTTATCATGTCTCAGCTTCCTCATCTATAAATGGCACCTGATAGGAATATCTTCACCTGAAGGTACCAGAAAGTATGACTTACAGTAGCTTAAACAAAGAGAAACCCAAAGAGCAGGTGCTGCTGATCAATAGTGTGAGAGAAATCAGGTTTTTTGTCTCTGCCATACTTTGTGTGCGATTCTACTTTTCATACAAAAAGAAGGGAAAAGAGGCATGGGAGAATTTTTGCTGTCTGCCTTTTTATCAGAAAATCAAAGCTTTTCTCAAATTTCCAATAAGCAGAAACTCACTTATGGGCCTGATTTGTATCTCCTGACCACCTTTGCTTGAATTTGGGAGAGAAAGGAGATTATAGATAGGGCTTAAGTCAGACAATCAAGAGTGTGGGTTATTGTGTGTTATAGGGTTCTGAATATTAAATGAGCCAACGGCTGTAACGTTCTTAGAAAAATTCACAAGTGCTCAATTGTTAGCTTGTTATCATTATTGGTAATACTAATAGAAGTGGAATTTTTATGTACATATTGAAAATATCATCAGAAATAATTTTGATAAGACCCGTGGAAACAGGGGAAAAAGGATGAAGTCAACAGCTCCCTCCTTAGTTTCACCCTTGGAGAAGGCTTAGAAGGAAGTGAAGCATTGATGTGTAAACCACCTACATGCTTGCAAACACCTGTGATTGACCCTCTCTGTAGGCCAGGTAGGACTGTGGGACCTGCTTCTATAGAGAAGGGCTTGTAGATTTCGAAGAGGATGCTGGGATCCCAGAGTAGCACAAGTGGCTGCACTTATTCAGATTATAATAATATATGTGGTCATCAGTTTCTCCCTGATTTTCCATGTGGTTGGGCTATATTTATTTTGTTGGGGTTGGCTCAAAGTAGACACAACAATCTTTGCCTTGAACATTTTCGGTGAGCCATGTTACCCCTCCTGGAAGTAGGGGTGCTTTGTCTGTCCACTGGGGCTCCATGTACACAAGTACACCCACATTTTATTGGTGGCTGTTTTCCAAGTTGCTAGCTTGGCGCTTTTCAAAATGTGCTGAATGGCCGTTTGGAACTTGTCTCTGCTGACTCCACTGGGCTCGGTTTCAAATCTCTCCTAATCCACTAATGAACCTTTATTAAAGTGGGAGAGAGAGGTTGAATCAGACTTTGGACGCATTATTAAAACAAAGTAGGAGCAGTGAAATGATCAAAACAGAACGATAACAAAGGAAAGCTCAGTCTCTCCACCACTCTCTATTCAGTTCTTTAAAGCTGATATTTTTGGGGAAGAAATGCCAATATTATTAGATTAGTTTTCAGTAGTCTTTAATTTTGTTTTATTTTAACTTTAATTTTGTTTTATTTTTCAGGGAGGAGACTGTCATTCACCAGCAAACCCCTGCCCCCTCACTTTTTCTTTTTTGTAATTGTAAGTTCAGGTTGAACTGCTCTGTAGTTGTTCACCCACTTCTGCTGGTCAAAGGCCCATGAGGATTTAAATGACTAAATAGGCCATAAAATGCCAACCTTTTAGACGTCTAAAAAGTGTCTTCTGGATCAAACAGTCATCATGAACCACCCTTAGATTCCTCTGCCACCCACTTTGCTCCCTGTGTCTGGGACACCCTGAGTCCACAGTGACTCTGTGCCAAAGTATAAAGAAACCACCATGTACCTTTTCAAAAATGTCCACTTGTCCTTAAAGTCATGAATCAAGGAAGAGATGGCTTCCAGATATGCAACTGGACTTCCGACAGCCATCATCCTCTAAAATTTCCCTGTGTTTTGACTGAAGTTATCCACCCACTTCTGCTGGTTCCTGGCTCACATAAACATTGAGCAAGTAAATTTCCATTAGACCCAGAGGATAGACTAGGATAGAGTTCCGAGTGTCTGAAAATTCCTGGTCCCCAACAAAGCTGTGTTCTGCTCAATAATTTATTTTGTAAGAAGAAGTTATAATAAGTCTAGTCATTAAATCGAAAGAGAAAAACCTTAATGAAGTATAATATTGCTTGGTACTTGTTTTTGTCAGTTCCATTTCTTCATTAACTTTTTGATTGGGAAAATAAAGATCATTACACAAATCTATTCTCAAATTTAGCCATGGATGATTTTATTTCTCTTTCTGTCTCTTCTGTGTCTGTGCATACACACACACACACACACACACACTCAGAGAACAGAGTTGTCTCTTTCTCTCTCTCTCTCTATATATATACAGAGCATATATATATGTGTGTATATATATGTATATGTGTGTATGTGTATATATATGTGTGTATATATATATATATATAGAGAGAGAGAGAGAGAGAAAGATAGAGAGAAAGATGCTCCTCAACTTATGATGTGTTATGTTCTGATAAACCCACGGTAAGCTGAAAATATTCCAAGTCAAAAATGCGTTGAATGCACCTAACCTTTCAAAAACCATAGCTTAGCCTAGTCCACTGTAAATGTGCTTAGACACTTAACATGTAAATGTGGAATACTTACATCAGTTTACAGTTGGAGAAAATCATCTATCACAAAGTCTATTTCATAATAAAGTGTTGAATATTTCATGTAGTTTATTGAATTCTGTACTGAAAATGAAAAACAGAATGGTTGTACGGCTACTTGAAGTACAGGTTCTACTGAATGTGTTTCACTTTCACACCATTGTAAAGTTGAAACCATCATAAGTTAGGGACCATTTGTGTATATACCTATATGAGATATATGTAAGTAAGATATATATGTAAACAACATATATGTAAATGAGATATATAAAAACATATAAATAACACATAGATCTCCTTGTTGAATCCTACTGTGTACAAGACATAATTTTTTATGCTGGGATTCAGCAGTGAAGAAAAGGGAGGAAAGCTCTTGGCTTCACAGAGCTCACACTCTGGTGAGGGAGAAAACAAACATACAGAATATAAGAAGGTGAGGGCTGGGCATAGAGGCTCATGCCTGTAATTCCAACACTCTGGGAAGCCGAAGTGGAGGGATTACTTGAGGTCAGGAGTTCAAGGCCAGCCTGGCCAACATGGTGAAACCTCGTCTCTAGTAAAAATACAAAAATTAGCCAGGTGTGGTGGTACATGCCTGTAATCTCAGCTGCCTGGGAGGCTGAGGCATGAGAATCACTTGAAATCAGGAGGTGAAACCCGCAGGGAGGCGAGATCGCTCCACTGCATTCCAGGCTGGGTGACAGAACGAGACTCCATCTCAAAGAAAAAAAAAAAAGAAGGGGGTAAGTACCGTATGCAAAAGCAGAGCCAGGTGGGGGACAAGAGTGTTGAAGAGCTGTCATTTACCCATTTAGATGATACGGTCAGAGAGGCCTCCCTGAGAAGGTAATGTCTGAGCAGAGACTTACAGGAGGAGAGAGAACAGGGTAAGAAGATCTCTGGGGGAGGAGTAGAAAGTGCAAAGACACAGAGGTGGCGATGAGCCCCATCTGGTTGGGACAGAGTGAAAAAGGGGTTCAGCTGGAGGGGCCTGAGAGGTGAGGGTGGCAGAGCATGTGGAGGTGTAAGCTCAGCAGATGGTGGACACCCTGGAGGCCATTGTGAGGCTCTGGTTCTCCCTCTGTGTGATTTCAAGATCCATTGCATGATTGCAGCTGAGAAGTGAACAAGCCTTATGACCTGGTTTCTCTTGAAGAGGATCTTTCTGGTAGGTGCCTTGAGAAAAACATAGGAGGGACTGGGAGGATGTAGAAAGTCCTATTTGTAAGGGTTTGCGATCTGGGTATATGTCCACCGAGCCGTGAACTTACCGTCTCGAGTTCTGTATTCTAGTTGGGACTGTTCTGCTAACTGCTGGAGGGTATTGGCACAATCACTTAATGTTTTATTCAGAAGGGAAATAGAAGTGAACACTTAGTATTTAAGTTTGAGCCAGTTTCTTCTTAATCCCTATGATCTGTAGCCTGCTAGGATCCTCAAGTTTGTTTTTCTTTTTTTCCAACACCAGAGCATGTGTCTTTGCTTGCCCCACCTCTGTCCTCATAGTTTCTTTACTAACAGCTCTGACTTCCCTTCCCAACCTCTCTTAGTACATGCAGAAGATGAGAACAGTGGACAACGGCTTTGCTAAGCCCTGAATTGTTCCGAAGTTTGAAGTTGTAACCCATGAGCTATCTCCTTTACAAAAACAGTCAAAACTGGATGTTAGAAATATTTTGGAGGTTAAAGGAAGAGTGACTTGAACCTCCCTACCACTGAACTGTTTAATATTCTAGAATTTATGTTACACAGTAAAAGATAGACAACTCTGTCTGCAGTTCTGGGACTGGGATATGCCTGTGCATACACGCATCTGCTCTGTTTTGGTTTCACTTCACTTTAGTTATTTGATTTGGTGTCTGCAAAACCCTGTGTGCACATTTTTATGATCCTTGGGACAATTTACTGCCAAGCTTGCTTGAACTCTAAAATATGCCTCCAGTTTCGGAAAACCACAAATTATTTACCAAGGAGGCAAGGAAATGGAGGTCACTGGGCTCATTTCTTACATAATTTTCAACTTCCTTTCTGAGGCCTGACATCTCCCGGCAGTCACAGTGATGTCTTCCTTAGATGGATTCAATAATGGGGAAGAACAGATGAAAAGTGGTGAAAGTTGCTAACTGCTGTGTTCCTCTGCTTGCTTTTCATGCTGTGTGCCAGGAATCAAAGCTGGAGGAGCGGAAGGTAGATATAAAGTAACCCTGTTTCCTAGGTTATTGTGTTTATAAAGTGTTAAATACGAAATGCTAAAAAAATAACCCCTCTGCTTTGTGGGAAACAAGGTTATTTAAGGTACGAAAACAACAGTATTAAGCTAAAACAATAGAATAAATAATCACTAAAATGAAAGTACAGAACAGGTATAGAAAGTCAATCTTTGAAACATCAGCTGTTGTCAGTTTCTTTCAAGATAATTCAAGGGTGACTAACATATAACTAGCAGCTACATTCAACATACAAGAGAAAAAGAGTGAGGATAAAAGGGGGCAATAAAATAAATAGGGGAATAAGTGATGACCATAGATCAAATGGAAAGGACAAGGAAGGAGGAAGAGATAGCTCCTATGTGTCTAGCTTGGAAAGATAATGACTCAATTGAGTGAATAGGGGAGACACATCAAGGGTTTGAAAGCCAGGAACTCAGGAATTTTTGTTTATTTTTATTTTTATTTTTGAGACGGAGTGTAGTTCTGTCGCCAGGCTGGAGTTCAGTGGCCTGATCTCGGCTCACTGCAACCTCCGCCTCCTGGGTACAAGCGATTCTCCTGCCTCAGCCTCCTGAGTAGCTGGGATTACAGGCATGCTCCCCCACATCTGGCTAATTTTTGTATTTTTAGTAGAGATGGGATTTCACCTTGTTGGCCAGGATGATCTCGATCTCCTGACCTCGTGATCCACCCACCTCAGCCTCCCAAAGTGCTGGGATTATAGGCTTGAGCCACTGGGCCCAGCTGGACCTCAGGAATTTTTAAAGACATGGCAACATTCTTGTTGTATGGGTTTACTTATGACAGATGGGTACATAGGTCTGTCCAAAGGGGCTGAGACACTTTGTTACGTTTGAGGAATTTTTTTCTGCTAAATTCTCTTTTCCCTTTCTTCCAAGGAGGCAGGGTAAGGAGAGGTACCAGGTGCTGGTGGATTGTTTACCTTGGAGATTCCCGCCTTACGGAGGAAATAGCTGGTAGAGTCAGCAGAGACCTCTTCTGGTGGGCCTCAGGGTTGTGAGTTGAGCACTTGGAGCAGGGAAATATTGGATGTTTTCATGACATCAGTAGGATTTAATTCAATCAATGAATAGGACCCAGAAATAAATTAGCTGAGACGGCAGGGAAGAGGGGCAGAATCCCAACTGTGCTTAGTTATAATTTGAGATGTAGAATAAAGAGTGCTCCAGGAAGCACGGCTCCAGGCAAATGATGAGTTTTTGAATCCCTTCATGTTTATGATTTCATTTTTTTCCCTTCATGCTTATGATTTTAATTATCTCTGTTTCCCAAAGTGATTAGCAGAAACAGTTTAAGACGAAATGAATATATGTGCTGGAAGGGGAGGCAAAAGTAGGGTGACATCCCACTTCATAGTCAGGCTTGTGGGTGGGGAGGGGATGGTGCAAGTGAAGAGAGAGAGGGCTTGCTAGTGTCTGAGAGGAGGAAGAAGAAGAGGAACACGAGCTTAGTTCCTGAAGAAAGAAATTGATGGGAATCCAGGCCGATTCCACTCGGATCTGCAACACTTCAGACAAATCCAGAAGCTAGCAGCTAGAATGAATGTTTATTCCTCAATGGAATGAAAAAAGAACTGAGATGGAGCTGAAGATATTGTACTGTCTAAAATGATTTACCTTATGGGCATTCAGGCTAATGAATGAGTTCATTTCCACATCCATGTGTGATCTATGTGAAGTTCATTTCATATCTGCAATGCTGTCTGTAAGAAATGTAGTCTAATGCCTGGCACTATTAAGGGCTCAGTAAATATTATTTTCTTACTTCTGATTCTACCCACAATTATACCTGATTCTCTATTATTCTGGTATGTGAGCCATCTCAGTCAAGCTTTCTACAGTGTATATCTTACTTTCAACATACAAAGTGTATATCTTACTTTCAGCATACAAAGTGTATATCTTACTGTCAACATACAAAGTATGTCGTACAGTGTATATCTTACTTTCAACATACAAAGTAAGAGTTAAGGCCAGGTGCGGTGGCTCACGCCTGTAATCTCAGCACTTTGGGAGGCCAAGGCGGGTGGATCACCTGAGGTCAGGAGTTCGAGACCAGCCTGACCAACATGGTGAAACCCCGTCTCTAGTAAAAATACAAAAATTAGCGGGGCGTGGTGGCACATGCCTGTAATCCCAGCTACTCAGGAGGCTGAAGCTTGAGCCCAGGAGGCAGAGGTTTCAGTGAGCCGAGATGGTGCCATTGTACTCTAGCCTGGACAACAAGAGTGAAACTTCATCTCAAAAACAACAAAACAAAACAAAACAAAACAAAACAAAGTAACAGTTAAGATGTAAAGTTCTAAGCTCCACTTCTTTTGAATTATTTTCTCAATGTTCCAATTAACTCATACTTGTCAGGCATAAAGTTTCTCCTTAAAATTGGTTTTATTTATCTCAGTTATGAGACAATTAGAAACAAATGTTTTCTATTTGTTTTGAAAAGCAGCTACAACCTTCAAATGATAAACACAATTTATCCATCTTTCATCTGTTCCTTGTTTTGACTTTGTTGAAATGAATTTCCTTTTTAAACTAGCGATATTCAAATAATTTGTGAAATATTTTATTTAGGTTTAAAATAAGGACTGTGGCACATTGATCATCTAGCCTATTAGAAACAGCAAGTCTTTCATCTTCAGCAGTTTAGTTGTAAAATGCCTAGCTATCCTGAGTTGGCTGCGATTCTTGAATGTGAAGATTGCTAGCTTTAAGAGTTTTGGGAAATTCTTGACTATGTAAAGAATTTTTGACTTGTAAAAATTCAAATTTACATAGTCAAATTCTTGACTATGTAAAATTCTTTACATATTTGTCTCTCCCTATTCTTTCTTTTTTCTTTAGTAACTCCAATAATAGGAATAAAGGGGTTTGCACTATGATTTGCATGTGACTGATATGTGTATTCTTTTGTGTTCTCTGTGCTCTAGTCAAATACTTCATGTTGATCTGTCTTTGGGATCACTGAGCCAATCTTCAGCTATACTGTTCAACTCATCTGATGAGGTCTTCATTTCAAGTATTGTATTTTTCAGTCTTAGAGTGATTACTTTTTACAGATTTTGATTCAATGATTAAACCCCACATCTTTTCATCACTTTCATTCATATTGTCTTTCAATCTCTTCAATATATTGATCATTGTATCAAAATGTAATTTTAAGATGCTAAATAAAATATCATTTTCTTTCTTTGCATCTGCTTATGCTGTTTGTATGTTTCACCTGGTAATTGATCACAATCTCTTGCCTCTTTTTATGTTAGTAATATGTGACTGTATGCCAGATATTGTGGACAAAGCACATGTCAAAGCTCTGTATGATGCTACTTCGACCAGATAGGAATCTGTGCTTTCTCTGTGGGGCAGACAAGGTGAGGAGGTGATCACCCCAATCCAAGAGGCTGAGCTAGATCAAGACTGGGTTGACATTTTAGTAAAATCCCCTCCACCTCTAGCTATGTTTTTATTCCTCAGGCCTGTCTCTTCCACACTGCTGATTGACAGCTCTGAAAGAAAGTGGAAGTTTCAGGCTGTGTAGTATCCTGCCGTATGCTCCATCCAAATTTGATGAGCATCTTGGGGAGACCAGCCACCTTCTGAGCAGACTCCTTTCCTCCAGTGGAACTTTTCCTTCCAATTATTATGGGACTTCTGAAGATTTTAACTTACTTTGCAGAAACTCCTAACCTTTTACTCAGCCTCAATTTAGCAAGGGTACTATGAGGAAAATTGGCAAGGCATTTGGGGATACTTTTGTTTCCAAATTGTTGTGGTTGCTGCTATGAATGCCACAAGCTTTGCTGGCTTCTCTTTCCTTCCTACAGTGCTTCTGCATGAAACAGATCTGATCTGTGTTTCAAATCAGCAAACATCCCAAGAAAGAAAATAGCCTGTGAAAGGTAGCTAATCTTGGCAAAACACTCTGCTCTCTGGAATTTTTGTTCTTTTAATTCTTTTTGTTTCCATAATTCACTGATCTCTTTAAATGGATTTTTTTTGCAATTAATTTGTCATTTTTAGTTAGTCTAACAGGATTGTGTTCTCCTGCAACTAACGGCATTCTATTTATAACCACAAGTCCCCTTAGGGTCAACTTTTAAGAAGCCTTGGGCAGCTATGTCCTTCCAACCTAACAGTCCATAAGATCTTCCCCTATTTTTCCAGAAGCTTCAGATGAGACTACCACAAAGAAAAGTATGGACATATGTGACAAATAGAGATTACAAATTAAATTCTTACTGTCCAACATGAAAAACCTGACTGTCCTTTTTTTCTGTGTGTCCAGAGATACAGGGAGTCCACGGAACCTTCCCTGCAAGCATCAGTACAGAAGTCGATGATAATCTGGATGCAAGCCCAGGAGTGTGGAGTCCACTGACTCAGAAGACCTGCATCTAAGGAATTGGCTGTCCTTATCCCTAAGAATGATGACTGTGTTTCCAATTCCAGTAGACCCTTTGATGCATTCTGAATGAATATTCCTTTTGGAATTGAACTTCTAGAGCCCTTAACTTTGGCCCACTCTAGTTTTCTGTCTGTTTTTTTTTTAATAATTTTTTTTGTAAAGATAAGGTCTTGCTTTGTTGCCCAGGCTGGTCTTGAATTCCTGGACTCAAGCAATCCACCTGCCTTGGCCTCCCAAAGTGCTGGGATTATAGGTGTGAACCATTGTGTCCGATCGCTCTCTGGTTTTTCTAACATCATGTTATCCCAACTCTGTTCTTTATGTAAATTTCCCTGATCACATGGTTGTATCTTGGCATTTCAAAATCCTTGACAGACTTTGTTTTGTTTGAATTTTACAATGAACTTACATGACTAGGCATGGTCCCCAGTTCAGTTTTATAGACAAGGATTCTGTAGGTCAAGAAGTGAAACACAACCAATAACAGCAGGTGACATGATTTAAACCTGGGTCACTTTACTTATTTTTTTCTACTCTATCATTATGTGAATCTATCCTACCTCTGCAATGACAGATGGCCCTAGAGCAAGAACACTTCCTTACATCTGGTATACAGTCAAAAAGTAAAAATTCCACACAAATAAATATGGAAAGAATTTTTACCTGCTCCTATAGCTTCCTTTCAGGGACCTGGCACCCACAAATGTTGGGTAACAGAAAGAGGACTTATGTAACTTAACTCAAAGCAGAAAAGTTACAGAGACTGTCTTAGCATAATAGAGCATGGAGTGGTCATGCTTGGATGTGCAAACTGTCTGATGGTCTTGCACATGGCTTGACCCTGAATTACACTAGTGGGGCAAGTTGCCTGGGGCAAAGCAAACTTATTGGACCCAAAGCTCTCCTTTGAGAATTTTGTTGCCTAAAAGTTATAAAATATCAGCAATTTCATATGGTTCAGCCTAATATTTTATCACTCTTCCTTTTTCTATTCTAAAACAATAATTTTTAATAAGGTAAGCTATACACATACATGCTTTAAACATACAACACCCTGACTATCATATAGTGGATATTTCAAGAAGTAAATGTTCAGCATGTCTTCACCCCCACTTGAAGACATAATGTATGTATTAGGCTGTTATGGCATTGCTATAAAGAAATACCTGAGACTGTGTAATTTATAAGAAAAGAGCTTTAATTGGCTCACGGTTCTGCAGGCTGTGCAGGAAACATATTGGGTCTACTTCTGTGGAGGCTTCAGGGAACTTTGACTCATGGTGGAAGGTGAAATGGGAGCAGGCACCTCATGTGACTGAAGCAGGAGCAAGAAAGAGAGAGCGAGCGAGGTGCCACACACTCTTAAAACTACCAGAACTCTCTCTTGAGAATTCACTCACTGTCTTGCCGTCAGCACCAAAGGGATGGTCCTAAACCATTCATGAGAAATCCTCCTCCATGATCCAATCACCTCTCACCAGGCCCTACCCCCAACACTGGGATTACAATTCAACCTGAGATTTGGGCCTGGACACAGATCCAAACCCTATCAATATATTAGCCAGACACTTGGAGCTGTATGAAGAATACCCTGGTTACCCAGCTACAAATGCAGATGTTATTGATAAGGGAGGGGGGCAGGGAAGTGCTGGGAGGAGAAAGGCAGGTCTCTGGCGAGGGCTTCACCCCGGTGCCTGTGCCCACAGACCTAGGTAAGGGCAGGCACTCCTGCCTTTGCGCCCAAATGTTGCATTTCCCAAGACCACCCTGGCCCGCCACGCCCCCATCCTGTGCCTATAAAAACCCTGAGACACTAGTGGGCACTCACACAAGCTGCTGGACGTCCAGAAGACGTCAACAAGAGCACGCCGACAGGCAGACCCTGGCAGGCCATCGACTGGCGGAAGGACATGGAGTTTGGCTGCGTGGTTGGAGAAGAGCCAGGCCGCTAGGTGGCCTGACTCCAGGAAAATACACCTTCCCACTCCATCTCCCTTCTGTCTCCCCTGTCTGCTCACAGCTACTTCCTCTCAATAAAACCTTGAACTCATTCTCCAAGCCCACGTGTGATCTGATTCTTCTGGTACACCAAGGCAAGGACCCTGGGATACAGAAAGTCCTCTGTCCTTGAGATAAGCCAGGGGGTCTAATTGAGCTGACTAACACAAGTCGCCTACAGATGGCAAAACTAAAAGAGCACCCTGTAACACACGTGTGCCCACTGGGGCTTCAGCTGTAAACATTCACCCCTAGACACTGCTCTTGGGTTGGAGCCCCACAGCCCAGCCGTCCGCATGCTCCCCTAGAGGTTTGAGCAGTGGGGCACGGAAGAAGCGAGCCACTCCTCCTGTTGCACACCCTGCGGGTGGCGCAAGGGAACGTTTCCTGTTTCATCATCAGGGATATTGTATCGGTGTCTTAAATAACACTAGCATTTTGACATATTTGGAGCTGCTACTGGGCCAGCTCTGTTTCCAGGCCTGCCTTTCAATCTTTTCCTTGCTTCTGGCATGAGTTACCATCTCTTTTGAGAAATCGGTTACGCATTTGAAAATACACGTAGCTATACATACTTTAAACATATCATTTAGCAAGGATGCTCCTTATCGGACCGTCTTTCACGTTGCTGGGAACAGAGAACACGACAGTTCCAGGTGAGCGAAATAGTGTGATCTCATACATGATGAAAGCTAAGCAGGCAACAGCTTTTCCATAAGCAAGCATTTCAAAATGTATTTGTAGAAATGCAGTAAAAGAATAAGATGCAAATCAAGCTATTTTTAAACCATCGTTTTCAGGGCCAAGGAAGAAATTATGAGAATGAATTTTTTTTAAAAAGATTATAAGGTCTTTAGTGTTGTTTTTAGTTGAAGTAATTTAGAGATGATTAGGTATTGCTATTTTTGATTCAATTCTTTAGAACAAAAGCTTACAGAAATAGAAAGCTTTGCCATTTCTTTTCCCCACAACTTTAAAAAGTAAAGAGTGAATGTTGGGTCACAATAACCTTTCTTTTTTAGCCTCCTTTTAGTGCAAATTCATCCACCATCAAATTACATTGTACTCCTTCCTCCTCTGTGACTACCTGTGCAAGAATGGTTATATAAATAAACCCAAAGGCCTGTCTTTTCGTCTGTTGCTCTGAGTAAATGGTGCAAAATAGATGCCTTAGTCTGGTGATTTGATTTAATACAAATGGATCTTGTTAGAACACTTCTTTACACCTGAGATATTGGGAGATTTACTTGTAACCTTCCTTGCTATGTGAACAGCAGTAGTATTTGCTGTTTCTAAGATGTGTTGTAGTTTGAAAGATTTTGTTTGTATCATGCCAAAGTGACTGCATTAAGAAGTTCTTAGTTGACTGATTAAAACAAAACAAAACAAAACTCCTTTAATCATTCAGCTATTTGATCTGTGCTAGTGTATAGGTGCTATACACAATTATATATTTTGATGCTTTCTGTTTTATTATGTGGCAGTGTGTAGTCCCAGTATTTATGCTAATTATATCGTTCTTTGGAATCCAGTTTTTCTTTTTGTAAATTTGGATTAAAGTCTATCATGGCTCCTTTCAAAGAGAGCACTAAATGTAAATGGAGTGTTCTTTGATACCATTAGAAGGATGGGACTGAGATCTCAAAGAAATAGGCTGCACTGGCTCTGGGGTGAATGGGTCCTATGACTTGTAGGGCTTCAGAGTAGGACACACAACTCTGGGGCTAAAGCTCAGGACATTGGCCATGCAGTTGAACATTTCTGCCTGTTCTTTCTTGGTCCTGCCCTGTGCAATTTCCAGCTTCTGTAAATACATATTGAAGGTATGTATACATAGCAAAGGTGTGCCAAAGTGTACAGTTGCTCAGATTATTTGCACACCTTGGTTTGGCCCTGGCCAGTTGAAGGAGTCATGAGGAAATACCTTGCTGCGATGACTTCTGTCATTCATTTCTCTGTGTAATTGGTATTAATTGATTTTTTTTGGCAGAGTTTAAAGTACTTTTGAAATTTTCCCCTATCTTCTCTCCTCTGCTTCCTTTTCCAGACTGTTTCCAAGATTGGATGAAGAGAATCAATTGACAATGCTGTGAAGAGAGGGATTTGGAGCGTGTTGGGGGAGGTAGTGTTGACTTCCTTGTGCAATCTAGGATTGAGTGGGGGATGCAGTTGGAAGGCAAGAGAAGTAAGACTCCTCCATCTTCCTGTTCCAGAGGAATTATGCTGGATCCCCCTACCCTTAATGAGAAAGGAGGTGTTTGTGTTTCCAGCATCTTTGAGATCTGATTGCTAATGTAGCTACCTTTAAAGAATTCTGCTGTTTACAATAAAAGTGAGATCTCCCTCCTCCATCCTGTGTTACACAGCCTGGGATTGCACCATTGTTCCTGGCACCTTTGCATTGCAGGAGCCTGCCTTTGACTTTCTTTCCTCTCCGCACATCTTCTATTCCTGCTGCTTCTCTTTTCAGAAAGTGCTGAGCTTCTAGGCTAGTGTCCCTCCCAATGGATGAATATTCAGCAAAGAATGGAGAGCTCTCTACCGTAAAAATCAGGATGTGGCTGTTTATAAAGTTATTGCATTTTTTTTGAAGAGTGGCTGCAATTAGTTTTGGTGTTAGGCAGCAAAAACCCCAAAATGTTCTTTTTGATTTCGTGTTGCTTGCATAATACAGTACCCATTTAGTGGAAGAAATCTTCATGGGTAAGTGTATGAGTGTGTATGCATAAGTATGTGTGTGTGTGTGTGTGTGTGTGTGACTCCACATATATTTCTAGAGTGCCTTCTATGTGCCAGGCATGGTGTTAGTTGACATATGTAATTGAGAGTAAAACAGTCGTGATCTCTGCTCTTAACCAATTTACAATCTGGGATAAAATAGACCTTCCATGTTCAAATCTACAATGACATTAATTGCAATATGATCGTTGTTGTGTTTGAATAATAGCTAAGAAAAGCACAAAGAACTTACAAGGTGGCTTAACAGAAGAACCTCATCTAGCTTAGAAGTCTGGATAGCCCCTTTCTAAGAAAGCGGTATGAGTAAGGATGAATAGGAATAGGCCAGATAAAATACGAAGCCAGGAGTTGGAGGTGGACACGGGGGAGGGAGGTGACATTGTACTGATGGAGAGATGTGGAGAGCTGAGGAGGCTGATGAATTTAGAGAAAGCTGAAGTGTCACTGGATTGCAGTTCTTGATAGGTAGAAGTGTTGTATGAGGGGACGAAAACAAGGCCATTGGAAAGGGAAGTTGAAGATGGTGGTGGTGGTGTTGTGAAGGTATTTATATTATTGCAGATTATCTGAAGTGCAGTTTCCAATGTTGACCAAATTCATGGTGTGACTGTGGAAGTTGGTGCTTGAGGTGAATGATGACAACTATCAGTGGGTATCAGGGTAAGGAACTGCTGGGTGAGGTGTTGATGGTGCATCCAAGTGATGTTAAATCTGCTTAGCATGATGGTAGAGTTGGGTGAAAAGGAGACTATGAGTCGAGTGCTAAATTCTTTAAGGAGTGACCAAATGATTAAGTGAGGACTAGAGGGAGAAGAAGCTCTTATTGTCAACTACTCAAAGGAGCAACTTACAAAAGAGAGTGCAGTCGTTCGTCTGCAAGTGGCATTGGGTAGTCAGGAGGACATTGCCTTGGTTCTGATACTGGGATATTTGGAGTTTGATGGAAAACATCTCCCAGCCCCTGCTTGAGAGGAGAAGCAGTATCCTTAGGGGACAGTGGGTTTCAGTGAAGTCGAGAAACTGTGGTGTGTGTGTGTGTGTGTGTGTGTGTGTGTGTGTGATAACTTTGAGATAATGATGGGTTAGAAACATGTAGATTAAGGTAAGAAGAGACTATCCTCAGGCATTCATCTAAACTTTGAATTTCTTCTAGAAACCTCCTCTCAAGTCACAGTCACGTGATCCAGCAATTGCGAAATCACTCTCTTCTAATGTGTACCATTTCACTTGGTAGCTCTTTCTGTTCAATAAATGATACTCTATATAATAGACACTTAAACATTCTAGTATTTTCTATGCAAATGTGTAGAAAAAAGTGTTTGGGGGTATGAAGTCAGGGTAGGTAGGCTGAAAGATTATTTTATTTATTTATATTTGTTCCTGTAGTGCTCATGTCATTTAAAATACAAAAATTAGACATATATGTTGGAAAAGTCCATCAAAACCTGAAAAATTAATTTATAAGCATTTTATGCTATGGTTGGAGTTATGAATGTAACTTGTCTGAAGATGCTTCCTGATCATTGTGCTTCATTTTCTTCTTATTTGTACTGTAAACATTGTACAGTTTTTATCTGACAGATGAACATTAGCACTGAAGAAGCAAATTGAATAAAATATAGGCATTTAAGTTAATTTAAAATGTAAGTTTTATTTTATTTTTGGATGGGGTCTTGACTGCATCCTGAAAACATAGCTGGTCTTTTTATTACCTTAGTGTAAGCTGTGTAGTCAAAAGAATAGTGGGAATGGTCACTGTGTGTGGGTATTGTTCCCGAGGTAAATTCTGTCCTAGGCAACTACTAACCAAAGGATCTTTCAGAAATACTCTCCCAAACCACTGCCCACTGGATAGCAAACACAGTATCTATTTTAGAGGAAATTATTGCATTAGATTAAAATGGTTAAATTGTCTTAACATGCCAGATCTTATCTTTTAATGAAAACATTTTTTATTAACTTTTTTTAAAGAAGTACAACTGCTCTTCAGATTTCTCCCATGAGAACTGGAGATTAAACTTTGATTTTTCTCCTTTTATCCTCCCCGACAGAAGCTGTATATTTTGAGGATAACCACTTGGTTAAAAGCAAATAGCCCTAAATAAACACATATACCTTAAAATGAATGAGCATTTCGGGTATAGTCTTAGATTTCACAGTGTCAAACTGACTGGGTTGAGAAAGCCACCAGAATTTCATAGCTCAAAGTTCAGGTTTTATACAGGATTTATATGTCCTGTAGAATATTTTGTTTGCTGCAGTTTGAAATGATAGTATCTTCTTCTCTAGGAAACTAATGTTTAACAGATAAGTGCAACCAGATTGCTAACAGGAGCTGCAGGAAAAAATTTCACCATTTTGAATGGGGTTTGTGTTTACCAATACACAAAATGTATGCCTGTATTATCCATTATGTGAAAATATCCATAATTGTTAGAAAGATAAAACCCATGTTTGCCAGGAAAAATCAATTTTTTCCATATCTCTCTCTGTGCACTGTGGTTTTACAATTTCCTTTTCATTTTTAATGGTGTTTTCTGTTTAAAAAAGCTTATTGGAAAAAATTAAACAAAAATTGTATACATTTATTGTGTACCATGTAATATTTTAAAATATGCATATATTTGGAATGGCTAAATGTAGCTAATTTTCATATTCATATTTGTGATTTTTGTGGTGAGGACACTTAAAATCTACTCTCTTAGAAATTTTCCAGAATACAATACTGTACATTGTTATTAACTGTAGTCACCATATTGCACAATAGAACTCTTGGACTTACTCCTCCTGTCCAGTTGAAATTTTGTATACTTTGACAAACATCTCTCCAACCTCCACCTCTCTCCCCACCATTTCCTTGTAACCGCCATTCTACTTTCTGCTTCTGAGAGTTCAACTTGGTTAGATTCCACGTGTGATATTTGTCTTTCTGTGCCTGGCTTATTTCACTTAACATAATGTCCTCCAAGTTCACCCATGTTTCACAAATGACAGAGTTTCTTTTTTAAGGCTGAATAGTATTCCATTGTGCATATATATCACATTTCCTTTATCCATCCCTCCATTGTTGGACATTTAGGCTGATTCCATCTTTTGGCTATTATGAATAATGCTGCAATGAACATGGGAGTGCAGATATCTCTTTGACACATGGATTTCATTTCCATTGGACATATGCGGTATGCTCAGAGATGAGATTGGTGGATCATATGGTAGTTCTTTTCAAATTTTTTTGAAGAATCTCCATATGGGTTTCCATAATGGATGTACCAGTTTATATTCCCATGTGCATTGTTTTCTGACATTGATAAAGCTGTAGATCTATTCATTTCACAAACCTTTATTGTGTGCTTACTACACAAAAGCATAATGGGAGGCACAGTTGATACAAATAAAAGGCACGGTCTTCCTCAGAAGCAGATACGATAACTATTTATTAAACAAAGATGGCGGAGGTGGGCAACTGACCACATGTGAGAAGAGTAACAAGGAGAGTGGAATCTAGGATGATGTATATTTTGGCTTGGGCTATTGAGCTGATGGGGAATATATATTTTTTGAAGTGAAATATACTGTCACCTTATTTCTAAGTAGGGTCAAGTTGGAAGCCAAATAAAACTTTCCAATATTGGTTCTTCTAGCACGTTAATAAAATGTACTTTGTGATTATGAGCAGCTGGTTTGAAGACTGATTCATTTCTACTCCTGTTACCTTGATAAATAAGAAGTAAATTTCATGGACAAGAACTCATCATTTGAAATAGATGGTAACAGTTGGATTGTCGTTGATTACATGAGGTGATTTACAAGGAGGTCCAGCACATGCATGTAGTGTGCTAATCCTTGCCACGTCAGTTTTCTGTTAATTAATACAAACGTTGTTGTGTAGTTTTTGGTATTCTGACTCAAATTGAGAAAATGTATACACTTTTATATACATGTATTAATGTAAAACTTGCACCTGGAAAAGCAGAGGTTTCTAATAAATTAGCCAACATTTTCTTTGAAGAATTCTTGGTACCCTGAAGTACTTTCTCTAATGATTGAATTGTTATTGTTGGAAGCCAATTCTCCACAGACTTTTTGTATTTCTGTATCTCTTGTGAGTGAGCAACTAACTGTCCTTCATTCTTAACTATCTTTTCAGGGATATTTGTATTGTGAACAGTCTTGGAACATAGAGCCAGTGTCTCTCTCTGGAGCAAAGGCCAGGCATGCTCACTGCCCATTATAAAGGATTCAGATTCCCTAAATTCAATATTCCTCTTCTATAGCACAATCACTGAACATGTAGGTACCATCTGGTTCTCTTTGCATCACATTGCAAAAATGGAGGCCTGGTTAACTGGTACAAAAAATGCTAATACTTTTGCTACTGCTATTGTCGTGAGTACCAAACTATTCTTTGTCTGTGACCCAGGAGTCTAGTGTCTTCTACCAGCATTCATGAAACTTTTGTCAGGCTAACTTGTTAGTTTGCAAGAAGGGTGAACTCTCAGACCCTTCGCGGTTTTTGTTTTTGTTTGTTTGTTTGTTTCGTTTTGTTTTGTTTTTTGAGATGGGGTATTGCTCTGTCGCCCAGGCTGGAGTGCAGTGGTGTGATCTCAGCTCACTGCAACCTCTGCCTCCTGGGTTCAAGCTATTCTCCTGCCTCAGCCTCTCGAGTAGCTGGGACTACAGGCGTGTGTGACCACGCCCGGCTAATTTTTTGTATTTTTAGTAGAGACGGGGTTTCACCGTGTTAGCCAGGATGGTCTCAATCTCCTGACCTCGTGATCCACCCGCCTCGGCCTCCCAAAGTGCTGGGATTACAGGCGTGAGCCATGGTGCCCGGCCTCCTTCGCAGTTTTTGATGGTTAATGCACTTTAGTGTCTTATCTTCCAATCCGTAGACTCTATTCTACCATAAAATAGGAAACATTCCAACTTTTCCAGCATTGAGAGGATGGAACTCTAAGTTGTAGATTGACATGGTTTGGCTGTGTCCCCACCGAAATCTCAACTTGAATTGTAGCTTCCAGAATTCCCAAGTGTTGTAGGAGGGACTTAGGGGGAGGTAAATGGATCATGGGGACTGGTCTTTCCTGTGCTATTCTTGTGACAGTGAATACGTCTCACGAGATCTGATGGGTTTATGAGGGTTTTCTGCTTTTGTTTCTTCCTCATTTTTCTCTTGCTGCCACCATGTAAGATGTGTTTTTCACCTCCTGCTATGATTCTGAGGCCTCCCCAGCCATGTGGAACTGTTAGTCCATTAAACCTCTTTTTCTTCCCAGTCTCGGGTATGTCTTCATCAGCAGTGTGAAAACAGACTGATACATAGATGAAATTACAAAAAGTCAAAAACTACTACATCTGCTTGTCCTTGTGATTGCAAATGAATATGGTGCCTATGATACCTCACATTTATTACATATCACGATTTTTGAAACCTCTCACTGAGAAATATTGGAGTGTAAGTGTACATTTAAAGCAATGGCTTTTGTGAAATGTGAATATTTACTACCACTCATAGTTCATTTATTTTCAGCGCATTTAACTTTTATCTAAGCACCATAAAGAAGTGTTTTGCTTTCTTATTGTAATCAAGTTTATTGAGGTGTAATTTATGTGTAATAGATTGCATCCAGTGTACAGTTTGATGAATATTGACCGTTTAACATGCCTGTAAGATCACCATCACCATCAAGACACAAAACACTTCCATCACCCCCAAAGGCTTACTTGTACCCTTTGACTAAATGGATTTCGATAATGTGTGTAAGCCCTTGATAACGAGCAATTTGGGAATAATTTCTACTGAGGAGTTTTTGCTAGTTTCTTATTTTATTTACTTTTTTAATTATCATAAGCATTAATATTTTATTTTTTTTCCTTGGTTATTTGCTTTGATTTCTGTTTTCCTTTTAAGGGTCCTCTTTTTGGTATTTCCTTCTCTTTCATATCTGTTGGAGCAGAAATACCAAATAATATTTTCATGAGCTTACATAAATGAGATAAATAGAATAAATTTGAAAAAACATCAAGATTAAGTTGCCTCAAAGGAAAAAAAAGTCACACAAAAAGAAGGTGGGAATTAATGTACTTGAGTATGGAAATTGATTAAGCAATAAAACTATGATGACATTTATTTTTGTAATTCAGTTATGAATCATGCTTAAATGTGTACTTTATTCACTTTAATTATGGTGTTTGATTTTAAAGTTTTTCTTTCTCTCAATTATTGATACATTTTCTAGGGAAGTCTTTCTCAAGTATTTGTTTTCATGTGACTTTTTATAATCATGGCTCTCAAAATCTAAGGATGGATTTTGGACAGCCCATTTCTCTCAGCAGTGTAAAACGAGTCACATGGGTCACATTTGTCTTGAGTCCCTTCAAAGACTGGAATGTGAGTAGAAATCGCAGAGCAACTTTCCCACGGCACTAATTGCATGTGAAGGACAAGACACTTCCATATTGTAATACCAAATATAAAATAGTGCAAAAAAAATCATTGGTTAGAACTGTTCCATTTGTCATACACCTTCCAATTTATAAAACAAGAATTTTTCTCTCTTCTCCCACCCTGTTGGAGGATCAGCTTTATTTTTCAAAATTTGGATGGAAATCAGTCTTCAGTCTGCTCTATCTGAAAAGAGAAAAATGCTTGCAACAGTTTGAAACACTATAAATTGGAATACTTGAAGTCAGTTATCTAGGATTTTTATATCACTCCTCTTCCAACCTCCCGCTTCTCACTGATGAGGGTTTCTTTCTTACTTTGAGGGGAAGAATACACAGCAACTGTAAAAATGTAAAATAAAGTGAGTTCATCTGATTAGTCTGCAATCTCTCTCTTTTCGTTTGCATCTGGAAATTCTCAAGTAGACACATAGAAACTTGCAGCAAGCACGCTTTGTTCCTGTGTGTTTGTCTGCACCTTCCATGCCATTTTCCAGCCATGCTTGTCTTTTGTTAGGAATTAGATGGTCAGAATGAGAATAATTTAAAACATTTTTTAAAAACTTTATTTTTTAAGGACACTTTTAGGTTCATAGCAAAATTGACAGAAAAAAACAGAGATTTCCTGTATATCCCTCCTGTCCCCCTCACCTGGCCTCCTCCATTATCAACACCTCCGGCCAGAGTGGTACCCTTGTTACAATCCATGAGCCTATACTGACACATGATTATCACCCAAAGCCCAGAGTTTACTTTAGGGTTCCCTTGGAGTTGTATATCCTAGGGGTTTAGACAAATATGTAATGACATGTACACAGAAAAATAAAAATTTTAGGTCAACATCTCACCTTTCCTGTTCAGTATTAAATATGAAGCAATTTTTGTGCCTTTTCCAAAAATAGTCTGCCACAAGGAGCAATAAGTAATCAGAATTTAAGGGGAAGGAAAATGGAAAATCAAGAGGCCTGCTTTACATGAACACACGCACATTTTATAACTTCTATTATACTTTAGAATGTTATTCTACTGGATTCTGGATTTCTAAATATCACACGAAAGTTTAACTGTAATTAGGAAGTACTTAGCCCAGGGCGTGGCAGGGTAGTCTGGGCTCTGTTTAGAATTGGGTCAACTTGCGATGCATCAAACACTCAGAGCGAGTATTTTTTTTGGGAATCATCCACCTGAACAGGGAAATTTTCTAATTTGCACTAAAGTGCAGTACCTGCTCTCAGAACATGAGGAATTGAAGACAATCACACTCCCCCTCCTTTGCAGCAAAAGCATTTTTTACACCGGAGATCTCTGTGGAATTGTGCCTAGTTGGTATTATCTACGCAGGTTATAAGTATGAGATGTTTTGATCCAAGAAAAAAAGCATTTTTTACCTTTTTCTTGTTTTTGTTTGCTTGCTTATTTTTATTTGTTTGTTTTCACTACTGTACCAGTCCAAGGAATCACTGGCCAAAAAGGAGGACAAAGTCATAATTGGGAAATAAAGGAGGCTGGTGGGAACTGGAAAGACCTGAATAAGTGATTCATCAAACTGAGAAAACTGAGAAAGCAAAGCTCAGGGAAAGCAAAGCTCACTACTGAGAAAGCAAGGTTCACTACTGAGAAATTGTAGTAAGGGTGGGAATGGGGTTGAAAGAAATGCAACTCTATTGTAGACAAGAGAAAGGCCAGTTCAGGCACTAACTCATAAAGGCAGTGCATCTGCACTGGTTTTCCCTTCATGAACAGCTAAAATACTAGGTGGCATTGGACATGGCAAAAGCACATAATAGGATGAGGAGGTTGGTTTTGAAATTTGGACTAGGTCAAGATTTCTGGCTCATAGAAGTTAGTTGATCGTGGAGCAGTCAATGTGCACAATGGGTGTCAGCAGCTAAGGCAGGCAATGGGGAAGTCAGGCAACGGATCAGAAACCCGGAGGAGAGGTGTGGAGAACCCAGAGTCTAGACCTATAGTCTGGGAAGAAAAGATCAGTAAGTCTGGTCAAAGATTCCAGGAAGGAAAGATTTCGATATCAGCACAGGTGCTGAGTTGTGGCGTGTCAAGTACAAGAATGAAGCTTGATTCCAAGCTCAGTGCCACAGGATCTTCTCTTTTCTGTGTATGCACAGAACTGTGTGCAATTTCGACAAGGCCTGAGCATGCGGTTTGCAGAAAGTAAGTTCTGCCTGACCTAAGTGTGGTGTTTGAACAAATGGAGAGAAGTAAATTTCTGATGCATAATTCAAACTGGAATATATTTATAATTATAAAGGAAAACCAGAGGGGCACTGTCAAAGTGGATGGTTATGCTCAGGTAAGAAAAAGGCATAATCCTCCTCAAAGTATCATTTCTTTATATAAAAGCCTAGAAATATTTTCTCATTCATTTATTCATTAGTTCATTTATACATTCATCAAATATTTATTAAATGTCTACTACGTGTCGATATGTTTAACATCTTGCAAATTCACTTTAATTAATAACTTTCATTATTTGTTTCAATTTTCAATAATGAAGTCCATCTCTCTAATAATATTAGCAATTAAAAATGGAGCCACTGTTGAGGCAAGTTCAAGCTCTGGGGAATTATGAAATTTACCAGAAAACATTGATGACAATGGAGAGAAACAGGATAAAATTATAAGAGCCTGAGGTGATGGTTTATAACTAAAATATTGATTTGAGAATGAATTAACTGAACCACTTAGCTACGATAATAGTGAGGTTGGACATCCATAATGGGAGTCATGATTGATTGTATGGTCATATAGAAGTTGGTCAAAATCCCCAAACTGGATGAAGAACTCAATTCAGTGGCTTCCTTTACATTTATTATTTGAAATAATTTTAGCAGGAAATAGTAGACTAAAAAATGGAATGGCATTTTTTTTCTGGGCTCTGGCTCAAGTGGTTTGCCAGAAATAAAGTCTAAAAGGCTCTCCTTACCGTTATATTTGTGACTTGCGTGTATGAGCCAGTTATTGTATTCTCCTGAAACAATGGCTGTTTTTATTTAGTTCTGATTTTACCACAATGTGTGTGTGTTAGTGTGCATGAAAACACAGCATAGGATGTGTTGGGGTTGCAAGGAATAAACCTAGAACTGAGGCATGCTCCTCTATAAGCAAAGACTATTTTGAGTAGCAAATTATTTTAAACTACAAATTCTACCCAGGTGGTACTGTAGTATTTTTCTTGGCCAAACTAAATGTGAATTATTCATCAGATAAAAATTCTATTGAAAGGAGATAAGGTAGGGATTTGGAAAGAGAAGTGTTGCTTATTTTTGTTTTGTTCTGGTAAACATGAGGGACTTTGGACAGCAAATGGGCAAGATAATGATATTGGCCATAGGAAGAACCATAAAGAAGAGGGAAGGGAAGTGGAAGGTTTCAGAAGGGAAGTGAGAGGATTCATGTTTGACTTGGAACTGAAGTGCCACTACACACTGACTCTTCTTCCCAAGTTAAATTATAAGGAGAATTTGTATTTATACATTTAGGTGTCCTTCAATTTAATCCTTTATACCAGAACCATGTTAATTCAGCCAGGTCTTTTTCTGATGGGTTACTCCCTATCTTCTCCTCCATTTGGTGGGAAGAGAAGAGGAACAGACAAGAGGAAAAACAAACTAAAAATAAAAGTACTATGGGAAATTTATGGCTGGGCGTGGTGGCTCACACTTTAATCCCAGCATTTTGGGGGGCCAAGGTGGATGGAACGCTTGAGTCCAGGAGTTTGAGATTAACATAGACAACATGGCAAAACCTCATCTCTACAAAAAATACTAAACAGTAGCCAGGTGTGGTGGTACATGCCTATCGTCCCACCTACTTGGGAGGGTGAGGTGGGAGGATCACTTTAGCCCAAGAAAGTTGAGGCTGCAGTGAGCTGTGGTCACACCACTGGACTCCAGCCTGGGTGACAAAGTGAGAACCTGTCTCAAAACAAACAAAAAAAGAAAATTCATGGCTGGGCTTGGTAGGTCATGCCTGTAATCTTAGCACTTTGGGAGGCCAAGGTGGGCAGATCACCTGAGGTCAGGAGTTTGAGACCAGCCTGCCCAACATGATGAAACCCCGTTCTGCTAAAAATAGAAAAATTAGTCAGGCATGATGGCCTGTAGTCCCAGCTACTCAGGAGGATGAAGCAGGAGAATCGCTTGAACCTGGGAGGCATAGGCTGCAGTGAGCCAAGATTGTGCCACTGTACTTCAGCCTCAGCAACAGAGCGAGGCTCTTTCTCAAAAAAAAAAAAAAAAAAAGAAATTCATAAGAAATATTTATCTATATTTTCTTTGTTGTTAATGTCCTTAATTGTTCATGAATACATGGATCTTTTCCCAATTTCTAGGACCCAGTGAATGCTAAAGCTATGGTGTCAAGAATGAACTCTGTTGACACAATGGATTCATGTTATATGCCCATTTAAGACATGCAAATTCTACTATAGCTTGACAGAAATAAGAATTTACATATAGAAAATGACTATGCCTTTCATGTCACCCAGTGAGCGTGTGCTCTGCCATGAGAATGAGATGGGTGATGTAAAGCTGTAATCTCAGCCTCAGTTTCTGGCTGTTATTCATGGCATGAGCATCTGAGTGTGCTGAGATTCTGGTAGTATTATTTAACCAGCCAGCTAATGGACTGGCCAACCAACTGACCTTTAAATACTGACCCTTGGTTGGGTGAGGTGGTTCACTCCTGTAATCCCAGCACTTTGGGAGGCTGAGGTGGGTGGATCCCCTGATGTCGGGAGTTTGAGACCAGCCTGACCAACATGGAGAAACCCCGTATCCACTAAAAATACAAAATTAGCCAAGTGTGGTGGCATATGCCTGTAATCCCAGCTACTTGGGAGACAGAGGCAGGATAATCACTTGAACCTGGGAGGCAGAGGTTGCGGTGAGCTGAGATCACGCCATTGCACTCCAGCCTGAGCAACAAGAGCGAACTCCATCTCAAAAAAAAAAAAAAAAAAAAAAAAAAAAAGAAAAAACTGACCCTTATTTGGTCTTTATTGCTCAAATACCATTTCCTGTGCTCTTTTCTTTTTTTAATTTTTAATTTTTATTTATTTATTTATTTATTTATTTATTTATTTATTTATTTATTTATTTATTTATTTTTGAGACAGAGTCTCAGTCCATTACACAGGCTGGAGTGTGTTGGGGAGATCTCAGCTCACTGTAACTTCCACTTCCTGGGCCCAAGCAATTCTCGCACCTCAGCCTCCTGAGTAGCTGGGATTACAGGCACGCACCACCACACCCAGCAAATTTTTGTATTTGTATTTGTTTTTTTATTTTATTTATTTCTTATTATTTTTCTTTATTTCTTCTATTAAGAAATGGGATACATGTGCAGAATGTGCGGGTTTGTTACATAGGTATATGTGTGTCACAGTGGTTTGCTGCACCTATTGACCCATTCTCTAAGTTCCCTCTCCTCACCCCCCACTCCTCAGCAGGCCCTGGTGTGTGTTGTTCCCTTCTCTGTGTCCATGTGTTCTCATTGTTCAACTCCTACTCATAAGTGAGAACATGCAATGTTTGGTTTTCTGTTCCCATGTTAGTTTGCTGAGGATGATGGCTTCCAGCTTCATCCATGTCCCGGCAAAGGATGTGATCTTATTATTTTTTATGGGTGCATAATATTCCAAGGTCTATATGTACCACATTTTGTTTACCCAGTCTATCATTGATGGGCATTTGGAGTGGTTCCATGTCTTTGCTATTGTAAATAGTGCTGCAATAAACATATATGTGCATGCGACTTTATAGTAGAATGATTTATACTCCTTTGGGTATATACCCAGTAATGGGATTGCTGGGTCAAATTGCATTTCTGGTTGTAGATCCTTGAGGAATCACCATACTGTCTTCCACAATAGTTGAACTAATTTACATTCCCACCAACAGTGTGAAAGCATTCCTATTTCTCCACAGTCTCACCAGCATCCATTGTTTCCTGACTTTTTTGATAATCGCCATTCTGACTGGTGTGACATGGTATCTCATTGTGGTTTTGGTTTGCATTTCTCTGATGATCAGTGATGTTCAGCCTTTTTTCATGTTTCTTGGCCACATAAATGTCTTCTTTTGAGAAGTGTCTGTTCATATCCTTTGCCCACTTTTTGATGGGGTTGTTTTTTTCTTGTAAATTTGTTTACATTTCTTGTAAATTCTGGATATTAGACCTTTGTCAGATGGGTAGATTGCAAAAATTTTCTCCTATTCTGTAGTTTTTCTGTCACTCTGATGATAGTTTCTTTTGTTGTGCAGAAGCTCCTTAGTTTAATTAGATCCAATTTGTCAATTCTGGCTTTTGTTGCAATTGCTTTTGGCATTTTTGTCATGAAGTCTTTGCCCATGCCTATGTCCTGAATGATATTGCCTAGGTTTTCTTCTAGGGTTTTTATGGTTTGGGGTTTTACATTCAAATCTCTAATCCATCTTGAGTTAATTTTTGTATAAGGTGTAAGTAAGGAGTCCAGTTTCAGTTTTCTGCATATGGCTAGCCAGTTTTCCCAGCACCATTTCCTGAATAGGAGATCCTTTCCCCATTGCTTGTTTTTGTCAGGTTTGTCGAACATCAGATGGTTGTAGATGTGTAGTGTTATTTCTGAGGTCTCCTTTCTGCTCCATTGGTCTATATATCTGTTTTGGTACAAGTATTATGCTGTTTTGGTTACTGTAGCCTTGTAGTATAGTTTGAGGTCAGGTAGTGTGATGCCTCCAGCTTTGTTGTTTTTGCTTAGGATTGTCTTAGCTATACAGGGTCTTCTTTGATTCCACATGAAATTTAAAATAGTTTTTTTTCTAATTCTGTGAAGAATGTCAATGGTAGTTTGATGGGAATAGCATTGAATCTATAAATTACTTTGGGCAGAATGGCCATTTTAACGATATTGATCCTTCTTATCCATGAGGATGGAATGTTTTTCCATTTGTTTATGTCCTCTCTTACTTCCTTGAGCAGTGATTTGTAGTTCTCCTTGAAGAAGTCCTTCACATCCCTTGTTAGCTGTATTCCTAGGTATTTTATTCTCTTTGTAGCAATTGCGAATGGGAGTTCATTCATGATTTGGCTCTCTGTGGGCTTATTGTTGGTGTAAAGGAATGCTTGTGATTTTTGCACATTGGTTTTGTATCTTGAGACTGCTGAAGTTGCTTATCAGTTTAAGGAGTTTTTGGGCTGAGATGATGGGGTTTTGTAAGTATATAATCATGTCATCTGCAAACAGAGACAACTTGATTTCCTCTCTTCCTATTTGAATACCCTTTATTTCTTTCTCTTGCCTGACTGCCCTGGACAGAACTTCCAATACTAGGTTGAATAGGAGTGGTGAAAGAGGTCATCTTTGTCTTGTACTGGTTTTCAAAGGGAATGCTTCCAGTCTTTGCCCATTCAATATGATACTGGCTGTGGGATTGTCATAAATAGCTCTTGTTTTTGAGGCATGTTCCATCAATACCTAGTTTATTGAGAGTTTTTAACATGTAGGGAAGTTGAATTTTATCAAAGGCTTTTTCTGCATCTATTGAGATAATCATGTGGTTTTTGTCCTTGGCTCTGTTTATGTGATGGATTATGTTTATAGATTTGTGTATGTTGAGCCAGCCTTGCATCCCAGGGATTAAGCTGACTTGATCATGGTGGATAAATTTTTTGATGTGCTGCTGGATTTGGTTTGCCAGTATTTTATTGAAGATCTTTGGATCATGTTAATCAGGGATATTGGCCTGAAGTTTTCTTTTTTTGTTGTGTCTCTTCCCGGTTTTGGTATCAGGATGATGCTGGCTTCATAAAATGAGTTAGGGAGTAGTTCCTCCTTTTCAATTGTTTAGAATAGTTTCAGAAGGAATGGTACCAGCTCCTCTTTGTATTTCTGGTAGAATTCAGCTGTGAATCCATCTGGTCCTGGGCTTGTTTTGGTGGTAGGCTATTAAATACTGCCTCAATTTCAGAACTTGTTATTTTCTATTCAGGGATTTGACTTCTTCCTGGTTTAGTCTTGGGAGGCTATATGTGTCCAGGAATTTATCCATTTCTTCTGGATTTTCTAGTTTATTTGCACAGAGGTGTTTATAGTACTCTCTGATGGTAGTTTGTATTCCGTGGGGTCAGTGGTGGTATCCCCTTCATCATTTTTTATTGTGTCTGTTTGATTCTTCTCTCTCTTCTTCTTTATTAGTCTAGCTAGCGGTCTGTCTATTTTGTTAATTTTTTCAAAAAACCAGCTCCTGAATTCACTGATTTTTTTGGAAGGTTTTTCCTGTCTCTACCACCTTCAATTCTTCTCTGATCTTAGTTATTTCTTATCTTCTGCTAGCTTTTGGATTAGTTTTCTCTTGTCTCTCTAGCTCTTTTAATTGTGATGTGAGGGTGTTGAGCTGAGATCTTTCCAGCTCTCTGATGTGGGCATTTAGTGCTATAAATTTCCCTCTTAACACTGTTTTAGCTGTGTCCCAGAGATTCTAGTACATTGTCTCTTTGTTGTCATTGGTTTCAAAGAACTTCCTGATTTCTGCTTTAATTTCATTATTTACCCAGGAGTCATTCAGGAGCAGGTTGTTCAATTTCCGTGTAATCATGTGGTTTTGAATGAGTTTCTTAATCCTGAGTTCTAATTTGACTGCACTGCGGTCTGAGAGACTGTTTCTTATGATTTCAGTTCTTTTGCATTTGCTGAGGTGTGTTTTACTTACAATTATGGGGTCGATTTTAGAATAAGTGCCATGTGGCACTGAGAAGAATGAATATTATGTTGATTTGGGGTAGAGAGTTCTGTAGATGTCTACTAAGTCCACTTGATCCAGAGATGAGTTCAAGTCCTGAATATTCTTATTAATTTTCTGTCTTGTTGATCTAATACTGATAGTGGGGTGTTAAAGTCTCCCACTATTATTGTGTGGGAGTGTAAGTATCTTTGTAGGTCTCTAAGAACTTTCTTTATGAATCTGGGTGCCCCTGTATTGGGGTGCATATATATTTACAATAGTTAGCTCTTCTTGTTGAATTGTTCGCTTTACCATTATGTAATGCCCTTCTTTGTCTTTATTGATCTTTGTTGGTTTAAAGTCTGTTTTGTCAGAGGCTAGGATTGCAACCCGTGCTTTTTTTTTTTGCTCTCCATTTGCTTGGTAATTTTTCTCCATCCGTTTATTTTGAGCCTATGTGTGTCTTTGCATGTGAAATGGGTCCGCTGAATACAGCGCACCGATGGGTCTTGACTCTATCCAATTTGTCAGTCTGTGTCTTTTAATTGGAGCATTTAGCCCATTTACATTTAAGGTTAGCATTGTTATATGTGAATTTAATCCTGTCTTCGTGATGCTATTTGGTTATTTTGCACACTAGTTGATGCAGTTTCCTCATAGTGTCATTGGTGTTTATATTTTGTTGTGTTTGTGCAGCGGCTGGTACCAGTTTTTCCTTTCCATATTTAGTGCATCTTTCAGGAGCTCTTGTAGGGCAGGCCTGGTGGTAATGAAGTCCCTCAACATTTGCTTCTCTGGAAAGGATTTTATTTCTCCCTCACTTATGAAGCTTAGTTTGGCTGGATATGAAATTCTGGGCTGAAATTTCTTTTCTTTAAGAATGTCAGATATTGGCCCCCAATCTCCTCTGGTTTATAGGGTTTCTGCTGAGAGATCCACTGTTAGTCTGATGGGCCTCCCTTTGTAGGTGACCTGGCCTTTCTCTCTAGCTGCCCTTAACAGTTTTTCCTTCATTTTGACCTTGGTGAATCTGATGATTATGTATCTTGTGGTTGATCTTCTCATGGAGTATCTTAATGGTGTTCTCTGTATTTCCTGAATTTGCATGTTGGCCTGTCTTGCTAGGGTGGGGACGTTCTCCTGGATAATATGCTGAAGTGTGTTTTCCAGTTTATTTCCTTTCTCCCTGTCTCCTTCCGGTACTCCAATCAATTGCAGGTTTGCTCTTTTTATGAAGTCCTGTATTTCTTGAGGCTTCGTTCATTCCTTTCCATTCTTTTTTCTCTAATCTTGTCTGCATGTCTTATTTCAGCAAGGTGGTCTTCCAACTCTGATATCCTTTATTTTCCTTAGTTGATTTGGCTATTGATACTTGTGTATGTTTTACGAAGTTCTCATGCTGTGTTTTTCAGCTCCATTAGTTTGTTTATGTTCCTCTGTAGACTGGTTACTCTAGTTAGCAATTCCTCTAACCTTTTATCAAGGTTCTTAGGTTCTTTGCATTGGGTTAGAACATGCTTCTTTAGCTCAGCGTAGTTTTTTATTACCCATCTTCTGAAGCCTACTTCTGTCAGTGTGTTTATCTGATCCCCTATCTAGTTCTGTGCCCCTGATGGAGAGACTTTGTAATCATTTGGAGAAGAGGCACTCTGGCCTTTTGGGTTTTCAGCGTTTCTTCACTGATTCTTTCTCATCTTCGTGAGTTTGTCTAATTTCAGTCTTTAAGGCTGCTGACCCTCAGGTGGGGTTTTTGTGGGGGCTTTTTGTTGTTGTTGTTGATGCTGTTGTTGTTGTTTTTTTCTTGTTTGTTTTTCTTTCAATGGTCAGGTCCTTCCGTAGGGCTGCTGCAGTTTGCTGGGAGTTCACTTCAGGCTCTATTCATCTGATTCGCTCCGGTGCCTGGAGATGTCACTCAAGGAGGCTGGAGAACAGCAAAGATGGGTGCCTGCTCCTTTTTCTGGGACCTCTGACCTTGAGGGGCACTAACTTAATGCCAGTAGGACTGCTTCTATATAAGGCATCTGACAACCCCTGTTGGAGGGTCTCATCCAGTTTGGTGGCACAGAGAGCAGGACCCATTAACAAAGCACTTTGTGTCTTGGTGGAGGGGTTGTGCTTCTCTGGGGGGGAACCCACTTGTCTAGGCTGCCCGGATTCCTCAGAACTACTGGGAGGAAAGGTTTGCAGAGACTGTGGCCACCCCCTTCCTGAGGGGCTAGGCCCAGGGAGATTCAGCTTATTCCCCTGAGCCTCTGGCTGGAGTTATTGGAGTTCTGCAGGGAAGCCCCGCCCAGTGAGGAAGGATGGGTCAGGGTCAGGCCTGAAGAGGCACTCTGGCTGCTGACTGCCACAACTGGTGTGTTAGGCTGTGGGTACAAGCCTTGGGAGCAAGCCGTCCAGTCTCCTTGCCTCCAGCAGGGGAAAAGAGCAGCCTGGAGCTTTAGAGATGGATGCCACCCTTCCCCCACCCAGGGAGCTTCCGTGTTAGGCAGTTGCAAGTCCTAGTGCTGGCTGCTGCCCCTCCTCCAAGGAGCTCAAATGGCTTAGACAGCAGGCAGCCTCAGCTGTGTTGCTGGTTGACCCTCCTCCCGGAGGTTCGGTGGGTTTAAGCAGATTCCAACTGTTGAGAACCTGTGTGTTCTGGGGTTGGGACACTAGGCCCTGGCGGCATGGGTTCACAAATGGGATCTTCCGATCCATGGGTTGCACAGCTCTGTGGAAAAAGCACGGTTTCCCGGGCTAGGTAGCACACTCACTCACTGCCTCCTTTGGCTGAGGGGAGGGTGCTCCCCTGCCCCACGTGGCTGCAGCACCACACTGTTCTTCCTCCTCTCCGTGGGCCACACCAGCCTTCTAGTCAGTTCTGATGAGAGAACCTGGACACCTTGGTTGCCGGTGAAGGAGTCACATGCTTATTATTATTATTATTATTATTTTAATAGGAGCCACCCAATGCCGCTGTTTCTAGTCGGCCATCCTGGCCCCTCCTATTTCTGCATTTTTAGTAGAGACGGCTTTTGCCGTGTTGGCTAGGCAGGTCTGGAACTCCTGGCCTCAAATGATCTGCCCACCTCGGCCTCCCATACGGGCGTGAGGCACTGCACCCAGCCACTCTTTTATTCTTTTCTGCAGATTGGGCTTTTCATCTGTTGTCATTTCCTTCAGCCTGAGGAACTTGCTTTAACATTTCTGGTAGTGAGGTTTTGCTTACAATATATTCTCTAAGCCGTTGTCTGAAAATGGCTTTAATTCACCTTCGTTTTTGAAAAATGAACAGTTAACATTTTTCATGTAGCATTTTAAAGATATCATTTCATTATCTTCTTTCTTTTTTTCATGAGAAGTCAGCCATCATATTTATTGCTGTCACCCTGAATATAATGCATAATTTTTTTCTTTAATTGTTTTTAATATATTTTATTTTAATCATTAGTTTTCACCAGTTTGGCCAAAAAATTCCTGGATGGGTTTATCTTTGTGTTTGCCCTGCTTGCAGTTTGCAAATTTTTTGGATCTGTTGATGTATTTTTATCAGTTTTAGAATAGGTTTTAGCTATTATCTCTTCAAGTATTTCCTCTGTTTCATTCTAATCTCTTTCTGGGACCTCAATTACACATATGTTAGATGATAAAATATTGCCCCAGAGGTCTTGTATGCTCTGTTCGTGTGTGTGAATTTATTCTTTTTTTTCTATATTTCTGTTTTTAAGTTAATTTGCTTATTCTTTCTTCTGTAGGTCTGGCCTGCAATTAAACTGATTTAACAAACTTTTTATTTATGGTGATGTATTTTCAGTTTCATAATGTTTATGATTTGGTTGGTTTTTTTCTTTTAGGTTTCTACATCTGCGCTGAGATTCCACATCTGTTCATCTATTTTGTCCACCTTTTCCCCCAAATTTTTAATCAGAATTCTATTAACTGTTTTAAAGCCTTTGCTAATTTCAACATCAAAGTCAACATGTCAACATCACCGGTCTGAGGGTCTGCTCCTATTTACTATTTTTTTTTCTGTTAGTTGTGGGTCATATTTCCATGTGTTTTTGTATGCCTAGTAATTTTTGATTGGATGATAAACATTTAAGATGATAAGCCTTTTGTTATCTTTTTATAGAGTGTTAAATTTTGCTTTGGAAGGTGACTAAGTTACTAGCATATTCCCTTGATCTTTTGGAGGCTTGGTTTTAGAGTTTTTGAATGGGCATCTGTTATAGTTTTTCCCTTAGCTCTGTGCCATAGACTTTAGTCATGATACGTGTTTCTTATTCCTAATGTGTGGTCCTTGTAGAGTCTTAATGAGCAGCAACGGTATTTATCAAGCTCCTTTAACCTAGCCAGATTTGAGCTGTAGGCTGGAGAGTCACTAGGTAGCTGCTGAGGTAGTTTCTCAGTTCTTTGTCCTTTCAGGTGCTGCTTTCTTCTGGATTGCTTAGATTCTCACCACGAAAATAGACAGTTTAGGTAACAGCCAAGGATTCGAGGAGAGTTTGTTTGCAGATTTGGCAGTCTCCCTTTTTTCTGAATATTTTTCTTCCAATTTCATGTTCTGCTAGAATCTCTGAACTTCAGTCTTCCTGTCCTTTTCCCAATAGGATTACATTTCTTGGTTGATTTTCATTTTCTCTTTGTACTGCAGGGAGCCTGAACGTGTTATCAGGGGAAAAGCCAACTAATTACGGAGCTCACCTACTGTGCTCCTTCAGTTTCTGCCTGCTTTGGATTGTATACCAGTGCCTTCAAACAGTTTAAAAAAAATTTGTCTGGAGTTTATATTCTTATTATAGGAGATTTAGTTTGATATGAGCTATTCTACCACAAATGGAAACAGAATTTTTGCATAAACTGATATCTAACATTAGTTGCCTGCCAGTCCTTTGTCATGTGCTGTGGGAGAGATTTATGTACCTTAACAATGATCCACATAACAACACTACAAGATAAGTATCATCATTGTCATCATCATCATCAATCATCACCATCGTATTACTGAAAAGAAACTGAGGCAGAGAGTGATAACAAACTTTCCCAAGTTTATAAAGTAAGGGACAGATGCAGGATTCAATTTTGTGTATATATATATACTTTTTTTTTTTTTGGGGAAGTAGTCTTTTTTTTTTTTTTTTTGAGACGGAGTCTCACTCTGTCACCCAGGCTGGAGTGCATTGGCATGGTCTCAGCTCACTGCAACCTCTGCCTCCTGGGTTCAAGCGGTTCTCCCACCTCAGCCTCCAGAGTAGCTGGGACTGTGTGTCACCACACCCGACTAATTTTTGTATTTTTAGTAGAGACGGGGTTTCACTATGTTGGCCGCACTGGTCTCGAACTCCTGACCTCGTGATACACCCGCCTCGGCCTCCCAAAGTGCTGGGATTACAAGCGTGAGCCACCGCGCCCGGCCTTGAGACGTAGTCTTGCTCTGTTGGCCAGCTGGAGTGCAGTGGCACGATCTCCGCTCACTGCAAGCTCCGCCTCCTGGGTTCACGCCATTCTCTTGCCTCAGCTTCCGGAGTAGCTGGCATTACAGGCGCCCGCCACCACGCCTGGCTAATTTTTTGTATTTTTAGTAGAGACGGGGTTTCACCGTGTTAGCCAGGATTGTCTTGATCTCCTGACCTCGCGATCTGCCCGCCTCAGCCTCCCAAAGTGCTGGAATTACAGGCGTGAGCCACCGCCCCCGCCCCCAATGTTGTATATATTTTATATAAAGCTTGTAATTATGCCAGTGATTATCAGACTTGGCTGCAGATTGAAATTTCTTGGGGAGTTTTAAAACTACTGATGGTTTGATACCAACTCTACAGACTTTTAAAAAAAAATAACCAGTTGTAACTATGATTTGGCTATTGAGATTTTGAAAGTTCCTCAGATGTTTCAAATGTGCAGCTGAGACTGAGAACCATGGTGCTATGCCGTGATTCCCATGATACCAACTAAATCCTGTAACCAGGTCCGTTGATGCTAATTTAATTTTTTTCTTTCTAAATAATTACAGAATAAAAAGATGTTTTATATAGTTACTATTCTGATATCATAATGATTAACAATGAAAGTAAGACTTTTTGAATATCTCAAATTAGTTTTTTTAAAAAGCCAATCCATTGGTAAGGGTTCTGGTTGCCGTTATCTGTATATGAGTGATAATGCTTATGAATGTAATGAGTATTTCTATTTACCGTGTAATAAGAGCTTTATACTTGTTCACTTGTTTTGTGAATAAGAATAGGAAATAAAATTTACAAGAGCTATTGAATTACTTTTTTAATTTTTTACTTAATATGAAGTTTAATTTCTTCTTAATATGAAGAAAATAATAAGAATAAAAGCCAGCCTAGCATGCGAGTCACTTGCCAATGCCTAATGACCGGTTGCTGATAGCGGCTGCTTCACGTTGATAGTGCAGTAAGGGGGCAACACATTGTGGGTGATGAAAAGTTTCTACAGAGAGTCTGGGGGCCTCAGTTTTGGTTTGAGATATTAGCCTGGTTTTCTAATGTGACCTGAAACTGCCTCAACTTCTCTATACCTTCTCTATACCGAGGTATAGAGACAGTTCAAAGACAGCAGTTGGAATTGAGGCCCTTCTGGCTCCAACGTTTTGTAATTATCAAATTATTTCCTCCTTGAAATACTCTTTCTCTGAAGACAGTAGAACAGTCAAAAGTAAAAGTATACTATTTGAATATGTTTTTAACTGCACCTCTTTCGGTGAATAAATCCTGTAATAAACTGATGATTTGGAAGTAGAGTGGATGCTGCTAAAAGCTCAGTTCATCTGAGAAAATTCCAGATAGGGGAAGCTTGATGTAGGCAGAGAAAATGAAGAACTGTGGTAAAATTTAATGAATAGCTGATGAAGCCCATCTGACCCTCTGTGTCAGGAGGTAACCAAATGTGCTTTTGTTGAGAAGTCCTGTGACACAGAGCTGTGCTTCCACCTGGCAGGAGATGCTGGTATTGGTGGCTGCCTGCATTCAAGCCCCTCTTTCCAGAATGGTAACACTGTGATTTGCTTTAGTCAGAGTTCCTATTCTTGCTGGGGGAGGTATGGCTCTGATAGAAAGGTAATAAACCCACCAGGAAGGGCTGATTTGCGTTGGCTGGCTGCAGCATTGAATTGGGAACAATAGATGGGATAATAATGCAGTGGTTGGAGGCGGTTTGGCTTTGACCTGGGTATCATTCATAGGTTGAACACAAAGCTGTTTTTACTTGTAGTTAAACATTTGGCAATTGCTGATCAGTAACAATGTACTAGATGTCCTACTGCAGTAGCATGGTTCAGTGGGCATAACATTGACTGAACTAGAATGTAAAAATATTTGTACGTAAATGTGTCTGTTCTGCTATTGATTGCTCTTGTGAATTTGGATTCATCCTTTGCCATCTTGGCGTGTGTGTGTGTGTGTGTGTGTGTGTCTGTATTCATTTGCTTTGAGATGTGAAATCAGGGGAGAGGGTACCTTCAGTAAGATGAGTTTGAAATACTTAAAGGAATGAACCAAAATGAAGGTCAAAATAAAAAAATTAAGAAAAAAAGATCAAAGATGTGAAAAAGCTGAATAACAGTATATTTTTATGTAAAAGATTTTCTAGACAGAATATTTGAAATATTGAGGCCCCAAAGCTCCAATGGTTAAGCCCCCAAACACCAATGGTTAAGAACATAAATGCAATGAAAAGACAAAGGATTGTTGACTCATAGATTTACTAGGTACTTTACATATTACTTTACTTTTTACAGTCTTCGAGTAGTGTTAATTATGTGAGTATATTACCCTGCTCTCTTGTTTGTAAATCAAGGTTGCCAGTTTACAGGTGGAATTTGAGGCCATATTCCATTCTTTGAAGAAGCTCTCCAACATATCAGAACTCTACACATTTTACTCTCTTTTTGCTACTCTTACTTGGCATAAATACATGCATTCTGGAAAGAATCTTTAGTGTGCGTGTGTGTGTGTGTTGATTATACTTAAGCAGCATTTTTATATACCTTCATTTTAACAAGAAGAGCACATATATGTGATAAAGGTAGCATAGGTGATGTTGGGAGGAACATGAGTAGACAGTATGAATTCCAGGATTCTTCAGATCAGAAGTATTTAAGGGTGTGATATAGGTGTAACCCTGTTTATGTTCTACAGAATAGGGGAATTTGTTTTCAGCTTGGACTAAATGAGCAGTTCCTCGCTTGATTACCTGCCACAGGAGTTCAAGGGTTCAAACTTTTAGAATGGTGGTTTATAGCACCTGGAAGGTGGGAGGCATGGGGAATGGAGGGGATGCAGCCTCAAAGGCAGGTAGTCAGAACAAAGCACTCTACCAAGAATAAGGAAGGTAAGGGATTGTGTGAATAGAACTCTTTTCCCCAGTCCACTCCCGGGAAAATACAGCATATGAGCTGAAGCAATTCTTTCATTGGGAAACAGTCAATGCTTTGAATAAACCTTGGGAAAGTGCATAATCAGTAGCAAATTTTCTATTAAAAAAACCCCTACAACACAGTGAAGGGGCAATCTAAATATTGAGGCCAGGTTGTATGAGACAGGAATTACATAAGACACATGAAAGGGAGGATAAGAAAGCACTGAAAGAAGCTGTATCCAGAATAAAAGCTCTGATAATTTACTGTACTTGGGGCCCAGTTCTAAGCTGTAATTCTCACTCTGGCACATGTGTTACAATATTTCACCTACTGGGAGTGCAGCTGCTCTCCCTAATCCAGAGGCAGTACAAGAGACAGAATAAGAGTTCAAGCTGTGCACAGTCCCTAATGCTCACTCCTCCACCTATTACCCATGATGCTGGGCAAATTTCCTATATTCCCTGGACCTCAGTTTATTCAATAGTAAAATGCAAACATTAAAGTACTTCCCTTGTGCATTTTTATAACTACTAAATGAGATAATTCATGCCAGGAATTAGGAGAGTGCTCAATCAGTGTTAGCTATTAGTAAGATGGTGATTTCCTCTGAGAGAATGAGAGGCAAAAGGATTTCGATTATTGAAAATGTAACTGGGCCCTGGTGAGCCAGGAGATGGCTCATCATGAAGACTTATCACTATATGAACAGACAAAAGGATGCAGGCAACTAACAGTACTTGGATTGGAATGAAAAAATTGACAATTTTGAGAGTTTCAAGAAGTATTGAGATTATTCCAACTTCTAAATTTCAGGCTCCATTGGAATTTACCACTTTTCTTATAGATATAAATACAGGTTGATATATAGATATAGGGATATATATTTTGGTTTTGGTTCCTGGAGTGTAAGCTCTCTGAGGCAAGGTCTTTGTCTGACTCTTCGTTCTATCCTCCCCTGTGCTTGCTGAAATACAGTGCCAAGATAGAAATACATTTTCGGTTGTGATAACATTCTGTAAACGGCTCTTGTTTTCTGGAGTTGCTTATTGTGGAATGCTAGACTTTGATGACAGAATTTATACAGTGATCTACATTGCTCTCTGTAACTGTGATTACACTTTTTTTTTAAAACCCCATGGCATTTTGAGATGACTAAAAGTTTGACTGAGTATGACTGAATTACACCATGTAATATAAAGTACATTCATTTTACCAGGAAGTTAATGGAAGCTTAAATTGCTATAAAACCTTAAAACATGATTGCATATGATAATAAACTCATTTGCCTTCTAATTAAAGATCAGTGAAAAGCCCTCAGTTGGATATGATATAGAAAAATTTCTATTCAGATTTATCCTAGAATCCACTTCTTGTGTTCTACAAGTTCTTTAGAACGTATTTCTCTACTACTTATTTCTCTCATTGTTTCTGTTTTTCAGCCATGATAAAATCCAGTGGCTTAAGACTAGAAAACCCAGAAACAAATCCATACATCTGTAGTGAACTCATTTTTGACAAATGTGGCAAGAACACACACTGGGGAAAGGACTTGTTTCTTCAATAAGTGGTGCTGGGAAAATTGGGTATCTGTATGCTGAAAAACAAAACTAGACCCGTATGTCTCGCCATATACAAAAATCAAATCAAAATGTATTAAAGACTTAAATCTAAGGCCTCAAACTATGAAACTACTAAAATAAAACATTGGGGAAACTCTTCAGTACATTGGTCTGAGCAAAGATTTCTTGAGTAATACCCCACAAGCACAGGCAACCAAAGTGAAAATGGACAAATGAGGTCATATCAAGTTAAAAACCTTCTGCAAAGCAAAGGAAACAAACAACAAAGTTAAGAGACAACCCACAGAATGGAAGAAAATAATTGCAAACTATCCATCTGACCAGGGATTAATAATTAGAATACTCAAGGAGCTCAAACAATTCAATAAGAAAAAAAATCTAATAATCCAATTAGAAAATGGGCAAAAGATTTGAATAGACATTTCCCAAAGAAGACATACAAATGGCAAACAGGTATATAAAAACCTGCTCAATATTATTGATCATCAGAGAAATGCAAATCAAAAGTACTATGAGATATCACTACAGTTAAAATGGCTTGTATCCAAAAGACAGGCAATAATGAATGTTGGTAAGGATGTGGAGAAAAGGGAACCCTTGTACACTGTTGGTGGGAATGTAAATCAGTAACCACCGTGGAGAACAGTGTGGAGGTTTCTCAAAAAACTAAAAATAGAACTACCATATGATCCAGCAATACCACTGCTAGATATATACCCAAAGGAAAGGAAATCAGTATATTAGAGAGAGATCTACAGTCCCATGTTCATTGAGGCACAATAGCAAAGATTTGAAAGCAATAGCAAAGATTTGAAAGCAGCCTAAGTGTTCATCAACAGATGAATGGATAAGGAAATCTGGTAATATACACAATGAAGTGCTATTCAGCCATAAAAAAGAATGAGATCCTGTCATTTGCAAGGACATGGATGGAACCGGAGGTTATTATGTTAACTGAAATAATCCAGATACTCAAACTTTGCACGTTCTCACTCATTTGTGGGAGCTAAAACTTGAAACAATTGAACTTGTGGAGATAGAGAATAGAAGTATGTTACCAGAGGCTGGGAAGAGTAGTGGGGACGGGGTTAGGGGGAAGTGGGGATGGTTAATGGGTACAAAAATATAATTAGACAGAATGAATTAGACAGAATGGTGGTAGAACAGGGTGACAGCCAGTAATAATTTATTGTACATTTAAATATAAGGATTGTTAGTAACACAAAGGAAGGATAAATGCTTGAGGTGATGGATACCCCATTTACTCTGATGTGATCATTATGCATTGTATGCCTGTGTCAAAATATGTCATGTACCCTATAAACATATACAGCTACTATGGACCCATAAAAATTAAAAATAAAAAATTATTTTTAGTCCAGGTGCAATAGCTTATGCTTGTAATCCCAGCACTTTGGGAGGCTAAGGTAGGAGGATTGCTTGAGTTCAAGAGTTCAAGACCAGCCTGGGCAACATAACAAGATCCCGGCCTCTACAAAAAAATAAAAATAAATTAGCTGGGCGTGGTAGTGCGTGCCTATAGTCCCAGCTACTTGGGAGGCTGATGTGGGAAGATTGCTTGACCAGGGAGTTTGAGGCTGCAGTGAGCTATAATTGCGGCACTGCGGTCATCCTGGAGGACAGGATGAGACCCTGTCTAAAAAAAAAATTTTTTTTGAAATCTGTTGGTTAGAATGCTTCCTTCAGTGTTTCTATCAGGTCCCTCCTTAGTATCCTATACATATAATATAGAATTACATATAAAATACAAAAACTGGAAAACTTAAAAGAGATGGATAAATTCCTAAACACATACACTCTCTCAAGACTGAGCCAGAAAGAAATTCATTCCCTGAACAGACCAATAATGGGCTCTGAAATTGAATCAGTAATAAATAACCTACTAACCAAAAAAAAAAAAAAAAAGACCAGGACCAGACAGATTCACAGCTGAATTCTACCAAATGTACAAAGAAGAGCTGGTACCGTTCCTACAGAAACCATTCTAAAAAATCGAGGAGGAGGGACTCCTCCCCAACTCATTCTATGAGGCCAGCATGATGTTCATACCAAAAACTGGAAGAGACACAACAAAAAAAGAAAACTTCAGGACAATATCCTTAAAGAACACAGATGCAAAAATCCTCAATGAAATACTGGCAAATCAAATCCAGCAGCACATCAAAAACTTATCCACCACGGTCAAGTAGGCTTCATCTCCAGGATGCAAGTCTGGTTCAACATATGCAAATTAATACATGTGATTCATCACATAAACAGAACTAAAGACAAAAACCACACGATTATGTCAATAGATGTAGAAAAGGCTTTTGATAAAATTCAACACTCCTTCATGTTAAAAACTCTCAGTAAACTAGATAGTGAAAGAACATACCTCAAAATAATGAGTTATCTCTGACAGACCAACAGCCAACATTATACTGAATGGGCAAAAGCTGGAAGCATTCCCCTGGAAAACCAGCACAAGACTAGGATGCCCTCTCTCACCACTCCTATTCAACGTAACATTGGAAGTCCTAGTCAGAGCAATCAGGAAAGAGAAAGAAATAAAGGGCATCCAAAAAGGAAGAGAGGATGTCAAAATATCTCTGTTTGTAGATGACATGATTCTATATCTAGAAAACCTCATAGTCCTGGCCCAAAAGCTCCTCCAGCTGATAAATAAGTTCAGCAAAGTCTCAGGATACAAAAATCAATGTACAAAAATCATGAGCTTTCCTATATACCAACAACAGCCAAATCTCGAGCCAAATCAGAAAGACAATCCCATTCACAATTACCACAAAAAGAATAAAATACACAGGAGTATAGCTAACCAGGGAGGTGAAAGAATTGGCAAAATATTGTTCAATTACAAATTATAAAGAGAATTACAAAACACTGCTCAAAGAAATCAGAGAAGACACAAACAAATGGAAAAACATCCCATGCTCATGGATAAAAAGAATCAATATCATTAAAATGGCTATACTCTCCAAAGCAATTTACAGATTCAGTGCTATCTGTATCAAATTACCGAAGACATTCTTCACAGAACTAGAAAAAACTATTTTAAAATGTATATGGAACCAAAAAGGAGCCTGAATAGCCAAGGCAGTCATAAGAAAAAAGAACAAAGCTGGAGGCATCATGTTACCCAGCTTCAAACTATACTACAAAGGCTACAGTAGGCAAAACAGCACGGTACTGGTATAAAAACAGGCATATAGATAAATGGAACAGAATAGAGAGCCCAGAAATAAGGCTGCACATCTATGACCATCTGATCTTTGACAAAGCTGACAAAAACAAGAAATGGGGAAAAGACTCACTGTTCAATAAAAGGTGCTGAGATAACTGGCTAGCCATATGCAGAAGATTGAAGCTGGACCTTTTCCTTAGACCATATGCAAAAATCAACTCAAGATGGATTAAAGACTAAAATGTAAAACTCAAAACTATCAAAACCCTAGAAGACAACCTAGGCAATACCATCCTGGACATAAGAACAGGCAAAGATTTCATGACAAAGACACCAAAAGCCATTGCAACTAAAAGCAAAAATTGACAAGTGAGATCTAATTAAACTTAAGAACTTCTGCACAGAAAAGGAAGCTACCAACAGAGTAAATAGCCAACCTACAGAATGGGAGAAAATACTTGCAAACTATGCATCTGACAAAGGTCTAGTATCCAGCATCTATAAGGAACTTAAACAAATTTACAGGAGAAAAACTAACAACCCCATGAAAAAGTGGGCAAACGACATGAACATACACTTCTCAAAAGAAGACCTACATGCAGCCAACAAGAATATGAATAAAAGTTCAATATCACTGATCATCAAAGAAATGCAAATCAAAACCACAATGAGGTACCATCCCACACCAGTCAGAATGGCTATTATGAAAAAGTCAAAAAATAACCGATGTTGGCAAGGTTGTGGAGAAAAAGGAACATGTGTACACTGTTGGTGGGAGTGTAAATTAGTTTAACCATTGTGGAAAGCAGTATGGTGATTCCTCAAAGAGCTGAAAGCAGAACTACCATTTGACCCAGCAATCCTATTGCTGCTTATATACCCAGAGAAATAAAAATAATTCTACCATAAAGATACATGCACACAAATGTTCACTGCAGCGCTGTTCACAATAGCAAAGACAGGAAATAACCTAAATGCCCATCAATGACAGATTAAATAAAGAAAATATGATATATATACACCATGGAATTCTATGCAGCCATAAAAAATGAGATCATGTCTTTTGAGAGAACATGGGTGGAGCTGGAGGCCATTATCCTTAGCAAACTAAAATAAGAACAGGAAACCAACTACTGCATGTTGTCACTTATAAGTGGGAGCTAAATGATGAGAACTTGTGAACACAAAGAAGGAAACAATGGCCTGGCATGGTGGTTCACGCCTGTAATCCCAGCACTTTGGGAGGCCAAGACGGGTGAATCACTTGAGGTCAGGGGTTTGAGACCAGCTTGGCCAACATGGTGTGAAACCCCATCTCTACTAAAAATACAACAATTAGCCAGGCTGGTGGTGCATGCCTGTAATCCCAGCTATTCAGGAGACTGAGGTGCAAGAATCACTTGAACCTGGGAGGTGGTTGCAGTGAGCCAAGATCGTGTCACTGCACTCTAGCCTGGGTGACAGAGTAAAACTGTGTCTTGTAAAAAAGAGAAACCAAGAAACAAAGAAGGAAACAGCAGACACTGGGGTCTACCTGCGGGTGGAGGGTGGGAGGAGGAAGAGGAGCAGAAAAGATAACTATTGGGTACTGGGCTTAGTACCCAGGTAATGAAATACTATGTACCACAAACCCCCATGACACGTTTTTACCTGTTTAACAAAACTTCACTTGTACCCCAAACCTAAGATAAAGGTTAAAAAAAAATTCACTGGTCTAAATGCTTCCTTCAGTGCACCCATGAGGTCCCTCCATAGTATAATATACACACGTATTGGCCGGACGCAGTGGGTCACGCCTGTAATCCCAGCACTTTGGGAGGCCAAGGCAGGCAGATTGCCTGAGCTCAGGAGTTCCCGACCAGCCTGGGCACACAAACTCTGTCTCTACTAAAATGCAAAATATTAGCCAGGCATGGCAGCATGTGCCTGTAGTCCCAGCTACTCAGGAGGCTGAGGCAGGAGAATTGCTTGAACCTGGGAGGTGGAGGTTGCAGTGAGTCGAGATGGCGCCCTTGCACTCCAGCCTGGGTGACAGAGCAAGACTCTGTCTCAAAAAAAAAAAAAAAAAAGCTACATGTATTACATACACAATCATGTATTGTATGACAGAGCGAGACTCTGTCTCAAAAAAAAAAGCCACATGTATTAACATACACAATCATATATTGTATGACAGAGCAAGACTCTGTCTCAAAAAAAAGCCACATGTATGACATACACAATCATATACTGTATAAGATAATTTATATATAATTTTATAAAATATTAAATATATTACATAAAATAGTATTGTATACTAATATATATGAAATAGTAGTATATACATGTAATATATAATATTTGGCAGTATTTAAATGCTATGGGATAAAGACAATAAGGAGAAAATGGCTAAAAGATAGATATACATGTATATGTACATAAATTTCAATATGTTAGCATATACATATTAATATGTTTGATGTTATTACTGTGTACTAGTATCTATCTATATTTAGCTTGTTAATAAATATGCTTGCTCAAGACTAGATTAGAGCCTTTGCTAATTATGTTGCTAAGGCGCTCTTGCTTTCCTCTGATACCCATCACCAGGCCGAGCTTCAGTTTATTTCCCATCACTGTCTCTAATTATTTGGGAGATGTACTGTGGCTCGTTGCCTCTCATTCTGCTTTGAGAGGTTCTGTCTTCACCAGCTGCCAGGGTTTTCTGTCCCTTGGTCTCTGCCACACTGAGGTATAGGGGAAGCTTGTTCCACTCCCCACTTTTTTTTTTTTTTTTTGCTGGAAGAATCATCTCTGAAGGTTTTTCCCTGACAATACACTCTCCTTGAACTGAACATGTCTAAACACAGTTGGTTTCACGGACATTTGATCTGGGCAGTTGCACAGGGTCCGTTCTCAGAAGAGCCTGGTACTTACTTGACTTAATTCTCTGCTGTTTTGATATTCTGGATAATTTTTGAACAAGAAGCCCTACATTTTTATTTTTCACAGGTTCCTGCCAATTATAGAGGCAGTCCTATTTCAAAATGCCATTAAGCATCCTTCTGAGCTGCGGAAAGTCATAGGACCAGTCTTCAGCCGTGCCCATTAGAGTAGCAGTGACAGCACACCACTTTGCTCATGATACGGATCAGTAAGTGTTTAAGTGAACTCCGCTCTATCTGCAGATGTTAAGCACTCACTCCACACCCCCTCCCACACTGAGGCCCATGCAATGAAGAGTAAGGGACCTTCTCATAGGCTTATGTGATGAATATTGAAAACTCTAAGACTGAATCTTTACTTCATGCAAATAAGTTCTTGAAGGAATCCTCTTAAAGTCTGCCATCATGTTATTAGAGACACAAATTCTCTTCAACTCTAAGGTAGCAGCCAGTAGCATTGCACAGCTGGGTAGCTTTAACAGAAGGAAGGAAACGTAGCACTGCATTAGTTTCCCAGGGCTGCTGTAACACATCAGCACACACTAGGTAGCTTAAAACAACAGAAATTACTTTCCTCACAATTCTGGAGACCAGAAGTCTGAAATTAAGGTATCAGCAGAGCCTTACCCCCCAGAGGCTCTAGGGATGAATGTGATCCTTTCCTTTTCCAGCTTCTGGTGGCTGCAGCTGTCCCTTGGCTTGTGGCTGTGTCTCTCCTTGATCCATCTTCATGTCACCTACTCCTCTTATGTGTATCTCTCCTCTGTGTGTCTGTCCCCAAACTCAGACCCTTTCCTAAAACGATACAGGTGGTTGCATTGAGAGCCCAGAACATGTGATTGCGCTTAGAGCCCAGACAGATGATACTGGATGCGCATCTTTTTGGGTGCCACCATTCAGCCCACTACAAGCACCTATGTTGATAGGAGTGTTTAAGATATTCAAGCAGGAGGCCAGGTGCGGTGGCTCACACCTGCAATCCCAGCACTTTGGGAGGCCAAGGCAGGCAGATCACCTGAGTTCGGGAGTTTGAGACCAGCCTGACCAACATGGAGAAACCATGTTTCTCTAGTAAAAATACAAAAATTAGCTGGGCGTGGTGGTGCGCGCATGTAATCCCAGCTACTCAGGAGGCTGAGGCAGGAGAATTGCTTGAACTTGAGAGGCGGAGGTTGTGATGAGCTGAGATCGCACCATCACACTCCAGCCTGGGTGACAGAGTGAGACTCTGTCTCAAAAAAAAAAAAAAAAAAATTCCAGCAGGCAACATGACAACATTTGGGAAGGTGTTCAGTGCACATGCAAGGCACCTTCATTTTTAAACTAGGTGTTCCTCAAAGCACAAAACCCAAAGCTGTCACCTTCTCAAAGCTGATTCAGAGATCCATGTTTTCCATGTTGTCAGGAGTGGAAGGCTTTTGTGGTATATTCCTTTCTCTGTGCTTTTTATAGTGAACCTTAAAGATGTCTGCCCTAAATGTTCTACATTATTCTAGCTTGTTCACTGGTTCAAAGGCTGTAGTATAAATTTTGCACAAATGATTCATCTCAATTCTCTTGACCCTTGGAAAGTGCTCAATACACAGTCAGCTCTGGTTAAATTTCATATTTAATAGATGAGTCTATATGCTGTCATTTTCATCAATACTTTTGTGTAAGAAACTAGGAAACATGAAAAAGTCACTTAGTTTCTCTAGTCCCATTGAAGGGTGATGGGATTAGGTTAATTTTTGGTTCAATTCCTTTGAATTGAGAATTCTGTATTTTGTAAAGTAGCACGTAAGCACTATGAGGGTAGAAATTAAAAAGAAACTTTTTATTATGGAAAATTTAAACATATGCTAGATAATGTGTCCCTATGCACTCATTACCCAGATTTAACATTTAATAATTCAATTCAAAGTTAACATCATCTAACCCCTCTTGTCATATTATTAAACATATAATAAGCAGTTTGTTGACAATTTAATCTCCAGTTTAAAAACATATACTGTGCAAAGAATTCTGCTTTTTTCAAGATCTTCACAACCAAAGCCTGTGATACAACTTTTAGATGCATAAATGCTACAGAGTTTTGGGGAAATAAAACAACTTCAAAGTTGGCGCCAGACCTATGGTGTGAGGAATACATTTTTTATTCCTCTTTCCATTGTGTTTCTTTAATTTTTGAAATTCTATGAGTTGAAAATGAAGGGAGAAAATGGGAGGTGTATTCATTAGCATAGAGATGGTTGTAAGAGGCAAGAATGGATGAGGTTGTCAGGAGAACCAGGAAAAGAGGAAAAGTAAGAGGCTGAGAGAGCGACCCTGATAATTGATGACCATTCAGCCAGCTAGAAAAAGATGAGTTCAGCAGGAGACTTAGAAGTATGTCGGCCTAGCGTGGTGCTCACTCCTGTAATCCCAGCACTTTGGGAGGCCGAGGCGGGCGGATCACAAGTTCAGGAGTTCGAGACCACCATGATGAAACCTCGTCTCTACTAAAGATACACAAAATTAGCTGGGCATCGTGGTATGCGCCTGTAATCCCAGCTACTCGGGAGGCTGAGGCAGGAGAATCACTTGAACCCAGGAGGTGGAGGTTGCAGTGAGCCGAGATGGTGCCATTGCACTCCAGCCTGGGCGACAGGGTAAGACTCTGTCTCAAAAAAAAAAAAAAAAAAAAGAAGTATGTCAACACAGGGAAATCAACCTAGAATAGCTTGGGAACCTGATCCAGAAGCCACAGGAAGAGGATTTTTTTTTTTTAAAAGGAAATGAGTGGTGAACATTGTCAAATCCTGCATTTGACATATGAGAGGAGTGTCAGTGGCGTGATGAAGGCAGAAGCCAGACTTGAGAAGTCAACAGAAGTTGACCAAGAGGAGACAGGCCGGACTGACAACTCTCAGAAGGAGCCCAGTTCTTAGGTGGGAGGAGAATAGCCAATAGCTAGTGGGTAGATGAGGAGAGTGAAGGTAATTATTTTCAAGGCAGGAGACATTTGACAGTATTTATCTGCTTCTGGGGTAAAGGTAGTAGAGAGGAAAGACAGAAATAAATAAATAAGGGATATTTTCAGAGAGGCTACTGTGGGACTTAGACCACAGGTAGAGAATAATTTATAGGTGGGGGAGGAATCATCATTGTGATGAAAGAGAAGGGAGAAATCTGAAAAATCTGATCTGGATACAGATGTAGACACGTTTAAGGGTAGGAACCGATGTGTTTCCATCTGATATATATATGCTTTATATATATATATATATATATATATATATACACATACACACACACATATATAGGTGTGTATATATCTAATAGGCATATAGATATACATACCTATATATAAAAATTATATATAAGTATAATATATAATAGATACAAGTACTATATATTATACATATATATATATAATTTTTTGAGGGAGGTGACAATGTGGTCTGCTGAGAAGCCGGAGACTATTGCTATAATCTCAGTGAACACTAAATACTTATGGAATAAATGCTAATAAGCAATGTTAAAAAAACAGATGTATTCTTAACAATTTGTTGGTAATTACCTTTTTCTCCCTTTTTTTTATTTTTAGCTTGCATTTTTTTCCCTTTTTAATAACACTCAGTGATGGTACCTAAACAGAAATTATAAAATAAAATAATCATTTATTTTTATGGAGAAAAAATAAAATAATTATTTATTTTTATGGAGAAAAAATAAAATCAACCAACTAACTGAAGTGTTAAATCTAAATTGGTCTTACTATATTCCAGAGAGTTTTAGTGGTAATACAATCCTTACACAACACACACATGCTCACACGCACACACACACACTCCAGAAATCAAATCATCCAATGTAAATGCACCCTACAGTCAACCTGAAAGCCTTTAGGAACAAATACGTGTTTCTTACCATGCTCTGTGATTGCTACCCCCTTGGATCTTCACGCCCAATGCTAAAAACAAGTGAAGCATATACATCTCTAAGACCCAGAGTTTGTCAGCTGATTCTCATTATTCAAGGATGGGAGGAGAGCTGTTAGAGGAACAAGGCAGGGGAAAGCTGGCACAGCATTGTTAGAAATCTCAGTACAGTGGTTCAGAGGAGGCAGCTTGCTTCGATAGGGAAAGGTTAGGGGACGGAGGGGCATAGTTGGGTTTGAATTTTCTTTTTCCACTCCTAAGGAAATGCCAGTTCCTATAGAGCACACCGCTCTTTCTTTTCTGTTCCCTTGCCCCTTATTTTCTTCTTCTTTTATTTTCTTCTGTCTTGATCTTTCCATACCCCGAAGTTAAAGCATGGGGGTGCCCACTAGAGAGCAGAGTCGATTCAGATCTGGTAGAATGAAGAGTTGGAATGAATCTTCCCAGTCCATGTAGCTTCTATGTTCTACCATGAAGGGAACTCATCTTTCCCAGCTCCCTTTTATATTGTTCAGCTAAAAAAGGAAGCATCAAAATAATTTGTAAGCACTGTGTTGGTTTTTGTAAACTTCAGATTCGTTTTAGAGTCATCAGAGAGCTAACTTCTGCTTATACCTATTTGATACCCAACAAGAAATTTTGCGACAATAAAATGAAACACTTATGGTCTCTGAATATCATAAACAGTTTCAGTTATGTGTTTAAATTCAGTATCTGTGTAATAATTAAAGAAATCACAACAGGATAAACCAAGTAGGAAATAAGTGCCTGGAACTATGCTTGGTAGATTTAGGGCATCTGAGGCATTGACCGGTTTTCTGAAAGACCATGACAGTTAAGAAATTCCCTGCCAGGGATAAAATTAAAAAAAAAATACTTGAAAATATCAGATCTTTCATGTCTAGGCAGGAAGAGTTTAAATTTTGTACATATCCACACCATTTCCTCCATGACACATAGCATGTAGAAAAATGTTCAATAGATATTTGTTGAAAATATTTTTTGAGTATGTATTCAAAAAAGAGGATACATCTAAAAAGAGCCTGTCAAGGATCTGAAAAACAGCCACCTAATTGGTATGTTTCTTTCTTATTTTTAATTTGAAAACCAGAGCCACATCATTATTTTGGGGGAGTAACAGTTTTACAACTTTCCTCTGCCAGCACCTTTATAGATGTATCCAGAAAGGCTCTGATTGTCATGAATGCTTTTGCAAACATTCTGCAAAATAATAACGGCAGTTCTGACATAAATTTTTTTTAATTTAATTGGGCATAGAACAGAAATGGAAGAAATGCTTTAAAAACATTACAAGGGATTTCAGAGCAAGAATAATGCTCTGAAATAAGCATAATGGGATGAAGAATGATGACACTTTTTGGTGGAAAAAATTTTAAGTGCTTTTATCCTTTTAAAAAGCAATTCAAAAATTATCCTGACACTGATGCTTAGAAAGTGTCTGTAATTTTTCTCTGGAGCACTATAAAATATGAGCTGGTTCTCCCCCATCTGTGATAGTTTACATGGAAGGTTATCTAATCTGTGCAGAAGATCATGTCTTTTTTTTTTTTTTTTTTTTTTGAGGCTGAGTCTTGCTCTGTCACGCAGGCTGGAGTGCATGGGTGCAATCTCTGCTCACTGCAACCTTTACCTCCTAGGCTCAAGCTATCTTCCCACCTCAGCCTCCCAAGTAGCTGAGACTACAGGCACAGGCTTCCACGCCCAGATAATTTTAGTATTCTTTGTATTAGCCTGGTGCAAAAGCAATTGAGGTTTTTGCAATAAATACAGGTTTTCACTATCTTGCCTAGGTTGGTCTCCAGATCCTGGGCTCAAGTGATCTGCCTGCCTTGGCCTCCCAAAGTGCTGGGATTATAGGTGTGAGCCAGTAAAATATTTTGGAATAATGCAGCATATATCTTGTTATTTATAAACGTTATTTATGTGCTATATTTTGTATATTAAATATTAGAAATTTAATTCTTGCTTTTTAGATAAAAATAAGTATAAATGGACATTAATTTTTTTCTTTATGCCTCAACTATCTTGCATATTTCTTGGGGTATATAGCCTTTTCATCCCCACTTCATTTTAGAAATCATAAATGTAGGCCTTTCTCTAGCCTGTAGGTAAAGAACCACATAGTCTTTAAGAGACAAATGGGGGCTATAAAAAGCTTAGATACATTCAGTCTCTCCTTAGAGTATAATGAGAGATAACTGTATACAGTAGTTGATTTTTATTAATAGATTATGTATCTCTGTTTTATTTCAGGGGTTAATTTTCAAGTTTTGGATGGTTCTCCCTCTTTGAGTTACCATTTGTTTCTGCTTATAATCTACTGATCATGCCTTTAGGACTAAGTAAATATTGAAAAGGGAAAGCCTTAGATGGCTTGCGAAGGCTCTGATGTAAATATGTGTTGCTGAGACGGGGAAGTGAAGGTGTTGGATTATGCATGACTTTCACATGTGTTCTTATACCACATTCATGCCCCTTCAGGTGAGTTAAGTAAAACTGGTTACTTAGTATCAAGGTATAATAAGGTCTCAGAACTTTGAGTCACTCTTTTCATTGACTGTCATAGATTCCATTTTAAGCTCTGTTTATTGAAGACTATCACTATGTTATTCTCATTGTTAATCTTATTCCTGAAGCACCAGTAATCCAAGTGATTAGATTATCCTTAATGTTACAGCACGGAAAAATTTTCAACAATGTTAATATTAAACGTACTTGCATTAAATATCATTGTCACATGAGTTCCAGGTCTTGCTATCATGTTCTGCATTCAATTAAATACCAGAAGGCAAGTCAAAGAAGCCCATATCAAACATGGACCAATTTTTACATTGAAGTATTAAAATCTATTTTCTTTAATACTTAGTATGATGTTAATTAGAGGCCAATATAATAAAATGTAAATTTATTTTTATTTTCTCAAAAAATAAAGAAAACCCATCAAAGGAATGCTTCAACTACTTGATTCAAGTACAGACTAATATCTTCATATGCAGTGAAGTGCTGCCAAGTTCTCAGATTCTTTTAGGACCTTAGATTTTTGTACCAGCAAAATCAGAATTAGGAAAGAAATGTTGAGAAAGCAAATTGCTTAGAATTTGAGTAATTCTAAGTTTAACATTTATACTAATTTGTTGAACTGAGAAGTTGAGTAATTCTCAGTTTAGTAATTAATGGCATAAATAAAGTATGGGGGGCATTGGTCTTTAATCTTTAAAAGTTTTAAAATCTTTATAGTCCTCATATATTTTGATGTAGACATCTAAGTTTTCATTATGAGTTTAAACAGTTGCAAAAGATGTTTGACATATTGCAAATTCTGTTATTTAAAGATAAAATAACTAGATCATTATTTTAAATATGTTCAGCATAATGGCAATAATATAGTAATTTCATATCTGCTACCAAATATTTTAAAATATATGAAAGCTCTTTAAAAGTCAGGTATTTTAGTGTCTACTTTATCTTCTGAACTAATTTTATGCTTTTTGCCCAACTTAATTTTCTCCAAATGTGATACATATTTTTGTGCTTGAAATAGTTTTATCCCTTACATGCTTCTCTGCAACCTGTGTATACATACATGTATATAATATAAAAATTGAAATAAATATTTCCATATTCCCCTTACCAACCCAGTTTATCCTCAGAGTACCTGATAAATGACTTGTTGCTGAATCAGTGGGGGATTTTTGCTCAGACATTTAAGTTGTCTAACACACAACTTCATAAAATGTCAAATTTTCAGAGAAAATATGTTCTTTATTATTGTGAAATGCAAACATTCAGAATATCTGAGGCAGACAGAATTCTGAAATGTCCCATGCATTTCCTGCCCCTCAGTGGCACGCCCCGCATCTGCCCCTCCCCTGAGTGTGGATGAAACCATGAAATTAATGTGCTATAAATCCCTGATTAGGTTAGGAATACCCTGAAACAATGGACATTAAGTACTGGGTATAATTCAATCATCTGAGTTATCATAATGAGAGATAACTGTATACAGTAGTTGATTTTTTTAAAAATATTATGTATCTCTGTTTTATTTCAGGGGTTAATTTTCAAGTTTTGGGTAATTTCCCCTCTTTGAGTTGCCATTTGTTTCTGGTTATAACCCCTGAAATAACCGTGCTCTCCAGCCAGAGGGAGATTTGCCCCCCTTCCCCCATGCGGGAGATTCTCCTGTGGCGGCTCTGCAGATCCAGGGAGCCCCACGACCAGACCTGGGAGAAACTTTGGAAGCTGAGAGCATCCTCACAGCAGCAGGCAGAACAGACAAGTGGGCCTGGGTCTCACAACCCTAAGGCATTGAATTTCACCATGGAATCAGATCACAGCCAGACCTTTCCCAGGTCAAGGCAACGTCCACGCAGCCAGGCCCACCATAGAGGTCCGTTGTTCGACCTTGAGCAGGAGGCAGTCACTTGGCCTAGTGGGACTTCTGACCTGTGAGCTGGGGTTTGATTTAAATATCCAAAATTTGTGAGAACTTATTATGCATTGATCTAAAACTAACATACTCTCCATCCACAAGTTTCTTCACATTGTGGAAGTGAGAAAAACCAGTGTGTGTGTTTGTGTGTGGGAGTGGGAGGCAGGGAGCTGTGTCCAGTTGTGGCTAAACTATGGCTCAGCAGAAACACAGCAGCCAAAATCTTTGAAAGGTTCTCATTGCAGATCCATAATCAAACAACCCCAGCCAGAACTTCTGCCTCTACAGCGCTGTCATGGAGCAGACCTGAATCTCACCCATGGAGACCGGCAGGCAAGCAGGTGTGTCTGCTGAGATGTTCGCCATGCCCCGAGGTCTGAAAGGCAGCAACAAGGATGGGATCCCTGAGGACCTAGATGGGAACTTGGAAGAACCAAAGGATCAGGAAGGTGAGCTCAGGAGTCAGGATGTCATGGACCTCACAGAAGGTGACAAAGAAACCTCAGCCTCAGCTCCTCCTGCAGCCAAAAGGCTGAAAACAGATATGAAAGGAAAGAAGGAGAGGAAGCCCACCGTGGATGCAGAGGAGGCTCAGAGGATGACAACCCTGCTGTCTGCCATGTCTGAGGAGCAGCTGTCCCGCTACGAAGTGTGTCGCCGGTCAGCTTTCCCAAGAGCACGCATTGCGGGTCTGATGCGGGCTATCACTGGCAGTTCGGTGTCTGAGAACGCGGCCATTGCCATGGCTGGAATAGCCAAGGTCTTTGTTGGGGAGGTGGTGGAAGAGGCCCTGGACGTGTGTGAGATGTGGGGAGAGACGCCCCCGCTGCAGCCCAAGCATTTAAGGGAGGCTGTTCGCAGGTTAAAGCCCAAGGGCCTCTTCCCCAACAGCAACTACAAAATAATCATGTTCTAGGCCCAAGGCCAGAGGGAAAGGTTTGTTTGTGCAGGAATAAGTATTGCATCCAGTCTGCTATGATAGGACTATGTTTGCTGGAGCTTCTGCATCTGTCTACCCTGGATTTAGCCACAATCTTCCTCAAACTGTGACATTGTTTCATAATCACCTTGACTAAATATTTGGGTCGCCTAGGACATATTGAGTCATTTTTATGTGTCTTCCTAGTTGGAAGAAGAAAGATGCATGGGTCTTGATCATCCTGTAGACAGATAGCTGCTTTCAGAGAGGGAAATCCCTTCTAAGAGTCTTGTATGGTTTCATACTGAAGCCTGGAGTTGCTGTGTCTTAGCTTGTGTGCTGGGTTTCAATAACTGAAGCCTCCAGAAACTTTTCCCTAGTGATATTCTGCCCTGAAGTCTGTGCCTGAGCAGGGGCACTGGAATTGTTGTCCTTGTATGTATTTTAAATTCTGGTATGGATTTAGGTGACTCATCTTAAAAACAGTTAAACTGTTAAACTGTTTTCCAACCTGCAGAAATAAAGATAAAATCACAAAGCATTTTTTTCTCTCATTTGACTGTTCTCATATTCCTACCTACTGTGCTTTATGTCAGCCAGTGATCCTTTACATTATTATAAAGTAACATAATACAGGAGCATCTTATAAGACTAGAGTGACAGAAACAGAATCCAAATACCACCTTTCTGCAAAGAGCCATTCGTAATGATCATCTAAGCAGTTTAAAAGACACAGATAGAAAGAGTGTATTGATAGTTCAGGTTTGCTGTGGTGCTTCTATAGGTACCCAAATTTAGTTCAAAACATTGCTTTAGAGTATTCTTTTTTTTTTTTTTTTTTTTTTTTTGAGATGGAGTCTCACTCTATCGCCCAGGCTGGAGTGCAGTGGCATGATTTTGGCTCACTGCAAGCTCTGCCTCCCAGGTTCACGCCATTCTCCTGCCTCAGCCTCCCGAGTAGCTGGGACTACAGGTGCCCACCACCATGCCCGGCTAATTTTTTGTATTTTCAGTAGAGACGGGGTTTCACCATGTTAGCCAGCATGGTCTTGATCTCCTGACCTCGTGATGGGCCTGCCTAGGCCTCCCAAAGTGCTGGGATTACAGGCGTGAGCCACTGCGCCCAGCCTAGAGTATTCTTGATTTTATTCATTCTACCAGTGATCCATTCAGAAAATCAAACCCGAGTACAGCAACAGAGGAAAAGAAGTTATTAAAATACCAGACAAAGTAGGTTCATCATGAGTTACAAAGTTATTCCACACTCCACTTTTTCATACTCTATGTTACCTTTTCTGTGGAAAAGGGTACTTTTTCATCATAGACTAAAGACCTGAGATTTATTATGGAATCACCGTGAACCTTCCCAGCACAGCTCACAGATATCCACGGTGCTATTTCAGTCTGTTTACCTTTGCCATGTGCCCCCTGAATCACAGAGTATAAGCAAAAAGATCTAAAAGCCCCCACAGTTCAGTCTCTCACATTGAGTGGAGAATAACATCTATTCTTTCTTCTTGAAGCCAAAGATACCTCCACAAAATGTTGTTTTATTTCCTCATACACTCAGCTTTTGCTCTTAAAATAGAACTTATTGTACATAGAATCTATCTTTGGCTGAGCATTACATAAATTTCTACATTTTACCAAGCATGGGGAAATTCTGTTTCATACCTCCATATTCTGACATTGTTTAGCTTTCATTTTATTTTACCAACTTCCATGTAAAGGCATCTAACAAGTTAGACCAGTATGTCTTAGAGAGACACAAGCAGGGCACAGGTTCTTGGAAGAACTGGTGGAGATGGGAAGGCTCTCTCAGGAATTAAAGTGCTTGAGCAACCAAAAGAAGTAAGACCCAAGAGACTCATTGTCTCCCAGTTGTTAGATTGCTGTCAGCTCATTCCTTTCCCATGGCATTGAGGAGTCTTGGGAGCTGTGTTCTGGCAGATGTGGCAGGCCTAGCAGTCTCTTAACACTAGAGTAAAGAAAACCTGGCCCAAGTAGCCTGAAGTGGGGATGAGCCACTGCAGAGAGCAGTGACAGTGGTGATTGGACACACAAGCTTAGAACATTTTTCTGGCCCCCCATAGAACTCAATGCTTTGAGTGGGGTCTGAGTAAAGCTGAACTGCTGAAAACAGAAACAAGTTCCCATCAAGATCTCAGAGGTCAGCTCAGGAGCAGGAACACAGCGCTGTTTCTCAAAGAGGAAAAATGGATTAGCTGGGAAGGTTCAGTGTCCCTACACATTCAAAATCTTCTCAATATGTAATATCACATAGCCACAGCTCTTGAGAAAGGAATCTGTAGAAGGTGGTATCTTTCTAGGCAAAATCTTTGTTAGCTTTCATGGCTGGTTGTATTACATGTTAATGACAATAAAGTTTTTCCTGGAGCTTCATCACTATTCTTAAAGTCTATCTGATAATGTGCCTTTGTAGACTGCCTAGAAAAATGTGCTGTCTGGTAAGGTGGTGATGAAATTTCTAACAAGTAAAGTGACTGTACTTGACTATTTTCAATAATTCAATATTTTGGGATAAGCTTAACACCCTCACTGTCTGCCTTTGCCCCTATAAAAGTACTTAGCATATGCCCAAATAAAGTTTAAGCAATCTATCTCCACTATTCTCAAGCACATGATATCTAGGGTCTAGTCTTTAAAAGTACAAAGTAAAAAGTTTAAAAGTATAACTCGCAAAAAGTTGTACCCAAACTAAAAAAGCTGAAATGATAAATTGATGGATTTGTGTTTTTTACAGAAGAGAGTACAATGCAGAGTGCTAACATACATATATAGCAGGGCTCTTAGAAAATGAATGCAGTCAAATCTTTTGTAATAGTTTCTTAAGTAACATGAATATTAGAGAGACGATTCATGAAATTTTAAGCTAGTGTCATGTCTAGGAATATCAAGACATAGCCAGCATTTTGTAAAAAATATTTTTTTAAACAAATCTATTAATGAGATAGATAAGGTGTTTTTTTTTTCTAATTACTTAGTTTTTCTTAGTCACATATTCAAGGGAACATACTAATGTTTGGTAAAATGGTGTTTGTCAAATTCTACTTCTCACTTTCACCTACCGTGCCATATTCAACTATTGTAAGTACTGGAAATTCAAGTATTGTTCATTTTAATATACTTTCACCAAAGTAGTATTTTTTATGAGAAAGCCATAATCTCATCAGTAAGCCCTTTCTAACAGAAAATATGAACTAGTAACTGATTATCCAACAGAAAATCCGACAGAAAATATGAACAAGTAACTGATTATGAGAAGAAAAGAAAACCCAGAAATAATCCTAAGGCAGAGCAACTTCAGGCTTCAGTGTGAAACCATCACAGTCTCTTGGGAGGTGTTTCTCTCTCAAAGAAGCTGTCTGTTCAAAAGGTGCTCAGGGACCATGCACTTTTCTCCTTCTAACTAGGAAGATGTAGAAAAATGATTCAATTCACTCAAGGAGAGAGAAATATTTAGCCAAAGTGATTATGAAAAAGGCTGCTTCCATGATTTAGGTGAGACCATGTCAGAGTTTGAGGAAGATGTTAAAATTGAGGGTGACTCCAGGGTAGACTGAGCTATGGAAGCTTCAGCACACAGTATTCTGTCATGGGAAGATGGAGCCGGTACTTATTCCCTCAGGAACAGGATTACTTTTCTAGTCTTGGGCTGGAAATCACATAATTTTTTGGTACTTCATAAAAATGTGGCTCTTAAACTTGAATGTGCAGGCAGGCTTTCTCAGGGGCATCTCTTTTTCAAATCTCACACATGTCCAGAGCCTCTTTTACAACCTTTGTGTCCAAGGCCTTGACCATTCCAGCCATGACATTGACCACATTCCGGAATTTAGACCACCAGGGATGGACTGCATCAGACGCCCAATGGGTGCCTCTGACTCCCTTCAACATACAGATATACCACACTGGATTTTACCCACACTGCCTTTCATAGTGTGCATTGACTTGTAAATAGAGAGTCTATTTAAATTGTAGAAAATGAAGTTTAATGTATTTTCATAGCAAACTAGCGGAAACATCACAGGAGACAGGGAACATTGAAAACACAGAGTTGCATACATAAAACCTCCAAGTATACCTGGAATCTATTGTTTCATAAAATGCAATAAACATCTTTTAGCTCAAATTAATAAGAAATTTATTTTGTTTACAGAACCCGTATGCAGACATAGTAAAGAAAAAAAATAAGATTTCTTTATAATTTTATAGAGTTGAACTGAAACTCGCTCACAGAGACATTTCCACTTGACACTGGTGCCTTGGGAGCCTCAAAGTAGATGAGACGTTTACTAACAAGCACACACAAACACAACCGCCACCTGATTTCTGCCTGCGTTTCCCCTGGCAATCTTATGCTTAGCTACCTTTGGACCCCCGGAGGGAAAAGAAACCAAAACAGAACAAAACTTCTCACATCAGAACTACCAGTTACGGGGGGAGAGAAAAAAGAAAACACAAGCAAACAGAAAAGAAGTCCTCTAGAGTGCAAGGTTTCCCAGGAGCGTGGGCTCTCCGGCACCCTCTCCACGGAGGCGGCGGGCCAGCTGCATGTCTCGGGGCATAATTGTGACGCGCCTGGCATGGATAGCACACAGGTTGGTGTCTTCAAAGAGTTGCACCAGGTAGGCCTCGCTGGCCTCCTGCAGGGCGCCAATGGCCGCGCTCTGGAAGCGCAGGTCCGGCCTGATGGCCTGGGCGATCTCGCGCACCAGGCGCTGGAAGGGCAGCTTGCGCAGGAGCAGCTGCGTGGACTTCTGGTACTTTCTGATTTCCCGCAGCGCCAGGGTGCCAGGCTTGTAGCGGTGAGGCTTCTTGATCCCTCCTGTAGGCGGCGCCCTTTTTCTGGCGGCTTTGGTGGCCAGGGGCTTCCTGGGGGCCTGCCAGGCGGTGGCTTTGCGGGCGGTCTGCTTGGTGCGTGCCATGTTGTGGGGCCTTGTGCTCTCTCCTCTCTGAGGCTGAGCCTGGCCTGCTGCAGGCAGTACTGGCGTCAGAAAACAAGGGCAGTGGTGCTGTGAACAGGATTCAGAGAGCCTGTGAGTTGAGATCCATGCGCAGGACTCTCCCACACACTTAACCTCTGCCAACCCAACCCCACACTTACCAGCTCTCAGGTCTGTGGGTCGGAGGCCGCGCTGCTTAGTCTTCCCGGAAGGTCTTGGGTTTCCTTGGTCTACACAGCAGCAGCCAGGAATCTCCCTCGCAGGCAGTCTCTTTCTGACTGGAGATCTCTGTGGTCTCAGTAAAGCCCTACCTCTTATAAGGAGCTCAGATGATTGCATTAGACCCACCCAGCTCCCTTCCATTGTACTCACTGCTTCACTAGATCCTCAACCTCATCAGGGCTGTGAAAACCCAATCGAGTCCCTGGGTTCTGCACACACCCCAGGGAGGGAGGAACCTCTGCCGTGTGCATCATGGGAGGGATGGTAGGTGTGAGTTAGAAAAAATTCTGGGTGCCAAGGAGATTCTGAAAGTTTACATTTCACGACCATCATGGAAGTCATTACAATGAAAAAGACATTTGAATAAAGTTGCATGTTACCCGACATTGGTGACTGCTGCAAAACACCGAGGGTGCGATCATGAGGTGTCTCTCAGGTTCCCTGAGGATGAGGTGAAACGGGGAGGGAAAGACGGAACACCTAAATGATCACTCCTCTAACAGGGATGCTCCTGGGGGCATTTTTCTCCCCCAAAATGACATTCATGGGAATCTGCGGGTAGCCTTCAGGCAAAGCTGTGGCTTTTTGATCAAATGGTCCTATGTGCCTGTCACTGAGGCTCTCTGGATCTTTTTTTTTTTTTTTTTAACCTTGGTACCAGTAGCAGTATATTGTTAACTATAGTCACCACGTTGTACAATAATTCTTGAGCTTGTTCCCCCATGTAACTGACGTGTTGTGTGTTTTGACCAACATCTCCTCAAATTCCCCATCCCCAGCCACCACAGCCCCAGACAACCATCTTTCTTATTTTTTTGCATCTATCAGATTAACTTTGTGAGATTCCAGGTATCATGGAGACCATGCAGTGTTTGTATTCTTATGCCTGGCTTATTTCACTTAGCATGATGTTCTCCAAGTGCACCCATGTGTACACAAAGGACAAGATTTCCTTCTTTAAGGCTGCATAGTATTCCCTTGTGTATGTATATCGGATTTTCCTCATCCTGTTATCTGCTTTTGGACATTTAGGTGGATTCCCTATCTTAGGTCTTGTAAATAGCACTGCAATGAACAGGGGAGTATAGATATCTCTTCAATAGACTGATTTCATTTCCTTTTCATACACACTTCCCAGTGTGGGATTGCTGGATCATATGGTAGCTGTATTTATGTAGTTTTTGGAGGAAGTTCCATACTGTTTTCTAGAATGGCTCCCTAATTTACATTCCCAGGAATAATGCAAGGGTTCCCTTTCCTCCACATCCTCATCAACAAGTGTTGTCCTTTGATGTTTTGATCACAGCCATTCTAAAGAGTGTGAGGTGATGCCTTCTTTTAGATTTTATATGCATTTCTCTGAAGATTGGTGACATCGAGCATATATATATATATATATATATATATATATATATATATATATACACACATGCCTGCTGGCCTCTTGTATATCTTCTCTCCTGAGATGTCTATTATTTAGGTCCTTTGCCCAGTTTTAAAATTGTGTTGTTTCTTGCTGTTGAGTCCTTTGAGTTCATGGTATATTTTGAACAGTAACTAATTAATGCCTTATTGGATATAGTGTTTGCAAGTATTTTTTCTCACGATGATTTTGTCTCTTCATGGTGTTAATTATTTCTTTTACTGTGCAGAATTTTTTTTCATTTGGATGCAATCCATTTGTCTATTTTCCCTTTTGCTGCCTGTGTGTTTGGGACATATTTCAAAAATTATTGGCTTAACCAATGTCAATGAGGATGTCCCCTGTTTTCTTCTAGTAGGCTCATAGTTTAAAGTTTTGACTATATTTTGGTTGATTCTTGTGTATGGCAAGAGATTAGGGCCCAATTTCATTTTCCTGCCTGTAGATACCCAGTTTCCTATCACCACTGATGGAAGAGACTGTCCTTTTGTCATTGTGTGTTGTTGGCACGTTTGTAAAAATGTAATTGGCTGTACACATTTGGAGGGATTTCTGGGCTCTCTACTCTGTTCCACTGGCTTTGATTTCTGTTTTGATGCCATTCTTATGCCATTTTTGTTTCTACCGCTTGATAGAATACTTTGAAGCAAGGAAGGCATGGATTTTTTTATTTTCTCTATGGTTTGCCCTATGACAGCACCACTCAGACAGATGTCAAACAGATATAGATTTTTTTGCTTTTTCAGCTTTTTACTGATTGTTAAGACAGAGTAATGACATGGAATCTTTCTTTATGGGCCATCCTGAAAACTGGAACTCCATTTTATTGTTGCTATACATTTGTTACAGTTTATCTTATATTCAAGATATATGATCAATTACTTGTTCATATAATGACAAATAGGGTTCAGTTATACAAAATATTTAATGTCCAAATCCTACAGAGAGAGCAAATTTTGTTTTTAATTTCTGTATTTCTTAATCATTTGAAAAATAAAGTAAAAATGGAATATTATCTAAAATAAAATATATTATTATTATATGCATTTCCATTTTAGAGAAGGACAAAACAGAGATCAATATGTTATTTCAGTCATAAACAAAGGTTACTTTGGGACCAGTTCTTTGGAGGTGAAGGCGTGGAAATGAATGCAGAGGTTAGACAGGGTTTCTTTGGTCTGCGTTTCTCTGTCTAGATTTCCATATGGCTCCTAGAGTGTGTTACCATTCTAACATCCTCAAAGATTGCTCTCTGACATGAAGCAATTTTGGCCAGAACGTGAAAAAAATCATTGTAGAGGAAAATCTGGTATTTAATTTAATTTTTATTTTTGCAAGTTCAAAACTGTTGATTCCCCGGGCAAAGTTATGAAAAGTATAAATGTTTATAAGGGGAACTATTCCAATGCTTTTAGAAAGCCAGGGCCTTCAGGAAAAAGTATTATAAGGGACGACTCTGTTGTATCTCCTACAAATCATATAGGAGCAAAAACATCCTAAGTCATAGCAACTTCAGAATTCAGTGTGATTTCATCACAGTCTCTGAGAAGAGTTTCTTTTCTCTTTGTGAAAACAGCTCCCCATTCACAGGATTCTCGAGGCTAATGCACCATTCTTCTCTCAACCAGGAAGCCCCAGAACAATGCCTGAGCATGCGTGGACCTCAGAGCTCCAAATATGATGGTGATGATTGTTACTAATTTTGAGACAGGGTCTCACCCTGCTGGCCAGGTGTGAGGGCAGTGGCGCCATCTCTGCTTACGGCAACCTCCACCTCTGAAGCGCAAGCGATTCTCCTACCACACACTCCAGAATGAGTAGGTGAAACAGCAGGAACTAGTGACCATGCCCAGCTAATTTTTTTTTTTTTTTTTTTTAAAGGGAGGCAGTCTGGAACTCTAGTTCAAGTGATTTGCCAGGTCGGCCACCCAAAATGCTGGGATAACAGGAATAAGCCACTGTGCACGGTCTGAGATACAAATATGATTGAAAGGGATGATCAAACAGGCTGCTGCCTTCATCTGGGTGTAACCAATGTAAGATGTAAGAAAGATGTTAAATCATGGGTAAGTCCAGGATGGGCTGAGATACTGAAGCTCCAGCATAGAAAGTGTGCTCTCATAGAAAGACTAGAAGCAGTACTTTCTCCTCTAAAATCAGGCCTTTCTATCTGGGCTGGGATCTGGAGGAAGATGGGGTTTTTTTTTTTTTCTCGATGTTGGGGTAATGGGCCCTGGGCTGTCCCCTGTGAAAGGCTTGGGCTGCAGCAGGTGTGTGTCTCCCCACATCTCACACATCTCCAGTGCCTCTCCTACCAGCTCGTGGACCAAGACTTGGGTCATTCCAGCCATGGCTATGGCCATGACCACGTTCTACGACACTGAACTGCTGGTGATGGACTGCATCGGACTTCCAAAGGCTGCCTCTCTCCCTTTTCCACCCACAAACAGACCTACACTGGTTTTTCTGCCTCCCATAATGTGAAGCGACTGTGGATAAAGAGTATTTTCACATTTTAGAAAGTAGAGATCAATGTTTGTTCATAGCAAACCAGCAGGAGCAGTCTTTGAAACATGGAGCTGCATATAGAAAAAGTTAAAGTGTGGATCCCATCTACTGTTTGATCAATTGCAGGAGACACTGTCTATTTGGCACCTATACGTTTACTTGGTTTTCAATAATATTAAGGAACTCATTTCTCCACAATTGTTCTTGATGTGAAATGCAGAAACGTGTTCACTGAGACATTTCCACAAATGCATTAGACCCTCAATGTAGATTGAAAGTTTACAAACAAAACAAAATTGAAACACAGTCACTACCTGTGATTTCTGCTTCTGTTTTTATTCCCAGTCATATGCTTAGCTACTTTTTGACCCTATGCGAGAAACGATACTAACTCTGAACAGAACTTCTAACATCATATCTATCATTAACAGAGAGAAAACACAACACAACAAAAAAGAAACCATTAACAGAGAAAAACACAACACAACACAAAGGAACCATTTGCAATGCAAGATTTCCCAGGAATGTGGGCTCTTAAGCACCCTCTCCACGGAGGCTGTGGGCCAGCTGCATGTCTCTGGACATAATTGGGAAGCTCCTGGCATGGATGACACACAGTTTGGTATCTTACAAAAGTTCCGATCTAAATGTGTTGCTGGAAAAGAGGGGTTTCACCATGTTGTCCAGGCTGGTCTTGAACTCCTGACCTCAGGAGATCCACCCACCTCAGCCTCCCAAAATGCTGAGATTACAGGCATGAGCCACCACGCCAGACCAGTAATTTCATATCTTCTACCAACAATTTTTGAATAAACAAAAGCTCTTTAAAAGTCAGATATTTGAGTGCCTGCTTTATCTTCTGAAGTACTTTTTATGCCATTTCTCAACATAATATTCCCTAAATGTGATTTATGTCTCTGTGCACGACATAATTTTATGTCTCTTTGGTGCTTCCCTGTGACCTATGTATATATATACATGTAATATATAAATTGAAGTCTGGGCACAGTGGCTCATGCCTGTAATCACTTCACTTTGAGAAACCAAGAGGGGCTGATCACTTGAAGTCAGCAGTTCAAGACCAGCCTGGCCAAAATGGTGAAACCTCCTCTGTACTTTAAAAAATACAAAAATTATCGCAGCTTGGTGGGGTGCACATTTAGTCCCAGCTACTCTGGAGGCTGAGGCAGGAGAGTCGCTTGAGCCCAGGAGGCAGAGGCTGCAGTGAGCTGAGATCAGGCCACTGCAATCCAGCCTGGGGGACAGAGTGAGACTCTGTCTCAAAAATAAATCAATAAAATAAGATAAAATAAAATTGAAATAGTATTTTCATATTCCCCTCACCCAGCTCATTTTATTTTCAGAGTATTTGATAAAACACTTGTTTCCCTGTGAGTTAGAGATTTTTTTCTCAGACATTGAAGTTTTCTAATGTGCAACTTCATAAAATATCTCGTTTTTACTGTAAATAGTTTCTTTATTGTTGTGAAATGTGAACTTTGCGATTCTGTGAGGAAAACTGAATTCTGAAAGGCCCCCTGCATTTCCCACCACTCAGAGACTCGCCTTGCATCTGCCCCCCCTTGAGTGTGGGCAGAACCATGAATTGATGAGCCCGCCCAAATCCCTGATAAGGTTGGGGATACCCTGAACCATTAGCTGTTAAGTGCTGGGTCTAATTCAATCATCTGAGCTCTTTATAAGGGACTGAACCTCCCTGAGATTACATTCCCCTGTGGGAGATCCCTCATCACTGGCTGTGCAGACCCAGGGAGCCTCACAGCCCAGACCTGGGCAACACGTGTAGGAGCTGAGAGCATCCTCACGGCAGCAGGCAGAACAAACAAGTGGGCCTGGGGCTCACAACCCTAAGGCATTGTTGAATTCTGCCACCAGCTCGAATCAGATCGAAGCCAGACCCTTCTCAGGTGAAGGCAATGACCACACAAACAGACCCATCCTGGAAGTCCCTCTTGTGACTCTGAGCAGGAGGCAGTCACTTGGCCTAGTAGAACTTCTGACCTGTGAGCTGGTGTTTGTTTTAAATATCCAAAATTGGTGAGAATTCGTTCTGCATTGATCTAAAACTAATATACGCTCCATGCACAAGTTTCTTCACATTGTGGAAGTGAGAAAATTCGGTGTGTGTGTTTGTGTGTGGGAAGGGGAGGCCGGGAGCTGTGTCCAGTTGTGGCTAAACTATGGCTCAGCAGAAACACAGCAGCTAAAATCTCTGAAAGGTTCTCATCGCAGATCCATAATCAAACAACCCCAGCCAGAACTTCTGCCTGTACAGCTGCTGTCACGGAGCAGACTTGAATCTCACCCATGGAGACTGGCAGGCAAACAGGTGTGTCTGCTGAGATGTTCGCCATGCCCCGAGATCTGAAGGGCAGCAAGAAGGATGGAATCCCTGAGGACCTAGATGGGAACTTGGAAGAACCCAGGGATCAGGAAGGTGAGCTCAGGAGTGAGGATGTCATGGACCTCACAGAAGGTGACAATGAGGCCTCAGACTCAGCTCCTCCTGCAGCCAAAAGACTGAAAACAGATACCAAAGGAAAGAAGGAGAGGAAGCCCACCGTGGATGCAGAGGAGGCTCAGAGGATGACAACCCTGCTGTCTGCCATGTCTGAGGAGCAGCTGTCCCGCTACGAAGTGTGTCGCCGGTCAGCTTTCCCAAAAGCACGCATTGCGGCTCTGATGCGGGCTATCACTGGCAGTTCGGTGTCTGAGAACACCGCCATTGCCATGGCTGGAATAGCCAAGGTCTTTGTTGGGGAGGTGGTGGAAGAGGCCCTGGACGTGTGTGAGATGTGGGGAGAGACGCCCCCGCTGCAGCCCAAGCATTTAAGGGAGGCTGTTCGCAGGTTAAAGGCCAAGGGCCTCTTCCCCAACAGCAACTACAAAAAAATCATGTTCTAGGCCCAAGGCCAGATGGAGGGGTCTGTTTGTGCAGGAATAAGTACCGCATTCATCTTCCAATGACAGGACTGCCTTTGCTGGAGCTTCTGCATCTCAGTCCCACCTGGATTTACCCACCATCTCAGTGTCTTAAAATGTGAAGTTGCCCTTACCTGGATGAAGACAGCAGATTGTTTCATAGGAGCCTTGGCTAAATGTTTGGGCCTCCAAGGGCATATTCAGGTATTTTTCTCTGTCTTTCTAGTTGGAAGAATAAAGGTGCCTGGGCCTTGAGCATCCTGTGGACAGGGAGCTGCATTCAGAGAGGGAAGCCCTTTCCAGGAGATTTGTATGGATTCATGCTGAAGCCTGGTGTAGCTGTGTCTTAGCTTGTATGCTTATGTCTGGGTTTCAGTAAGTGAAGCCTCCAGAAATGTTTCCCAATTGTTGTCCTTCTCTGATTTTCAATGCCCATATGTATTTTTGTGAGTCATCACAAAAACAGTTAAACTCTTTTCCAAACTGCAGAAATAAAAATAAAATCACAAAGAATTTTTTTCTCTAAGTTGACTCTTCTATTCCTGCCTACTGTGCTTTATGTCAGCAAGTGACCCTTTACTTTATTATAATGTAATAGAGTATAGGTGCATCATGTAAGACTAGAGAGAAACCAATTCCAAAACCACCCTTCCTCAAGCCGCCATTTGTAATGATCATATGTGCAGTTTCAAAGACACAGACAGAGCCTATTGATACTTCACGTTCGCTACACATGGTGATTTTACCAGTGCTTCCGGAGACACTGAAATTTAGTTCCAAACATTGCCTTAGAGGATTCTTGATTTTATTCATTCTACCGATGATCCACTCAGAAAATCAAACCTGAGTACTGAGACACTGGAGAAGTTGTTAAAGTATCGGACCAAGTAGGTTCATCACGAGTGACAAAGTTATTCCATACTCTACTTGTACATACTCTGCTTTACCTTTATGATGGAAAAGAGTAATTTTTCATTATCGAATAAAGACCTGAGATTTATTATGGAATCACCGTGAGCCTTCCCAGCACATACAGCTCACAGATATCCACGGTGCTGTTTCAGTCTGTTTACTACTGCCATGTGCCCCCTGAGTCACAGAGTATAAGCAAAAAGGATGGAAAAGACCCCATAGTTCAGCTGTAATATTGAATGGAGAATAACATGTACTCTTTCTTCCTGAAGCCAAAGACACTCCCGTAAAATATAGTTTTATTTCTTCATACACTCAGCTTTTGCTCTTAAAATAGGACTTACTTTACACAGAATCTGCCTTTGAGTATTACACAAATTTCTCAACTTTACCGAGTATGGGGAAATTATTTCATACCTCCATATTCTGACATGGTTTAGCTTTCCTTTCATTTTACCAACTTTCTTGTAAAGGCATATAACAAGTTAGACCAGTGTGTCTTAGAGTCACAAGGAAGGTACAGGTTCTTGGAAGAACTGATGGAGATGGAAGGGCTCTCTCAGGAATTAAAGTGCTTGAGCAACCAAAAGAAGTATGATCCAAGAGACTTAATATCTCCCAGTCTTTAGATTGCTCTCAGCTCATTCCTTTTCCATGGCACTGAGCAGTCTTGGAAGCTGTATTCTGTCAGATGTTGCAGGTCTAGCACTTTCTGAACAGTAGAGGCAAAGAGAACCTGGCCCAAGCAGGTTGGTCTGCTGAGGTGGAGACAAGCATCTGTAGAGAGCAGTGCTGATGGTGATTCCACACACAAGGTTAGAACATTACAACATTTTTCTGGCCCCTCATAGAACTCAATAGTCTGAGTGGGGTCAGAGTAAAGCTGAACTGCTGAAGACAGAAACAAGTTCCCATCAAGGTCTCAGAGGTCAGCTCAGGAGCAGGAACACAGCTTTGTTCTCTCAGAGAGGAAAATTGGATTAGCTGAGAAGGTTCAGTGTCCTTACAAATCGTTTTTTTACTTTCAGTTTTGGGATCCATGTGCAGAATGTGCAGGTTTGTAACAAAGCTTTACATGTTCCCTAGTGGTTTGCTGCACCTATCAACCCATCATCGAGGCTTTAAGCCCCGCATGCATTGCATATTTGTCCTAATGCTCTCCCTTCCCTTGCCTCCCACCCCCTGACAGGCCACGCTGTGTGACGTTCCCCTCTCTGTGTCCATGTGTTCTCATTGATCAACTCCCACCTATGAGTGAGAACATGTGGTGTTTGGTTTTCTGTTCCTGTGTTAGTTTGTTGAGAATGATGGTTCCAGTGTGACCCGTGTCACTGCAAAGAACACGAGTTCATTCTTTTTTATGGCTCTATAGTATTCCATGGTGTATATATGCCACATGTTCTTTATCCAGTCCTTCACTGATGGGCATTTGGGTTGGTTCCATGTCTTTGCTATTGTAAACTGTGCCGCAATAAACATATATGTATGTGTTTTTATAGTAGAATGATTTATAATCCTTTGGGTATATACCCAGTAATGAGATTGCTGGGTCCAGTGGTATTTCTGGTTCTATATCCTTGAGGAATTGCCACACTGTCTTCCACAATGGTTGAACTAATTGACACTCTCACAGACATTGTAAAAGTGTTTCTATGTCTCCACGGCCTTGCCAGCATCTGTTGTTTCCTGACTTTTTAATAATCACATACGAAATCTTCTCAATATATAATACCATATAGCCACAGCTCTCAAGAAAGAAATCTGTAGAAAATGGTATCTTTCCAGGAGAAATCTTTGACAGCTTTCATGGCTGATTGTATTACATGTTAATGACAATGAAGTTTTTCCTGGAGCTTCATTACTATTCTTAAAGTCTATCTCATAATGTGCATTTGGAGACTGCCTAGAAAAATGTGGTCTCTGATTGGTGCTGGTAAAGTGGTGACAAGATACCTAACAAATAAAGTGACTGTACTTGACTATTTTCTATCATTTTCTATTTTGGGATAAGCTTAACATTCTCACTGCCTGCCTTTGCCCCCACAAGTAATTAGCATATGCCTAAATAAAGTTTAAGCAAGCTAGCTCCACTATTCCCAAGCACATATTATCTAGGGTCTAGTCTTTAGAAGTACAAAGCTTACAAGTACAACTACACAAAAAATTGTACCCAAACTACAAAGGCTTAAATGATCAATTGATGGATTTGTGTTTCCTATGGAAGAGGGTACCAAGCAGAGCCCTAATATACATACACAGGGGAGAAGAGACCAGGGCTTTTATGGATGGTACACAGCTAGGTGACTTCAAAGAGGTGCACCAGGTAAGCCTCACTGGGCTCCTGCAGGGCTCCAATGGTAGCGCTCTGGAAGCGCAGGACCAGGATGATGGCCTAGGAGATCTTGCGCACCAGGCGCTGGAAGGGCAGCTTGAGGAGTAACAGCTGCGTGGACTTCTGGTACTTTCTGATTTCGCACATTGCCAGGCCTGTAGCGGTAAGGCTTCTTGATCCCTCCTGTAGGCAGCACCCTTTTGCTGGCGGCTTTAGTGGCCAGGGTCTTCGTGGCGCCTGCCAGGTGGTGGCTTTGCTGGCTGTTGGCTTGGTGCATGCAGTGGCCTGGGGCTGTGGTCTCTCTCCTGTCCTTGGGCTGAGCCAGGTTAACTGGAGGCAGCGCTGGTTTCAGACTGCAATGGTGGTGGGGCTGTGGACAAAAATCAGAGAGTCTGCGAGTTGAGATCCATGCAGAAGACTCTTCAGACACTTAACCCCTTCCAAGCCAGCCCCAGACTTACCAGCTCGCAGGTATGTGGGTCAGAGGTCCTGCTGCTCGGTCTCCCGGGGGTCCTGGGCTTCCTTGGTCTACACATCAGCTGTGGGGAATCTCCCTCCCCCCAGGCAGCCTGGCTCTGGCTGGACATCTGTGTAGTCTCAGCCAAGTCCAGCCTATTATAAGGGGCTCAAATGATTGCATTAGACCTATGCAGCTACCTTCCACTGCTCTCAGTGCTTGGCCAGACCCTCAACCTCATCAGGGTTGTGAAAACTCAATCAAGTCCTGGGTTCTGCATGCAGCCCTGGGAGGGCTGAACCTCTGGACTGTGCCTCATGGGAGAGATCATAGGTGAGAGTTAGCTAGAATCTAGGTGCCAAAGAGATCCCAAAAGTTTACATTTCATGATCATCATGGAAGTTACAATGAAAAAGACATTTCAATACAGTTGCACATTAGATGACTTCCGTGACTGCCGCAAAACACCAAGGGTGCCATCGTGAGGTGTCTCTCAGGTTCTCTGAGGATGAGTTGAAACCGGGAGGGATGGATGGAAAATCAAAAAGGTCACTCCTCTATTAGGGATGCTCCGGGGGACATGTTTTCTCTCCCAAAGTGATATTCGTGGAAATTTGGGGGTAGCCTTTGGGGGAAGCTGAGACTTTTTGATCAAACGGTCATATATGCCTGTCACTGAGGCATCCTGGCTCCTTTTTTTACCTTGATGCCAGGGCTGAGCCTTGTTTCCATTGCCCATTTTGGAAATGGCATGAGGCCCAGTGAAGGCCCTGAGTTCACTGAACCACTGAGCCCAGGTCACAGCTGATACCTTCATACTTCTGGCTCCATGAGAAAAAATAAAGCAAACAAAAACAAACAAACAATCAAACAATACACATACAAAAGGCCCCTATTTTGGTACACTATTAACAGGCTTCTCTGATACTTGTAGTAGAAATTTAATACCCTTGTATGCAATGCACGGACCATGCACAGAACAGGAAATCCCGTGATAATCAATACTCACAAAATAAGTTCACATTCCTGTTTTAAAAGGAGAGCTACTTTTGTAGAAAACCTTTAGGTTCACAGCAAAATCAGGCAGAAGGAGCAGATATTTCCCACATCCTCTTTCCCCACATATGCATAGCCCCCTTCACTATCAACTTTCTGCTCCAGAGTAGTATGTTGGCTACAGTCGTTCAACCTGCATGGACACATCACTCTGACTCCAAGACCATAGCTCTCCTTAGGGACTCACTTGGGTGTTGTACGTTCTATGGACTCAAGCAAAGGTGTAATTACATGTATCCACCGTTATTGTATTCTGTGGAGTAGTTTTACTTCTGTACAAATGCACTGTGTCCCATCTCTGCACTCCCCCTTGACCCTCGGTCTCTTGCAACCACTCAACTATTGATTTATTTCTTTGTATTTAAAACAGATGCATCTCATTGTATATATTTCTTATGTACAAAATGCTGTTATAAAGTATGTACACATTGTCTAATATCTAAATTAGGTAACTGACAGCCATTACCTGACATATGTACTATTGTGGTGAGAATATTTCACATCCACGCTAATAGCATTTCTCAAGAATATGATCTATTGTTAAACTATAGTCACCATGTTGTAATATAGTCCTTGAGCTTATTCTCCCTATATAACTGAAATGTTGTGTATTTCGACAAACGTCTTCTCAATCCTTCACCCACAGCCACCCAGCCCCTGACAACCAGAAGTCTTCTTTTTGACATCTATTAGATTAACTTTGTGAGATTCCACATATCATTGAGATGACGTGGTATTTGTCTTCCTACACCTGGCTTATTTCACGTAGCATGATGTTCTCCAGGTGCACCCATGTGTCACAAATGACAAGATGTCTTTCTTTAAGACTGCATAGTATTCCATTGTGCATGTATATCAGATTTACCCCATCCTGTCATCCAGTTTTGGACATTTAGGTGAATTCCATATCTTAGCTATTGTGAATTAACATGAGAGTGCAGATATCTCTTCAATACTGATTTCATTTCCTTTTGGTATATACCTGGCAGTGTGGGATTGCTGGATCATATGGTAGCTCTATTCTTTCCGTTTTTGGAGGAACATCCATCCTGCTTTCTATAATGGCTGCCCTAATTTACGTTCCCATGAATAGTGCAAGGGTTCCCTTTCCTCCGCATCCTCATTAACAAGTGTTGTCTTTTGACTTTTTGATCATAGACATCCTAATGAGTGTGAGGTGGTATCTTCTTTCAGTTTTAACTTGCATTTCTCTGATGATTAGTGATGTTGAGCATATATATGTATATACATACCTGTTGGCCACTGTATGTCTTCTTTTCAGAAAGGTATGTCATTTAGGTCCTTTGCCCGGTTTTAAATTGTGTTGTTTCTTGCTATTGAGTCATTTGAGTTCCTAGAGTATTTTGGACAATAATTAATCCCTTATATGATGTAGGGTTTGCAAATATTTTCTCTCATTTTGATTTTGTCTCTTCATGATGTTTATTGTCTTGTTGGCTTTGCAGAATTTTTTTTTAAGTTGGATGCAATCCATCTGTCTATTCACCCTTTTGTTGTCTGTGCTTTTGGGTCATATTCTAAAAGTTTTTGGCTTAACCAGAGTCAATGAGGATGTCCCCTGTTTTCTTCTAGTTGGTTTATACTTTCTAGTTTTTAATTTATTTGGATTTATTCTTGTGTACAGTAAGATATAGGGGTCCAATTTCATTTTTCTTCATGTGGCTACCAGGTTTTCCTATCACCATTGATGGAACAAACTGTGGTTTTGTGGTGGTGGGTTGTTGGCACGCTTTTAAACTATCATTTAGCTGTATATGGATGGACTGATTTCTAGACTCTCTGCTCTGATCCAGTGGCTTAGGTGTCTCTTTTTATGCCAGTGTTATGAAATTTTGGTTCCTACAGCTTGATAGCATACTTCGAAGACAGAAAACCATGAAATCTTTTTATTTTCTCTTTGTATTTGCCTCTGACATCACCACTCAGAGAGATTTCCAAGGAGATATTGATTCTTTGCTTTTTCAGTTTTTTTTTTTATGATTGTGAAGATAGAGTGATGACATGGAATTTCCTTAGGAGTCGCCCCAAAAAGTAGAACTCCATTTTATTTTTGATATATATTTATTACTGTTTATCTTATATACATGGTATTTGGCAATTACATGTCAGTATAATTACAAATAGGCTTCAATTACACAAAATATTTAATGTTCAAATCCTACAGTGAGAGGACATTATATTTTAATACAATAATCTGCAAAATAAACTAAAAATAAAACATCACATAGTATAATAATATAGTTATTATATGCATTTCTGTTTTAGACAAGCATGAAACACACATCAATATGTTATTTCAGCCATTAATATAGGTTACACTGGGACCAGCTCTTTGGAGGCAAATGTGTGGAAATGAATGAAGAGATTAGACAGGGTCTCTGGGGTTTGTGTTTCTCTGTATAGTTTTTCATGCAGCTCCTACAGTGTTCTACCCTCCTAACATCACGAAAGATCACTCCATGACATAAAACAATCTTGGTCTGAATGTGAAAAAACCCATTTTAGAGGAAAAACTAATTTTTAATTTCATTTTTATTTTTGCAAGCTGAAAAACAGTTGGTTGATTTCCCAGGAAAAGTTATGGAAAAGTATTAAATGTTTACAAGGTAACTCTTCCAGTGCTCTTAGAAAGCCCGGGACCTTCTGGATAGAGTATTGTCAGGGAAGACTTACTGTTTGTTTTATCTCTTTAAAATCACATTGGAGCAAAAACATCCAAAGTCATAGCAACTTCAGGATTCAGTGTGAATCCACCATAGTCTCTTAAAAGGATGTCTTTTTTCTCTGTCTGAAAACAGCTCCCCGTCCACAGGATGCCCAAGGCCCATGCCCCTTTCTTCCTCCAACTAGGAAGACCCAGAAAAGCACCCACTCATGCATGGACCTCAGAGAACCAAATATAATGACAATGATTGTTAGTTTTTTGAGACAGAGTCTTACTCTGTTGGCCAGGTGGAAGGGCAGTGATGTCAATTTGGCTCCCTTTAACTTCCACCTCCAGAGCTCAATCAGTCCTTCTACCTCAGCCTCCAAGTAGGTGAAAGCACAGGCACCAGCAACCACACCCAACTAATTTTTTTTTTTGAAGGGAGGTTTTGCCAAGATTCCTGGCCTAGACAGGAACTCCTGAGCTCAACTGATCTGCTGCCCTTGGCCACCCAAAGTGCTGGTTTTACAGAGATGAGCCATTGTGCCTGGTCTGAGATATAAATATGATTGAAAGGGATTATGAAACCGGCTGCTGCCTTCATCTGGGTGAGACCAATATCTTCCCAGAGGAAGATGATTTTTTTAGTTTATTTTTGTACTGGATGTTGGGGAAGCGGCACCTGGGCTGTCCTGTATGTAAGGCCTTTTTCCAGTGCCTGGGGTGTAACAGGGGCATTTTCCCACATCTCACACATGTCCGGAGCTTCTCCTACCACCTCCCCGACAAAGATCTGTGTCATTACAGCCATGTCCATGGCAGTAACCTGGTTCTAGGACACTGACCTGCACCTGACGGAATGCATCAGACTTCTACAGGGTGCCTCTATCCCTTTCCCACCACAAACACAACCACACTGGTTATTCTGCCAACCCTAATGTGAAGTGACTTGTGGATACAGAGTCTATTCATACAGAGTCTATTCATATTGTAGAAAGTACAGATCAATGTATGTTCATAGCAAACTAGGAGGAACAGCCCAGGCGACAGGGAACATTGCAAACATGGAACTGCATATGGAGAAAGCCAAAGTGTGGATCTCATCTACTGTTTGATCAATCACAGGAGACATTATCGGTTTGACACCAATACGTTGATTAGGTTTTGAATAAAATTAAGGAACCAGTTTTTTCACAATTGTTCAATAAAATTAAGGAACCAGTTTTTTCACAATTGTTCTTGATTTGAACTAGTGACACATGTTCACTCAGACATTTCCACTTGACATGAATGCATTAACTCCTCAATGTAGATCGAAAATTTAAAATTAAAAGAAAATAGAAAAACAGTCACTAACTGTGATTTCTTCCTCGGTTTTTGCTCTCAATCATATGCGTAGCTACTTTTAGACCCCGTGCGGGAAATGATACCGATACTGAACCCAACTTCTAACATCACATCTATCATTAACAGAGAGAAGAGGAAAAACAAAACAGAACGCAAAGGAAACCATTTACAATGCAAGATTTCCCAGGAGGGCTCTTCAGCATCCTCTCCACGGAGGCTGTGGGCCAGCTGCACGTCTCTTGGCATAATTGGGACGCTCCTGGCATGGATGACACACAGGTTGGTGTCTTCAAATAGGCGCACCAGGTAGGCCTCATTGGTTCCCTGAAAGCACCAACAGCCTCGCGTTGGAAGCCCAGGTCCTGGCTGATGGCCCGGGGGATCTCGCGCACCAGGCGCTGGAAGGTTAGCTTGTGCTGGAGCAGCTGAGTGGACTCCTGGTACTTTCTGATTTCACGCAGCGCCATGGGGCCAGGTCTGCCGCTGTGAGACTTCTTGATCCCTCCTGTAGAGGGCGCCCTTTTGCCGACGGCTTTTGTGGTCCGGGGCTTCCTGGGAGCCTGCCAGTTGGTGGCGCTGCCAGCGGTCTGTTTGATGGGCCCCATGGGGGCGGGCAGTGGCCTCTCCCCTCTCCTTGGGCTGAGCCTGGCCCACTGCAGGCGGCGCTGGAGTCAGAGAGCAAGGGCAGTGTGGCTGTGGACAGGATTCAGAGAGCCCGTGAGTTGAAATCCATGTACAAGATGCTCCCACACACTGAGCCCCTTCCAACCCACCCCAGACTTACCAGCAGGAGAAGATGCAAACCGAAATGGTCACTCCTCTACCAGGGATGCTCTGGGAGCATTTTTCTCTCCCAAAGTGACATTCATGGAAATCTGCGTGTAGCCTTCGGGGGAAGCTGAGGTTTTTGATCTAATGGTCATATGTGCCTGTCACTGAAGCCCCCCCGGGTGTTTTTTACCTTGATGGAGGGGGTGAGCCTTCTTTCCATTGCCTGCTTTGGAAATGCCATGAAGCCCCGTGAAGCCAGCCCTGAGTTCACTGAGTTGCTGAACCGAGGACTCAGCAGCTACCTTCATACTATTGGCTTCATGAGTAAAAGGAAAGCAGAGTAAAGAAAACAAACAAACAAATAAACAACACACCAACCAAAGGCCCTTATTTCAATACACGGTGCACAGGCTTCTCTGACAACTTATAGTATAAATTTAATGCCCATGCATGCAATGCATATACCACACACAGAACAGGAATTTCCAGGATAATCAATACTCACAAAATAAGTTCACATTTCTCTTTTAAAAATAGAGATCATTTTGTAAAAAACCTTTAGGTTCATCCCAAAATTGGGTAGAAGGAACATAGGTCCCCAACATCCTCTCACCACACATATGCATAGCCCCCTTCACTATGAACTTTCTGCCCCAGAGTGGTACGTTGTCTACAACCTTTCAACCTACATGGACACATCACTGTGACTCCAACTCCATCGCTCTCCTTAGGATTCACTTGGGTGTTGTATGTTCCATGGATTCAAGCAAAGGCATAATTACATGTATCCACCATTATTGTATTCTGTGGACTAGTTTCACTTCCATGCAATTGTACTCTGTCCAGTCTCTGCACTTCTGCTTCACTCTCGGTCCCTTGCAACCACTCAACTATTGACTTGTGTATTCATATTTAAAGTGTGGACACATCTCGTTGTATATATTTCTTATGTGCAAAATGCTGTTTTAAAGTATGTACACATTGTCTAATGTCTAAATCTAGGTAATTGACATTCATTACCTCACATATATATTACTGTGGTGAGAACACTGCACATCCATGTTAATAGCATTTTTCAAAAATACGATCTGTTGTTAACTATAGTCATCATGTTATACAATAATCCTTGAACTTATTCCCCCTATGTAACTGAAATGTTGTGTATTTTGACCAATGTCTTCTCAAATTCCCCACCCCCTGCCACCACAGCCCCAAACAACCACCTTTCTTCTCTTTTACATCCATCAGACTACCTTTGTGATGTTCTACATAGCATTGAGATTATGTGGTATTTGTGTTCCTACCTATGCCTGACTTATTTCACTTAGCATGATGTTCTCCAGGTGTACCCATGTGTCACAAATGACAAGATTTCCTTCTTCTTTAAGGCGGTATAGTATTCCCTTGTGTATATATGTCAGATTTTCCTCCTCCTGTTATCTGCTTTTGGACATTTAGGTGGATTCCCTATCTTAGGTCTTGTAAGTAGTGCTGCAATCAATGTGGGAGTGCAGATATCTCTTCAATAGACTGATTTCCTTTTGATGTACACCTCCCAGTGTGGGCTTGCTGGATCATATGGTAGCTGTATTTATTTAGTTTGTGGAGGAAGGTCCATACTGTTTTCTATAATGGCTGCCCTAATTTACATTCCCAGGAAGAATGCAAGGGCTCCCTTTCCTCCACATCCTCATCAACAAGTGTTGTCCTTTGATGTTTTGATCATAGCCATTCTAATGAACATAAGGTGTTATCTTCTTTCAGTTTTTATTTCCATTTCTCTGGAGATTAGCGATGTTGAGTATATATATATATACTAGTAACAGCAGGTATATATGGATATATACCCGGTGGCCACTTTCATGGCTTCTCTTCAGAAGTGTCTATTATTGAGTTCCTTTGCCCAGTTTTTAAATTGTATTGTTTCTTGGTTTCGAGTCCTTGGAGTTCCTAGTATATTTTGGAAAGTAAATAGTTAATTCCTTATTGGATGTGGGGTTTGCAAATATTTTCTTTCTTTATGATTCTGTGTATTCATGGTGTTGATTGTTTTGTCAGCTCTGCAGATTTTTTGTTTTTTTCATTTGGATGCAATCCATTTATGTATTTTCCCTCTTGCTGTCTCTGCTTTTGGGACATATTCCAAAAATCATTGGGTTAACCATTGTCAATGAGGACATCCCCTGTTTTCTTCTAGTAGGTTATACATTTGTTACCGTTTATCTTATATTCAGGGTATTGGATCAGTTACATGTCAGTATAATTACAAACAATGTTCAATTACACAAAATATTTAATGGTCAAATCCTACACTGAGAAGGAATTTTATTTCTAATTTTTGTGTTCTTATGGTATAATTTGGAAAATCAAGTAACAATTGAACATTATCTACCATGAATATGTATTGTCATCATATGTATTTCTGTTTTAGAGAAGCACTAAACAGAAATAAACATGTTATTTCAGCCATAAACCTAGTTTACACTGGAGCAATTCCTTGGAGGTGAAGGCGTGGAAAGGAGTGCCCAGATGAGACGGGGTATCTGGGGTCTGTGCTTCTCTTAGTTTTCCATGTGGCTCCCAGAGTGTGTTACCATTCTGACATCATCAAACATCACTCCCCGACATGAAACAGTCTAGGTAGGAAAGTGAAAAGAGTCATTTTAGAGAAGAATACTTTTTTAATTTCATTTTTATTTTTACAAGCTGGGAAAGAGGTGCTTGATTCCCCAGGAAAAGTTATGGAAAAGTACTAAATGTTTCCAAGGGCAGCTACTCCAGCACTCTTAGAAAGCCCAGCACCTTCAGATTAGAGTATTGTAAGGGAAGACTTTGTTGTGTCTCCTTAAAATCACATATGAGCAAAAATCGTGAGTTATATCCACTTCAGGATTCGGTATGAATCCACCATAGTCCCTTAAAAGGGTTTCTTTCTTCTCTCTGAAAGCAGCTCCCCTTCCAAAGGATGCCCAAGGCCCATGTACCTTTGTTCTTCCAACTAGGAAGCCCTAGAACAATGCCTGCTCATACATGGACCTCAGAGACCCAAACATGGTGATAATGATTGTTATTTTCTTGAGCCAGGGTCTCACTCTGTCAGCCAGGTAGGAGGGCAGTGGTTCCATCACAGCTCACTGTAATCTCCACCTCTGGAGCTCAAGAGATCCTCCTACCTCAGCCTCTGGAGTAGCTGAAACAGCAGGCACCAACCACCACATCTAGCTTTTTTTTTTTTTTTTTTTTTTTTTTTTTTTTCATTTTAATTGTGGAGGGGAAGTTTTGTCATGTTGCCCAGGCTGGTCTGGAACTCCTGAGTTCAAGTGATCCACCAACCCCGGTCTCCCAAAATGCTCTCTGATCATAGAAATAAGCCATTGTGCCCCATCTGAGATACAAATATGATTGGATGACATTATTAATCAGGCTTCTGCCTTCATCTGGGTGAGACTAATGTAAGATGTAAGAAAGATGTTAAGTCATGGATAAGTCCAGGATGGGCTGAGATACTGAAGCTCCAGCCTACAGAGGGCTCTGTCGTAGAAAGACTGGAACCAGTACTTTCTCCTCTAAGATCAGGCCTTTCTTTCTAGGCTGCAGCCCAGAGGAAGATGACTTTGCTTTGTAGTAGGTGTTTGGGAAGTGGCCACTGGGCTGTCCCCTGAGAAAGGTCTCCCTCCAATGCTTGGGCTGCAGTGGGGCATGTCTCCCCACATCTCAAACATAAGCAGGGCCTCTCCTACCACTTCGCTAACCAGACCTGTATCATTCCAGCCATAGCCACGGCTGTGACCACATTCTAGGACGCTCAGCTGCTGCTGATGGACTGCATCGGACTTCTAACGGGTGCCTCTCTCCCTTTCCCACCCACAAACAGACCCACACTGGTTTTTGCCTCCCATAATGTGAAATGACTTGTGTATAGAGACTCTATTCACACTTTAGAAAGTAGGGTGTAATGTATGTTCATAGCAAATACACACACAGGAACAGCCCAGGAGACGGGGAACATTGAGATCACGGAGCTGCATATAGGAAAAGTCAAAGTGTGGATCGCATCTGCTGTTTGATGGAGGAGACATTATCTATTTGCCACCAATAAGAAATTTATTTGGTTTTCAATAAGATTAATGAACAAATTTTTTCACAATTTTTCTTGATTTGAACTGTTGAAAGGCGTTCAGTGAGAAATTTCCGGTTGACATGAATGCATTAGACTCTCAAGGTAGATGGAAAGTTTACAAACAAAAGAAAACAGAAACAGGCATACCCGTTATATCTGCCTGTGTTGTTACTCCTAATCATGTGCAGGGCTGCTTTTGGACCCCGTGAAGGACATAAAAGCAAAAGTGAACTGCTAATATCAGAACTATGATTAACACAGAGAAATTGAAAAACACAACCAAACGGAAACAAAGCCGTCTAGAGCGCAGCGTTTCCCAGGAGCGTGGGCTCCTCAGCACCCTCTCCGCGGAGGTGGCGGGACAGCTGCATGTCTCTGGGCATAATTGTGACATGCCAGGGATGGATAACACATGGGTTGTTGTCTTTAAATAGGGGGACCAGGTAGGCCTCGCTGTTCTCCTGAAGTCGCCAGTGGCTGCACATTGGAAGCGCAGGTCTGGGTTGATGGCCTGGGTGATCTCACACATTAGGAATTGGAAGGTCAGCTTGTGCAGAAGCAGCTGCGTGGACTTATGGTACTTCATGATTTTGTGCAGTGCCAGGGTGCCAAGCCTGTGGCGGTGAGGCTTCTTGATCCCTCCTGTAGCCAGGACCCTCTTGCCAGCAGCTTTGGTGGCCAACGGCTTCCTGGGGGCCTGCCAGGTGGTGGCTTTGAGGTCAGTCTGCTTAATGCGAGCCATGGTGTAGGGCTGTGGCCTTTCCCTTGTCACTGGGCTGAGCCTGGTGAACTGGAAGCAGTGCTGGTACCAGACAGCAATGGTGGTGAGGCTGTGGGCAGGATTCAGAGAGTCTGTGTGTTGGGATCTATGCAGAAGATGCTCCCATACACTTAGCCCCTTCCAACCCAGCCCCATACTTACCAGCTCACTGATCAGTGGGTCTGAGGTCCCTGTATTCAGTCTCCTTGAGTAGCCTTGGGATTCCCAGGTCTACACACAACAGTGGGGAATCTTTCTCCCAGGCAGTCTTGCTCTAGCTGGAGATCTCTGTGATCTCAGCCAAATTCAGTCATTTATAGGAGGCTTGGATGATTGGATTAGACCCACCCAGCTACCTTCCACTGCGTTCTGTGCTGCAGTAGATGCTTAACCTAATCAGGGCTGTGAAAGCCCATTAAGTCCCTGCATTCTTCCTCACCCAAGAGAGGTACAGACCTCTGGATTGTGCATTTTGGGAGGGATGGTAAATGAGATCTGTCACTTAACGTTTTGGGTGCTGACTGGATTCTGAAAGTTTACATTTTATTTACATCAAGGAAATAGTTACTTAAAGTTGCATGTTAGGCCAGGCATGGTGGCTCACGCCTGCAGTCCCAGCACTTTGGGAGGCCGAGGTGGATGGATCATGAGGTCAACAGATTGAGACCATCCTGGCTTAACTCGGTGAAACCCCGTCTCTACTAAAAATACAAAAATTGACCAGGTGTGGTGGCTGCACCTGTAATCACAGCTACTCGGAGGTTGAGGCAGGAGAATTGCTTGAACCTGGGGGGCGGAAGTTGCAGTGAGCCCAGATCACGCCACTGCACTCCAGCCTGGGTGACAAAGTGAGACTCCATCTCAAAAGAAAAACAAAAACACGCTGCACGTTAGACAACCTACATGTCTGTGGAAAAACACTAAGGCTTGAGATCATGAGGTCTTCATCAGATCCCATGAGGATGAAGTGAACTGGGAAGGGGAATATGGAAACCTGAAATGGCCACTCCTCTATGAGGGATTCTCCTGGGGCATTTTTCTCTTCAAAGGTGATGCTCCTGCAAATCTGCTGGTAGCCTCCTGGGGAAGGCAAAGCTGTTGTGAGAAAACAGTGACATGTGACTGTCACTGATGCCCCCTTTGGCTTCTTTCCCACTTTGAATGTGGATTTGATGCCTGAACAGAGCTATCCTGTTGTTGCCCAGGATGAAAACACCATGAGGTCCTGAGAAGTCAGCCCCGACCTCTCTGAATTGCTGAACCTAGGTCACAGCTTAGCTAAGTGAATGTTGAAAACATTTCATTATTTGAATAGCTTTAGCAGTACCAAATTGTTTTGGGCACCAGAGATGAATTGTACGGTGGTGAAGTCTATTTCAATTTACTCTTAATGAACTTTTGTGATACCTGTAATATAAATTATTGTTCAATTCAATGCAGATTTCATGCACAGAATGATAAATTTCATGATATCAATATTACAAAATACATTCCTGTTAGCATTTTTTAAATTAGAGCTTAGTATTATTATTTCCTAGTTGTGTAGTTTTTTTAAAAAAATTATGTCTCATTAGCTTGTAAAAACCACTCATAAGTGGTTTTTGTTCCATATGTGAATTGTATGGTGTTGAAGTCAAGAATTTTAGTGTGCTGATCATGTGACTACTACACCTACACTGCACCCAGTAGGCAGTTTTTCATCCCCCCGTCACCCTGCCACTTCTGAGTCTCTAATGTCTGTGTTACCACTCTGTATGCCTTTCCTACCGACAGCTTAGCTCCCACTTCTAAGTGAGAATGTGCACCATTTGGCTGTAGATTCCTGAATGACTCCACTGAGAATAATGGCCTGTAGTTTCATCCAAGTTGCTGTAAAAGACATGATTTCATTGCTTATGGCTGAGTAGTAGTCCATGGCATATATGAACCCCATTTAGCTTTACTCACTCATCAGCTGGTGGGCACTTAGGTTTATTTTATATCTTTGCAATTGTGAATTGTGCTAGGATAAATGTATGTGTGCTGGTCTGTTAGGTACAGTGAGTTTTTTTCTTTTGTGTGTCTACCCACTACTTGGATTACTGGATCAAATGGGGGATGTACTTTGAGATATCTTCATGCTGTTTCCCACAGAGATTACACTAATTTGCATTCCCACAGCAGTGCCTAAGCATTCCCTCTCACCACATCCACCCCAGCATCTATCGTTTTTGACTATTGAATAAGGGTCATTCTGGTGGGGTAAGGTGATACCGCGCTGTGGTTTTACTTTGCATTTCTCTGATGATTAGTGATGCAGGGCATCTTTTCCTCTGTTTTTTTTTTTTTTTTTTTTTTTTGGAATTGTTGTATCTTCTTCTGAGAAATTTCTATGCACATCACTTGCCCACTTTATAGTGGGATTATATTTGTTTTTTCTTGTTTATTTGTTAGAATTGCTTGTAGATTCTGGATCTGTTAGTCCTTTGTCAGATGCATAGTTTGCAGATGGTTTGTCCCATGCCATAGGTGGTTTGTTTACTAAGAGGATTATTTCTTTTGTTGTCCAAAAGCATTTTCTACTCAATAAGAAATTTGATGATAATAAAATGAAAAACTCATGGTATCTGAATATGTAAGGCACTGTCAATTATGTATCCACATTCAGTATTTGTGTAATAATTAAAGAAGTAACAATACAAGAAACCATCCTGGAACTATACTGGATAGACTTAGAGCCTCTAACACATTGCTTGGTTTTCTGACAGACCAAAACCATTAAGAAATTCCCAGCCTGGCTAATGTAAACAAAAATTCAGAGTAATACTTGAAGATATCAGATTTTTAAATTTCTAGAGTGGAAGAATTCAACTTCACAAATACAGCATTTCCTCCAGGATTCAGAGCATGTACAAAAGTGTTCAATAAATATTTGTTGAAAAATAGCTTTTTGAGTCTGTTGCCTACAAAGGGGATGTCAGGGATCAAGAAAACAGCCATCTAATTAGTATGTTTCTTATTTTTAAGTTAACAATTAGAGCCACATAATGGTTTTGGGGTGTAACAGTTTTACCACTTTCCTCTGCCTGCACCTTTATGGGTGCATCCGGAAAGGCTCTGCTTGTTATGAATGCCTTTGTATACATTCTGCAAAATAATAATGGTGGTTCTGACATCATTAAAAAATTTTAATTGGGCATAGACAGAAATGGAAGAAATGCTGAAGAAAATTAGAAGGGATTTCAGAGCAAGAATTATAGTAATGGCATAAAGAATGATAAGTATTTTCATGGGAAAAACTTTAAATGCTTTTATCCTTTTAAAAGCAATTCAAATATGTTCCTAACATTGATGCTTAGAAAGCAGCTAAGTGTGTTGTAGGGTACAAAGTGTCTGTAAATTTTCTCTGGAGCATTATAAAATGTGACCTGGATCTGGCCCATAGGTTTCTGTGGAAGTCTATCTAATGCAATCAGAAGAGAGTGGATGGCTGAAGTTACTATCATCTGTGAGGTTTATGTTTTGGAAGAGTTAATCTAGGAGGCTCTTCTTATTTTTTTCCACTTGCATCTTATCAGTAAGAGCTTTTTTTCAAAAAAAATGTGATAGGTTCTTGCTCTATCACCTAGGCTGGAGTGCAGTAGCAAGATCTCTGCTCACGGCAACCTATGCCTCCTGGGCTCAAGGGATCCTCCCACCTCAGCCTCCCAAGTAGCTGGCACCACTGGCATGCACACCGTGCCTGGCTAATTTATGTATTTTTTATAGAGAAGAGGTTCTGCTCTGTTGTCCAGGCTGATCTCGGACTCCTGGGCTCAAGTGATCTGCCTGCCTCAACCTCCCAAAGTGCTGGGATTACAGGCATGAGCCACCATGCCCGGCCAGGAAAACATTTTTGAATAGCCCACATATGTATCTGGTTATTTATAAGCTTTATTTATGGGCTATAGTCATTTTGTATATAAACATTAGTTAATTTAATTCTTTTCCTTAGATAAACTAAACATAAATCAACATTAAATTTTGTTCTTTGTGCCTCAATTATCTTGCATAGTTTGGGGGCATGTGGCCTTCTAATCTTTTCATTTAAAAAGTCATTAATTTAGATCTCTCTCTAGGGTGTTTATCTCTCTAGATAGAGACCTACTAGAGTTTAAGAGAAAAATGAGGAGTATATAAAGCTTAGATAAATTCAGTGTAGTTTTAGAGTACAGTGAGAGATAACTGTATATGGTAATTAATTTTTATGAGAAGTTTATGTATCTGTGTTTGTTTTATTTCAGGGGTTAATTTTCAAGTTTTGGATGGTTCTCCCTCTTTGAGTTGCCATTTGTTTCTGCTTATAACCTACCTATCATGACTTCAGTACCAGTAAATATTGGAAACGAAAGGCCCTATGTGACTTACAAAGGTTCCGATGTAAATATGTTTTCTTGGTAAAGATGGGTTTCACCATGTTGTCCAGGCTGGTCATGAACTCCAGACCTCAGGAGATCCACCCAACTCCGCCTCCCAAAATGCTGAGATTACAGGCATGAGCCACCGTGCCTGGCCAGTAATTTCATATCTTCTACCAACTATTTCTGAATAAACAAAGGCTCTTTAAAAGTCAGATATTTGAGTGTCTGCTTTATCTTCTGAAGTAGTTTTTATGCCATTTATCAACATAATTTTCCCTAAATGTGATGTATATCTTTGTGCATGACATAATTGTATGTCTCTTTGGTGCTTCTCTGTGACCTATGTATACATACACAAGTAATATATAAAATTGAAGTCTGGGCGCAGTGGCTCATGCCTGTAATCCCTGCACTTTGAGAAATCAAGCTGGGGCAGATCACGTGAAGTCAGCAGTTCAAGATCAGACTGGCCGGAATGGTGAAACCTCAACTCTACTTGAAAAAATACAAAAACTAGCCCGGCTTGGTGGTGCGCAAATTTAGTCCTAGCTACTATGGAGGATGAAGCAGGAGAATTGTTTCGGCCAGGAGGCAGAGGCTGCAGTGAGCTGAGATCAGGCCACTGTAATCCAGCCTGGGGGACACAGCGAGACTCTGTCTCAAAAATAAATAAATAAATACATAAAATAAAATAAAATTGAAATCATATTTTAATATTCCCCTCACCCAGCCCAGTTTATTTTCAGAGGGCCTGATAAATCACTTGTTTCCCTATGAGATAGGGATTTTTTTCTCAGATATTTAAATTTTTTTCTGAGACATTTAAATTTTCTCATGCGCAACTTCGTAAAATGTCTCATTTTTACTGTAAATAGTTTCTTGTTTCTTTATTGTTGTGAGGAATCATTCGATTCTGTGAAGAAGACTGAATTCTGAAATGCCCCCTGCATTTTCCCGCCCCTCAGACACTCGCCCCGTGTCTGCCCCTCCCTTGGGTGTGGGCGGAAGCAGGAATTGATGTGCCCGCCCAACTTCCTGATTAGATTAGGGATATCCTGAACCAACGGCTGCTAAGGGCTGGGTCTAATCCAATCATCTGAGCCCTTCACAAGGGAGGACTGAACCCCCCTGTGATTACGCTCCCCTGTGGGAGATTCCCCAGCACTGGCTGTGCACACCCAGGGAGCCTCACAGCCCGGACCTGGCAGGAGCCGAGAGCATCCTCACGGCAGCAGGCAGAACAAACAAGTGGGCCTGGGGCTCACAACCCTAAGGCATTGTTGAATTCTGCCACCAGCTCGAATCAGATCGAAGCCAGACCCTTCTCAGGTGGAGGCAACGACCACACAGCCAGACCCATCCTGGAGGTCCCTCGTGTGACTCTGAGCGGGAGGCAGTCACTTGGCCTAGCAGAACTTCTGACCGGTGAGCTGGTGTTTGTTTTAAACATCCAAAATTGGTGAGAATTCGTTCTGCATTGACCTAAAACTGACATACTCTCCTTCCACAAGTTTCTTCCCATTGTGGAAGTGAGAGAATTCAGTGTGTGTGTGTTTGTGTGTGGGAAGGGGAGGCCGGGAGCTGTGTCCGGTTACGGCGAAACTGGCTCGGCAGAGACACAGCAGCTAAGATCTTTGAAAGGTTCTCCTCGCAGATCCATAATCAAACCACCCCAGCCGGAACTTCTGCCTGTACAGCTGCTGTCACGGAGCGGACTTGAATCTCACCCGTGGAGACCGGCAGGCAAACAGGTGTGTCTGCTGAGATGCTCGCCATGCCCCGAGGTCTGAAGGGCAGCAAGAAGGATGGAATCCCTGAGGACCTAGATGGGAACTTGGAAGAACCCAGGGATCAGGAAGGTGAGCTCAGGAGTGAGGATGTCATGGACCTCACAGAAGGTGACAATGAGGCCTCAGCCTCAGCTCCTCCCGCAGCCAAAAGACGGAAAACACATACGAAAGGCAAGAAGGAGAGGAAGCCCACCGTGGATGCAGAGGAGGCTCAGAGGATGACAACCCTGCTGTCTGCCATGTCTGAGGAGCAGCTGTCCCGCTACGAAGTGTGTCGCCGGTCAGCTTTCCCAAGAGCACGCATTGCGGGTCTGATGCGGGCTATCACTGGCAGTTCGGTGTCTGAGAACGCGGCCATTGCCATGGCTGGAATAGCCAAGGTCTTTGTTGGGGAGGTGGTGGAAGAGGCCCTGGACGTGTGTGAGATGTGGGGAGAGACGCCCCCGCTGCAGCCCAAGCATTTAAGGGAGGCCGTTCGCAGGTTAAAGCCCAAGGGCCTCTTCCCCAACAGCAACTGCAAAAGAATCATGTTCTAGGCCCAAGGCCAGAGGGCAGGGTCTGCGTGTGCAGGAATAGGTACCGCGTTCATCTTCCAATGACAGGAGTGTGTTTGCTGGAGCTCCCGCATCCCAGTCCCACCTGGATTTACCCACGATCTTAGTGTCTTAAAGTGTGAAGTTGCCCTTACCTGGATGAAGACAGCAGATCGTTTCATAGGAGCCTTGGCTAAATGTTTGGGCGTTTTAGCGGGATGTGGAGGCGTTTTTCTATGTCTTTCCGGTAGGAGGAATCAAGGTGCCTGGGCCTAGAGCATCCCGTGGACAGGTAGCTGCATTCAGAGAGGGAAGAAGCCCTTCCCAGGAGATCTGTAGGGTTTCCTGCTGAAGCCTGGTGTAGCTGTGTCTCAGCTTGTATGCTTATGTCTGGGTTCCAGTAATTGGAGCTTGCAGAAATGTTTCCCCGATTGTTGTTCTTCTGTACATTTTCAATGCTCACATGTATTTTTGCGAGTCATCACGAAAACAGTTAAGCTGTTCAACTGTTTTCCAAACTGCAGACATCAAAGTGAAATCACAAAGCACTTTTTTTTTCCCCCTAAGTTGACCCTTCTATTCCTGCCTGCTGTGCTTTATGTCAGCAGGTGACCCTTTCCTGTATTATGATGCAATATAGTATAGACACGTCACGTAAGACTAGAGAGAAACCAATTCCAAAACCACCTTTCCTCAAGCCGCCATTTGTAACGATCATACGGGCGGTTTAAAGGACACAGAGAGAGCCTATTGATACTTCACTTTCGCTACACATGGTGATTTTTCCAGTGCTTCCGGAGACACCGAAATTTAGTTCCCAACATTGCCTTAGAGGATTCTTGATTTTATTCATTCTACCGATGATCCACTCAGAAAATCAAACCTGAGTACGGAGACATTGGAGAAGTCCTTAAAGTATTGGACCAAGTCGGTTCGTCACGGGTGACAAGGTTATTCCACACCCTACTTGTACATACTCTGCTTTACCTTCATGATGGAAAAGAGTAATTTTTCGCTATAGAGTCAAAACCCGAGATTTATTACGGAATCAGCGTGAACCTTCCCAGCACAGCTCACAGATCATACGCCAAAAATTACACCGTGATTCAGTTTCAAAAATTGTCTGTGGTGACCTGTGAATTGACAGCTCGTGAGGACATTCTTTAGTTTGGCTGAAACCAAAAAACCTGAAACCATAGAAATGGAAAAACATGGAGTCTGCCAAATTCTGCCTCTCACACTTTCAGCTACCATGCCATGTTCAACTATTGTACTTGATAAGTATTGGAGACTTAAGGTACTGATAATTTCAGTAGAGTTTCGCCAAAGTAGTATTTCTTGTGAGAAAGCCATAATCTCATCAGTAATGCCTTTCTAAAAGATCCAACAGAAAATATGAACTAGCAACTCATCCTGACAAGAAAGTAAAACTCGGGAAAAATCCTAAGGCAGAGCAGCTTCAGGCTTCAGTGTGAAACTATGATAGTCTGGGCGCGGTGGCTCGCGCCTATAGTCCCTTCACTTTGGGAAGCCAAAGTGGGGCAGATCACCTGAAGTCAGCAGTTCAAGACCAGCCTGGCCAAAATGGTGAAACCTCGTCTCTACTTGAAAAACTACAAAAGTTCGCCTGTCGTGGTAGCGCGCACATTTAGTCCCAGCTGCTCTGGAGGCTGAGGCAGGAGAATCCGTTGAGCCTAGGATGCCGAGGCTGCAGTGGGCTGAGATCAGGCCACTGTAATCCAGCCTGGGGGACAGAGCGAGACTCCGTCTCAAAAATAAACAAATAAACTAAACTAAACTAAACTAAACTAAAATGACGTAAAATAAAATTGAAATAATATTTTCACGTTTCCCTCACCCAGCCCATTTTATTTTCAGAGTATTTGATAGACCGCTTGTTTCCCTGTGCGTTAGAGAGTTTTTTCCTCAGACATCGAAGTTTTCTAATGCTCAACTTCATAAAATGTCTCATTTGTACTGTAAATAGTTTCTTTATTGTTGTGAAATGTGAACTTTGCGATTCTGTGAAGAAGACTGAATTCTGAAATGCCCCCTGCACTTCCCGCCCCTCAGACACTCGCCCCGTGTCTGCCCCTCCCTTGGGTGTGGGCGGAAGCAGGAATTGATGTGCCCACCCAACTTCCTGATTAGATTAGGGATATCCTGAACCAACGGCTGCTAAGGGCTGGGTCTAATCCAATCATCTGAGCCCTTCACAAGGGAGGACTGAACCCCCCTGTGATTACGCTCCCCTGTGGGAGATTCCCCAGCACTGGCTGTGCACACCCAGGGAGCCTCACAGCCCGGACCTGGCAGGAGCCGAGAGCATCCTCACGGCAGCAGGCAGAACAAACAAGTGGGCCTGGGGCTCACAACCCTAAGGCATTGTTGAATTCTGCCACCAGCTCGAATCAGATCGAAGCCAGACCCTTCTCAGGTGGAGGCAACGACCACACAGCCAGACCCATCCTGGAGGTCCCTCGTGTGACTCTGAGCGGGAGGCAGTCACTTGGCCTAGCAGAACTTCTGACCGGTGAGCTGGTGTTTGTTTTAAACATCCAAAATTGGTGAGAATTCGTTCTGCATTGACCTAAAACTGACATACTCTCCTTCCACAAGTTTCTTCCCATTGTGGAAGTGAGAGAATTCAGTGTGTGTGTGTTTGTGTGTGGGAAGGGGAGGCCGGGAGCTGTGTCCGGTTACGGCGAAACTGGCTCGGCAGAGACACAGCAGCTAAGATCTTTGAAAGGTTCTCCTCGCAGATCCATAATCAAACCACCCCAGCCGGAACTTCTGCCTGTACAGCTGCTGTCACGGAGCGGACTTGAATCTCACCCGTGGAGACCGGCAGGCAAACAGGTGTGTCTGCTGAGATGCTCGCCATGCCCCGAGGTCTGAAGGGCAGCAAGAAGGATGGAATCCCTGAGGACCTAGATGGGAACTTGGAAGAACCCAGGGATCAGGAAGGTGAGCTCAGGAGTGAGGATGTCATGGACCTCACAGAAGGTGACAATGAGGCCTCAGCCTCAGCTCCTCCCGCAGCCAAAAGACGGAAAACACATACGAAAGGCAAGAAGGAGAGGAAGCCCACCGTGGATGCAGAGGAGGCTCAGAGGATGACAACCCTGCTGTCTGCCATGTCTGAGGAGCAGCTGTCCCGCTACGAAGTGTGTCGCCGGTCAGCTTTCCCAAGAGCACGCATTGCGGGTCTGATGCGGGCTATCACTGGCAGTTCGGTGTCTGAGAACGCGGCCATTGCCATGGCTGGAATAGCCAAGGTCTTTGTTGGGGAGGTGGTGGAAGAGGCCCTGGACGTGTGTGAGATGTGGGGAGAGACGCCCCCGCTGCAGCCCAAGCATTTAAGGGAGGCCGTTCGCAGGTTAAAGCCCAAGGGCCTCTTCCCCAACAGCAACTGCAAAAGAATCATGTTCTAGGCCCAAGGCCAGAGGGCAGGGTCTGCGTGTGCAGGAATAGGTACCGCGTTCATCTTCCAATGACAGGAGTGTGTTTGCTGGAGCTCCCGCATCCCAGTCCCACCTGGATTTACCCACGATCTTAGTGTCTTAAAGTGTGAAGTTGCCCTTACCTGGATGAAGACAGCAGATCGTTTCATAGGAGCCTTGGCTAAATGTTTGGGCGTTTTAGCGGGATGTGGAGGCGTTTTTCTATGTCTTTCCGGTAGGAGGAATCAAGGTGCCTGGGCCTAGAGCATCCCGTGGACAGGTAGCTGCATTCAGAGAGGGAAGAAGCCCTTCCCAGGAGATCTGTAGGGTTTCCTGCTGAAGCCTGGTGTAGCTGTGTCTCAGCTTGTATGCTTATGTCTGGGTTCCAGTAATTGGAGCTTGCAGAAATGTTTCCCCGATTGTTGTTCTTCTGTACATTTTCAATGCTCACATGTATTTTTGCGAGTCATCACGAAAACAGTTAAGCTGTTCAACTGTTTTCCAAACTGCAGACATCAAAGTGAAATCACAAAGCACTTTTTTTTTCCCCCTAAGTTGACCCTTCTATTCCTGCCTGCTGTGCTTTATGTCAGCAGGTGACCCTTTCCTGTATTATGATGCAATATAGTATAGACACGTCACGTAAGACTAGAGAGAAACCAATTCCAAAACCACCTTTCCTCAAGCCGCCATTTGTAACGATCATACGGGCGGTTTAAAGGACACAGAGAGAGCCTATTGATACTTCACTTTCGCTACACATGGTGATTTTTCCAGTGCTTCCGGAGACACCGAAATTTAGTTCCCAACATTGCCTTAGAGGATTCTTGATTTTATTCATTCTACCGATGATCCACTCAGAAAATCAAACCTGAGTACGGAGACATTGGAGAAGTCCTTAAAGTATTGGACCAAGTCGGTTCGTCACGGGTGACAAGGTTATTCCACACCCTACTTGTACATACTCTGCTTTACCTTCATGATGGAAAAGAGTAATTTTTCGCTATAGAGTCAAAACCCGAGATTTATTACGGAATCAGCGTGAACCTTCCCAGCACAGCTCACAGATCATACGCCAAAAATTACACCGTGATTCAGTTTCAAAAATTGTCTGTGGTGACCTGTGAATTGACAGCTCGTGAGGACATTCTTTAGTTTGGCTGAAACCAAAAAACCTGAAACCATCGAAATGGAAAAACATGGAGTCTGCCAAATTCTGCCTCTCACACTTTCAGCTACCATGCCATGTTCAACTATTGTACTTGATAAGTATTGGAGACTTAAGGTACTGATAATTTCAGTAGAGTTTCGCCAAAGTAGTATTTCTTGTGAGAAAGCCATAATCTCATCAGTAATGCCTTTCTAAAAGATCCAACAGAAAATATGAACTAGCAACTCATCCTGACAAGAAAGTAAAACTCGGGAAAAATCCTAAGGCAGAGCAGCTTCAGGCTTCAGTGTGAAACTATGATAGTCTGGGCGCGGTGGCTCGCGCCTATAGTCCCTTCACTTTGGGAAGCCAAAGTGGGGCAGATCACCTGAAGTCAGCAGTTCAAGACCAGCCTGGCCAAAATGGTGAAACCTCGTCTCTACTTGAAAAACTACAAAAGTTCGCCTGTCGTGGTAGCGCGCACATTTAGTCCCAGCTGCTCTGGAGGCTGAGGCAGGAGAATCCGTTGAGCCTAGGATGCCGAGGCTGCAGTGGGCTGAGATCAGGCCACTGTAATCCAGCCTGGGGGACAGAGCGAGACTCCGTCTCAAAAATAAACAAATAAACTAAACTAAACTAAACTAAACTAAAATGACGTAAAATAAAATTGAAATAATATTTTCACGTTTCCCTCACCCAGCCCATTTTATTTTCAGAGTATTTGATAGACCGCTTGTTTCCCTGTGCGTTAGAGAGTTTTTTCCTCAGACATCGAAGTTTTCTAATGCTCAACTTCATAAAATGTCTCATTTGTACTGTAAATAGTTTCTTTATTGTTGTGAAATGTGAACTTTGCGATTCTGTGAAGAAGACTGAATTCTGAAATGCCCCCTGCACTTCCCGCCCCTCAGACACTCGCCCCGTGTCTGCCCCTCCCTTGGGTGTGGGCGGAAGCAGGAATTGATGTGCCCGCCCAACTTCCTGATTAGATTAGGGATATCCTGAACCAACGGCTGCTAAGGGCTGGGTCTAATCCAATCATCTGAGCCCTTCACAAGGGAGGACTGAACCCCCCTGTGATTACGCTCCCCTGTGGGAGATTCCCCAGCACTGGCTGTGCACACCCAGGGAGCCTCACAGCCCGGACCTGGCAGGAGCCGAGAGCATCCTCACGGCAGCAGGCAGAACAAACAAGTGGGCCTGGGGCTCACAACCCTAAGGCATTGTTGAATTCTGCCACCAGCTCGAATCAGATCGAAGCCAGACCCTTCTCAGGTGGAGGCAACGACCACACAGCCAGACCCATCCTGGAGGTCCCTCGTGTGACTCTGAGCGGGAGGCAGTCACTTGGCCTAGCAGAACTTCTGACCGGTGAGCTGGTGTTTGTTTTAAACATCCAAAATTGGTGAGAATTCGTTCTGCATTGACCTAAAACTGACATACTCTCCTTCCACAAGTTTCTTCCCATTGTGGAAGTGAGAGAATTCAGTGTGTGTGTGTTTGTGTGTGGGAAGGGGAGGCCGGGAGCTGTGTCCGGTTACGGCGAAACTGGCTCGGCAGAGACACAGCAGCTAAGATCTTTGAAAGGTTCTCCTCGCAGATCCATAATCAAACCACCCCAGCCGGAACTTCTGCCTGTACAGCTGCTGTCACGGAGCGGACTTGAATCTCACCCGTGGAGACCGGCAGGCAAACAGGTGTGTCTGCTGAGATGCTCGCCATGCCCCGAGGTCTGAAGGGCAGCAAGAAGGATGGAATCCCTGAGGACCTAGATGGGAACTTGGAAGAACCCAGGGATCAGGAAGGTGAGCTCAGGAGTGAGGATGTCATGGACCTCACAGAAGGTGACAATGAGGCCTCAGCCTCAGCTCCTCCCGCAGCCAAAAGACGGAAAACACATACGAAAGGCAAGAAGGAGAGGAAGCCCACCGTGGATGCAGAGGAGGCTCAGAGGATGACAACCCTGCTGTCTGCCATGTCTGAGGAGCAGCTGTCCCGCTACGAAGTGTGTCGCCGGTCAGCTTTCCCAAGAGCACGCATTGCGGGTCTGATGCGGGCTATCACTGGCAGTTCGGTGTCTGAGAACGCGGCCATTGCCATGGCTGGAATAGCCAAGGTCTTTGTTGGGGAGGTGGTGGAAGAGGCCCTGGACGTGTGTGAGATGTGGGGAGAGACGCCCCCGCTGCAGCCCAAGCATTTAAGGGAGGCCGTTCGCAGGTTAAAGCCCAAGGGCCTCTTCCCCAACAGCAACTGCAAAAGAATCATGTTCTAGGCCCAAGGCCAGAGGGCAGGGTCTGCGTGTGCAGGAATAGGTACCGCGTTCATCTTCCAATGACAGGAGTGTGTTTGCTGGAGCTCCCGCATCCCAGTCCCACCTGGATTTACCCACGATCTTAGTGTCTTAAAGTGTGAAGTTGCCCTTACCTGGATGAAGACAGCAGATCGTTTCATAGGAGCCTTGGCTAAATGTTTGGGCGTTTTAGCGGGATGTGGAGGCGTTTTTCTATGTCTTTCCGGTAGGAGGAATCAAGGTGCCTGGGCCTAGAGCATCCCGTGGACAGGTAGCTGCATTCAGAGAGGGAAGAAGCCCTTCCCAGGAGATCTGTAGGGTTTCCTGCTGAAGCCTGGTGTAGCTGTGTCTCAGCTTGTATGCTTATGTCTGGGTTCCAGTAATTGGAGCTTGCAGAAATGTTTCCCCGATTGTTGTTCTTCTGTACATTTTCAATGCTCACATGTATTTTTGCGAGTCATCACGAAAACAGTTAAGCTGTTCAACTGTTTTCCAAACTGCAGACATCAAAGTGAAATCACAAAGCACTTTTTTTTTCCCCCTAAGTTGACCCTTCTATTCCTGCCTGCTGTGCTTTATGTCAGCAGGTGACCCTTTCCTGTATTATGATGCAATATAGTATAGACACGTCACGTAAGACTAGAGAGAAACCAATTCCAAAACCACCTTTCCTCAAGCCGCCATTTGTAACGATCATACGGGCGGTTTAAAGGACACAGAGAGAGCCTATTGATACTTCACTTTCGCTACACATGGTGATTTTTCCAGTGCTTCCGGAGACACCGAAATTTAGTTCCCAACATTGCCTTAGAGGATTCTTGATTTTATTCATTCTACCGATGATCCACTCAGAAAATCAAACCTGAGTACGGAGACATTGGAGAAGTCCTTAAAGTATTGGACCAAGTCGGTTCGTCACGGGTGACAAGGTTATTCCACACCCTACTTGTACATACTCTGCTTTACCTTCATGATGGAAAAGAGTAATTTTTCGCTATAGAGTCAAAACCCGAGATTTATTACGGAATCAGCGTGAACCTTCCCAGCACAGCTCACAGATCATACGCCAAAAATTACACCGTGATTCAGTTTCAAAAATTGTCTGTGGTGACCTGTGAATTGACAGCTCGTGAGGACATTCTTTAGTTTGGCTGAAACCAAAAAACCTGAAACCATCGAAATGGAAAAACATGGAGTCTGCCAAATTCTGCCTCTCACACTTTCAGCTACCATGCCATGTTCAACTATTGTACTTGATAAGTATTGGAGACTTAAGGTACTGATAATTTCAGTAGAGTTTCGCCAAAGTAGTATTTCTTGTGAGAAAGCCATAATCTCATCAGTAATGCCTTTCTAAAAGATCCAACAGAAAATATGAACTAGCAACTCATCCCGACAGGAAAGTAAAACTCGGGAAAAATCCTAAGGCAGAGCAGCTTCAGGCTTCAGTGTGAAACTATGATAGTCTGGGCGCGGTGGCTCGCGCCTATAGTCCCTTCACTTTGGGAAGCCAAAGTGGGGCAGATCACCTGAAGTCAGCAGTTCAAGACCAGCCTGGCCAAAATGGTGAAACCTCGTCTCTACTTGAAAAACTACAAAAGTTCGCCTGTCGTGGTAGCGCGCACATTTAGTCCCAGCTGCTCTGGAGGCTGAGGCAGGAGAATCCGTTGAGCCTAGGATGCCGAGGCTGCAGTGGGCTGAGATCAGGCCACTGTAATCCAGCCTGGGGGACAGAGCGAGACTCCGTCTCAAAAATAAACAAATAAACTAAACTAAACTAAACTAAACTAAAATGACGTAAAATAAAATTGAAATAATATTTTCACGTTTCCCTCACCCAGCCCATTTTATTTTCAGAGTATTTGATAGACCGCTTGTTTCCCTGTGCGTTAGAGAGTTTTTTCCTCAGACATCGAAGTTTTCTAATGCTCAACTTCATAAAATGTCTCATTTGTACTGTAAATAGTTTCTTTATTGTTGTGAAATGTGAACTTTGCGATTCTGTGAAGAAGACTGAATTCTGAAATGCCCCCTGCACTTCCCGCCCCTCAGACACTCGCCCCGTGTCTGCCCCTCCCTTGGGTGTGGGCGGAAGCAGGAATTGATGTGCCCGCCCAACTTCCTGATTAGATTAGGGATATCCTGAACCAACGGCTGCTAAGGGCTGGGTCTAATCCAATCATCTGAGCCCTTCACAAGGGAGGACTGAACCCCCCTGTGATTACGCTCCCCTGTGGGAGATTCCCCAGCACTGGCTGTGCACACCCAGGGAGCTCAACTTCATAAAATGTCTCATATGTACTGTAAATAGTACATTTCAATAGTAGTATTTCAGAATTCAGTCTTCTTCACAGAATCGAAAGTTCACATTTCACAACAATAAAGAAACTATTTACAGTACAAATGAGACATTTTATGAAGTTGAGCATTAGAAAACTTCGATGTCTGAGGAAAAAACTCTCTAACGCACAGGGAAACAAGCGGTCTATCAAATACTCTGAAAATAAAATGGGCTGGGTGAGGGAAACGTGAAAATATTATTTCAATTTTATTTTACGTCATTTTAGTTTAGTTTAGTTTAGTTTAGTTTATTTGTTTATTTTTGAGACGGAGTCTCGCTCTGTCCCCCAGGCCGGATTACAGTGGCCTGATCTCAGCCCACTGCAGCCTCGGCATCCTAGGCTCAACGGATTCTCCTGCCTCAGCCTCCAGAGCAGCTGGGACTAAATGTGCGCGCTACCACGACAGGCGAACTTTTGTAGTTTTTCAAGTAGAGACGAGGTTTCACCATTTTGGCCAGGCTGGTCTTGAACTGCTGACTTCAGGTGATCTGCCCCACTTTGGCTTCCCAAAGTGAAGGGACTATAGGCGCGAGCCACCGCGCCCAGACTATCATAGTTTCACACTGAAGCCTGAAGCTGCTCTGCCTTAGGATTTTTCCCGAGTTTTACTTTCCTGTCAGGATGAGTTGCTAGTTCATATTTTCTGTTGGATCTTTTAGAAAGGCATTACTGATGAGATTATGGCTTTCTCACAAGAAATACTACTTTGGCGAAACTCTACTGAAATTATCAGTACCTTAAGTCTCCAATACTTATCAAGTACAATAGTTGAACATGGCATGGTAGCTGAAAGTGTGAGAGGCAGAATTTGGCAGACTCCATGTTTTTCCATTTCGATGGTTTCAGGTTTTTTGGTTTCAGCCAAACTAAAGAATGTCCTCACGAGCTGTCAATTCACAGGTCACCACAGACAATTTTTGAAACTGAATCACGGTGTAATTTTTGGCGTATGATCTGTGAGCTGTGCTGGGAAGGTTCACGCTGATTCCGTAATAAATCTCGGGTTTTGACTCTATAGCGAAAAATTACTCTTTTCCATCATGAAGGTAAAGCAGAGTATGTACAAGTAGGGTGTGGAATAACCTTGTCACCCGTGACGAACCGACTTGGTCCAATACTTTAAGGACTTCTCCAATGTCTCCGTACTCAGGTTTGATTTTCTGAGTGGATCATCGGTAGAATGAATAAAATCAAGAATCCTCTAAGGCAATGTTGGGAACTAAATTTCGGTGTCTCCGGAAGCACTGGAAAAATCACCATGTGTAGCGAAAGTGAAGTATCAATAGGCTCTCTCTGTGTCCTTTAAACCGCCCGTATGATCGTTACAAATGGCGGCTTGAGGAAAGGTGGTTTTGGAATTGGTTTCTCTCTAGTCTTACGTGACGTGTCTATACTATATTGCATCATAATACAGGAAAGGGTCACCTGCTGACATAAAGCACAGCAGGCAGGAATAGAAGGGTCAACTTAGGGGGAAAAAAAAAGTGCTTTGTGATTTCACTTTGATGTCTGCAGTTTGGAAAACAGTTGAACAGCTTAACTGTTTTCGTGATGACTCGCAAAAATACATGTGAGCATTGAAAATGTACAGAAGAACAACAATCGGGGAAACATTTCTGCAAGCTCCAATTACTGGAACCCAGACATAAGCATACAAGCTGAGACACAGCTACACCAGGCTTCAGCAGGAAACCCTACAGATCTCCTGGGAAGGGCTTCTTCCCTCTCTGAATGCAGCTACCTGTCCACGGGATGCTCTAGGCCCAGGCACCTTGATTCCTCCTACCGGAAAGACATAGAAAAACGCCTCCACATCCCGCTAAAACGCCCAAACATTTAGCCAAGGCTCCTATGAAACGATCTGCTGTCTTCATCCAGGTAAGGGCAACTTCACACTTTAAGACACTAAGATCGTGGGTAAATCCAGGTGGGACTGGGATGCGGGAGCTCCAGCAAACACACTCCTGTCATTGGAAGATGAACGCGGTACCTATTCCTGCACACGCAGACCCTGCCCTCTGGCCTTGGGCCTAGAACATGATTCTTTTGCAGTTGCTGTTGGGGAAGAGGCCCTTGGGCTTTAACCTGCGAACGGCCTCCCTTAAATGCTTGGGCTGCAGCGGGGGCGTCTCTCCCCACATCTCACACACGTCCAGGGCCTCTTCCACCACCTCCCCAACAAAGACCTTGGCTATTCCAGCCATGGCAATGGCCGCGTTCTCAGACACCGAACTGCCAGTGATAGCCCGCATCAGACCCGCAATGCGTGCTCTTGGGAAAGCTGACCGGCGACACACTTCGTAGCGGGACAGCTGCTCCTCAGACATGGCAGACAGCAGGGTTGTCATCCTCTGAGCCTCCTCTGCATCCACGGTGGGCTTCCTCTCCTTCTTGCCTTTCGTATGTGTTTTCCGTCTTTTGGCTGCGGGAGGAGCTGAGGCTGAGGCCTCATTGTCACCTTCTGTGAGGTCCATGACATCCTCACTCCTGAGCTCACCTTCCTGATCCCTGGGTTCTTCCAAGTTCCCATCTAGGTCCTCAGGGATTCCATCCTTCTTGCTGCCCTTCAGACCTCGGGGCATGGCGAGCATCTCAGCAGACACACCTGTTTGCCTGCCGGTCTCCACGGGTGAGATTCAAGTCCGCTCCGTGACAGCAGCTGTACAGGCAGAAGTTCCGGCTGGGGTGGTTTGATTATGGATCTGCGAGGAGAACCTTTCAAAGATCTTAGCTGCTGTGTCTCTGCCGAGCCAGTTTCGCCGTAACCGGACACAGCTCCCGGCCTCCCCTTCCCACACACAAACACACACACACTGAATTCTCTCACTTCCACAATGGGAAGAAACTTGTGGAAGGAGAGTATGTCAGTTTTAGGTCAATGCAGAACGAATTCTCACCAATTTTGGATGTTTAAAACAAACACCAGCTCACCGGTCAGAAGTTCTGCTAGGCCAAGTGACTGCCTCCCGCTCAGAGTCACACGAGGGACCTCCAGGATGGGTCTGGCTGTGTGGTCGTTGCCTCCACCTGAGAAGGGTCTGGCTTCGATCTGATTCGAGCTGGTGGCAGAATTCAACAATGCCTTAGGGTTGTGAGCCCCAGGCCCACTTGTTTGTTCTGCCTGCTGCCGTGAGGATGCTCTCGGCTCCTGCCAGGTCCGGGCTGTGAGGCTCCCTGGGTGTGCACAGCCAGTGCTGGGGAATCTCCCACAGGGGAGCGTAATCACACGGGGGTTCAGTCCTCCCTTGTGAAGGGCTCAGATGATTGGATTAGACCCAGCCCTTAGCAGCCGTTGGTTCAGGATATCCCTAATCTAATCAGGAAGTTGGGCGGGCACATCAATTCCTGCTTCCGCCCACACCCAAGGGAGGGGCAGACACGGGGCGAGTGTCTGAGGGGCGGGAAGTGCAGGGGGCATTTCAGAATTCAGTCTTCTTCACAGAATCGCAAAGTTCACATTTCACAACAATAAAGAAACTATTTACAGTACAAATGAGACATTTTATGAAGTTGAGCATTAGAAAACTTCGATGTCTGAGGAAAAAACTCTCTAACGCACAGGGAAACAAGCGGTCTATCAAATACTCTGAAAATAAAATGGGCTGGGTGAGGGAAACGTGAAAATATTATTTCAATTTTATTTTACGTCATTTTAGTTTAGTTTAGTTTAGTTTAGTTTATTTGTTTATTTTTGAGACGGAGTCTCGCTCTGTCCCCCAGGCCGGATTACAGTGGCCTGATCTCAGCCCACTGCAGCCTCGGCATCCTAGGCTCAACGGATTCTCCTGCCTCAGCCTCCAGAGCAGCTGGGACTAAATGTGCGCGCTACCACGACAGGCGAACTTTTGTAGTTTTTCAAGTAGAGACGAGGTTTCACCATTTTGGCCAGGCTGGTCTTGAACTGCTGACTTCAGGTGATCTGCCCCACTTTGGCTTCCCAAAGTGAAGGGACTATAGGCGCGAGCCACCGCGCCCAGACTATCATAGTTTCACACTGAAGCCTGAAGCTGCTCTGCCTTAGGATTTTTCCCGAGTTTTACTTTCCTGTCGGGATGAGTTGCTAGTTCACATTTTCTGTTGGATCTTTTAGAAAGGCATTACTGATGAGATTATGGCTTTCTCACAAGAAATACTACTTTGGCGAAACTCTACTGAAATTATCAGTACCTTAAGTCTCCAATACTTATCAAGTACAATAGTTGAACATGGCATGGTAGCTGAAAGTGTGAGAGGCAGAATTTGGCAGACTCCATGTTTTTCCATTTCGATGGTTTCAGGTTTTTTGGTTTCAGCCAAACTAAAGAATGTCCTCACGAGCTGTCAATTCACAGGTCACCACAGACAATTTTTGAAACTGAATCACGGTGTAATTTTTGGCGTATGATCTGTGAGCTGTGCTGGGAAGGTTCACGCTGATTCCGTAATAAATCTCGGGTTTTGACTCTATAGCGAAAAATTACTCTTTTCCATCATGAAGGTAAAGCAGAGTATGTACAAGTAGGGTGTGGAATAACCTTGTCACCCGTGACGAACCGACTTGGTCCAATACTTTAAGGACTTCTCCAATGTCTCCGTACTCAGGTTTGATTTTCTGAGTGGATCATCGGTAGAATGAATAAAATCAAGAATCCTCTAAGGCAATGTTGGGAACTAAATTTCGGTGTCTCCGGAAGCACTGGAAAAATCACCATGTGTAGCGAAAGTGAAGTATCAATAGGCTCTCTCTGTGTCCTTTAAACCGCCCGTATGATCGTTACAAATGGCGGCTTGAGGAAAGGTGGTTTTGGAATTGGTTTCTCTCTAGTCTTACGTGACGTGTCTATACTATATTGCATCATAATACAGGAAAGGGTCACCTGCTGACATAAAGCACAGCAGGCAGGAATAGAAGGGTCAACTTAGGGGGAAAAAAAAAGTGCTTTGTGATTTCACTTTGATGTCTGCAGTTTGGAAAACAGTTGAACAGCTTAACTGTTTTCGTGATGACTCGCAAAAATACATGTGAGCATTGAAAATGTACAGAAGAACAACAATCGGGGAAACATTTCTGCAAGCTCCAATTACTGGAACCCAGACATAAGCATACAAGCTGAGACACAGCTACACCAGGCTTCAGCAGGAAACCCTACAGATCTCCTGGGAAGGGCTTCTTCCCTCTCTGAATGCAGCTACCTGTCCACGGGATGCTCTAGGCCCAGGCACCTTGATTCCTCCTACCGGAAAGACATAGAAAAACGCCTCCACATCCCGCTAAAACGCCCAAACATTTAGCCAAGGCTCCTATGAAACGATCTGCTGTCTTCATCCAGGTAAGGGCAACTTCACACTTTAAGACACTAAGATCGTGGGTAAATCCAGGTGGGACTGGGATGCGGGAGCTCCAGCAAACACACTCCTGTCATTGGAAGATGAACGCGGTACCTATTCCTGCACACGCAGACCCTGCCCTCTGGCCTTGGGCCTAGAACATGATTCTTTTGCAGTTGCTGTTGGGGAAGAGGCCCTTGGGCTTTAACCTGCGAACGGCCTCCCTTAAATGCTTGGGCTGCAGCGGGGGCGTCTCTCCCCACATCTCACACACGTCCAGGGCCTCTTCCACCACCTCCCCAACAAAGACCTTGGCTATTCCAGCCATGGCAATGGCCGCGTTCTCAGACACCGAACTGCCAGTGATAGCCCGCATCAGACCCGCAATGCGTGCTCTTGGGAAAGCTGACCGGCGACACACTTCGTAGCGGGACAGCTGCTCCTCAGACATGGCAGACAGCAGGGTTGTCATCCTCTGAGCCTCCTCTGCATCCACGGTGGGCTTCCTCTCCTTCTTGCCTTTCGTATGTGTTTTCCGTCTTTTGGCTGCGGGAGGAGCTGAGGCTGAGGCCTCATTGTCACCTTCTGTGAGGTCCATGACATCCTCACTCCTGAGCTCACCTTCCTGATCCCTGGGTTCTTCCAAGTTCCCATCTAGGTCCTCAGGGATTCCATCCTTCTTGCTGCCCTTCAGACCTCGGGGCATGGCGAGCATCTCAGCAGACACACCTGTTTGCCTGCCGGTCTCCACGGGTGAGATTCAAGTCCGCTCCGTGACAGCAGCTGTACAGGCAGAAGTTCCGGCTGGGGTGGTTTGATTATGGATCTGCGAGGAGAACCTTTCAAAGATCTTAGCTGCTGTGTCTCTGCCGAGCCAGTTTCGCCGTAACCGGACACAGCTCCCGGCCTCCCCTTCCCACACACAAACACACACACACTGAATTCTCTCACTTCCACAATGGGAAGAAACTTGTGGAAGGAGAGTATGTCAGTTTTAGGTCAATGCAGAACGAATTCTCACCAATTTTGGATGTTTAAAACAAACACCAGCTCACCGGTCAGAAGTTCTGCTAGGCCAAGTGACTGCCTCCCGCTCAGAGTCACACGAGGGACCTCCAGGATGGGTCTGGCTGTGTGGTCGTTGCCTCCACCTGAGAAGGGTCTGGCTTCGATCTGATTCGAGCTGGTGGCAGAATTCAACAATGCCTTAGGGTTGTGAGCCCCAGGCCCACTTGTTTGTTCTGCCTGCTGCCGTGAGGATGCTCTCGGCTCCTGCCAGGTCCGGGCTGTGAGGCTCCCTGGGTGTGCACAGCCAGTGCTGGGGAATCTCCCACAGGGGAGCGTAATCACAGGGGGGTTCAGTCCTCCCTTGTGAAGGGCTCAGATGATTGGATTAGACCCAGCCCTTAGCAGCCGTTGGTTCAGGATATCCCTAATCTAATCAGGAAGTTGGGCGGGCACATCAATTCCTGCTTCCGCCCACACCCAAGGGAGGGGCAGACACGGGGCGAGTGTCTGAGGGGCGGGAAGTGCAGGGGGCATTTCAGAATTCAGTCTTCTTCACAGAATCGCAAAGTTCACATTTCACAACAATAAAGAAACTATTTACAGTACAAATGAGACATTTTATGAAGTTGAGCATTAGAAAACTTCGATGTCTGAGGAAAAAACTCTCTAACGCACAGGGAAACAAGCGGTCTATCAAATACTCTGAAAATAAAATGGGCTGGGTGAGGGAAACGTGAAAATATTATTTCAATTTTATTTTACGTCATTTTAGTTTAGTTTAGTTTAGTTTAGTTTATTTGTTTATTTTTGAGACGGAGTCTCGCTCTGTCCCCCAGGCCGGATTACAGTGGCCTGATCTCAGCCCACTGCAGCCTCGGCATCCTAGGCTCAACGGATTCTCCTGCCTCAGCCTCCAGAGCAGCTGGGACTAAATGTGCGCGCTACCACGACAGGCGAACTTTTGTAGTTTTTCAAGTAGAGACGAGGTTTCACCATTTTGGCCAGGCTGGTCTTGAACTGCTGACTTCAGGTGATCTGCCCCACTTTGGCTTCCCAAAGTGAAGGGACTATAGGCGCGAGCCACCGCGCCCAGACTATCATAGTTTCACACTGAAGCCTGAAGCTGCTCTGCCTTAGGATTTTTCCCGAGTTTTACTTTCCTGTCAGGATGAGTTGCTAGTTCATATTTTCTGTTGGATCTTTTAGAAAGGCATTACTGATGAGATTATGGCTTTCTCACAAGAAATACTACTTTGGCGAAACTCTACTGAAATTATCAGTACCTTAAGTCTCCAATACTTATCAAGTACAATAGTTGAACATGGCATGGTAGCTGAAAGTGTGAGAGGCAGAATTTGGCAGACTCCATGTTTTTCCATTTCGATGGTTTCAGGTTTTTTGGTTTCAGCCAAACTAAAGAATGTCCTCACGAGCTGTCAATTCACAGGTCACCACAGACAATTTTTGAAACTGAATCACGGTGTAATTTTTGGCGTATGATCTGTGAGCTGTGCTGGGAAGGTTCACGCTGATTCCGTAATAAATCTCGGGTTTTGACTCTATAGCGAAAAATTACTCTTTTCCATCATGAAGGTAAAGCAGAGTATGTACAAGTAGGGTGTGGAATAACCTTGTCACCCGTGACGAACCGACTTGGTCCAATACTTTAAGGACTTCTCCAATGTCTCCGTACTCAGGTTTGATTTTCTGAGTGGATCATCGGTAGAATGAATAAAATCAAGAATCCTCTAAGGCAATGTTGGGAACTAAATTTCGGTGTCTCCGGAAGCACTGGAAAAATCACCATGTGTAGCGAAAGTGAAGTATCAATAGGCTCTCTCTGTGTCCTTTAAACCGCCCGTATGATCGTTACAAATGGCGGCTTGAGGAAAGGTGGTTTTGGAATTGGTTTCTCTCTAGTCTTACGTGACGTGTCTATACTATATTGCATCATAATACAGGAAAGGGTCACCTGCTGACATAAAGCACAGCAGGCAGGAATAGAAGGGTCAACTTAGGGGGAAAAAAAAAGTGCTTTGTGATTTCACTTTGATGTCTGCAGTTTGGAAAACAGTTGAACAGCTTAACTGTTTTCGTGATGACTCGCAAAAATACATGTGAGCATTGAAAATGTACAGAAGAACAACAATCGGGGAAACATTTCTGCAAGCTCCAATTACTGGAACCCAGACATAAGCATACAAGCTGAGACACAGCTACACCAGGCTTCAGCAGGAAACCCTACAGATCTCCTGGGAAGGGCTTCTTCCCTCTCTGAATGCAGCTACCTGTCCACGGGATGCTCTAGGCCCAGGCACCTTGATTCCTCCTACCGGAAAGACATAGAAAAACGCCTCCACATCCCGCTAAAACGCCCAAACATTTAGCCAAGGCTCCTATGAAACGATCTGCTGTCTTCATCCAGGTAAGGGCAACTTCACACTTTAAGACACTAAGATCGTGGGTAAATCCAGGTGGGACTGGGATGCGGGAGCTCCAGCAAACACACTCCTGTCATTGGAAGATGAACGCGGTACCTATTCCTGCACACGCAGACCCTGCCCTCTGGCCTTGGGCCTAGAACATGATTCTTTTGCAGTTGCTGTTGGGGAAGAGGCCCTTGGGCTTTAACCTGCGAACGGCCTCCCTTAAATGCTTGGGCTGCAGCGGGGGCGTCTCTCCCCACATCTCACACACGTCCAGGGCCTCTTCCACCACCTCCCCAACAAAGACCTTGGCTATTCCAGCCATGGCAATGGCCGCGTTCTCAGACACCGAACTGCCAGTGATAGCCCGCATCAGACCCGCAATGCGTGCTCTTGGGAAAGCTGACCGGCGACACACTTCGTAGCGGGACAGCTGCTCCTCAGACATGGCAGACAGCAGGGTTGTCATCCTCTGAGCCTCCTCTGCATCCACGGTGGGCTTCCTCTCCTTCTTGCCTTTCGTATGTGTTTTCCGTCTTTTGGCTGCGGGAGGAGCTGAGGCTGAGGCCTCATTGTCACCTTCTGTGAGGTCCATGACATCCTCACTCCTGAGCTCACCTTCCTGATCCCTGGGTTCTTCCAAGTTCCCATCTAGGTCCTCAGGGATTCCATCCTTCTTGCTGCCCTTCAGACCTCGGGGCATGGCGAGCATCTCAGCAGACACACCTGTTTGCCTGCCGGTCTCCACGGGTGAGATTCAAGTCCGCTCCGTGACAGCAGCTGTACAGGCAGAAGTTCCGGCTGGGGTGGTTTGATTATGGATCTGCGAGGAGAACCTTTCAAAGATCTTAGCTGCTGTGTCTCTGCCGAGCCAGTTTCGCCGTAACCGGACACAGCTCCCGGCCTCCCCTTCCCACACACAAACACACACACACTGAATTCTCTCACTTCCACAATGGGAAGAAACTTGTGGAAGGAGAGTATGTCAGTTTTAGGTCAATGCAGAACGAATTCTCACCAATTTTGGATGTTTAAAACAAACACCAGCTCACCGGTCAGAAGTTCTGCTAGGCCAAGTGACTGCCTCCCGCTCAGAGTCACACGAGGGACCTCCAGGATGGGTCTGGCTGTGTGGTCGTTGCCTCCACCTGAGAAGGGTCTGGCTTCGATCTGATTCGAGCTGGTGGCAGAATTCAACAATGCCTTAGGGTTGTGAGCCCCAGGCCCACTTGTTTGTTCTGCCTGCTGCCGTGAGGATGCTCTCGGCTCCTGCCAGGTCCGGGCTGTGAGGCTCCCTGGGTGTGCACAGCCAGTGCTGGGGAATCTCCCACAGGGGAGCGTAATCACAGGGGGGTTCAGTCCTCCCTTGTGAAGGGCTCAGATGATTGGATTAGACCCAGCCCTTAGCAGCCGTTGGTTCAGGATATCCCTAATCTAATCAGGAAGTTGGGCGGGCACATCAATTCCTGCTTCCGCCCACACCCAAGGGAGGGGCAGACACGGGGCGAGTGTCTGAGGGGCGGGAAGTGCAGGGGGCATTTCAGAATTCAGTCTTCTTCACAGAATCGCAAAGTTCACATTTCACAACAATAAAGAAACTATTTACAGTACAAATGAGACATTTTATGAAGTTGAGCATTAGAAAACTTCGATGTCTGAGGAAAAAACTCTCTAACGCACAGGGAAACAAGCGGTCTATCAAATACTCTGAAAATAAAATGGGCTGGGTGAGGGAAACGTGAAAATATTATTTCAATTTTATTTTACGTCATTTTAGTTTAGTTTAGTTTAGTTTAGTTTATTTGTTTATTTTTGAGACGGAGTCTCGCTCTGTCCCCCAGGCCGGATTACAGTGGCCTGATCTCAGCCCACTGCAGCCTCGGCATCCTAGGCTCAACGGATTCTCCTGCCTCAGCCTCCAGAGCAGCTGGGACTAAATGTGCGCGCTACCACGACAGGCGAACTTTTGTAGTTTTTCAAGTAGAGACGAGGTTTCACCATTTTGGCCAGGCTGGTCTTGAACTGCTGACTTCAGGTGATCTGCCCCACTTTGGCTTCCCAAAGTGAAGGGACTATAGGCGCGAGCCACCGCGCCCAGACTATCATAGTTTCACACTGAAGCCCGAAGCTGCTCTGCCTTAGGATTTTTCCCGAGTTTTACTTTCTTGTCAGGATGAGTTGCTAGTTCATATTTTCTGTTGGATCTTTTAGAAAGGCATTACTGATGAGATTATGGCTTTCTCACAAGAAATACTACTTTGGCGAAACTCTACTGAAATTATCAGTACCTTAAGTCTCCAATACTTATCAAGTACAATAGTTGAACATGGCATGGTAGCTGAAAGTGTGAGAGGCAGAATTTGGCAGACTCCATGTTTTTCCATTTCGATGGTTTCAGGTTTTTTGGTTTCAGCCAAACTAAAGAATGTCCTCACGAGCTGTCAATTCACAGGTCACCACAGACAATTTTTGAAACTGAATCACGGTGTAATTTTTGGCGTATGATCTGTGAGCTGTGCTGGGAAGGTTCACGCTGATTCCGTAATAAATCTCGGGTTTTGACTCTATAGCGAAAAATTACTCTTTTCCATCATGAAGGTAAAGCAGAGTATGTACAAGTAGGGTGTGGAATAACCTTGTCACCCGTGACGAACCGACTTGGTCCAATACTTTAAGGACTTCTCCAATGTCTCCGTACTCAGGTTTGATTTTCTGAGTGGATCATCGGTAGAATGAATAAAATCAAGAATCCTCTAAGGCAATGTTGGGAACTAAATTTCGGTGTCTCCGGAAGCACTGGAAAAATCACCATGTGTAGCGAAAGTGAAGTATCAATAGGCTCTCTCTGTGTCCTTTAAACCGCCCGTATGATCGTTACAAATGGCGGCTTGAGGAAAGGTGGTTTTGGAATTGGTTTCTCTCTAGTCTTACGTGACGTGTCTATACTATATTGCATCATAATACAGGAAAGGGTCACCTGCTGACATAAAGCACAGCAGGCAGGAATAGAAGGGTCAACTTAGGGGAAAAAAAAAAGTGCTTTGTGATTTCACTTTGATGTCTGCAGTTTGGAAAACAGTTGAACAGCTTAACTGTTTTCGTGATGACTCGCAAAAATACATGTGAGCATTGAAAATGTACAGAAGAACAACAATCGGGGAAACATTTCTGCAAGCTCCAATTACTGGAACCCAGACATAAGCATACAAGCTGAGACACAGCTACACCAGGCTTCAGCAGGAAACCCTACAGATCTCCTGGGAAGGGCTTCTTCCCTCTCTGAATGCAGCTACCTGTCCACGGGATGCTCTAGGCCCAGGCACCTTGATTCCTCCTACCGGAAAGACATAGAAAAACGCCTCCACATCCCGCTAAAACGCCCAAACATTTAGCCAAGGCTCCTATGAAACGATCTGCTGTCTTCATCCAGGTAAGGGCAACTTCACACTTTAAGACACTAAGATCGTGGGTAAATCCAGGTGGGACTGAGATGCGGGAGCTCCAGCAAACACACTCCTGTCATTGGAAGATGAACGCGGTACCTATTCCTGCACACGCAGACCCTGCCCTCTGGCCTTGGGCCTAGAACATGATTCTTTTGCAGTTGCTGTTGGGGAAGAGGCCCTTGGGCTTTAACCTGCGAACGGCCTCCCTTAAATGCTTGGGCTGCAGCGGGGGCGTCTCTCCCCACATCTCACACACGTCCAGGGCCTCTTCCACCACCTCCCCAACAAAGACCTTGGCTATTCCAGCCATGGCAATGGCCGCGTTCTCAGACACCGAACTGCCAGTGATAGCCCGCATCAGACCCGCAATGCGTGCTCTTGGGAAAGCTGACCGGCGACACACTTCGTAGCGGGACAGCTGCTCCTCAGACATGGCAGACAGCAGGGTTGTCATCCTCTGAGCCTCCTCTGCATCCACGGTGGGCTTCCTCTCCTTCTTGCCTTTCGTATGTGTTTTCCGTCTTTTGGCTGCGGGAGGAGCTGAGGCTGAGGCCTCATTGTCACCTTCTGTGAGGTCCATGACATCCTCACTCCTGAGCTCACCTTCCTGATCCCTGGGTTCTTCCAAGTTCCCATCTAGGTCCTCAGGGATTCCATCCTTCTTGCTGCCCTTCAGACCTCGGGGCATGGCGAGCATCTCAGCAGACACACCTGTTTGCCTGCCGGTCTCCACGGGTGAGATTCAAGTCCGCTCCGTGACAGCAGCTGTACAGGCAGAAGTTCCGGCTGGGGTGGTTTGATTATGGATCTGCGAGGAGAACCTTTCAAAGATCTTAGCTGCTGTGTCTCTGCCGAGCCAGTTTCGCCGTAACCGGACACAGCTCCCGGCCTCCCCTTCCCACACACAAACACACACACACTGAATTCTCTCACTTCCACAATGGGAAGAAACTTGTGGAAGGAGAGTATGTCAGTTTTAGGTCAATGCAGAACGAATTCTCACCAATTTTGGATGTTTAAAACAAACACCAGCTCACCGGTCAGAAGTTCTGCTAGGCCAAGTGACTGCCTCCCGCTCAGAGTCACACGAGGGACCTCCAGGATGGGTCTGGCTGTGTGGTCGTTGCCTCCACCTGAGAAGGGTCTGGCTTCGATCTGATTCGAGCTGGTGGCAGAATTCAACAATGCCTTAGGGTTGTGAGCCCCAGGCCCACTTGTTTGTTCTGCCTGCTGCCGTGAGGATGCTCTCGGCTCCTGCCAGGTCCGGGCTGTGAGGCTCCCTGGGTGTGCACAGCCAGTGCTGGGGAATCTCCCACAGGGGAGCGTAATCACAGGGGGGTTCAGTCCTCCCTTGTGAAGGGCTCAGATGATTGGATTAGACCCAGCCCTTAGCAGCCGTTGGTTCAGGATATCCCTAATCTAATCAGGAAGTTGGGCGGGCACATCAATTCCTGCTTCCGCCCACACCCAAGGGAGGGGCAGACACGGGGCGAGTGTCTGAGGGGCGGGAAGTGCAGGGGGCATTTCAGAATTCAGTCTTCTTCACAGAATCGCAAAGTTCACATTTCACAACAATAAAGAAACTATTTACAGTACAAATGAGACATTTTATGAAGTTGAGCATTAGAAAACTTCGATGTCTGAGGAAAAAACTCTCTAACGCACAGGGAAACAAGCGGTCTATCAAATACTCTGAAAATAAAATGGGCTGGGTGAGGGAAACGTGAAAATATTATTTCAATTTTATTTTACGTCATTTTAGTTTAGTTTAGTTTAGTTTAGTTTATTTGTTTATTTTTGAGACGGAGTCTCGCTCTGTCCCCCAGGCCGGATTACAGTGGCCTGATCTCAGCCCACTGCAGCCTCGGCATCCTAGGCTCAACGGATTCTCCTGCCTCAGCCTCCAGAGCAGCTGGGACTAAATGTGCGCGCTACCACGACAGGCGAACTTTTGTAGTTTTTCAAGTAGAGACGAGGTTTCACCATTTTGGCCAGGCTGGTCTTGAACTGCTGACTTCAGGTGATCTGCCCCACTTTGGCTTCCCAAAGTGAAGGGACTATAGGCGCGAGCCACCGCGCCCAGACTATCATAGTTTCACACTGAAGCCTGAAGCTGCTCTGCCTTAGGATTTTTCCCGAGTTTTACTTTCTTGTCGGGATGAGTTGCTAGTTCACATTTTCTGTTGGATCTTTTAGAAAGGCATTACTGATGAGATTATGGCTTTCTCACAAGAAATACTACTTTGGCGAAACTCTACTGAAATTATCAGTACCTTAAGTCTCCAATACTTATCAAGTACAATAGTTGAACATGGCATGGTAGCTGAAAGTGTGAGAGGCAGAATTTGGCAGACTCCATGTTTTTCCATTTCGATGGTTTCAGGTTTTTTGGTTTCAGCCAAACTAAAGAATGTCCTCACGAGCTGTCAATTCACAGGTCACCACAGACAATTTTTGAAACTGAATCACGGTGTAATTTTTGGCGTATGATCTGTGAGCTGTGCTGGGAAGGTTCACGCTGATTCCGTAATAAATCTCGGGTTTTGACTCTATAGCGAAAAATTACCCTTTTCCATCATGAAGGTAAAGCAGAGTATGTACAAGTAGGGTGTGGAATAACCTTGTCACCCGTGACGAACCGACTTGGTCCAATACTTTAAGGACTTCTCCAATGTCTCCGTACTCAGGTTTGATTTTCTGAGTGGATCATCGGTAGAATGAATAAAATCAAGAATCCTCTAAGGCAATGTTGGGAACTAAATTTCGGTGTCTCCGGAAGCACTGGAAAAATCACCATGTGTAGCGAAAGTGAAGTATCAATAGGCTCTCTCTGTGTCCTTTAAACCGCCCGTATGATCGTTACAAATGGCGGCTTGAGGAAAGGTGGTTTTGGAACTGGTTTCTCTCTAGTCTTACGTGACGTGTCTATACTATATTGCATCATAATACAGGAAAGGGTCACCTGCTGACATAAAGCACAGCAGGCAGGAATAGAAGGGTCAACTTAGGGGGAAAAAAAAAGTGCTTTGTGATTTCACTTTGATGTCTGCAGTTTGGAAAACAGTTGAACAGCTTAACTGTTTTCGTGATGACTCGCAAAAATACATGTGAGCATTGAAAATGTACAGAAGAACAACAATCGGGGAAACATTTCTGCAAGCTCCAATTACTGGAACCCAGACATAAGCATACAAGCTGAGACACAGCTACACCAGGCTTCAGCAGGAAACCCTACAGATCTCCTGGGAAGGGCTTCTTCCCTCTCTGAATGCAGCTACCTGTCCACGGGATGCTCTAGGCCCAGGCACCTTGATTCCTCCTACCGGAAAGACATAGAAAAACGCCTCCACATCCCGCTAAAACGCCCAAACATTTAGCCAAGGCTCCTATGAAACGATCTGCTGTCTTCATCCAGGTAAGGGCAACTTCACACTTTAAGACACTAAGATCGTGGGTAAATCCAGGTGGGACTGGGATGCGGGAGCTCCAGCAAACACACTCCTGTCATTGGAAGATGAACGCGGTACCTATTCCTGCACACGCAGACCCTGCCCTCTGGCCTTGGGCCTAGAACATGATTCTTTTGCAGTTGCTGTTGGGGAAGAGGCCCTTGGGCTTTAACCTGCGAACGGCCTCCCTTAAATGCTTGGGCTGCAGCGGGGGCGTCTCTCCCCACATCTCACACACGTCCAGGGCCTCTTCCACCACCTCCCCAACAAAGACCTTGGCTATTCCAGCCATGGCAATGGCCGCGTTCTCAGACACCGAACTGCCAGTGATAGCCCGCATCAGACCCGCAATGCGTGCTCTTGGGAAAGCTGACCGGCGACACACTTCGTAGCGGGACAGCTGCTCCTCAGACATGGCAGACAGCAGGGTTGTCATCCTCTGAGCCTCCTCTGCATCCACGGTGGGCTTCCTCTCCTTCTTGCCTTTCGTATGTGTTTTCCGTCTTTTGGCTGCGGGAGGAGCTGAGGCTGAGGCCTCATTGTCACCTTCTGTGAGGTCCATGACATCCTCACTCCTGAGCTCACCTTCCTGATCCCTGGGTTCTTCCAAGTTCCCATCTAGGTCCTCAGGGATTCCATCCTTCTTGCTGCCCTTCAGACCTCGGGGCATGGCGAGCATCTCAGCAGACACACCTGTTTGCCTGCCGGTCTCCACGGGTGAGATTCAAGTCCGCTCCGTGACAGCAGCTGTACAGGCAGAAGTTCCGGCTGGGGTGGTTTGATTATGGATCTGCGAGGAGAACCTTTCAAAGATCTTAGCTGCTGTGTCTCTGCCGAGCCAGTTTCGCCGTAACCGGACACAGCTCCCGGCCTCCCCTTCCCACACACAAACACACACACACTGAATTCTCTCACTTCCACAATGGGAAGAAACTTGTGGAAGGAGAGTATGTCAGTTTTAGGTCAATGCAGAACGAATTCTCACCAATTTTGGATGTTTAAAACAAACACCAGCTCACCGGTCAGAAGTTCTGCTAGGCCAAGTGACTGCCTCCCGCTCAGAGTCACACGAGGGACCTCCAGGATGGGTCTGGCTGTGTGGTCGTTGCCTCCACCTGAGAAGGGTCTGGCTTCGATCTGATTCGAGCTGGTGGCAGAATTCAACAATGCCTTAGGGTTGTGAGCCCCAGGCCCACTTGTTTGTTCTGCCTGCTGCCGTGAGGATGCTCTCGGCTCCTGCCAGGTCCGGGCTGTGAGGCTCCCTGGGTGTGCACAGCCAGTGCTGGGGAATCTCCCACAGGGGAGCGTAATCACAGGGGGGTTCAGTCCTCCCTTGTGAAGGGCTCAGATGATTGGATTAGACCCAGCCCTTAGCAGCCGTTGGTTCAGGATATCCCTAATCTAATCAGGAAGTTGGGCGGGCACATCAATTCCTGCTTCCGCCCACACCCAAGGGAGGGGCAGACACGGGGCGAGTGTCTGAGGGGCGGGAAGTGCAGGGGGCATTTCAGAATTCAGTCTTCTTCACAGAATCGCAAAGTTCACATTTCACAACAATAAAGAAACTATTTACAGTACAAATGAGACATTTTATGAAGTTGAGCATTAGAAAACTTCGATGTCTGAGGAAAAAACTCTCTAACGCACAGGGAAACAAGCGGTCTATCAAATACTCTGAAAATAAAATGGGCTGGGTGAGGGAAACGTGAAAATATTATTTCAATTTTATTTTACGTCATTTTAGTTTAGTTTAGTTTAGTTTAGTTTATTTGTTTATTTTTGAGACGGAGTCTCGCTCTGTCCCCCAGGCCGGATTACAGTGGCCTGATCTCAGCCCACTGCAGCCTCGGCATCCTAGGCTCAACGGATTCTCCTGCCTCAGCCTCCAGAGCAGCTGGGACTAAATGTGCGCGCTACCACGACAGGCGAACTTTTGTAGTTTTTCAAGTAGAGACGAGGTTTCACCATTTTGGCCAGGCTGGTCTTGAACTGCTGACTTCAGGTGATCTGCCCCACTTTGGCTTCCCAAAGTGAAGGGACTATAGGCGCGAGCCACCGCGCCCAGACTATCATAGTTTCACACTGAAGCCCGAAGCTGCTCTGCCTTAGGATTTTTCCCGAGTTTTACTTTCTTGTCAGGATGAGTTGCTAGTTCATATTTTCTGTTGGATCTTTTAGAAAGGCATTACTGATGAGATTATGGCTTTCTCACAAGAAATACTACTTTGGCGAAACTCTACTGAAATTATCAGTACCTTAAGTCTCCAATACTTATCAAGTACAATAGTTGAACATGGCATGGTAGCTGAAAGTGTGAGAGGCAGAATTTGGCAGACTCCATGTTTTTCCATTTCGATGGTTTCAGGTTTTTTGGTTTCAGCCAAACTAAAGAATGTCCTCACGAGCTGTCAATTCACAGGTCACCACAGACAATTTTTGAAACTGAATCACGGTGTAATTTTTGGCGTATGATCTGTGAGCTGTGCTGGGAAGGTTCACGCTGATTCCGTAATAAATCTCGGGTTTTGACTCTATAGCGAAAAATTACTCTTTTCCATCATGAAGGTAAAGCAGAGTATGTACAAGTAGGGTGTGGAATAACCTTGTCACCCGTGACGAACCGACTTGGTCCAATACTTTAAGGACTTCTCCAATGTCTCCGTACTCAGGTTTGATTTTCTGAGTGGATCATCGGTAGAATGAATAAAATCAAGAATCCTCTAAGGCAATGTTGGGAACTAAATTTCGGTGTCTCCGGAAGCACTGGAAAAATCACCATGTGTAGCGAAAGTGAAGTATCAATAGGCTCTCTCTGTGTCCTTTAAACCGCCCGTATGATCGTTACAAATGGCGGCTTGAGGAAAGGTGGTTTTGGAATTGGTTTCTCTCTAGTCTTACGTGACGTGTCTATACTATATTGCATCATAATACAGGAAAGGGTCACCTGCTGACATAAAGCACAGCAGGCAGGAATAGAAGGGTCAACTTAGGGGAAAAAAAAAAGTGCTTTGTGATTTCACTTTGATGTCTGCAGTTTGGAAAACAGTTGAACAGCTTAACTGTTTTCGTGATGACTCGCAAAAATACATGTGAGCATTGAAAATGTACAGAAGAACAACAATCGGGGAAACATTTCTGCAAGCTCCAATTACTGGAACCCAGACATAAGCATACAAGCTGAGACACAGCTACACCAGGCTTCAGCAGGAAACCCTACAGATCTCCTGGGAAGGGCTTCTTCCCTCTCTGAATGCAGCTACCTGTCCACGGGATGCTCTAGGCCCAGGCACCTTGATTCCTCCTACCGGAAAGACATAGAAAAACGCCTCCACATCCCGCTAAAACGCCCAAACATTTAGCCAAGGCTCCTATGAAACGATCTGCTGTCTTCATCCAGGTAAGGGCAACTTCACACTTTAAGACACTAAGATCGTGGGTAAATCCAGGTGGGACTGAGATGCGGGAGCTCCAGCAAACACACTCCTGTCATTGGAAGATGAACGCGGTACCTATTCCTGCACACGCAGACCCTGCCCTCTGGCCTTGGGCCTAGAACATGATTCTTTTGCAGTTGCTGTTGGGGAAGAGGCCCTTGGGCTTTAACCTGCGAACGGCCTCCCTTAAATGCTTGGGCTGCAGCGGGGGCGTCTCTCCCCACATCTCACACACGTCCAGGGCCTCTTCCACCACCTCCCCAACAAAGACCTTGGCTATTCCAGCCATGGCAATGGCCGCGTTCTCAGACACCGAACTGCCAGTGATAGCCCGCATCAGACCCGCAATGCGTGCTCTTGGGAAAGCTGACCGGCGACACACTTCGTAGCGGGACAGCTGCTCCTCAGACATGGCAGACAGCAGGGTTGTCATCCTCTGAGCCTCCTCTGCATCCACGGTGGGCTTCCTCTCCTTCTTGCCTTTCGTATGTGTTTTCCGTCTTTTGGCTGCGGGAGGAGCTGAGGCTGAGGCCTCATTGTCACCTTCTGTGAGGTCCATGACATCCTCACTCCTGAGCTCACCTTCCTGATCCCTGGGTTCTTCCAAGTTCCCATCTAGGTCCTCAGGGATTCCATCCTTCTTGCTGCCCTTCAGACCTCGGGGCATGGCGAGCATCTCAGCAGACACACCTGTTTGCCTGCCGGTCTCCACGGGTGAGATTCAAGTCCGCTCCGTGACAGCAGCTGTACAGGCAGAAGTTCCGGCTGGGGTGGTTTGATTATGGATCTGCGAGGAGAACCTTTCAAAGATCTTAGCTGCTGTGTCTCTGCCGAGCCAGTTTCGCCGTAACCGGACACAGCTCCCGGCCTCCCCTTCCCACACACAAACACACACACACTGAATTCTCTCACTTCCACAATGGGAAGAAACTTGTGGAAGGAGAGTATGTCAGTTTTAGGTCAATGCAGAACGAATTCTCACCAATTTTGGATGTTTAAAACAAACACCAGCTCACCGGTCAGAAGTTCTGCTAGGCCAAGTGACTGCCTCCCGCTCAGAGTCACACGAGGGACCTCCAGGATGGGTCTGGCTGTGTGGTCGTTGCCTCCACCTGAGAAGGGTCTGGCTTCGATCTGATTCGAGCTGGTGGCAGAATTCAACAATGCCTTAGGGTTGTGAGCCCCAGGCCCACTTGTTTGTTCTGCCTGCTGCCGTGAGGATGCTCTCGGCTCCTGCCAGGTCCGGGCTGTGAGGCTCCCTGGGTGTGCACAGCCAGTGCTGGGGAATCTCCCACAGGGGAGCGTAATCACAGGGGGGTTCAGTCCTCCCTTGTGAAGGGCTCAGATGATTGGATTAGACCCAGCCCTTAGCAGCCGTTGGTTCAGGATATCCCTAATCTAATCAGGAAGTTGGGCGGGCACATCAATTCCTGCTTCCGCCCACACCCAAGGGAGGGGCAGACACGGGGCGAGTGTCTGAGGGGCGGGAAGTGCAGGGGGCATTTCAGAATTCAGTCTTCTTCACAGAATCGCAAAGTTCACATTTCACAACAATAAAGAAACTATTTACAGTACAAATGAGACATTTTATGAAGTTGAGCATTAGAAAACTTCGATGTCTGAGGAAAAAACTCTCTAACGCACAGGGAAACAAGCGGTCTATCAAATACTCTGAAAATAAAATGGGCTGGGTGAGGGAAACGTGAAAATATTATTTCAATTTTATTTTACGTCATTTTAGTTTAGTTTAGTTTAGTTTAGTTTATTTGTTTATTTTTGAGACGGAGTCTCGCTCTGTCCCCCAGGCCGGATTACAGTGGCCTGATCTCAGCCCACTGCAGCCTCGGCATCCTAGGCTCAACGGATTCTCCTGCCTCAGCCTCCAGAGCAGCTGGGACTAAATGTGCGCGCTACCACGACAGGCGAACTTTTGTAGTTTTTCAAGTAGAGACGAGGTTTCACCATTTTGGCCAGGCTGGTCTTGAACTGCTGACTTCAGGTGATCTGCCCCACTTTGGCTTCCCAAAGTGAAGGGACTATAGGCGCGAGCCACCGCGCCCAGACTATCATAGTTTCACACTGAAGCCCGAAGCTGCTCTGCCTTAGGATTTTTCCCGAGTTTTACTTTCTTGTCAGGATGAGTTGCTAGTTCATATTTTCTGTTGGATCTTTTAGAAAGGCATTACTGATGAGATTATGGCTTTCTCACAAGAAATACTACTTTGGCGAAACTCTACTGAAATTATCAGTACCTTAAGTCTCCAATACTTATCAAGTACAATAGTTGAACATGGCATGGTAGCTGAAAGTGTGAGAGGCAGAATTTGGCAGACTCCATGTTTTTCCATTTCGATGGTTTCAGGTTTTTTGGTTTCAGCCAAACTAAAGAATGTCCTCACGAGCTGTCAATTCACAGGTCACCACAGACAATTTTTGAAACTGAATCACGGTGTAATTTTTGGCGTATGATCTGTGAGCTGTGCTGGGAAGGTTCACGCTGATTCCGTAATAAATCTCGGGTTTTGACTCTATAGCGAAAAATTACTCTTTTCCATCATGAAGGTAAAGCAGAGTATGTACAAGTAGGGTGTGGAATAACCTTGTCACCCGTGACGAACCGACTTGGTCCAATACTTTAAGGACTTCTCCAATGTCTCCGTACTCAGGTTTGATTTTCTGAGTGGATCATCGGTAGAATGAATAAAATCAAGAATCCTCTAAGGCAATGTTGGGAACTAAATTTCGGTGTCTCCGGAAGCACTGGAAAAATCACCATGTGTAGCGAAAGTGAAGTATCAATAGGCTCTCTCTGTGTCCTTTAAACCGCCCGTATGATCGTTACAAATGGCGGCTTGAGGAAAGGTGGTTTTGGAATTGGTTTCTCTCTAGTCTTACGTGACGTGTCTATACTATATTGCATCATAATACAGGAAAGGGTCACCTGCTGACATAAAGCACAGCAGGCAGGAATAGAAGGGTCAACTTAGGGGAAAAAAAAAAGTGCTTTGTGATTTCACTTTGATGTCTGCAGTTTGGAAAACAGTTGAACAGCTTAACTGTTTTCGTGATGACTCGCAAAAATACATGTGAGCATTGAAAATGTACAGAAGAACAACAATCGGGGAAACATTTCTGCAAGCTCCAATTACTGGAACCCAGACATAAGCATACAAGCTGAGACACAGCTACACCAGGCTTCAGCAGGAAACCCTACAGATCTCCTGGGAAGGGCTTCTTCCCTCTCTGAATGCAGCTACCTGTCCACGGGATGCTCTAGGCCCAGGCACCTTGATTCCTCCTACCGGAAAGACATAGAAAAACGCCTCCACATCCCGCTAAAACGCCCAAACATTTAGCCAAGGCTCCTATGAAACGATCTGCTGTCTTCATCCAGGTAAGGGCAACTTCACACTTTAAGACACTAAGATCGTGGGTAAATCCAGGTGGGACTGAGATGCGGGAGCTCCAGCAAACACACTCCTGTCATTGGAAGATGAACGCGGTACCTATTCCTGCACACGCAGACCCTGCCCTCTGGCCTTGGGCCTAGAACATGATTCTTTTGCAGTTGCTGTTGGGGAAGAGGCCCTTGGGCTTTAACCTGCGAACGGCCTCCCTTAAATGCTTGGGCTGCAGCGGGGGCGTCTCTCCCCACATCTCACACACGTCCAGGGCCTCTTCCACCACCTCCCCAACAAAGACCTTGGCTATTCCAGCCATGGCAATGGCCGCGTTCTCAGACACCGAACTGCCAGTGATAGCCCGCATCAGACCCGCAATGCGTGCTCTTGGGAAAGCTGACCGGCGACACACTTCGTAGCGGGACAGCTGCTCCTCAGACATGGCAGACAGCAGGGTTGTCATCCTCTGAGCCTCCTCTGCATCCACGGTGGGCTTCCTCTCCTTCTTGCCTTTCGTATGTGTTTTCCGTCTTTTGGCTGCGGGAGGAGCTGAGGCTGAGGCCTCATTGTCACCTTCTGTGAGGTCCATGACATCCTCACTCCTGAGCTCACCTTCCTGATCCCTGGGTTCTTCCAAGTTCCCATCTAGGTCCTCAGGGATTCCATCCTTCTTGCTGCCCTTCAGACCTCGGGGCATGGCGAGCATCTCAGCAGACACACCTGTTTGCCTGCCGGTCTCCACGGGTGAGATTCAAGTCCGCTCCGTGACAGCAGCTGTACAGGCAGAAGTTCCGGCTGGGGTGGTTTGATTATGGATCTGCGAGGAGAACCTTTCAAAGATCTTAGCTGCTGTGTCTCTGCCGAGCCAGTTTCGCCGTAACCGGACACAGCTCCCGGCCTCCCCTTCCCACACACAAACACACACACACTGAATTCTCTCACTTCCACAATGGGAAGAAACTTGTGGAAGGAGAGTATGTCAGTTTTAGGTCAATGCAGAACGAATTCTCACCAATTTTGGATGTTTAAAACAAACACCAGCTCACCGGTCAGAAGTTCTGCTAGGCCAAGTGACTGCCTCCCGCTCAGAGTCACACGAGGGACCTCCAGGATGGGTCTGGCTGTGTGGTCGTTGCCTCCACCTGAGAAGGGTCTGGCTTCGATCTGATTCGAGCTGGTGGCAGAATTCAACAATGCCTTAGGGTTGTGAGCCCCAGGCCCACTTGTTTGTTCTGCCTGCTGCCGTGAGGATGCTCTCGGCTCCTGCCAGGTCCGGGCTGTGAGGCTCCCTGGGTGTGCACAGCCAGTGCTGGGGAATCTCCCACAGGGGAGCGTAATCACAGGGGGGTTCAGTCCTCCCTTGTGAAGGGCTCAGATGATTGGATTAGACCCAGCCCTTAGCAGCCGTTGGTTCAGGATATCCCTAATCTAATCAGGAAGTTGGGCGGGCACATCAATTCCTGCTTCCGCCCACACCCAAGGGAGGGGCAGACACGGGGCGAGTGTCTGAGGGGCGGGAAGTGCAGGGGGCATTTCAGAATTCAGTCTTCTTCACAGAATCGCAAAGTTCACATTTCACAACAATAAAGAAACTATTTACAGTACAAATGAGACATTTTATGAAGTTGAGCATTAGAAAACTTCGATGTCTGAGGAAAAAACTCTCTAACGCACAGGGAAACAAGCGGTCTATCAAATACTCTGAAAATAAAATGGGCTGGGTGAGGGAAACGTGAAAATATTATTTCAATTTTATTTTACGTCATTTTAGTTTAGTTTAGTTTAGTTTAGTTTATTTGTTTATTTTTGAGACGGAGTCTCGCTCTGTCCCCCAGGCCGGATTACAGTGGCCTGATCTCAGCCCACTGCAGCCTCGGCATCCTAGGCTCAACGGATTCTCCTGCCTCAGCCTCCAGAGCAGCTGGGACTAAATGTGCGCGCTACCACGACAGGCGAACTTTTGTAGTTTTTCAAGTAGAGACGAGGTTTCACCATTTTGGCCAGGCTGGTCTTGAACTGCTGACTTCAGGTGATCTGCCCCACTTTGGCTTCCCAAAGTGAAGGGACTATAGGCGCGAGCCACCGCGCCCAGACTATCATAGTTTCACACTGAAGCCTGAAGCTGCTCTGCCTTAGGATTTTTCCCGAGTTTTACTTTCTTGTCGGGATGAGTTGCTAGTTCATATTTTCTGTTGGATCTTTTAGAAAGGCATTACTGATGAGATTATGGCTTTCTCACAAGAAATACTACTTTGGCGAAACTCTACTGAAATTATCAGTACCTTAAGTCTCCAATACTTATCAAGTACAATAGTTGAACATGGCATGGTAGCTGAAAGTGTGAGAGGCAGAATTTGGCAGACTCCATGTTTTTCCATTTCGATGGTTTCAGGTTTTTTGGTTTCAGCCAAACTAAAGAATGTCCTCACGAGCTGTCAATTCACAGGTCACCACAGACAATTTTTGAAACTGAATCACGGTGTAATTTTTGGCGTATGATCTGTGAGCTGTGCTGGGAAGGTTCACGCTGATTCCGTAATAAATCTCGGGTTTTGACTCTATAGCGAAAAATTACCCTTTTCCATCATGAAGGTAAAGCAGAGTATGTACAAGTAGGGTGTGGAATAACCTTGTCACCCGTGACGAACCGACTTGGTCCAATACTTTAAGGACTTCTCCAATGTCTCCGTACTCAGGTTTGATTTTCTGAGTGGATCATCGGTAGAATGAATAAAATCAAGAATCCTCTAAGGCAATGTTGGGAACTAAATTTCGGTGTCTCCGGAAGCACTGGAAAAATCACCATGTGTAGCGAAAGTGAAGTATCAATAGGCTCTCTCTGTGTCCTTTAAACCGCCCGTATGATCGTTACAAATGGCGGCTTGAGGAAAGGTGGTTTTGGAACTGGTTTCTCTCTAGTCTTACGTGACGTGTCTATACTATATTGCATCATAATACAGGAAAGGGTCACCTGCTGACATAAAGCACAGCAGGCAGGAATAGAAGGGTCAACTTAGGGGGAAAAAAAAAGTGCTTTGTGATTTCACTTTGATGTCTGCAGTTTGGAAAACAGTTGAACAGCTTAACTGTTTTCGTGATGACTCGCAAAAATACATGTGAGCATTGAAAATGTACAGAAGAACAACAATCGGGGAAACATTTCTGCAAGCTCCAATTACTGGAACCCAGACATAAGCATACAAGCTGAGACACAGCTACACCAGGCTTCAGCAGGAAACCCTACAGATCTCCTGGGAAGGGCTTCTTCCCTCTCTGAATGCAGCTACCTGTCCACGGGATGCTCTAGGCCCAGGCACCTTGATTCCTCCTACCGGAAAGACATAGAAAAACGCCTCCACATCCCGCTAAAACGCCCAAACATTTAGCCAAGGCTCCTATGAAACGATCTGCTGTCTTCATCCAGGTAAGGGCAACTTCACACTTTAAGACACTAAGATCGTGGGTAAATCCAGGTGGGACTGGGATGCGGGAGCTCCAGCAAACACACTCCTGTCATTGGAAGATGAACGCGGTACCTATTCCTGCACACGCAGACCCTGCCCTCTGGCCTTGGGCCTAGAACATGATTCTTTTGCAGTTGCTGTTGGGGAAGAGGCCCTTGGGCTTTAACCTGCGAACGGCCTCCCTTAAATGCTTGGGCTGCAGCGGGGGCGTCTCTCCCCACATCTCACACACGTCCAGGGCCTCTTCCACCACCTCCCCAACAAAGACCTTGGCTATTCCAGCCATGGCAATGGCCGCGTTCTCAGACACCGAACTGCCAGTGATAGCCCGCATCAGACCCGCAATGCGTGCTCTTGGGAAAGCTGACCGGCGACACACTTCGTAGCGGGACAGCTGCTCCTCAGACATGGCAGACAGCAGGGTTGTCATCCTCTGAGCCTCCTCTGCATCCACGGTGGGCTTCCTCTCCTTCTTGCCTTTCGTATGTGTTTTCCGTCTTTTGGCTGCGGGAGGAGCTGAGGCTGAGGCCTCATTGTCACCTTCTGTGAGGTCCATGACATCCTCACTCCTGAGCTCACCTTCCTGATCCCTGGGTTCTTCCAAGTTCCCATCTAGGTCCTCAGGGATTCCATCCTTCTTGCTGCCCTTCAGACCTCGGGGCATGGCGAGCATCTCAGCAGACACACCTGTTTGCCTGCCGGTCTCCACGGGTGAGATTCAAGTCCGCTCCGTGACAGCAGCTGTACAGGCAGAAGTTCCGGCTGGGGTGGTTTGATTATGGATCTGCGAGGAGAACCTTTCAAAGATCTTAGCTGCTGTGTCTCTGCCGAGCCAGTTTCGCCGTAACCGGACACAGCTCCCGGCCTCCCCTTCCCACACACAAACACACACACACTGAATTCTCTCACTTCCACAATGGGAAGAAACTTGTGGAAGGAGAGTATGTCAGTTTTAGGTCAATGCAGAACGAATTCTCACCAATTTTGGATGTTTAAAACAAACACCAGCTCACCGGTCAGAAGTTCTGCTAGGCCAAGTGACTGCCTCCCGCTCAGAGTCACACGAGGGACCTCCAGGATGGGTCTGGCTGTGTGGTCGTTGCCTCCACCTGAGAAGGGTCTGGCTTCGATCTGATTCGAGCTGGTGGCAGAATTCAACAATGCCTTAGGGTTGTGAGCCCCAGGCCCACTTGTTTGTTCTGCCTGCTGCCGTGAGGATGCTCTCGGCTCCTGCCAGGTCCGGGCTGTGAGGCTCCCTGGGTGTGCACAGCCAGTGCTGGGGAATCTCCCACAGGGGAGCGTAATCACAGGGGGGTTCAGTCCTCCCTTGTGAAGGGCTCAGATGATTGGATTAGACCCAGCCCTTAGCAGCCGTTGGTTCAGGATATCCCTAATCTAATCAGGAAGTTGGGCGGGCACATCAATTCCTGCTTCCGCCCACACCCAAGGGAGGGGCAGACACGGGGCGAGTGTCTGAGGGGCGGGAAGTGCAGGGGGCATTTCAGAATTCAGTCTTCTTCACAGAATCGCAAAGTTCACATTTCACAACAATAAAGAAACTATTTACAGTACAAATGAGACATTTTATGAAGTTGAGCATTAGAAAACTTCGATGTCTGAGGAAAAAACTCTCTAACGCACAGGGAAACAAGCGGTCTATCAAATACTCTGAAAATAAAATGGGCTGGGTGAGGGAAACGTGAAAATATTATTTCAATTTTATTTTACGTCATTTTAGTTTAGTTTAGTTTAGTTTAGTTTATTTGTTTATTTTTGAGACGGAGTCTCGCTCTGTCCCCCAGGCCGGATTACAGTGGCCTGATCTCAGCCCACTGCAGCCTCGGCATCCTAGGCTCAACGGATTCTCCTGCCTCAGCCTCCAGAGCAGCTGGGACTAAATGTGCGCGCTACCACGACAGGCGAACTTTTGTAGTTTTTCAAGTAGAGACGAGGTTTCACCATTTTGGCCAGGCTGGTCTTGAACTGCTGACTTCAGGTGATCTGCCCCACTTTGGCTTCCCAAAGTGAAGGGACTATAGGCGCGAGCCACCGCGCCCAGACTATCATAGTTTCACACTGAAGCCTGAAGCTGCTCTGCCTTAGGATTTTTCCCGAGTTTTACTTTCCTGTCGGGATGAGTTGCTAGTTCATATTTTCTGTTGGATCTTTTAGAAAGGCATTACGGATGAGATTATGGCTTTCTCACAAGAAATACTACTTTGGCGAAACTCTACTGAAATTATCAGTACCTTAAGTCTCCAATACTTATCAAGTACAATAGTTGAACATGGCATGGTAGCTGAAAGTGTGAGAGGCAGAATTTGGCAGACTCCATGTTTTTCCATTTCGATGGTTTCAGGTTTTTTGGTTTCAGCCAAACTAAAGAATGTCCTCACGAGCTGTCAATTCACAGGTCACCACAGACAATTTTTGAAACTGAATCACGGTGTAATTTTTGGCGTATGATCTGTGAGCTGTGCTGGGAAGGTTCACGCTGATTCCGTAATAAATCTCGGGTTTTGACTCTATAGCGAAAAATTACTCTTTTCCATCATGAAGGTAAAGCAGAGTATGTACAAGTAGGGTGTGGAATAACCTTGTCACCCGTGACGAACCGACTTGGTCCAATACTTTAAGGACTTCTCCAATGTCTCCGTACTCAGGTTTGATTTTCTGAGTGGATCATCGGTAGAATGAATAAAATCAAGAATCCTCTAAGGCAATGTTGGGAACTAAATTTCGGTGTCTCCGGAAGCACTGGAAAAATCACCATGTGTAGCGAAAGTGAAGTATCAATAGGCTCTCTCTGTGTCCTTTAAACCGCCCGTATGATCGTTACAAATGGCGGCTTGAGGAAAGGTGGTTTTGGAATTGGTTTCTCTCTAGTCTTACGTGACGTGTCTATACTATATTGCATCATAATACAGGAAAGGGTCACCTGCTGACATAAAGCACAGCAGGCAGGAATAGAAGGGTCAACTTAGGGGGAAAAAAAAGTGCTTTGTGATTTCACTTTGATGTCTGCAGTTTGGAAAACAGTTGAACAGCTTAACTGTTTTCGTGATGACTCGCAAAAATACATGTGAGCATTGAAAATGTACAGAAGAACAACAATCGGGGAAACATTTCTGCAAGCTCCAATTACTGGAACCCAGACATAAGCATACAAGCTGAGACACAGCTACACCAGGCTTCAGCAGGAAACCCTACAGATCTCCTGGGAAGGGCTTCTTCCCTCTCTGAATGCAGCTACCTGTCCACGGGATGCTCTAGGCCCAGGCACCTTGATTCCTCCTACCGGAAAGACATAGAAAAACGCCTCCACATCCCGCTAAAACGCCCAAACATTTAGCCAAGGCTCCTATGAAACGATCTGCTGTCTTCATCCAGGTAAGGGCAACTTCACACTTTAAGACACTAAGATCGTGGGTAAATCCAGGTGGGACTGAGATGCGGGAGCTCCAGCAAACACACTCCTGTCATTGGAAGATGAACGCGGTACCTATTCCTGCACACGCAGACCCTGCCCTCTGGCCTTGGGCCTAGAACATGATTCTTTTGCAGTTGCTGTTGGGGAAGAGGCCCTTGGGCTTTAACCTGCGAACGGCCTCCCTTAAATGCTTGGGCTGCAGCGGGGGCGTCTCTCCCCACATCTCACACACGTCCAGGGCCTCTTCCACCACCTCCCCAACAAAGACCTTGGCTATTCCAGCCATGGCAATGGCCGCGTTCTCAGACACCGAACTGCCAGTGATAGCCCGCATCAGACCCGCAATGCGTGCTCTTGGGAAAGCTGACCGGCGACACACTTCGTAGCGGGACAGCTGCTCCTCAGACATGGCAGACAGCAGGGTTGTCATCCTCTGAGCCTCCTCTGCATCCACGGTGGGCTTCCTCTCCTTCTTGCCTTTCGTATGTGTTTTCCGTCTTTTGGCTGCGGGAGGAGCTGAGGCTGAGGCCTCATTGTCACCTTCTGTGAGGTCCATGACATCCTCACTCCTGAGCTCACCTTCCTGATCCCTGGGTTCTTCCAAGTTCCCATCTAGGTCCTCAGGGATTCCATCCTTCTTGCTGCCCTTCAGACCTCGGGGCATGGCGAGCATCTCAGCAGACACACCTGTTTGCCTGCCGGTCTCCACGGGTGAGATTCAAGTCCGCTCCGTGACAGCAGCTGTACAGGCAGAAGTTCCGGCTGGGGTGGTTTGATTATGGATCTGCGAGGAGAACCTTTCAAAGATCTTAGCTGCTGTGTCTCTGCCGAGCCAGTTTCGCCGTAACCGGACACAGCTCCCGGCCTCCCCTTCCCACACACAAACACACACACACTGAATTCTCTCACTTCCACAATGGGAAGAAACTTGTGGAAGGAGAGTATGTCAGTTTTAGGTCAATGCAGAACGAATTCTCACCAATTTTGGATGTTTAAAACAAACACCAGCTCACCGGTCAGAAGTTCTGCTAGGCCAAGTGACTGCCTCCCGCTCAGAGTCACACGAGGGACCTCCAGGATGGGTCTGGCTGTGTGGTCGTTGCCTCCACCTGAGAAGGGTCTGGCTTCGATCTGATTCGAGCTGGTGGCAGAATTCAACAATGCCTTAGGGTTGTGAGCCCCAGGCCCACTTGTTTGTTCTGCCTGCTGCCGTGAGGATGCTCTCGGCTCCTGCCAGGTCCGGGCTGTGAGGCTCCCTGGGTGTGCACAGCCAGTGCTGGGGAATCTCCCACAGGGGAGCGTAATCACAGGGGGGTTCAGTCCTCCCTTGTGAAGGGCTCAGATGATTGGATTAGACCCAGCCCTTAGCAGCCGTTGGTTCAGGATATCCCTAATCTAATCAGGAAGTTGGGCGGGCACATCAATTCCTGCTTCCGCCCACACCCAAGGGAGGGGCAGACACGGGGCGAGTGTCTGAGGGGCGGGAAGTGCAGGGGGCATTTCAGAATTCAGTCTTCTTCACAGAATCGCAAAGTTCACATTTCACAACAATAAAGAAACTATTTACAGTACAAATGAGACATTTTATGAAGTTGAGCATTAGAAAACTTCGATGTCTGAGGAAAAAACTCTCTAACGCACAGGGAAACAAGCGGTCTATCAAATACTCTGAAAATAAAATGGGCTGGGTGAGGGAAACGTGAAAATATTATTTCAATTTTATTTTACGTCATTTTAGTTTAGTTTAGTTTAGTTTAGTTTATTTGTTTATTTTTGAGACGGAGTCTCGCTCTGTCCCCCAGGCCGGATTACAGTGGCCTGATCTCAGCCCACTGCAGCCTCGGCATCCTAGGCTCAACGGATTCTCCTGCCTCAGCCTCCAGAGCAGCTGGGACTAAATGTGCGCGCTACCACGACAGGCGAACTTTTGTAGTTTTTCAAGTAGAGACGAGGTTTCACCATTTTGGCCAGGCTGGTCTTGAACTGCTGACTTCAGGTGATCTGCCCCACTTTGGCTTCCCAAAGTGAAGGGACTATAGGCGCGAGCCACCGCGCCCAGACTATCATAGTTTCACACTGAAGCCTGAAGCTGCTCTGCCTTAGGATTTTTCCCGAGTTTTACTTTCCTGTCGGGATGAGTTGCTAGTTCATATTTTCTGTTGGATCTTTTAGAAAGGCATTACTGATGAGATTATGGCTTTCTCACAAGAAATACTACTTTGGCGAAACTCTACTGAAATTATCAGTACCTTAAGTCTCCAATACTTATCAAGTACAATAGTTGAACATGGCATGGTAGCTGAAAGTGTGAGAGGCAGAATTTGGCAGACTCCATGTTTTTCCATTTCGATGGTTTCAGGTGTTTTGGTTTCAGCCAAACTAAAGAATGTCCTCACGAGCTGTCAATTCACAGGTCACCACAGACAATTTTTGAAACTGAATCACGGTGTAATTTTTGGCGTATGATCTGTGAGCTGTGCTGGGAAGGTTCACGCTGATTCCGTAATAAATCTCGGGTTTTGACTCTATAGCGAAAAATTACTCTTTTCCATCATGAAGGTAAAGCAGAGTATGTACAAGTAGGGTGTGGAATAACCTTGTCACCCGTGACGAACCGACTTGGTCCAATACTTTAAGGACTTCTCCAATGTCTCCGTACTCAGGTTTGATTTTCTGAGTGGATCATCGGTAGAATGAATAAAATCAAGAATCCTCTAAGGCAATGTTGGGAACTAAATTTCGGTGTCTCCGGAAGCACTGGAAAAATCACCATGTGTAGCGAAAGTGAAGTATCAATAGGCTCTCTCTGTGTCCTTTAAACCGCCCGTATGATCGTTACAAATGGCGGCTTGAGGAAAGGTGGTTTTGGAATTGGTTTCTCTCTAGTCTTACGTGACGTGTCTATACTATATTGCATCATAATACAGGAAAGGGTCACCTGCTGACATAAAGCACAGCAGGCAGGAATAGAAGGGTCAACTTAGGGGGAAAAAAAAAGTGCTTTGTGATTTCACTTTGATGTCTGCAGTTTGGAAAACAGTTGAACAGCTTAACTGTTTTCGTGATGACTCGCAAAAATACATGTGAGCATTGAAAATGTACAGAAGAACAACAATCGGGGAAACATTTCTGCAAGCTCCAATTACTGGAACCCAGACATAAGCATACAAGCTGAGACACAGCTACACCAGGCTTCAGCAGGAAACCCTACAGATCTCCTGGGAAGGGCTTCTTCCCTCTCTGAATGCAGCTACCTGTCCACGGGATGCTCTAGGCCCAGGCACCTTGATTCCTCCTACCGGAAAGACATAGAAAAACGCCTCCACATCCCGCTAAAACGCCCAAACATTTAGCCAAGGCTCCTATGAAACGATCTGCTGTCTTCATCCAGGTAAGGGCAACTTCACACTTTAAGACACTAAGATCGTGGGTAAATCCAGGTGGGACTGAGATGCGGGAGCTCCAGCAAACACACTCCTGTCATTGGAAGATGAACGCGGTACCTATTCCTGCACACGCAGACCCTGCCCTCTGGCCTTGGGCCTAGAACATGATTCTTTTGCAGTTGCTGTTGGGGAAGAGGCCCTTGGGCTTTAACCTGCGAACGGCCTCCCTTAAATGCTTGGGCTGCAGCGGGGGCGTCTCTCCCCACATCTCACACACGTCCAGGGCCTCTTCCACCACCTCCCCAACAAAGACCTTGGCTATTCCAGCCATGGCAATGGCCGCGTTCTCAGACACCGAACTGCCAGTGATAGCCCGCATCAGACCCGCAATGCGTGCTCTTGGGAAAGCTGACCGGCGACACACTTCGTAGCGGGACAGCTGCTCCTCAGACATGGCAGACAGCAGGGTTGTCATCCTCTGAGCCTCCTCTGCATCCACGGTGGGCTTCCTCTCCTTCTTGCCTTTCGTATGTGTTTTCCGTCTTTTGGCTGCGGGAGGAGCTGAGGCTGAGGCCTCATTGTCACCTTCTGTGAGGTCCATGACATCCTCACTCCTGAGCTCACCTTCCTGATCCCTGGGTTCTTCCAAGTTCCCATCTAGGTCCTCAGGGATTCCATCCTTCTTGCTGCCCTTCAGACCTCGGGGCATGGCGAGCATCTCAGCAGACACACCTGTTTGCCTGCCGGTCTCCACGGGTGAGATTCAAGTCCGCTCCGTGACAGCAGCTGTACAGGCAGAAGTTCCGGCTGGGGTGGTTTGATTATGGATCTGCGAGGAGAACCTTTCAAAGATCTTAGCTGCTGTGTCTCTGCCGAGCCAGTTTCGCCGTAACCGGACACAGCTCCCGGCCTCCCCTTCCCACACACAAACACACACACACTGAATTCTCTCACTTCCACAATGGGAAGAAACTTGTGGAAGGAGAGTATGTCAGTTTTAGGTCAATGCAGAACGAATTCTCACCAATTTTGGATGTTTAAAACAAACACCAGCTCACCGGTCAGAAGTTCTGCTAGGCCAAGTGACTGCCTCCCGCTCAGAGTCACACGAGGGACCTCCAGGATGGGTCTGGCTGTGTGGTCGTTGCCTCCACCTGAGAAGGGTCTGGCTTCGATCTGATTCGAGCTGGTGGCAGAATTCAACAATGCCTTAGGGTTGTGAGCCCCAGGCCCACTTGTTTGTTCTGCCTGCTGCCGTGAGGATGCTCTCGGCTCCTGCCAGGTCCGGGCTGTGAGGCTCCCTGGGTGTGCACAGCCAGTGCTGGGGAATCTCCCACAGGGGAGCGTAATCACAGGGGGGTTCAGTCCTCCCTTGTGAAGGGCTCAGATGATTGGATTAGACCCAGCCCTTAGCAGCCGTTGGTTCAGGATATCCCTAATCTAATCAGGAAGTTGGGCGGGCACATCAATTCCTGCTTCCGCCCACACCCAAGGGAGGGGCAGACACGGGGCGAGTGTCTGAGGGGCGGGAAGTGCAGGGGGCATTTCAGAATTCAGTCTTCTTCACAGAATCGCAAAGTTCACATTTCACAACAATAAAGAAACTATTTACAGTACAAATGAGACATTTTATGAAGTTGAGCATTAGAAAACTTCGATGTCTGAGGAAAAAACTCTCTAACGCACAGGGAAACAAGCGGTCTATCAAATACTCTGAAAATAAAATGGGCTGGGTGAGGGAAACGTGAAAATATTATTTCAATTTTATTTTACGTCATTTTAGTTTAGTTTAGTTTAGTTTAGTTTATTTGTTTATTTTTGAGACGGAGTCTCGCTCTGTCCCCCAGGCCGGATTACAGTGGCCTGATCTCAGCCCACTGCAGCCTCGGCATCCTAGGCTCAACGGATTCTCCTGCCTCAGCCTCCAGAGCAGCTGGGACTAAATGTGCGCGCTACCACGACAGGCGAACTTTTGTAGTTTTTCAAGTAGAGACGAGGTTTCACCATTTTGGCCAGGCTGGTCTTGAACTGCTGACTTCAGGTGATCTGCCCCACTTTGGCTTCCCAAAGTGAAGGGACTATAGGCGCGAGCCACCGCGCCCAGACTATCATAGTTTCACACTGAAGCCTGAAGCTGCTCTGCCTTAGGATTTTTCCCGAGTTTTACTTTCTTGTCGGGATGAGTTGCTAGTTCACATTTTCTGTTGGATCTTTTAGAAAGGCATTACTGATGAGATTATGGCTTTCTCACAAGAAATACTACTTTGGCGAAACTCTACTGAAATTATCAGTACCTTAAGTCTCCAATACTTATCAAGTACAATAGTTGAACATGGCATGGTAGCTGAAAGTGTGAGAGGCAGAATTTGGCAGACTCCATGTTTTTCCATTTCGATGGTTTCAGGTTTTTTGGTTTCAGCCAAACTAAAGAATGTCCTCACGAGCTGTCAATTCACAGGTCACCACAGACAATTTTTGAAACTGAATCACGGTGTAATTTTTGGCGTATGATCTGTGAGCTGTGCTGGGAAGGTTCACGCTGATTCCGTAATAAATCTCGGGTTTTGACTCTATAGCGAAAAATTACTCTTTTCCATCATGAAGGTAAAGCAGAGTATGTACAAGTAGGGTGTGGAATAACCTTGTCACCCGTGACGAACCGACTTGGTCCAATACTTTAAGGACTTCTCCAATGTCTCCGTACTCAGGTTTGATTTTCTGAGTGGATCATCGGTAGAATGAATAAAATCAAGAATCCTCTAAGGCAATGTTGGGAACTAAATTTCGGTGTCTCCGGAAGCACTGGAAAAATCACCATGTGTAGCGAAAGTGAAGTATCAATAGGCTCTCTCTGTGTCCTTTAAACCGCCCGTATGATCGTTACAAATGGCGGCTTGAGGAAAGGTGGTTTTGGAATTGGTTTCTCTCTAGTCTTACGTGACGTGTCTATACTATATTGCATCATAATACAGGAAAGGGTCACCTGCTGACATAAAGCACAGCAGGCAGGAATAGAAGGGTCAACTTAGGGGGAAAAAAAAAGTGCTTTGTGATTTCACTTTGATGTCTGCAGTTTGGAAAACAGTTGAACAGCTTAACTGTTTTCGTGATGACTCGCAAAAATACATGTGAGCATTGAAAATGTACAGAAGAACAACAATCGGGGAAACATTTCTGCAAGCTCCAATTACTGGAACCCAGACATAAGCATACAAGCTGAGACACAGCTACACCAGGCTTCAGCAGGAAACCCTACAGATCTCCTGGGAAGGGCTTCTTCCCTCTCTGAATGCAGCTACCTGTCCACGGGATGCTCTAGGCCCAGGCACCTTGATTCCTCCTACCGGAAAGACATAGAAAAACGCCTCCACATCCCGCTAAAACGCCCAAACATTTAGCCAAGGCTCCTATGAAACGATCTGCTGTCTTCATCCAGGTAAGGGCAACTTCACACTTTAAGACACTAAGATCGTGGGTAAATCCAGGTGGGACTGGGATGCGGGAGCTCCAGCAAACACACTCCTGTCATTGGAAGATGAACGCGGTACCTATTCCTGCACACGCAGACCCTGCCCTCTGGCCTTGGGCCTAGAACATGATTCTTTTGCAGTTGCTGTTGGGGAAGAGGCCCTTGGGCTTTAACCTGCGAACGGCCTCCCTTAAATGCTTGGGCTGCAGCGGGGGCGTCTCTCCCCACATCTCACACACGTCCAGGGCCTCTTCCACCACCTCCCCAACAAAGACCTTGGCTATTCCAGCCATGGCAATGGCCGCGTTCTCAGACACCGAACTGCCAGTGATAGCCCGCATCAGACCCGCAATGCGTGCTCTTGGGAAAGCTGACCGGCGACACACTTCGTAGCGGGACAGCTGCTCCTCAGACATGGCAGACAGCAGGGTTGTCATCCTCTGAGCCTCCTCTGCATCCACGGTGGGCTTCCTCTCCTTCTTGCCTTTCGTATGTGTTTTCCGTCTTTTGGCTGCGGGAGGAGCTGAGGCTGAGGCCTCATTGTCACCTTCTGTGAGGTCCATGACATCCTCACTCCTGAGCTCACCTTCCTGATCCCTGGGTTCTTCCAAGTTCCCATCTAGGTCCTCAGGGATTCCATCCTTCTTGCTGCCCTTCAGACCTCGGGGCATGGCGAGCATCTCAGCAGACACACCTGTTTGCCTGCCGGTCTCCACGGGTGAGATTCAAGTCCGCTCCGTGACAGCAGCTGTACAGGCAGAAGTTCCGGCTGGGGTGGTTTGATTATGGATCTGCGAGGAGAACCTTTCAAAGATCTTAGCTGCTGTGTCTCTGCCGAGCCAGTTTCGCCGTAACCGGACACAGCTCCCGGCCTCCCCTTCCCACACACAAACACACACACACTGAATTCTCTCACTTCCACAATGGGAAGAAACTTGTGGAAGGAGAGTATGTCAGTTTTAGGTCAATGCAGAACGAATTCTCACCAATTTTGGATGTTTAAAACAAACACCAGCTCACCGGTCAGAAGTTCTGCTAGGCCAAGTGACTGCCTCCCGCTCAGAGTCACACGAGGGACCTCCAGGATGGGTCTGGCTGTGTGGTCGTTGCCTCCACCTGAGAAGGGTCTGGCTTCGATCTGATTCGAGCTGGTGGCAGAATTCAACAATGCCTTAGGGTTGTGAGCCCCAGGCCCACTTGTTTGTTCTGCCTGCTGCCGTGAGGATGCTCTCGGCTCCTGCCAGGTCCGGGCTGTGAGGCTCCCTGGGTGTGCACAGCCAGTGCTGGGGAATCTCCCACAGGGGAGCGTAATCACAGGGGGGTTCAGTCCTCCCTTGTGAAGGGCTCAGATGATTGGATTAGACCCAGCCCTTAGCAGCCGTTGGTTCAGGATATCCCTAATCTAATCAGGAAGTTGGGCGGGCACATCAATTCCTGCTTCCGCCCACACCCAAGGGAGGGGCAGACACGGGGCGAGTGTCTGAGGGGCGGGAAGTGCAGGGGGCATTTCAGAATTCAGTCTTCTTCACAGAATCGCAAAGTTCACATTTCACAACAATAAAGAAACTATTTACAGTACAAATGAGACATTTTATGAAGTTGAGCATTAGAAAACTTCGATGTCTGAGGAAAAAACTCTCTAACGCACAGGGAAACAAGCGGTCTATCAAATACTCTGAAAATAAAATGGGCTGGGTGAGGGAAACGTGAAAATATTATTTCAATTTTATTTTACGTCATTTTAGTTTAGTTTAGTTTAGTTTAGTTTATTTGTTTATTTTTGAGACGGAGTCTCGCTCTGTCCCCCAGGCCGGATTACAGTGGCCTGATCTCAGCCCACTGCAGCCTCGGCATCCTAGGCTCAACGGATTCTCCTGCCTCAGCCTCCAGAGCAGCTGGGACTAAATGTGCGCGCTACCACGACAGGCGAACTTTTGTAGTTTTTCAAGTAGAGACGAGGTTTCACCATTTTGGCCAGGCTGGTCTTGAACTGCTGACTTCAGGTGATCTGCCCCACTTTGGCTTCCCAAAGTGAAGGGACTATAGGCGCGAGCCACCGCGCCCAGACTATCATAGTTTCACACTGAAGCCTGAAGCTGCTCTGCCTTAGGATTTTTCCCGAGTTTTACTTTCCTGTCGGGATGAGTTGCTAGTTCATATTTTCTGTTGGATCTTTTAGAAAGGCATTACTGATGAGATTATGGCTTTCTCACAAGAAATACTACTTTGGCGAAACTCTACTGAAATTATCAGTACCTTAAGTCTCCAATACTTATCAAGTACAATAGTTGAACATGGCATGGTAGCTGAAAGTGTGAGAGGCAGAATTTGGCAGACTCCATGTTTTTCCATTTCGATGGTTTCAGGTTTTTTGGTTTCAGCCAAACTAAAGAATGTCCTCACGAGCTGTCAATTCACAGGTCACCACAGACAATTTTTGAAACTGAATCACGGTGTAATTTTTGGCGTATGATCTGTGAGCTGTGCTGGGAAGGTTCACGCTGATTCCGTAATAAATCTCGGGTTTTGACTCTATAGCGAAAAATTACTCTTTTCCATCATGAAGGTAAAGCAGAGTATGTACAAGTAGGGTGTGGAATAACCTTGTCACCCGTGACGAACCGACTTGGTCCAATACTTTAAGGACTTCTCCAATGTCTCCGTACTCAGGTTTGATTTTCTGAGTGGATCATCGGTAGAATGAATAAAATCAAGAATCCTCTAAGGCAATGTTGGGAACTAAATTTCGGTGTCTCCGGAAGCACTGGAAAAATCACCATGTGTAGCGAAAGTGAAGTATCAATAGGCTCTCTCTGTGTCCTTTAAACCGCCCGTATGATCGTTACAAATGGCGGCTTGAGGAAAGGTGGTTTTGGAATTGGTTTCTCTCTAGTCTTACGTGACGTGTCTATACTATATTGCATCATAATACAGGAAAGGGTCACCTGCTGACATAAAGCACAGCAGGCAGGAATAGAAGGGTCAACTTAGGGGGAAAAAAAAAGTGCTTTGTGATTTCACTTTGATGTCTGCAGTTTGGAAAACAGTTGAACAGCTTAACTGTTTTCGTGATGACTCGCAAAAATACATGTGAGCATTGAAAATGTACAGAAGAACAACAATCGGGGAAACATTTCTGCAAGCTCCAATTACTGGAACCCAGACATAAGCATACAAGCTGAGACACAGCTACACCAGGCTTCAGCAGGAAACCCTACAGATCTCCTGGGAAGGGCTTCTTCCCTCTCTGAATGCAGCTACCTGTCCACGGGATGCTCTAGGCCCAGGCACCTTGATTCCTCCTACCGGAAAGACATAGAAAAACGCCTCCACATCCCGCTAAAACGCCCAAACATTTAGCCAAGGCTCCTATGAAACGATCTGCTGTCTTCATCCAGGTAAGGGCAACTTCACACTTTAAGACACTAAGATCGTGGGTAAATCCAGGTGGGACTGGGATGCGGGAGCTCCAGCAAACACACTCCTGTCATTGGAAGATGAACGCGGTACCTATTCCTGCACACGCAGACCCTGCCCTCTGGCCTTGGGCCTAGAACATGATTCTTTTGCAGTTGCTGTTGGGGAAGAGGCCCTTGGGCTTTAACCTGCGAACGGCCTCCCTTAAATGCTTGGGCTGCAGCGGGGGCGTCTCTCCCCACATCTCACACACGTCCAGGGCCTCTTCCACCACCTCCCCAACAAAGACCTTGGCTATTCCAGCCATGGCAATGGCCGCGTTCTCAGACACCGAACTGCCAGTGATAGCCCGCATCAGACCCGCAATGCGTGCTCTTGGGAAAGCTGACCGGCGACACACTTCGTAGCGGGACAGCTGCTCCTCAGACATGGCAGACAGCAGGGTTGTCATCCTCTGAGCCTCCTCTGCATCCACGGTGGGCTTCCTCTCCTTCTTGCCTTTCGTATGTGTTTTCCGTCTTTTGGCTGCGGGAGGAGCTGAGGCTGAGGCCTCATTGTCACCTTCTGTGAGGTCCATGACATCCTCACTCCTGAGCTCACCTTCCTGATCCCTGGGTTCTTCCAAGTTCCCATCTAGGTCCTCAGGGATTCCATCCTTCTTGCTGCCCTTCAGACCTCGGGGCATGGCGAGCATCTCAGCAGACACACCTGTTTGCCTGCCGGTCTCCACGGGTGAGATTCAAGTCCGCTCCGTGACAGCAGCTGTACAGGCAGAAGTTCCGGCTGGGGTGGTTTGATTATGGATCTGCGAGGAGAACCTTTCAAAGATCTTAGCTGCTGTGTCTCTGCCGAGCCAGTTTCGCCGTAACCGGACACAGCTCCCGGCCTCCCCTTCCCACACACAAACACACACACACTGAATTCTCTCACTTCCACAATGGGAAGAAACTTGTGGAAGGAGAGTATGTCAGTTTTAGGTCAATGCAGAACGAATTCTCACCAATTTTGGATGTTTAAAACAAACACCAGCTCACCGGTCAGAAGTTCTGCTAGGCCAAGTGACTGCCTCCCGCTCAGAGTCACACGAGGGACCTCCAGGATGGGTCTGGCTGTGTGGTCGTTGCCTCCACCTGAGAAGGGTCTGGCTTCGATCTGATTCGAGCTGGTGGCAGAATTCAACAATGCCTTAGGGTTGTGAGCCCCAGGCCCACTTGTTTGTTCTGCCTGCTGCCGTGAGGATGCTCTCGGCTCCTGCCAGGTCCGGGCTGTGAGGCTCCCTGGGTGTGCACAGCCAGTGCTGGGGAATCTCCCACAGGGGAGCGTAATCACAGGGGGGTTCAGTCCTCCCTTGTGAAGGGCTCAGATGATTGGATTAGACCCAGCCCTTAGCAGCCGTTGGTTCAGGATATCCCTAATCTAATCAGGAAGTTGGGCGGGCACATCAATTCCTGCTTCCGCCCACACCCAAGGGAGGGGCAGACACGGGGCGAGTGTCTGAGGGGCGGGAAGTGCAGGGGGCATTTCAGAATTCAGTCTTCTTCACAGAATCGCAAAGTTCACATTTCACAACAATAAAGAAACTATTTACAGTACAAATGAGACATTTTATGAAGTTGAGCATTAGAAAACTTCGATGTCTGAGGAAAAAACTCTCTAACGCACAGGGAAACAAGCGGTCTATCAAATACTCTGAAAATAAAATGGGCTGGGTGAGGGAAACGTGAAAATATTATTTCAATTTTATTTTACGTCATTTTAGTTTAGTTTAGTTTAGTTTAGTTTATTTGTTTATTTTTGAGACGGAGTCTCGCTCTGTCCCCCAGGCCGGATTACAGTGGCCTGATCTCAGCCCACTGCAGCCTCGGCATCCTAGGCTCAACGGATTCTCCTGCCTCAGCCTCCAGAGCAGCTGGGACTAAATGTGCGCGCTACCACGACAGGCGAACTTTTGTAGTTTTTCAAGTAGAGACGAGGTTTCACCATTTTGGCCAGGCTGGTCTTGAACTGCTGACTTCAGGTGATCTGCCCCACTTTGGCTTCCCAAAGTGAAGGGACTATAGGCGCGAGCCACCGCGCCCAGACTATCATAGTTTCACACTGAAGCCTGAAGCTGCTCTGCCTTAGGATTTTTCCCGAGTTTTACTTTCCTGTCGGGATGAGTTGCTAGTTCATATTTTCTGTTGGATCTTTTAGAAAGGCATTACTGATGAGATTATGGCTTTCTCACAAGAAATACTACTTTGGCGAAACTCTACTGAAATTATCAGTACCTTAAGTCTCCAATACTTATCAAGTACAATAGTTGAACATGGCATGGTAGCTGAAAGTGTGAGAGGCAGAATTTGGCAGACTCCATGTTTTTCCATTTCGATGGTTTCAGGTTTTTTGGTTTCAGCCAAACTAAAGAATGTCCTCACGAGCTGTCAATTCACAGGTCACCACAGACAATTTTTGAAACTGAATCACGGTGTAATTTTTGGCGTATGATCTGTGAGCTGTGCTGGGAAGGTTCACGCTGATTCCGTAATAAATCTCGGGTTTTGACTCTATAGCGAAAAATTACTCTTTTCCATCATGAAGGTAAAGCAGAGTATGTACAAGTAGGGTGTGGAATAACCTTGTCACCCGTGACGAACCGACTTGGTCCAATACTTTAAGGACTTCTCCAATGTCTCCGTACTCAGGTTTGATTTTCTGAGTGGATCATCGGTAGAATGAATAAAATCAAGAATCCTCTAAGGCAATGTTGGGAACTAAATTTCGGTGTCTCCGGAAGCACTGGAAAAATCACCATGTGTAGCGAAAGTGAAGTATCAATAGGCTCTCTCTGTGTCCTTTAAACCGCCCGTATGATCGTTACAAATGGCGGCTTGAGGAAAGGTGGTTTTGGAATTGGTTTCTCTCTAGTCTTACGTGACGTGTCTATACTATATTGCATCATAATACAGGAAAGGGTCACCTGCTGACATAAAGCACAGCAGGCAGGAATAGAAGGGTCAACTTAGGGGGAAAAAAAAAGTGCTTTGTGATTTCACTTTGATGTCTGCAGTTTGGAAAACAGTTGAACAGCTTAACTGTTTTCGTGATGACTCGCAAAAATACATGTGAGCATTGAAAATGTACAGAAGAACAACAATCGGGGAAACATTTCTGCAAGCTCCAATTACTGGAACCCAGACATAAGCATACAAGCTGAGACACAGCTACACCAGGCTTCAGCAGGAAACCCTACAGATCTCCTGGGAAGGGCTTCTTCCCTCTCTGAATGCAGCTACCTGTCCACGGGATGCTCTAGGCCCAGGCACCTTGATTCCTCCTACCGGAAAGACATAGAAAAACGCCTCCACATCCCGCTAAAACGCCCAAACATTTAGCCAAGGCTCCTATGAAACGATCTGCTGTCTTCATCCAGGTAAGGGCAACTTCACACTTTAAGACACTAAGATCGTGGGTAAATCCAGGTGGGACTGGGATGCGGGAGCTCCAGCAAACACACTCCTGTCATTGGAAGATGAACGCGGTACCTATTCCTGCACACGCAGACCCTGCCCTCTGGCCTTGGGCCTAGAACATGATTCTTTTGCAGTTGCTGTTGGGGAAGAGGCCCTTGGGCTTTAACCTGCGAACGGCCTCCCTTAAATGCTTGGGCTGCAGCGGGGGCGTCTCTCCCCACATCTCACACACGTCCAGGGCCTCTTCCACCACCTCCCCAACAAAGACCTTGGCTATTCCAGCCATGGCAATGGCCGCGTTCTCAGACACCGAACTGCCAGTGATAGCCCGCATCAGACCCGCAATGCGTGCTCTTGGGAAAGCTGACCGGCGACACACTTCGTAGCGGGACAGCTGCTCCTCAGACATGGCAGACAGCAGGGTTGTCATCCTCTGAGCCTCCTCTGCATCCACGGTGGGCTTCCTCTCCTTCTTGCCTTTCGTATGTGTTTTCCGTCTTTTGGCTGCGGGAGGAGCTGAGGCTGAGGCCTCATTGTCACCTTCTGTGAGGTCCATGACATCCTCACTCCTGAGCTCACCTTCCTGATCCCTGGGTTCTTCCAAGTTCCCATCTAGGTCCTCAGGGATTCCATCCTTCTTGCTGCCCTTCAGACCTCGGGGCATGGCGAGCATCTCAGCAGACACACCTGTTTGCCTGCCGGTCTCCACGGGTGAGATTCAAGTCCGCTCCGTGACAGCAGCTGTACAGGCAGAAGTTCCGGCTGGGGTGGTTTGATTATGGATCTGCGAGGAGAACCTTTCAAAGATCTTAGCTGCTGTGTCTCTGCCGAGCCAGTTTCGCCGTAACCGGACACAGCTCCCGGCCTCCCCTTCCCACACACAAACACACACACACTGAATTCTCTCACTTCCACAATGGGAAGAAACTTGTGGAAGGAGAGTATGTCAGTTTTAGGTCAATGCAGAACGAATTCTCACCAATTTTGGATGTTTAAAACAAACACCAGCTCACCGGTCAGAAGTTCTGCTAGGCCAAGTGACTGCCTCCCGCTCAGAGTCACACGAGGGACCTCCAGGATGGGTCTGGCTGTGTGGTCGTTGCCTCCACCTGAGAAGGGTCTGGCTTCGATCTGATTCGAGCTGGTGGCAGAATTCAACAATGCCTTAGGGTTGTGAGCCCCAGGCCCACTTGTTTGTTCTGCCTGCTGCCGTGAGGATGCTCTCGGCTCCTGCCAGGTCCGGGCTGTGAGGCTCCCTGGGTGTGCACAGCCAGTGCTGGGGAATCTCCCACAGGGGAGCGTAATCACACGGGGGTTCAGTCCTCCCTTGTGAAGGGCTCAGATGATTGGATTAGACCCAGCCCTTAGCAGCCGTTGGTTCAGGATATCCCTAATCTAATCAGGAAGTTGGGCGGGCACATCAATTCCTGCTTCCGCCCACACCCAAGGGAGGGGCAGACACGGGGCGAGTGTCTGAGGGGCGGGAAGTGCAGGGGGCATTTCAGAATTCAGTCTTCTTCACAGAATCGCAAAGTTCACATTTCACAACAATAAAGAAACTATTTACAGTACAAATGAGACATTTTATGAAGTTGAGCATTAGAAAACTTCGATGTCTGAGGAAAAAACTCTCTAACGCACAGGGAAACAAGCGGTCTATCAAATACTCTGAAAATAAAATGGGCTGGGTGAGGGAAACGTGAAAATATTATTTCAATTTTATTTTACGTCATTTTAGTTTAGTTTAGTTTAGTTTAGTTTATTTGTTTATTTTTGAGACGGAGTCTCGCTCTGTCCCCCAGGCCGGATTACAGTGGCCTGATCTCAGCCCACTGCAGCCTCGGCATCCTAGGCTCAACGGATTCTCCTGCCTCAGCCTCCAGAGCAGCTGGGACTAAATGTGCGCGCTACCACGACAGGCGAACTTTTGTAGTTTTTCAAGTAGAGACGAGGTTTCACCATTTTGGCCAGGCTGGTCTTGAACTGCTGACTTCAGGTGATCTGCCCCACTTTGGCTTCCCAAAGTGAAGGGACTATAGGCGCGAGCCACCGCGCCCAGACTATCATAGTTTCACACTGAAGCCTGAAGCTGCTCTGCCTTAGGATTTTTCCCGAGTTTTACTTTCCTGTCAGGATGAGTTGCTAGTTCATATTTTCTGTTGGATCTTTTAGAAAGGCATTACTGATGAGATTATGACTTTCTCACAAGAAATACTACTTTGGCGAAACTCTACTGAAATTATCAGTACCTTAAGTCTCCAATACTTATCAAGTACAATAGTTGAACATGGCATGGTAGCTGAAAGTGTGAGAGGCAGAATTTGGCAGACTCCATGTTTTTCCATTTCGATGGTTTCAGGTTTTTTGGTTTCAGCCAAACTAAAGAATGTCCTCACGAGCTGTCAATTCACAGGTCACCACAGACAATTTTTGAAACTGAATCACGGTGTAATTTTTGGCGTATGATCTGTGAGCTGTGCTGGGAAGGTTCACGCTGATTCCGTAATAAATCTCGGGTTTTGACTCTATAGCGAAAAATTACTCTTTTCCATCATGAAGGTAAAGCAGAGTATGTACAAGTAGGGTGTGGAATAACCTTGTCACCCGTGACGAACCGACTTGGTCCAATACTTTAAGGACTTCTCCAATGTCTCCGTACTCAGGTTTGATTTTCTGAGTGGATCATCGGTAGAATGAATAAAATCAAGAATCCTCTAAGGCAATGTTGGGAACTAAATTTCGGTGTCTCCGGAAGCACTGGAAAAATCACCATGTGTAGCGAAAGTGAAGTATCAATAGGCTCTCTCTGTGTCCTTTAAACCGCCCGTATGATCGTTACAAATGGCGGCTTGAGGAAAGGTGGTTTTGGAATTGGTTTCTCTCTAGTCTTACGTGACGTGTCTATACTATATTGCATCATAATACAGGAAAGGGTCACCTGCTGACATAAAGCACAGCAGGCAGGAATAGAAGGGTCAACTTAGGGGGAAAAAAAAAGTGCTTTGTGATTTCACTTTGATGTCTGCAGTTTGGAAAACAGTTGAACAGCTTAACTGTTTTCGTGATGACTCGCAAAAATACATGTGAGCATTGAAAATGTACAGAAGAACAACAATCGGGGAAACATTTCTGCAAGCTCCAATTACTGGAACCCAGACATAAGCATACAAGCTGAGACACAGCTACACCAGGCTTCAGCAGGAAACCCTACAGATCTCCTGGGAAGGGCTTCTTCCCTCTCTGAATGCAGCTACCTGTCCACGGGATGCTCTAGGCCCAGGCACCTTGATTCCTCCTACCGGAAAGACATAGAAAAACGCCTCCACATCCCGCTAAAACGCCCAAACATTTAGCCAAGGCTCCTATGAAACGATCTGCTGTCTTCATCCAGGTAAGGGCAACTTCACACTTTAAGACACTAAGATCGTGGGTAAATCCAGGTGGGACTGGGATGCGGGAGCTCCAGCAAACACACTCCTGTCATTGGAAGATGAACGCGGTACCTATTCCTGCACACGCAGACCCTGCCCTCTGGCCTTGGGCCTAGAACATGATTCTTTTGCAGTTGCTGTTGGGGAAGAGGCCCTTGGGCTTTAACCTGCGAACGGCCTCCCTTAAATGCTTGGGCTGCAGCGGGGGCGTCTCTCCCCACATCTCACACACGTCCAGGGCCTCTTCCACCACCTCCCCAACAAAGACCTTGGCTATTCCAGCCATGGCAATGGCCGCGTTCTCAGACACCGAACTGCCAGTGATAGCCCGCATCAGACCCGCAATGCGTGCTCTTGGGAAAGCTGACCGGCGACACACTTCGTAGCGGGACAGCTGCTCCTCAGACATGGCAGACAGCAGGGTTGTCATCCTCTGAGCCTCCTCTGCATCCACGGTGGGCTTCCTCTCCTTCTTGCCTTTCGTATGTGTTTTCCGTCTTTTGGCTGCGGGAGGAGCTGAGGCTGAGGCCTCATTGTCACCTTCTGTGAGGTCCATGACATCCTCACTCCTGAGCTCACCTTCCTGATCCCTGGGTTCTTCCAAGTTCCCATCTAGGTCCTCAGGGATTCCATCCTTCTTGCTGCCCTTCAGACCTCGGGGCATGGCGAGCATCTCAGCAGACACACCTGTTTGCCTGCCGGTCTCCACGGGTGAGATTCAAGTCCGCTCCGTGACAGCAGCTGTACAGGCAGAAGTTCCGGCTGGGGTGGTTTGATTATGGATCTGCGAGGAGAACCTTTCAAAGATCTTAGCTGCTGTGTCTCTGCCGAGCCAGTTTCGCCGTAACCGGACACAGCTCCCGGCCTCCCCTTCCCACACACAAACACACACACACTGAATTCTCTCACTTCCACAATGGGAAGAAACTTGTGGAAGGAGAGTATGTCAGTTTTAGGTCAATGCAGAACGAATTCTCACCAATTTTGGATGTTTAAAACAAACACCAGCTCACCGGTCAGAAGTTCTGCTAGGCCAAGTGACTGCCTCCCGCTCAGAGTCACACGAGGGACCTCCAGGATGGGTCTGGCTGTGTGGTCGTTGCCTCCACCTGAGAAGGGTCTGGCTTCGATCTGATTCGAGCTGGTGGCAGAATTCAACAATGCCTTAGGGTTGTGAGCCCCAGGCCCACTTGTTTGTTCTGCCTGCTGCCGTGAGGATGCTCTCGGCTCCTGCCAGGTCCGGGCTGTGAGGCTCCCTGGGTGTGCACAGCCAGTGCTGGGGAATCTCCCACAGGGGAGCGTAATCACACGGGGGTTCAGTCCTCCCTTGTGAAGGGCTCAGATGATTGGATTAGACCCAGCCCTTAGCAGCCGTTGGTTCAGGATATCCCTAATCTAATCAGGAAGTTGGGCGGGCACATCAATTCCTGCTTCCGCCCACACCCAAGGGAGGGGCAGACACGGGGCGAGTGTCTGAGGGGCGGGAAGTGCAGGGGGCATTTCAGAATTCAGTCTTCTTCACAGAATCGCAAAGTTCACATTTCACAACAATAAAGAAACTATTTACAGTACAAATGAGACATTTTATGAAGTTGAGCATTAGAAAACTTCGATGTCTGAGGAAAAAACTCTCTAACGCACAGGGAAACAAGCGGTCTATCAAATACTCTGAAAATAAAATGGGCTGGGTGAGGGAAACGTGAAAATATTATTTCAATTTTATTTTACGTCATTTTAGTTTAGTTTAGTTTAGTTTAGTTTATTTGTTTATTTTTGAGACGGAGTCTCGCTCTGTCCCCCAGGCCGGATTACAGTGGCCTGATCTCAGCCCACTGCAGCCTCGGCATCCTAGGCTCAACGGATTCTCCTGCCTCAGCCTCCAGAGCAGCTGGGACTAAATGTGCGCGCTACCACGACAGGCGAACTTTTGTAGTTTTTCAAGTAGAGACGAGGTTTCACCATTTTGGCCAGGCTGGTCTTGAACTGCTGACTTCAGGTGATCTGCCCCACTTTGGCTTCCCAAAGTGAAGGGACTATAGGCGCGAGCCACCGCGCCCAGACTATCATAGTTTCACACTGAAGCCTGAAGCTGCTCTGCCTTAGGATTTTTCCCGAGTTTTACTTTCTTGTCGGGATGAGTTGCTAGTTCATATTTTCTGTTGGATCTTTTAGAAAGGCATTACTGATGAGATTATGGCTTTCTCACAAGAAATACTACTTTGGCGAAACTCTACTGAAATTATCAGTACCTTAAGTCTCCAATACTTATCAAGTACAATAGTTGAACATGGCATGGTAGCTGAAAGTGTGAGAGGCAGAATTTGGCAGACTCCATGTTTTTCCATTTCGATGGTTTCAGGTTTTTTGGTTTCAGCCAAACTAAAGAATGTCCTCACGAGCTGTCAATTCACAGGTCACCACAGACAATTTTTGAAACTGAATCACGGTGTAATTTTTGGCGTATGATCTGTGAGCTGTGCTGGGAAGGTTCACGCTGATTCCGTAATAAATCTCGGGTTTTGACTCTATAGCGAAAAATTACCCTTTTCCATCATGAAGGTAAAGCAGAGTATGTACAAGTAGGGTGTGGAATAACCTTGTCACCCGTGACGAACCGACTTGGTCCAATACTTTAAGGACTTCTCCAATGTCTCCGTACTCAGGTTTGATTTTCTGAGTGGATCATCGGTAGAATGAATAAAATCAAGAATCCTCTAAGGCAATGTTGGGAACTAAATTTCGGTGTCTCCGGAAGCACTGGAAAAATCACCATGTGTAGCGAAAGTGAAGTATCAATAGGCTCTCTCTGTGTCCTTTAAACCGCCCGTATGATCGTTACAAATGGCGGCTTGAGGAAAGGTGGTTTTGGAACTGGTTTCTCTCTAGTCTTACGTGACGTGTCTATACTATATTGCATCATAATACAGGAAAGGGTCACCTGCTGACATAAAGCACAGCAGGCAGGAATAGAAGGGTCAACTTAGGGGGAAAAAAAAAGTGCTTTGTGATTTCACTTTGATGTCTGCAGTTTGGAAAACAGTTGAACAGCTTAACTGTTTTCGTGATGACTCGCAAAAATACATGTGAGCATTGAAAATGTACAGAAGAACAACAATCGGGGAAACATTTCTGCAAGCTCCAATTACTGGAACCCAGACATAAGCATACAAGCTGAGACACAGCTACACCAGGCTTCAGCAGGAAACCCTACAGATCTCCTGGGAAGGGCTTCTTCCCTCTCTGAATGCAGCTACCTGTCCACGGGATGCTCTAGGCCCAGGCACCTTGATTCCTCCTACCGGAAAGACATAGAAAAACGCCTCCACATCCCGCTAAAACGCCCAAACATTTAGCCAAGGCTCCTATGAAACGATCTGCTGTCTTCATCCAGGTAAGGGCAACTTCACACTTTAAGACACTAAGATCGTGGGTAAATCCAGGTGGGACTGGGATGCGGGAGCTCCAGCAAACACACTCCTGTCATTGGAAGATGAACGCGGTACCTATTCCTGCACACGCAGACCCTGCCCTCTGGCCTTGGGCCTAGAACATGATTCTTTTGCAGTTGCTGTTGGGGAAGAGGCCCTTGGGCTTTAACCTGCGAACGGCCTCCCTTAAATGCTTGGGCTGCAGCGGGGGCGTCTCTCCCCACATCTCACACACGTCCAGGGCCTCTTCCACCACCTCCCCAACAAAGACCTTGGCTATTCCAGCCATGGCAATGGCCGCGTTCTCAGACACCGAACTGCCAGTGATAGCCCGCATCAGACCCGCAATGCGTGCTCTTGGGAAAGCTGACCGGCGACACACTTCGTAGCGGGACAGCTGCTCCTCAGACATGGCAGACAGCAGGGTTGTCATCCTCTGAGCCTCCTCTGCATCCACGGTGGGCTTCCTCTCCTTCTTGCCTTTCGTATGTGTTTTCCGTCTTTTGGCTGCGGGAGGAGCTGAGGCTGAGGCCTCATTGTCACCTTCTGTGAGGTCCATGACATCCTCACTCCTGAGCTCACCTTCCTGATCCCTGGGTTCTTCCAAGTTCCCATCTAGGTCCTCAGGGATTCCATCCTTCTTGCTGCCCTTCAGACCTCGGGGCATGGCGAGCATCTCAGCAGACACACCTGTTTGCCTGCCGGTCTCCACGGGTGAGATTCAAGTCCGCTCCGTGACAGCAGCTGTACAGGCAGAAGTTCCGGCTGGGGTGGTTTGATTATGGATCTGCGAGGAGAACCTTTCAAAGATCTTAGCTGCTGTGTCTCTGCCGAGCCAGTTTCGCCGTAACCGGACACAGCTCCCGGCCTCCCCTTCCCACACACAAACACACACACACTGAATTCTCTCACTTCCACAATGGGAAGAAACTTGTGGAAGGAGAGTATGTCAGTTTTAGGTCAATGCAGAACGAATTCTCACCAATTTTGGATGTTTAAAACAAACACCAGCTCACCGGTCAGAAGTTCTGCTAGGCCAAGTGACTGCCTCCCGCTCAGAGTCACACGAGGGACCTCCAGGATGGGTCTGGCTGTGTGGTCGTTGCCTCCACCTGAGAAGGGTCTGGCTTCGATCTGATTCGAGCTGGTGGCAGAATTCAACAATGCCTTAGGGTTGTGAGCCCCAGGCCCACTTGTTTGTTCTGCCTGCTGCCGTGAGGATGCTCTCGGCTCCTGCCAGGTCCGGGCTGTGAGGCTCCCTGGGTGTGCACAGCCAGTGCTGGGGAATCTCCCACAGGGGAGCGTAATCACACGGGGGTTCAGTCCTCCCTTGTGAAGGGCTCAGATGATTGGATTAGACCCAGCCCTTAGCAGCCGTTGGTTCAGGATATCCCTAATCTAATCAGGAAGTTGGGCGGGCACATCAATTCCTGCTTCCGCCCACACCCAAGGGAGGGGCAGACACGGGGCGAGTGTCTGAGGGGCGGGAAGTGCAGGGGGCATTTCAGAATTCAGTCTTCTTCACAGAATCGCAAAGTTCACATTTCACAACAATAAAGAAACTATTTACAGTACAAATGAGACATTTTATGAAGTTGAGCATTAGAAAACTTCGATGTCTGAGGAAAAAACTCTCTAACGCACAGGGAAACAAGCGGTCTATCAAATACTCTGAAAATAAAATGGGCTGGGTGAGGGAAACGTGAAAATATTATTTCAATTTTATTTTACGTCATTTTAGTTTAGTTTAGTTTAGTTTAGTTTATTTGTTTATTTTTGAGACGGAGTCTCGCTCTGTCCCCCAGGCCGGATTACAGTGGCCTGATCTCAGCCCACTGCAGCCTCGGCATCCTAGGCTCAACGGATTCTCCTGCCTCAGCCTCCAGAGCAGCTGGGACTAAATGTGCGCGCTACCACGACAGGCGAACTTTTGTAGTTTTTCAAGTAGAGACGAGGTTTCACCATTTTGGCCAGGCTGGTCTTGAACTGCTGACTTCAGGTGATCTGCCCCACTTTGGCTTCCCAAAGTGAAGGGACTATAGGCGCGAGCCACCGCGCCCAGACTATCATAGTTTCACACTGAAGCCTGAAGCTGCTCTGCCTTAGGATTTTTCCCGAGTTTTACTTTCTTGTCGGGATGAGTTGCTAGTTCATATTTTCTGTTGGATCTTTTAGAAAGGCATTACGGATGAGATTATGGCTTTCTCACAAGAAATACTACTTTGGCGAAACTCTACTGAAATTATCAGTACCTTAAGTCTCCAATACTTATCAAGTACAATAGTTGAACATGGCATGGTAGCTGAAAGTGTGAGAGGCAGAATTTGGCAGACTCCATGTTTTTCCATTTCGATGGTTTCAGGTTTTTTGGTTTCAGCCAAACTAAAGAATGTCCTCACGAGCTGTCAATTCACAGGTCACCACAGACAATTTTTGAAACTGAATCACGGTGTAATTTTTGGCGTATGATCTGTGAGCTGTGCTGGGAAGGTTCACGCTGATTCCGTAATAAATCTCGGGTTTTGACTCTATAGCGAAAAATTACTCTTTTCCATCATGAAGGTAAAGCAGAGTATGTACAAGTAGGGTGTGGAATAACCTTGTCACCCGTGACGAACCGACTTGGTCCAATACTTTAAGGACTTCTCCAATGTCTCCGTACTCAGGTTTGATTTTCTGAGTGGATCATCGGTAGAATGAATAAAATCAAGAATCCTCTAAGGCAATGTTGGGAACTAAATTTCGGTGTCTCCGGAAGCACTGGAAAAATCACCATGTGTAGCGAAAGTGAAGTATCAATAGGCTCTCTCTGTGTCCTTTAAACCGCCCGTATGATCGTTACAAATGGCGGCTTGAGGAAAGGTGGTTTTGGAATTGGTTTCTCTCTAGTCTTACGTGACGTGTCTATACTATATTGCATCATAATACAGGAAAGGGTCACCTGCTGACATAAAGCACAGCAGGCAGGAATAGAAGGGTCAACTTAGGGGGAAAAAAAAAGTGCTTTGTGATTTCACTTTGATGTCTGCAGTTTGGAAAACAGTTGAACAGCTTAACTGTTTTCGTGATGACTCGCAAAAATACATGTGAGCATTGAAAATGTACAGAAGAACAACAATCGGGGAAACATTTCTGCAAGCTCCAATTACTGGAACCCAGACATAAGCATACAAGCTGAGACACAGCTACACCAGGCTTCAGCAGGAAACCCTACAGATCTCCTGGGAAGGGCTTCTTCCCTCTCTGAATGCAGCTACCTGTCCACGGGATGCTCTAGGCCCAGGCACCTTGATTCCTCCTACCGGAAAGACATAGAAAAACGCCTCCACATCCCGCTAAAACGCCCAAACATTTAGCCAAGGCTCCTATGAAACGATCTGCTGTCTTCATCCAGGTAAGGGCAACTTCACACTTTAAGACACTAAGATCGTGGGTAAATCCAGGTGGGACTGAGATGCGGGAGCTCCAGCAAACACACTCCTGTCATTGGAAGATGAACGCGGTACCTATTCCTGCACACGCAGACCCTGCCCTCTGGCCTTGGGCCTAGAACATGATTCTTTTGCAGTTGCTGTTGGGGAAGAGGCCCTTGGGCTTTAACCTGCGAACGGCCTCCCTTAAATGCTTGGGCTGCAGCGGGGGCGTCTCTCCCCACATCTCACACACGTCCAGGGCCTCTTCCACCACCTCCCCAACAAAGACCTTGGCTATTCCAGCCATGGCAATGGCCGCGTTCTCAGACACCGAACTGCCAGTGATAGCCCGCATCAGACCCGCAATGCGTGCTCTTGGGAAAGCTGACCGGCGACACACTTCGTAGCGGGACAGCTGCTCCTCAGACATGGCAGACAGCAGGGTTGTCATCCTCTGAGCCTCCTCTGCATCCACGGTGGGCTTCCTCTCCTTCTTGCCTTTCGTATGTGTTTTCCGTCTTTTGGCTGCGGGAGGAGCTGAGGCTGAGGCCTCATTGTCACCTTCTGTGAGGTCCATGACATCCTCACTCCTGAGCTCACCTTCCTGATCCCTGGGTTCTTCCAAGTTCCCATCTAGGTCCTCAGGGATTCCATCCTTCTTGCTGCCCTTCAGACCTCGGGGCATGGCGAGCATCTCAGCAGACACACCTGTTTGCCTGCCGGTCTCCACGGGTGAGATTCAAGTCCGCTCCGTGACAGCAGCTGTACAGGCAGAAGTTCCGGCTGGGGTGGTTTGATTATGGATCTGCGAGGAGAACCTTTCAAAGATCTTAGCTGCTGTGTCTCTGCCGAGCCAGTTTCGCCGTAACCGGACACAGCTCCCGGCCTCCCCTTCCCACACACAAACACACACACACTGAATTCTCTCACTTCCACAATGGGAAGAAACTTGTGGAAGGAGAGTATGTCAGTTTTAGGTCAATGCAGAACGAATTCTCACCAATTTTGGATGTTTAAAACAAACACCAGCTCACCGGTCAGAAGTTCTGCTAGGCCAAGTGACTGCCTCCCGCTCAGAGTCACACGAGGGACCTCCAGGATGGGTCTGGCTGTGTGGTCGTTGCCTCCACCTGAGAAGGGTCTGGCTTCGATCTGATTCGAGCTGGTGGCAGAATTCAACAATGCCTTAGGGTTGTGAGCCCCAGGCCCACTTGTTTGTTCTGCCTGCTGCCGTGAGGATGCTCTCGGCTCCTGCCAGGTCCGGGCTGTGAGGCTCCCTGGGTGTGCACAGCCAGTGCTGGGGAATCTCCCACAGGGGAGCGTAATCACAGGGGGGTTCAGTCCTCCCTTGTGAAGGGCTCAGATGATTGGATTAGACCCAGCCCTTAGCAGCCGTTGGTTCAGGATATCCCTAATCTAATCAGGAAGTTGGGCGGGCACATCAATTCCTGCTTCCGCCCACACCCAAGGGAGGGGCAGACACGGGGCGAGTGTCTGAGGGGCGGGAAGTGCAGGGGGCATTTCAGAATTCAGTCTTCTTCACAGAATCGCAAAGTTCACATTTCACAACAATAAAGAAACTATTTACAGTACAAATGAGACATTTTATGAAGTTGAGCATTAGAAAACTTCGATGTCTGAGGAAAAAACTCTCTAACGCACAGGGAAACAAGCGGTCTATCAAATACTCTGAAAATAAAATGGGCTGGGTGAGGGAAACGTGAAAATATTATTTCAATTTTATTTTACGTCATTTTAGTTTAGTTTAGTTTAGTTTAGTTTATTTGTTTATTTTTGAGACGGAGTCTCGCTCTGTCCCCCAGGCCGGATTACAGTGGCCTGATCTCAGCCCACTGCAGCCTCGGCATCCTAGGCTCAACGGATTCTCCTGCCTCAGCCTCCAGAGCAGCTGGGACTAAATGTGCGCGCTACCACGACAGGCGAACTTTTGTAGTTTTTCAAGTAGAGACGAGGTTTCACCATTTTGGCCAGGCTGGTCTTGAACTGCTGACTTCAGGTGATCTGCCCCACTTTGGCTTCCCAAAGTGAAGGGACTATAGGCGCGAGCCACCGCGCCCAGACTATCATAGTTTCACACTGAAGCCTGAAGCTGCTCTGCCTTAGGATTTTTCCCGAGTTTTACTTTCCTGTCGGGATGAGTTGCTAGTTCATATTTTCTGTTGGATCTTTTAGAAAGGCATTACGGATGAGATTATGGCTTTCTCACAAGAAATACTACTTTGGCGAAACTCTACTGAAATTATCAGTACCTTAAGTCTCCAATACTTATCAAGTACAATAGTTGAACATGGCATGGTAGCTGAAAGTGTGAGAGGCAGAATTTGGCAGACTCCATGTTTTTCCATTTCGATGGTTTCAGGTTTTTTGGTTTCAGCCAAACTAAAGAATGTCCTCACGAGCTGTCAATTCACAGGTCACCACAGACAATTTTTGAAACTGAATCACGGTGTAATTTTTGGCGTATGATCTGTGAGCTGTGCTGGGAAGGTTCACGCTGATTCCGTAATAAATCTCGGGTTTTGACTCTATAGCGAAAAATTACTCTTTTCCATCATGAAGGTAAAGCAGAGTATGTACAAGTAGGGTGTGGAATAACCTTGTCACCCGTGACGAACCGACTTGGTCCAATACTTTAAGGACTTCTCCAATGTCTCCGTACTCAGGTTTGATTTTCTGAGTGGATCATCGGTAGAATGAATAAAATCAAGAATCCTCTAAGGCAATGTTGGGAACTAAATTTCGGTGTCTCCGGAAGCACTGGAAAAATCACCATGTGTAGCGAAAGTGAAGTATCAATAGGCTCTCTCTGTGTCCTTTAAACCGCCCGTATGATCGTTACAAATGGCGGCTTGAGGAAAGGTGGTTTTGGAATTGGTTTCTCTCTAGTCTTACGTGACGTGTCTATACTATATTGCATCATAATACAGGAAAGGGTCACCTGCTGACATAAAGCACAGCAGGCAGGAATAGAAGGGTCAACTTAGGGGGAAAAAAAAGTGCTTTGTGATTTCACTTTGATGTCTGCAGTTTGGAAAACAGTTGAACAGCTTAACTGTTTTCGTGATGACTCGCAAAAATACATGTGAGCATTGAAAATGTACAGAAGAACAACAATCGGGGAAACATTTCTGCAAGCTCCAATTACTGGAACCCAGACATAAGCATACAAGCTGAGACACAGCTACACCAGGCTTCAGCAGGAAACCCTACAGATCTCCTGGGAAGGGCTTCTTCCCTCTCTGAATGCAGCTACCTGTCCACGGGATGCTCTAGGCCCAGGCACCTTGATTCCTCCTACCGGAAAGACATAGAAAAACGCCTCCACATCCCGCTAAAACGCCCAAACATTTAGCCAAGGCTCCTATGAAACGATCTGCTGTCTTCATCCAGGTAAGGGCAACTTCACACTTTAAGACACTAAGATCGTGGGTAAATCCAGGTGGGACTGAGATGCGGGAGCTCCAGCAAACACACTCCTGTCATTGGAAGATGAACGCGGTACCTATTCCTGCACACGCAGACCCTGCCCTCTGGCCTTGGGCCTAGAACATGATTCTTTTGCAGTTGCTGTTGGGGAAGAGGCCCTTGGGCTTTAACCTGCGAACGGCCTCCCTTAAATGCTTGGGCTGCAGCGGGGGCGTCTCTCCCCACATCTCACACACGTCCAGGGCCTCTTCCACCACCTCCCCAACAAAGACCTTGGCTATTCCAGCCATGGCAATGGCCGCGTTCTCAGACACCGAACTGCCAGTGATAGCCCGCATCAGACCCGCAATGCGTGCTCTTGGGAAAGCTGACCGGCGACACACTTCGTAGCGGGACAGCTGCTCCTCAGACATGGCAGACAGCAGGGTTGTCATCCTCTGAGCCTCCTCTGCATCCACGGTGGGCTTCCTCTCCTTCTTGCCTTTCGTATGTGTTTTCCGTCTTTTGGCTGCGGGAGGAGCTGAGGCTGAGGCCTCATTGTCACCTTCTGTGAGGTCCATGACATCCTCACTCCTGAGCTCACCTTCCTGATCCCTGGGTTCTTCCAAGTTCCCATCTAGGTCCTCAGGGATTCCATCCTTCTTGCTGCCCTTCAGACCTCGGGGCATGGCGAGCATCTCAGCAGACACACCTGTTTGCCTGCCGGTCTCCACGGGTGAGATTCAAGTCCGCTCCGTGACAGCAGCTGTACAGGCAGAAGTTCCGGCTGGGGTGGTTTGATTATGGATCTGCGAGGAGAACCTTTCAAAGATCTTAGCTGCTGTGTCTCTGCCGAGCCAGTTTCGCCGTAACCGGACACAGCTCCCGGCCTCCCCTTCCCACACACAAACACACACACACTGAATTCTCTCACTTCCACAATGGGAAGAAACTTGTGGAAGGAGAGTATGTCAGTTTTAGGTCAATGCAGAACGAATTCTCACCAATTTTGGATGTTTAAAACAAACACCAGCTCACCGGTCAGAAGTTCTGCTAGGCCAAGTGACTGCCTCCCGCTCAGAGTCACACGAGGGACCTCCAGGATGGGTCTGGCTGTGTGGTCGTTGCCTCCACCTGAGAAGGGTCTGGCTTCGATCTGATTCGAGCTGGTGGCAGAATTCAACAATGCCTTAGGGTTGTGAGCCCCAGGCCCACTTGTTTGTTCTGCCTGCTGCCGTGAGGATGCTCTCGGCTCCTGCCAGGTCCGGGCTGTGAGGCTCCCTGGGTGTGCACAGCCAGTGCTGGGGAATCTCCCACAGGGGAGCGTAATCACAGGGGGGTTCAGTCCTCCCTTGTGAAGGGCTCAGATGATTGGATTAGACCCAGCCCTTAGCAGCCGTTGGTTCAGGATATCCCTAATCTAATCAGGAAGTTGGGCGGGCACATCAATTCCTGCTTCCGCCCACACCCAAGGGAGGGGCAGACACGGGGCGAGTGTCTGAGGGGCGGGAAGTGCAGGGGGCATTTCAGAATTCAGTCTTCTTCACAGAATCGCAAAGTTCACATTTCACAACAATAAAGAAACTATTTACAGTACAAATGAGACATTTTATGAAGTTGAGCATTAGAAAACTTCGATGTCTGAGGAAAAAACTCTCTAACGCACAGGGAAACAAGCGGTCTATCAAATACTCTGAAAATAAAATGGGCTGGGTGAGGGAAACGTGAAAATATTATTTCAATTTTATTTTACGTCATTTTAGTTTAGTTTAGTTTAGTTTAGTTTATTTGTTTATTTTTGAGACGGAGTCTCGCTCTGTCCCCCAGGCCGGATTACAGTGGCCTGATCTCAGCCCACTGCAGCCTCGGCATCCTAGGCTCAACGGATTCTCCTGCCTCAGCCTCCAGAGCAGCTGGGACTAAATGTGCGCGCTACCACGACAGGCGAACTTTTGTAGTTTTTCAAGTAGAGACGAGGTTTCACCATTTTGGCCAGGCTGGTCTTGAACTGCTGACTTCAGGTGATCTGCCCCACTTTGGCTTCCCAAAGTGAAGGGACTATAGGCGCGAGCCACCGCGCCCAGACTATCATAGTTTCACACTGAAGCCTGAAGCTGCTCTGCCTTAGGATTTTTCCCGAGTTTTACTTTCCTGTCGGGATGAGTTGCTAGTTCATATTTTCTGTTGGATCTTTTAGAAAGGCATTACTGATGAGATTATGGCTTTCTCACAAGAAATACTACTTTGGCGAAACTCTACTGAAATTATCAGTACCTTAAGTCTCCAATACTTATCAAGTACAATAGTTGAACATGGCATGGTAGCTGAAAGTGTGAGAGGCAGAATTTGGCAGACTCCATGTTTTTCCATTTCGATGGTTTCAGGTGTTTTGGTTTCAGCCAAACTAAAGAATGTCCTCACGAGCTGTCAATTCACAGGTCACCACAGACAATTTTTGAAACTGAATCACGGTGTAATTTTTGGCGTATGATCTGTGAGCTGTGCTGGGAAGGTTCACGCTGATTCCGTAATAAATCTCGGGTTTTGACTCTATAGCGAAAAATTACTCTTTTCCATCATGAAGGTAAAGCAGAGTATGTACAAGTAGGGTGTGGAATAACCTTGTCACCCGTGACGAACCGACTTGGTCCAATACTTTAAGGACTTCTCCAATGTCTCCGTACTCAGGTTTGATTTTCTGAGTGGATCATCGGTAGAATGAATAAAATCAAGAATCCTCTAAGGCAATGTTGGGAACTAAATTTCGGTGTCTCCGGAAGCACTGGAAAAATCACCATGTGTAGCGAAAGTGAAGTATCAATAGGCTCTCTCTGTGTCCTTTAAACCGCCCGTATGATCGTTACAAATGGCGGCTTGAGGAAAGGTGGTTTTGGAATTGGTTTCTCTCTAGTCTTACGTGACGTGTCTATACTATATTGCATCATAATACAGGAAAGGGTCACCTGCTGACATAAAGCACAGCAGGCAGGAATAGAAGGGTCAACTTAGGGGGAAAAAAAAAGTGCTTTGTGATTTCACTTTGATGTCTGCAGTTTGGAAAACAGTTGAACAGCTTAACTGTTTTCGTGATGACTCGCAAAAATACATGTGAGCATTGAAAATGTACAGAAGAACAACAATCGGGGAAACATTTCTGCAAGCTCCAATTACTGGAACCCAGACATAAGCATACAAGCTGAGACACAGCTACACCAGGCTTCAGCAGGAAACCCTACAGATCTCCTGGGAAGGGCTTCTTCCCTCTCTGAATGCAGCTACCTGTCCACGGGATGCTCTAGGCCCAGGCACCTTGATTCCTCCTACCGGAAAGACATAGAAAAACGCCTCCACATCCCGCTAAAACGCCCAAACATTTAGCCAAGGCTCCTATGAAACGATCTGCTGTCTTCATCCAGGTAAGGGCAACTTCACACTTTAAGACACTAAGATCGTGGGTAAATCCAGGTGGGACTGAGATGCGGGAGCTCCAGCAAACACACTCCTGTCATTGGAAGATGAACGCGGTACCTATTCCTGCACACGCAGACCCTGCCCTCTGGCCTTGGGCCTAGAACATGATTCTTTTGCAGTTGCTGTTGGGGAAGAGGCCCTTGGGCTTTAACCTGCGAACGGCCTCCCTTAAATGCTTGGGCTGCAGCGGGGGCGTCTCTCCCCACATCTCACACACGTCCAGGGCCTCTTCCACCACCTCCCCAACAAAGACCTTGGCTATTCCAGCCATGGCAATGGCCGCGTTCTCAGACACCGAACTGCCAGTGATAGCCCGCATCAGACCCGCAATGCGTGCTCTTGGGAAAGCTGACCGGCGACACACTTCGTAGCGGGACAGCTGCTCCTCAGACATGGCAGACAGCAGGGTTGTCATCCTCTGAGCCTCCTCTGCATCCACGGTGGGCTTCCTCTCCTTCTTGCCTTTCGTATGTGTTTTCCGTCTTTTGGCTGCGGGAGGAGCTGAGGCTGAGGCCTCATTGTCACCTTCTGTGAGGTCCATGACATCCTCACTCCTGAGCTCACCTTCCTGATCCCTGGGTTCTTCCAAGTTCCCATCTAGGTCCTCAGGGATTCCATCCTTCTTGCTGCCCTTCAGACCTCGGGGCATGGCGAGCATCTCAGCAGACACACCTGTTTGCCTGCCGGTCTCCACGGGTGAGATTCAAGTCCGCTCCGTGACAGCAGCTGTACAGGCAGAAGTTCCGGCTGGGGTGGTTTGATTATGGATCTGCGAGGAGAACCTTTCAAAGATCTTAGCTGCTGTGTCTCTGCCGAGCCAGTTTCGCCGTAACCGGACACAGCTCCCGGCCTCCCCTTCCCACACACAAACACACACACACTGAATTCTCTCACTTCCACAATGGGAAGAAACTTGTGGAAGGAGAGTATGTCAGTTTTAGGTCAATGCAGAACGAATTCTCACCAATTTTGGATGTTTAAAACAAACACCAGCTCACCGGTCAGAAGTTCTGCTAGGCCAAGTGACTGCCTCCCGCTCAGAGTCACACGAGGGACCTCCAGGATGGGTCTGGCTGTGTGGTCGTTGCCTCCACCTGAGAAGGGTCTGGCTTCGATCTGATTCGAGCTGGTGGCAGAATTCAACAATGCCTTAGGGTTGTGAGCCCCAGGCCCACTTGTTTGTTCTGCCTGCTGCCGTGAGGATGCTCTCGGCTCCTGCCAGGTCCGGGCTGTGAGGCTCCCTGGGTGTGCACAGCCAGTGCTGGGGAATCTCCCACAGGGGAGCGTAATCACAGGGGGGTTCAGTCCTCCCTTGTGAAGGGCTCAGATGATTGGATTAGACCCAGCCCTTAGCAGCCGTTGGTTCAGGATATCCCTAATCTAATCAGGAAGTTGGGCGGGCACATCAATTCCTGCTTCCGCCCACACCCAAGGGAGGGGCAGACACGGGGCGAGTGTCTGAGGGGCGGGAAGTGCAGGGGGCATTTCAGAATTCAGTCTTCTTCACAGAATCGCAAAGTTCACATTTCACAACAATAAAGAAACTATTTACAGTACAAATGAGACATTTTATGAAGTTGAGCATTAGAAAACTTCGATGTCTGAGGAAAAAACTCTCTAACGCACAGGGAAACAAGCGGTCTATCAAATACTCTGAAAATAAAATGGGCTGGGTGAGGGAAACGTGAAAATATTATTTCAATTTTATTTTACGTCATTTTAGTTTAGTTTAGTTTAGTTTAGTTTATTTGTTTATTTTTGAGACGGAGTCTCGCTCTGTCCCCCAGGCCGGATTACAGTGGCCTGATCTCAGCCCACTGCAGCCTCGGCATCCTAGGCTCAACGGATTCTCCTGCCTCAGCCTCCAGAGCAGCTGGGACTAAATGTGCGCGCTACCACGACAGGCGAACTTTTGTAGTTTTTCAAGTAGAGACGAGGTTTCACCATTTTGGCCAGGCTGGTCTTGAACTGCTGACTTCAGGTGATCTGCCCCACTTTGGCTTCCCAAAGTGAAGGGACTATAGGCGCGAGCCACCGCGCCCAGACTATCATAGTTTCACACTGAAGCCTGAAGCTGCTCTGCCTTAGGATTTTTCCCGAGTTTTACTTTCTTGTCGGGATGAGTTGCTAGTTCATATTTTCTGTTGGATCTTTTAGAAAGGCATTACTGATGAGATTATGGCTTTCTCACAAGAAATACTACTTTGGCGAAACTCTACTGAAATTATCAGTACCTTAAGTCTCCAATACTTATCAAGTACAATAGTTGAACATGGCATGGTAGCTGAAAGTGTGAGAGGCAGAATTTGGCAGACTCCATGTTTTTCCATTTCGATGGTTTCAGGTTTTTTGGTTTCAGCCAAACTAAAGAATGTCCTCACGAGCTGTCAATTCACAGGTCACCACAGACAATTTTTGAAACTGAATCACGGTGTAATTTTTGGCGTATGATCTGTGAGCTGTGCTGGGAAGGTTCACGCTGATTCCGTAATAAATCTCGGGTTTTGACTCTATAGCGAAAAATTACCCTTTTCCATCATGAAGGTAAAGCAGAGTATGTACAAGTAGGGTGTGGAATAACCTTGTCACCCGTGACGAACCGACTTGGTCCAATACTTTAAGGACTTCTCCAATGTCTCCGTACTCAGGTTTGATTTTCTGAGTGGATCATCGGTAGAATGAATAAAATCAAGAATCCTCTAAGGCAATGTTGGGAACTAAATTTCGGTGTCTCCGGAAGCACTGGAAAAATCACCATGTGTAGCGAAAGTGAAGTATCAATAGGCTCTCTCTGTGTCCTTTAAACCGCCCGTATGATCGTTACAAATGGCGGCTTGAGGAAAGGTGGTTTTGGAACTGGTTTCTCTCTAGTCTTACGTGACGTGTCTATACTATATTGCATCATAATACAGGAAAGGGTCACCTGCTGACATAAAGCACAGCAGGCAGGAATAGAAGGGTCAACTTAGGGGGAAAAAAAAAGTGCTTTGTGATTTCACTTTGATGTCTGCAGTTTGGAAAACAGTTGAACAGCTTAACTGTTTTCGTGATGACTCGCAAAAATACATGTGAGCATTGAAAATGTACAGAAGAACAACAATCGGGGAAACATTTCTGCAAGCTCCAATTACTGGAACCCAGACATAAGCATACAAGCTGAGACACAGCTACACCAGGCTTCAGCAGGAAACCCTACAGATCTCCTGGGAAGGGCTTCTTCCCTCTCTGAATGCAGCTACCTGTCCACGGGATGCTCTAGGCCCAGGCACCTTGATTCCTCCTACCGGAAAGACATAGAAAAACGCCTCCACATCCCGCTAAAACGCCCAAACATTTAGCCAAGGCTCCTATGAAACGATCTGCTGTCTTCATCCAGGTAAGGGCAACTTCACACTTTAAGACACTAAGATCGTGGGTAAATCCAGGTGGGACTGGGATGCGGGAGCTCCAGCAAACACACTCCTGTCATTGGAAGATGAACGCGGTACCTATTCCTGCACACGCAGACCCTGCCCTCTGGCCTTGGGCCTAGAACATGATTCTTTTGCAGTTGCTGTTGGGGAAGAGGCCCTTGGGCTTTAACCTGCGAACGGCCTCCCTTAAATGCTTGGGCTGCAGCGGGGGCGTCTCTCCCCACATCTCACACACGTCCAGGGCCTCTTCCACCACCTCCCCAACAAAGACCTTGGCTATTCCAGCCATGGCAATGGCCGCGTTCTCAGACACCGAACTGCCAGTGATAGCCCGCATCAGACCCGCAATGCGTGCTCTTGGGAAAGCTGACCGGCGACACACTTCGTAGCGGGACAGCTGCTCCTCAGACATGGCAGACAGCAGGGTTGTCATCCTCTGAGCCTCCTCTGCATCCACGGTGGGCTTCCTCTCCTTCTTGCCTTTCGTATGTGTTTTCCGTCTTTTGGCTGCGGGAGGAGCTGAGGCTGAGGCCTCATTGTCACCTTCTGTGAGGTCCATGACATCCTCACTCCTGAGCTCACCTTCCTGATCCCTGGGTTCTTCCAAGTTCCCATCTAGGTCCTCAGGGATTCCATCCTTCTTGCTGCCCTTCAGACCTCGGGGCATGGCGAGCATCTCAGCAGACACACCTGTTTGCCTGCCGGTCTCCACGGGTGAGATTCAAGTCCGCTCCGTGACAGCAGCTGTACAGGCAGAAGTTCCGGCTGGGGTGGTTTGATTATGGATCTGCGAGGAGAACCTTTCAAAGATCTTAGCTGCTGTGTCTCTGCCGAGCCAGTTTCGCCGTAACCGGACACAGCTCCCGGCCTCCCCTTCCCACACACAAACACACACACACTGAATTCTCTCACTTCCACAATGGGAAGAAACTTGTGGAAGGAGAGTATGTCAGTTTTAGGTCAATGCAGAACGAATTCTCACCAATTTTGGATGTTTAAAACAAACACCAGCTCACCGGTCAGAAGTTCTGCTAGGCCAAGTGACTGCCTCCCGCTCAGAGTCACACGAGGGACCTCCAGGATGGGTCTGGCTGTGTGGTCGTTGCCTCCACCTGAGAAGGGTCTGGCTTCGATCTGATTCGAGCTGGTGGCAGAATTCAACAATGCCTTAGGGTTGTGAGCCCCAGGCCCACTTGTTTGTTCTGCCTGCTGCCGTGAGGATGCTCTCGGCTCCTGCCAGGTCCGGGCTGTGAGGCTCCCTGGGTGTGCACAGCCAGTGCTGGGGAATCTCCCACAGGGGAGCGTAATCACAGGGGGGTTCAGTCCTCCCTTGTGAAGGGCTCAGATGATTGGATTAGACCCAGCCCTTAGCAGCCGTTGGTTCAGGATATCCCTAATCTAATCAGGAAGTTGGGCGGGCACATCAATTCCTGCTTCCGCCCACACCCAAGGGAGGGGCAGACACGGGGCGAGTGTCTGAGGGGCGGGAAGTGCAGGGGGCATTTCAGAATTCAGTCTTCTTCACAGAATCGCAAAGTTCACATTTCACAACAATAAAGAAACTATTTACAGTACAAATGAGACATTTTATGAAGTTGAGCATTAGAAAACTTCGATGTCTGAGGAAAAAACTCTCTAACGCACAGGGAAACAAGCGGTCTATCAAATACTCTGAAAATAAAATGGGCTGGGTGAGGGAAACGTGAAAATATTATTTCAATTTTATTTTACGTCATTTTAGTTTAGTTTAGTTTAGTTTAGTTTATTTGTTTATTTTTGAGACGGAGTCTCGCTCTGTCCCCCAGGCCGGATTACAGTGGCCTGATCTCAGCCCACTGCAGCCTCGGCATCCTAGGCTCAACGGATTCTCCTGCCTCAGCCTCCAGAGCAGCTGGGACTAAATGTGCGCGCTACCACGACAGGCGAACTTTTGTAGTTTTTCAAGTAGAGACGAGGTTTCACCATTTTGGCCAGGCTGGTCTTGAACTGCTGACTTCAGGTGATCTGCCCCACTTTGGCTTCCCAAAGTGAAGGGACTATAGGCGCGAGCCACCGCGCCCAGACTATCATAGTTTCACACTGAAGCCTGAAGCTGCTCTGCCTTAGGATTTTTCCCGAGTTTTACTTTCCTGTCAGGATGAGTTGCTAGTTCATATTTTCTGTTGGATCTTTTAGAAAGGCATTACTGATGAGATTATGGCTTTCTCACAAGAAATACTACTTTGGCGAAACTCTACTGAAATTATCAGTACCTTAAGTCTCCAATACTTATCAAGTACAATAGTTGAACATGGCATGGTAGCTGAAAGTGTGAGAGGCAGAATTTGGCAGACTCCATGTTTTTCCATTTCGATGGTTTCAGGTTTTTTGGTTTCAGCCAAACTAAAGAATGTCCTCACGAGCTGTCAATTCACAGGTCACCACAGACAATTTTTGAAACTGAATCACGGTGTAATTTTTGGCGTATGATCTGTGAGCTGTGCTGGGAAGGTTCACGCTGATTCCGTAATAAATCTCGGGTTTTGACTCTATAGCGAAAAATTACTCTTTTCCATCATGAAGGTAAAGCAGAGTATGTACAAGTAGGGTGTGGAATAACCTTGTCACCCATGACGAACCGACTTGGTCCAATACTTTAAGGACTTCTCCAATGTCTCCGTACTCAGGTTTGATTTTCTGAGTGGATCATCGGTAGAATGAATAAAATCAAGAATCCTCTAAGGCAATGTTGGGAACTAAATTTCGGTGTCTCCGGAAGCACTGGAAAAATCACCATGTGTAGCGAAAGTGAAGTATCAATAGGCTCTCTCTGTGTCCTTTAAACCGCCCGTATGATCGTTACAAATGGCGGCTTGAGGAAAGGTGGTTTTGGAATTGGTTTCTCTCTAGTCTTACGTGACGTGTCTATACTATATTGCATCATAATACAGGAAAGGGTCACCTGCTGACATAAAGCACAGCAGGCAGGAATAGAAGGGTCAACTTAGGGGGAAAAAAAAAGTGCTTTGTGATTTCACTTTGATGTCTGCAGTTTGGAAAACAGTTGAACAGCTTAACTGTTTTCGTGATGACTCGCAAAAATACATGTGAGCATTGAAAATGTACAGAAGAACAACAATCGGGGAAACATTTCTGCAAGCTCCAATTACTGGAACCCAGACATAAGCATACAAGCTGAGACACAGCTACACCAGGCTTCAGCAGGAAACCCTACAGATCTCCTGGGAAGGGCTTCTTCCCTCTCTGAATGCAGCTACCTGTCCACGGGATGCTCTAGGCCCAGGCACCTTGATTCCTCCTACCGGAAAGACATAGAAAAACGCCTCCACATCCCGCTAAAACGCCCAAACATTTAGCCAAGGCTCCTATGAAACGATCTGCTGTCTTCATCCAGGTAAGGGCAACTTCACACTTTAAGACACTAAGATCGTGGGTAAATCCAGGTGGGACTGGGATGCGGGAGCTCCAGCAAACACACTCCTGTCATTGGAAGATGAACGCGGTACCTATTCCTGCACACGCAGACCCTGCCCTCTGGCCTTGGGCCTAGAACATGATTCTTTTGCAGTTGCTGTTGGGGAAGAGGCCCTTGGGCTTTAACCTGCGAACGGCCTCCCTTAAATGCTTGGGCTGCAGCGGGGGCGTCTCTCCCCACATCTCACACACGTCCAGGGCCTCTTCCACCACCTCCCCAACAAAGACCTTGGCTATTCCAGCCATGGCAATGGCCGCGTTCTCAGACACCGAACTGCCAGTGATAGCCCGCATCAGACCCGCAATGCGTGCTCTTGGGAAAGCTGACCGGCGACACACTTCGTAGCGGGACAGCTGCTCCTCAGACATGGCAGACAGCAGGGTTGTCATCCTCTGAGCCTCCTCTGCATCCACGGTGGGCTTCCTCTCCTTCTTGCCTTTCGTATGTGTTTTCCGTCTTTTGGCTGCGGGAGGAGCTGAGGCTGAGGCCTCATTGTCACCTTCTGTGAGGTCCATGACATCCTCACTCCTGAGCTCACCTTCCTGATCCCTGGGTTCTTCCAAGTTCCCATCTAGGTCCTCAGGGATTCCATCCTTCTTGCTGCCCTTCAGACCTCGGGGCATGGCGAGCATCTCAGCAGACACACCTGTTTGCCTGCCGGTCTCCACGGGTGAGATTCAAGTCCGCTCCGTGACAGCAGCTGTACAGGCAGAAGTTCCGGCTGGGGTGGTTTGATTATGGATCTGCGAGGAGAACCTTTCAAAGATCTTAGCTGCTGTGTCTCTGCCGAGCCAGTTTCGCCGTAACCGGACACAGCTCCCGGCCTCCCCTTCCCACACACAAACACACACACACTGAATTCTCTCACTTCCACAATGGGAAGAAACTTGTGGAAGGAGAGTATGTCAGTTTTAGGTCAATGCAGAACGAATTCTCACCAATTTTGGATGTTTAAAACAAACACCAGCTCACCGGTCAGAAGTTCTGCTAGGCCAAGTGACTGCCTCCCGCTCAGAGTCACACGAGGGACCTCCAGGATGGGTCTGGCTGTGTGGTCGTTGCCTCCACCTGAGAAGGGTCTGGCTTCGATCTGATTCGAGCTGGTGGCAGAATTCAACAATGCCTTAGGGTTGTGAGCCCCAGGCCCACTTGTTTGTTCTGCCTGCTGCCGTGAGGATGCTCTCGGCTCCTGCCAGGTCCGGGCTGTGAGGCTCCCTGGGTGTGCACAGCCAGTGCTGGGGAATCTCCCACAGGGGAGCGTAATCACAGGGGGGTTCAGTCCTCCCTTGTGAAGGGCTCAGATGATTGGATTAGACCCAGCCCTTAGCAGCCGTTGGTTCAGGATATCCCTAATCTAATCAGGAAGTTGGGCGGGCACATCAATTCCTGCTTCCGCCCACACCCAAGGGAGGGGCAGACACGGGGCGAGTGTCTGAGGGGCGGGAAGTGCAGGGGGCATTTCAGAATTCAGTCTTCTTCACAGAATCGCAAAGTTCACATTTCACAACAATAAAGAAACTATTTACAGTACAAATGAGACATTTTATGAAGTTGAGCATTAGAAAACTTCGATGTCTGAGGAAAAAACTCTCTAACGCACAGGGAAACAAGCGGTCTATCAAATACTCTGAAAATAAAATGGGCTGGGTGAGGGAAACGTGAAAATATTATTTCAATTTTATTTTACGTCATTTTAGTTTAGTTTAGTTTAGTTTAGTTTATTTGTTTATTTTTGAGACGGAGTCTCGCTCTGTCCCCCAGGCTGGATTACAGTGGCCTGATCTCAGCCCACTGCAGCCTCGGCATCCTAGGCTCAACGGATTCTCCTGCCTCAGCCTCCAGAGCAGCTGGGACTAAATGTGCGCGCTACCACGACAGGCGAATTTTTGTAGTTTTTCAAGTAGAGACGAGGTTTCACCATTTTGGCCAGGCTGGTCTTGAACTGCTGACTTCAGGTGATCTGCCCCACTTTGGCTTCCCAAAGTGAAGGGACTATAGGCGCGAGCCACCGCGCCCAGACTATCATAGTTTCACACTGAAGCCTGAAGCTGCTCTGCCTTAGGATTTTTCCCGAGTTTTACTTTCTTGTCGGGATGAGTTGCTAGTTCATATTTTCTGTTGGATCTTTTAGAAAGGCATTACTGATGAGATTATGGCTTTCTCACAAGAAATACTACTTTGGCGAAACTCTACTGAAATTATCAGTACCTTAAGTCTCCAATACTTATCAAGTACAATAGTTGAACATGGCATGGTAGCTGAAAGTGTGAGAGGCAGAATTTGGCAGACTCCATGTTTTTCCATTTCGATGGTTTCAGGTTTTTTGGTTTCAGCCAAACTAAAGAATGTCCTCACGAGCTGTCAATTCACAGGTCACCACAGACAATTTTTGAAACTGAATCACGGTGTAATTTTTGGCGTATGATCTGTGAGCTGTGCTGGGAAGGTTCACGCTGATTCCGTAATAAATCTCGGGTTTTGACTCTATAGCAAAAAATTACCCTTTTCCATCATGAAGGTAAAGCAGAGTATGTACAAGTAGGGTGTGGAATAACCTTGTCACCCGTGACGAACCGACTTGGTCCAATACTTTAAGGACTTCTCCAATGTCTCCGTACTCAGGTTTGATTTTCTGAGTGGATCATCGGTAGAATGAATAAAATCAAGAATCCTCTAAGGCAATGTTGGGAACTAAATTTCGGTGTCTCCGGAAGCACTGGAAAAATCACCATGTGTAGCGAAAGTGAAGTATCAATAGGCTCTCTCTGTGTCCTTTAAACCGCCCGTATGATCGTTACAAATGGCGGCTTGAGGAAAGGTGGTTTTGGAATTGGTTTCTCTCTAGTCTTACGTGACGTGTCTATACTATATTGCATCATAATACAGGAAAGGGTCACCTGCTGACATAAAGCACAGCAGGCAGGAATAGAAGGGTCAACTTAGGGGGAAAAAAAAAGTGCTTTGTGATTTCACTTTGATGTCTGCAGTTTGGAAAACAGTTGAACAGCTTAACTGTTTTCGTGATGACTCGCAAAAATACATGTGAGCATTGAAAATGTACAGAAGAACAACAATCGGGGAAACATTTCTGCAAGCTCCAATTACTGGAACCCAGACATAAGCATACAAGCTGAGACACAGCTACACCAGGCTTCAGCAGGAAACCCTACAGATCTCCTGGGAAGGGCTTCTTCCCTCTCTGAATGCAGCTACCTGTCCACGGGATGCTCTAGGCCCAGGCACCTTGATTCCTCCTACCGGAAAGACATAGAAAAACGCCTCCACATCCCGCTAAAACGCCCAAACATTTAGCCAAGGCTCCTATGAAACGATCTGCTGTCTTCATCCAGGTAAGGGCAACTTCACACTTTAAGACACTAAGATCGTGGGTAAATCCAGGTGGGACTGAGATGCGGGAGCTCCAGCAAACACACTCCTGTCATTGGAAGATGAACGCGGTACCTATTCCTGCACACGCAGACCCTGCCCTCTGGCCTTGGGCCTAGAACATGATTCTTTTGCAGTTGCTGTTGGGGAAGAGGCCCTTGGGCTTTAACCTGCGAACGGCCTCCCTTAAATGCTTGGGCTGCAGCGGGGGCGTCTCTCCCCACATCTCACACACGTCCAGGGCCTCTTCCACCACCTCCCCAACAAAGACCTTGGCTATTCCAGCCATGGCAATGGCCGCGTTCTCAGACACCGAACTGCCAGTGATAGCCCGCATCAGACCCGCAATGCGTGCTCTTGGGAAAGCTGACCGGCGACACACTTCGTAGCGGGACAGCTGCTCCTCAGACATGGCAGACAGCAGGGTTGTCATCCTCTGAGCCTCCTCTGCATCCACGGTGGGCTTCCTCTCCTTCTTGCCTTTCGTATGTGTTTTCCGTCTTTTGGCTGCGGGAGGAGCTGAGGCTGAGGCCTCATTGTCACCTTCTGTGAGGTCCATGACATCCTCACTCCTGAGCTCACCTTCCTGATCCCTGGGTTCTTCCAAGTTCCCATCTAGGTCCTCAGGGATTCCATCCTTCTTGCTGCCCTTCAGACCTCGGGGCATGGCGAGCATCTCAGCAGACACACCTGTTTGCCTGCCGGTCTCCACGGGTGAGATTCAAGTCCGCTCCGTGACAGCAGCTGTACAGGCAGAAGTTCCGGCTGGGGTGGTTTGATTATGGATCTGCGAGGAGAACCTTTCAAAGATCTTAGCTGCTGTGTCTCTGCCGAGCCAGTTTCGCCGTAACCGGACACAGCTCCCGGCCTCCCCTTCCCACACACAAACACACACACACTGAATTCTCTCACTTCCACAATGGGAAGAAACTTGTGGAAGGAGAGTATGTCAGTTTTAGGTCAATGCAGAACGAATTCTCACCAATTTTGGATGTTTAAAACAAACACCAGCTCACCGGTCAGAAGTTCTGCTAGGCCAAGTGACTGCCTCCCGCTCAGAGTCACACGAGGGACCTCCAGGATGGGTCTGGCTGTGTGGTCGTTGCCTCCACCTGAGAAGGGTCTGGCTTCGATCTGATTCGAGCTGGTGGCAGAATTCAACAATGCCTTAGGGTTGTGAGCCCCAGGCCCACTTGTTTGTTCTGCCTGCTGCCGTGAGGATGCTCTCGGCTCCTGCCAGGTCCGGGCTGTGAGGCTCCCTGGGTGTGCACAGCCAGTGCTGGGGAATCTCCCACAGGGGAGCGTAATCACAGGGGGGTTCAGTCCTCCCTTGTGAAGGGCTCAGATGATTGGATTAGACCCAGCCCTTAGCAGCCGTTGGTTCAGGATATCCCTAATCTAATCAGGAAGTTGGGCGGGCACATCAATTCCTGCTTCCGCCCACACCCAAGGGAGGGGCAGACACGGGGCGAGTGTCTGAGGGGCGGGAAGTGCAGGGGGCATTTCAGAATTCAGTCTTCTTCACAGAATCGCAAAGTTCACATTTCACAACAATAAAGAAACTATTTACAGTACAAATGAGACATTTTATGAAGTTGAGCATTAGAAAACTTCGATGTCTGAGGAAAAAACTCTCTAACGCACAGGGAAACAAGCGGTCTATCAAATACTCTGAAAATAAAATGGGCTGGGTGAGGGAAACGTGAAAATATTATTTCAATTTTATTTTACGTCATTTTAGTTTAGTTTAGTTTAGTTTAGTTTATTTGTTTATTTTTGAGACGGAGTCTCGCTCTGTCCCCCAGGCCGGATTACAGTGGCCTGATCTCAGCCCACTGCAGCCTCGGCATCCTAGGCTCAACGGATTCTCCTGCCTCAGCCTCCAGAGCAGCTGGGACTAAATGTGCGCGCTACCACGACAGGCGAACTTTTGTAGTTTTTCAAGTAGAGACGAGGTTTCACCATTTTGGCCAGGCTGGTCTTGAACTGCTGACTTCAGGTGATCTGCCCCACTTTGGCTTCCCAAAGTGAAGGGACTATAGGCGCGAGCCACCGCGCCCAGACTATCATAGTTTCACACTGAAGCCTGAAGCTGCTCTGCCTTAGGATTTTTCCCGAGTTTTACTTTCCTGTCGGGATGAGTTGCTAGTTCATATTTTCTGTTGGATCTTTTAGAAAGGCATTACTGATGAGATTATGGCTTTCTCACAAGAAATACTACTTTGGCGAAACTCTACTGAAATTATCAGTACCTTAAGTCTCCAATACTTATCAAGTACAATAGTTGAACATGGCATGGTAGCTGAAAGTGTGAGAGGCAGAATTTGGCAGACTCCATGTTTTTCCATTTCGATGGTTTCAGGTTTTTTGGTTTCAGCCAAACTAAAGAATGTCCTCACGAGCTGTCAATTCACAGGTCACCACAGACAATTTTTGAAACTGAATCACGGTGTAATTTTTGGCGTATGATCTGTGAGCTGTGCTGGGAAGGTTCACGCTGATTCCGTAATAAATCTCGGGTTTTGACTCTATAGCGAAAAATTACTCTTTTCCATCATGAAGGTAAAGCAGAGTATGTACAAGTAGGGTGTGGAATAACCTTGTCACCCGTGACGAACCGACTTGGTCCAATACTTTAAGGACTTCTCCAATGTCTCCGTACTCAGGTTTGATTTTCTGAGTGGATCATCGGTAGAATGAATAAAATCAAGAATCCTCTAAGGCAATGTTGGGAACTAAATTTCGGTGTCTCCGGAAGCACTGGAAAAATCACCATGTGTAGCGAAAGTGAAGTATCAATAGGCTCTCTCTGTGTCCTTTAAACCGCCCGTATGATCGTTACAAATGGCGGCTTGAGGAAAGGTGGTTTTGGAATTGGTTTCTCTCTAGTCTTACGTGACGTGTCTATACTATATTGCATCATAATACAGGAAAGGGTCACCTGCTGACATAAAGCACAGCAGGCAGGAATAGAAGGGTCAACTTAGGGGGAAAAAAAAAGTGCTTTGTGATTTCACTTTGATGTCTGCAGTTTGGAAAACAGTTGAACAGCTTAACTGTTTTCGTGATGACTCGCAAAAATACATGTGAGCATTGAAAATGTACAGAAGAACAACAATCGGGGAAACATTTCTGCAAGCTCCAATTACTGGAACCCAGACATAAGCATACAAGCTGAGACACAGCTACACCAGGCTTCAGCAGGAAACCCTACAGATCTCCTGGGAAGGGCTTCTTCCCTCTCTGAATGCAGCTACCTGTCCACGGGATGCTCTAGGCCCAGGCACCTTGATTCCTCCTACCGGAAAGACATAGAAAAACGCCTCCACATCCCGCTAAAACGCCCAAACATTTAGCCAAGGCTCCTATGAAACGATCTGCTGTCTTCATCCAGGTAAGGGCAACTTCACACTTTAAGACACTAAGATCGTGGGTAAATCCAGGTGGGACTGGGATGCGGGAGCTCCAGCAAACACACTCCTGTCATTGGAAGATGAACGCGGTACCTATTCCTGCACACGCAGACCCTGCCCTCTGGCCTTGGGCCTAGAACATGATTCTTTTGCAGTTGCTGTTGGGGAAGAGGCCCTTGGGCTTTAACCTGCGAACGGCCTCCCTTAAATGCTTGGGCTGCAGCGGGGGCGTCTCTCCCCACATCTCACACACGTCCAGGGCCTCTTCCACCACCTCCCCAACAAAGACCTTGGCTATTCCAGCCATGGCAATGGCCGCGTTCTCAGACACCGAACTGCCAGTGATAGCCCGCATCAGACCCGCAATGCGTGCTCTTGGGAAAGCTGACCGGCGACACACTTCGTAGCGGGACAGCTGCTCCTCAGACATGGCAGACAGCAGGGTTGTCATCCTCTGAGCCTCCTCTGCATCCACGGTGGGCTTCCTCTCCTTCTTGCCTTTCGTATGTGTTTTCCGTCTTTTGGCTGCGGGAGGAGCTGAGGCTGAGGCCTCATTGTCACCTTCTGTGAGGTCCATGACATCCTCACTCCTGAGCTCACCTTCCTGATCCCTGGGTTCTTCCAAGTTCCCATCTAGGTCCTCAGGGATTCCATCCTTCTTGCTGCCCTTCAGACCTCGGGGCATGGCGAGCATCTCAGCAGACACACCTGTTTGCCTGCCGGTCTCCACGGGTGAGATTCAAGTCCGCTCCGTGACAGCAGCTGTACAGGCAGAAGTTCCGGCTGGGGTGGTTTGATTATGGATCTGCGAGGAGAACCTTTCAAAGATCTTAGCTGCTGTGTCTCTGCCGAGCCAGTTTCGCCGTAACCGGACACAGCTCCCGGCCTCCCCTTCCCACACACAAACACACACACACTGAATTCTCTCACTTCCACAATGGGAAGAAACTTGTGGAAGGAGAGTATGTCAGTTTTAGGTCAATGCAGAACGAATTCTCACCAATTTTGGATGTTTAAAACAAACACCAGCTCACCGGTCAGAAGTTCTGCTAGGCCAAGTGACTGCCTCCCGCTCAGAGTCACACGAGGGACCTCCAGGATGGGTCTGGCTGTGTGGTCGTTGCCTCCACCTGAGAAGGGTCTGGCTTCGATCTGATTCGAGCTGGTGGCAGAATTCAACAATGCCTTAGGGTTGTGAGCCCCAGGCCCACTTGTTTGTTCTGCCTGCTGCCGTGAGGATGCTCTCGGCTCCTGCCAGGTCCGGGCTGTGAGGCTCCCTGGGTGTGCACAGCCAGTGCTGGGGAATCTCCCACAGGGGAGCGTAATCACAGGGGGGTTCAGTCCTCCCTTGTGAAGGGCTCAGATGATTGGATTAGACCCAGCCCTTAGCAGCCGTTGGTTCAGGATATCCCTAATCTAATCAGGAAGTTGGGCGGGCACATCAATTCCTGCTTCCGCCCACACCCAAGGGAGGGGCAGACACGGGGCGAGTGTCTGAGGGGCGGGAAGTGCAGGGGGCATTTCAGAATTCAGTCTTCTTCACAGAATCGCAAAGTTCACATTTCACAACAATAAAGAAACTATTTACAGTACAAATGAGACATTTTATGAAGTTGAGCATTAGAAAACTTCGATGTCTGAGGAAAAAACTCTCTAACGCACAGGGAAACAAGCGGTCTATCAAATACTCTGAAAATAAAATGGGCTGGGTGAGGGAAACGTGAAAATATTATTTCAATTTTATTTTACGTCATTTTAGTTTAGTTTAGTTTAGTTTAGTTTATTTGTTTATTTTTGAGACGGAGTCTCGCTCTGTCCCCCAGGCCGGATTACAGTGGCCTGATCTCAGCCCACTGCAGCCTCGGCATCCTAGGCTCAACGGATTCTCCTGCCTCAGCCTCCAGAGCAGCTGGGACTAAATGTGCGCGCTACCACGACAGGCGAATTTTTGTAGTTTTTCAAGTAGAGACGAGGTTTCACCATTTTGGCCAGGCTGGTCTTGAACTGCTGACTTCAGGTGATCTGCCCCACTTTGGCTTCCCAAAGTGAAGGGACTATAGGCGCGAGCCACCGCGCCCAGACTATCATAGTTTCACACTGAAGCCTGAAGCTGCTCTGCCTTAGGATTTTTCCCGAGTTTTACTTTCCTGTCGGGATGAGTTGCTAGTTCATATTTTCTGTTGGATCTTTTAGAAAGGCATTACTGATGAGATTATGGCTTTCTCACAAGAAATACTACTTTGGCGAAACTCTACTGAAATTATCAGTACCTTAAGTCTCCAATACTTATCAAGTACAATAGTTGAACATGGCATGGTAGCTGAAAGTGTGAGAGGCAGAATTTGGCAGACTCCATGTTTTTCCATTTCGATGGTTTCAGGTTTTTTGGTTTCAGCCAAACTAAAGAATGTCCTCACGAGCTGTCAATTCACAGGTCACCACAGACAATTTTTGAAACTGAATCACGGTGTAATTTTTGGCGTATGATCTGTGAGCTGTGCTGGGAAGGTTCACGCTGATTCCGTAATAAATCTCGGGTTTTGACTCTATAGCGAAAAATTACTCTTTTCCATCATGAAGGTAAAGCAGAGTATGTACAAGTAGGGTGTGGAATAACCTTGTCACCCGTGACGAACCGACTTGGTCCAATACTTTAAGGACTTCTCCAATGTCTCCGTACTCAGGTTTGATTTTCTGAGTGGATCATCGGTAGAATGAATAAAATCAAGAATCCTCTAAGGCAATGTTGGGAACTAAATTTCGGTGTCTCCGGAAGCACTGGAAAAATCACCATGTGTAGCGAAAGTGAAGTATCAATAGGCTCTCTCTGTGTCCTTTAAACCGCCCGTATGATCGTTACAAATGGCGGCTTGAGGAAAGGTGGTTTTGGAATTGGTTTCTCTCTAGTCTTACGTGACGTGTCTATACTATATTGCATCATAATACAGGAAAGGGTCACCTGCTGACATAAAGCACAGCAGGCAGGAATAGAAGGGTCAACTTAGGGGGAAAAAAAAAGTGCTTTGTGATTTCACTTTGATGTCTGCAGTTTGGAAAACAGTTGAACAGCTTAACTGTTTTCGTGATGACTCGCAAAAATACATGTGAGCATTGAAAATGTACAGAAGAACAACAATCGGGGAAACATTTCTGCAAGCTCCAATTACTGGAACCCAGACATAAGCATACAAGCTGAGACACAGCTACACCAGGCTTCAGCAGGAAACCCTACAGATCTCCTGGGAAGGGCTTCTTCCCTCTCTGAATGCAGCTACCTGTCCACGGGATGCTCTAGGCCCAGGCACCTTGATTCCTCCTACCGGAAAGACATAGAAAAACGCCTCCACATCCCGCTAAAACGCCCAAACATTTAGCCAAGGCTCCTATGAAACGATCTGCTGTCTTCATCCAGGTAAGGGCAACTTCACACTTTAAGACACTAAGATCGTGGGTAAATCCAGGTGGGACTGGGATGCGGGAGCTCCAGCAAACACACTCCTGTCATTGGAAGATGAACGCGGTACCTATTCCTGCACACGCAGACCCTGCCCTCTGGCCTTGGGCCTAGAACATGATTCTTTTGCAGTTGCTGTTGGGGAAGAGGCCCTTGGGCTTTAACCTGCGAACGGCCTCCCTTAAATGCTTGGGCTGCAGCGGGGGCGTCTCTCCCCACATCTCACACACGTCCAGGGCCTCTTCCACCACCTCCCCAACAAAGACCTTGGCTATTCCAGCCATGGCAATGGCCGCGTTCTCAGACACCGAACTGCCAGTGATAGCCCGCATCAGACCCGCAATGCGTGCTCTTGGGAAAGCTGACCGGCGACACACTTCGTAGCGGGACAGCTGCTCCTCAGACATGGCAGACAGCAGGGTTGTCATCCTCTGAGCCTCCTCTGCATCCACGGTGGGCTTCCTCTCCTTCTTGCCTTTCGTATGTGTTTTCCGTCTTTTGGCTGCGGGAGGAGCTGAGGCTGAGGCCTCATTGTCACCTTCTGTGAGGTCCATGACATCCTCACTCCTGAGCTCACCTTCCTGATCCCTGGGTTCTTCCAAGTTCCCATCTAGGTCCTCAGGGATTCCATCCTTCTTGCTGCCCTTCAGACCTCGGGGCATGGCGAGCATCTCAGCAGACACACCTGTTTGCCTGCCGGTCTCCACGGGTGAGATTCAAGTCCGCTCCGTGACAGCAGCTGTACAGGCAGAAGTTCCGGCTGGGGTGGTTTGATTATGGATCTGCGAGGAGAACCTTTCAAAGATCTTAGCTGCTGTGTCTCTGCCGAGCCAGTTTCGCCGTAACCGGACACAGCTCCCGGCCTCCCCTTCCCACACACAAACACACACACACTGAATTCTCTCACTTCCACAATGGGAAGAAACTTGTGGAAGGAGAGTATGTCAGTTTTAGGTCAATGCAGAACGAATTCTCACCAATTTTGGATGTTTAAAACAAACACCAGCTCACCGGTCAGAAGTTCTGCTAGGCCAAGTGACTGCCTCCCGCTCAGAGTCACACGAGGGACCTCCAGGATGGGTCTGGCTGTGTGGTCGTTGCCTCCACCTGAGAAGGGTCTGGCTTCGATCTGATTCGAGCTGGTGGCAGAATTCAACAATGCCTTAGGGTTGTGAGCCCCAGGCCCACTTGTTTGTTCTGCCTGCTGCCGTGAGGATGCTCTCGGCTCCTGCCAGGTCCGGGCTGTGAGGCTCCCTGGGTGTGCACAGCCAGTGCTGGGGAATCTCCCACAGGGGAGCGTAATCACAGGGGGGTTCAGTCCTCCCTTGTGAAGGGCTCAGATGATTGGATTAGACCCAGCCCTTAGCAGCCGTTGGTTCAGGATATCCCTAATCTAATCAGGAAGTTGGGCGGGCACATCAATTCCTGCTTCCGCCCACACCCAAGGGAGGGGCAGACACGGGGCGAGTGTCTGAGGGGCGGGAAGTGCAGGGGGCATTTCAGAATTCAGTCTTCTTCACAGAATCGCAAAGTTCACATTTCACAACAATAAAGAAACTATTTACAGTACAAATGAGACATTTTATGAAGTTGAGCATTAGAAAACTTCGATGTCTGAGGAAAAAACTCTCTAACGCACAGGGAAACAAGCGGTCTATCAAATACTCTGAAAATAAAATGGGCTGGGTGAGGGAAACGTGAAAATATTATTTCAATTTTATTTTACGTCATTTTAGTTTAGTTTAGTTTAGTTTAGTTTATTTGTTTATTTTTGAGACGGAGTCTCGCTCTGTCCCCCAGGCCGGATTACAGTGGCCTGATCTCAGCCCACTGCAGCCTCGGCATCCTAGGCTCAACGGATTCTCCTGCCTCAGCCTCCAGAGCAGCTGGGACTAAATGTGCGCGCTACCACGACAGGCGAACTTTTGTAGTTTTTCAAGTAGAGACGAGGTTTCACCATTTTGGCCAGGCTGGTCTTGAACTGCTGACTTCAGGTGATCTGCCCCACTTTGGCTTCCCAAAGTGAAGGGACTATAGGCGCGAGCCACCGCGCCCAGACTATCATAGTTTCACACTGAAGCCTGAAGCTGCTCTGCCTTAGGATTTTTCCCGAGTTTTACTTTCCTGTCGGGATGAGTTGCTAGTTCATATTTTCTGTTGGATCTTTTAGAAAGGCATTACTGATGAGATTATGGCTTTCTCACAAGAAATACTACTTTGGCGAAACTCTACTGAAATTATCAGTACCTTAAGTCTCCAATACTTATCAAGTACAATAGTTGAACATGGCATGGTAGCTGAAAGTGTGAGAGGCAGAATTTGGCAGACTCCATGTTTTTCCATTTCGATGGTTTCAGGTTTTTTGGTTTCAGCCAAACTAAAGAATGTCCTCACGAGCTGTCAATTCACAGGTCACCACAGACAATTTTTGAAACTGAATCACGGTGTAATTTTTGGCGTATGATCTGTGAGCTGTGCTGGGAAGGTTCACGCTGATTCCGTAATAAATCTCGGGTTTTGACTCTATAGCGAAAAATTACTCTTTTCCATCATGAAGGTAAAGCAGAGTATGTACAAGTAGGGTGTGGAATAACCTTGTCACCCGTGACGAACCGACTTGGTCCAATACTTTAAGGACTTCTCCAATGTCTCCGTACTCAGGTTTGATTTTCTGAGTGGATCATCGGTAGAATGAATAAAATCAAGAATCCTCTAAGGCAATGTTGGGAACTAAATTTCGGTGTCTCCGGAAGCACTGGAAAAATCACCATGTGTAGCGAAAGTGAAGTATCAATAGGCTCTCTCTGTGTCCTTTAAACCGCCCGTATGATCGTTACAAATGGCGGCTTGAGGAAAGGTGGTTTTGGAATTGGTTTCTCTCTAGTCTTACGTGACGTGTCTATACTATATTGCATCATAATACAGGAAAGGGTCACCTGCTGACATAAAGCACAGCAGGCAGGAATAGAAGGGTCAACTTAGGGGGGAAAAAAAAGTGCTTTGTGATTTCACTTTGATGTCTGCAGTTTGGAAAACAGTTGAACAGCTTAACTGTTTTCGTGATGACTCGCAAAAATACATGTGAGCATTGAAAATGTACAGAAGAACAACAATCGGGGAAACATTTCTGCAAGCTCCAATTACTGGAACCCAGACATAAGCATACAAGCTGAGACACAGCTACACCAGGCTTCAGCAGGAAACCCTACAGATCTCCTGGGAAGGGCTTCTTCCCTCTCTGAATGCAGCTACCTGTCCACGGGATGCTCTAGGCCCAGGCACCTTGATTCCTCCTACCGGAAAGACATAGAAAAACGCCTCCACATCCCGCTAAAACGCCCAAACATTTAGCCAAGGCTCCTATGAAACGATCTGCTGTCTTCATCCAGGTAAGGGCAACTTCACACTTTAAGACACTAAGATCGTGGGTAAATCCAGGTGGGACTGGGATGCGGGAGCTCCAGCAAACACACTCCTGTCATTGGAAGATGAACGCGGTACCTATTCCTGCACACGCAGACCCTGCCCTCTGGCCTTGGGCCTAGAACATGATTCTTTTGCAGTTGCTGTTGGGGAAGAGGCCCTTGGGCTTTAACCTGCGAACGGCCTCCCTTAAATGCTTGGGCTGCAGCGGGGGCGTCTCTCCCCACATCTCACACACGTCCAGGGCCTCTTCCACCACCTCCCCAACAAAGACCTTGGCTATTCCAGCCATGGCAATGGCCGCGTTCTCAGACACCGAACTGCCAGTGATAGCCCGCATCAGACCCGCAATGCGTGCTCTTGGGAAAGCTGACCGGCGACACACTTCGTAGCGGGACAGCTGCTCCTCAGACATGGCAGACAGCAGGGTTGTCATCCTCTGAGCCTCCTCTGCATCCACGGTGGGCTTCCTCTCCTTCTTGCCTTTCGTATGTGTTTTCCGTCTTTTGGCTGCGGGAGGAGCTGAGGCTGAGGCCTCATTGTCACCTTCTGTGAGGTCCATGACATCCTCACTCCTGAGCTCACCTTCCTGATCCCTGGGTTCTTCCAAGTTCCCATCTAGGTCCTCAGGGATTCCATCCTTCTTGCTGCCCTTCAGACCTCGGGGCATGGCGAGCATCTCAGCAGACACACCTGTTTGCCTGCCGGTCTCCACGGGTGAGATTCAAGTCCGCTCCGTGACAGCAGCTGTACAGGCAGAAGTTCCGGCTGGGGTGGTTTGATTATGGATCTGCGAGGAGAACCTTTCAAAGATCTTAGCTGCTGTGTCTCTGCCGAGCCAGTTTCGCCGTAACCGGACACAGCTCCCGGCCTCCCCTTCCCACACACAAACACACACACACTGAATTCTCTCACTTCCACAATGGGAAGAAACTTGTGGAAGGAGAGTATGTCAGTTTTAGGTCAATGCAGAACGAATTCTCACCAATTTTGGATGTTTAAAACAAACACCAGCTCACCGGTCAGAAGTTCTGCTAGGCCAAGTGACTGCCTCCCGCTCAGAGTCACACGAGGGACCTCCAGGATGGGTCTGGCTGTGTGGTCGTTGCCTCCACCTGAGAAGGGTCTGGCTTCGATCTGATTCGAGCTGGTGGCAGAATTCAACAATGCCTTAGGGTTGTGAGCCCCAGGCCCACTTGTTTGTTCTGCCTGCTGCCGTGAGGATGCTCTCGGCTCCTGCCAGGTCCGGGCTGTGAGGCTCCCTGGGTGTGCACAGCCAGTGCTGGGGAATCTCCCACAGGGGAGCGTAATCACAGGGGGGTTCAGTCCTCCCTTGTGAAGGGCTCAGATGATTGGATTAGACCCAGCCCTTAGCAGCCGTTGGTTCAGGATATCCCTAATCTAATCAGGAAGTTGGGCGGGCACATCAATTCCTGCTTCCGCCCACACCCAAGGGAGGGGCAGACACGGGGCGAGTGTCTGAGGGGCGGGAAGTGCAGGGGGCATTTCAGAATTCAGTCTTCTTCACAGAATCGCAAAGTTCACATTTCACAACAATAAAGAAACTATTTACAGTACAAATGAGACATTTTATGAAGTTGAGCATTAGAAAACTTCGATGTCTGAGGAAAAAACTCTCTAACGCACAGGGAAACAAGCGGTCTATCAAATACTCTGAAAATAAAATGGGCTGGGTGAGGGAAACGTGAAAATATTATTTCAATTTTATTTTACGTCATTTTAGTTTAGTTTAGTTTAGTTTAGTTTATTTGTTTATTTTTGAGACGGAGTCTCGCTCTGTCCCCCAGGCCGGATTACAGTGGCCTGATCTCAGCCCACTGCAGCCTCGGCATCCTAGGCTCAACGGATTCTCCTGCCTCAGCCTCCAGAGCAGCTGGGACTAAATGTGCGCGCTACCACGACAGGCGAACTTTTGTAGTTTTTCAAGTAGAGACGAGGTTTCACCATTTTGGCCAGGCTGGTCTTGAACTGCTGACTTCAGGTGATCTGCCCCACTTTGGCTTCCCAAAGTGAAGGGACTATAGGCGCGAGCCACCGCGCCCAGACTATCATAGTTTCACACTGAAGCCTGAAGCTGCTCTGCCTTAGGATTTTTCCCGAGTTTTACTTTCCTGTCAGGATGAGTTGCTAGTTCATATTTTCTGTTGGATCTTTTAGAAAGGCATTACTGATGAGATTATGGCTTTCTCACAAGAAATACTACTTTGGCGAAACTCTACTGAAATTATCAGTACCTTAAGTCTCCAATACTTATCAAGTACAATAGTTGAACATGGCATGGTAGCTGAAAGTGTGAGAGGCAGAATTTGGCAGACTCCATGTTTTTCCATTTCGATGGTTTCAGGTTTTTTGGTTTCAGCCAAACTAAAGAATGTCCTCACGAGCTGTCAATTCACAGGTCACCACAGACAATTTTTGAAACTGAATCACGGTGTAATTTTTGGCGTATGATCTGTGAGCTGTGCTGGGAAGGTTCACGCTGATTCCGTAATAAATCTCGGGTTTTGACTCTATAGCGAAAAATTACTCTTTTCCATCATGAAGGTAAAGCAGAGTATGTACAAGTAGGGTGTGGAATAACCTTGTCACCCGTGACGAACCGACTTGGTCCAATACTTTAAGGACTTCTCCAATGTCTCCGTACTCAGGTTTGATTTTCTGAGTGGATCATCGGTAGAATGAATAAAATCAAGAATCCTCTAAGGCAATGTTGGGAACTAAATTTCGGTGTCTCCGGAAGCACTGGAAAAATCACCATGTGTAGCGAAAGTGAAGTATCAATAGGCTCTCTCTGTGTCCTTTAAACCGCCCGTATGATCGTTACAAATGGCGGCTTGAGGAAAGGTGGTTTTGGAATTGGTTTCTCTCTAGTCTTACGTGACGTGTCTATACTATATTGCATCATAATACAGGAAAGGGTCACCTGCTGACATAAAGCACAGCAGGCAGGAATAGAAGGGTCAACTTAGGGGGAAAAAAAAAGTGCTTTGTGATTTCACTTTGATGTCTGCAGTTTGGAAAACAGTTGAACAGCTTAACTGTTTTCGTGATGACTCGCAAAAATACATGTGAGCATTGAAAATGTACAGAAGAACAACAATCGGGGAAACATTTCTGCAAGCTCCAATTACTGGAACCCAGACATAAGCATACAAGCTGAGACACAGCTACACCAGGCTTCAGCAGGAAACCCTACAGATCTCCTGGGAAGGGCTTCTTCCCTCTCTGAATGCAGCTACCTGTCCACGGGATGCTCTAGGCCCAGGCACCTTGATTCCTCCTACCGGAAAGACATAGAAAAACGCCTCCACATCCCGCTAAAACGCCCAAACATTTAGCCAAGGCTCCTATGAAACGATCTGCTGTCTTCATCCAGGTAAGGGCAACTTCACACTTTAAGACACTAAGATCGTGGGTAAATCCAGGTGGGACTGGGATGCGGGAGCTCCAGCAAACACACTCCTGTCATTGGAAGATGAACGCGGTACCTATTCCTGCACACGCAGACCCTGCCCTCTGGCCTTGGGCCTAGAACATGATTCTTTTGCAGTTGCTGTTGGGGAAGAGGCCCTTGGGCTTTAACCTGCGAACGGCCTCCCTTAAATGCTTGGGCTGCAGCGGGGGCGTCTCTCCCCACATCTCACACACGTCCAGGGCCTCTTCCACCACCTCCCCAACAAAGACCTTGGCTATTCCAGCCATGGCAATGGCCGCGTTCTCAGACACCGAACTGCCAGTGATAGCCCGCATCAGACCCGCAATGCGTGCTCTTGGGAAAGCTGACCGGCGACACACTTCGTAGCGGGACAGCTGCTCCTCAGACATGGCAGACAGCAGGGTTGTCATCCTCTGAGCCTCCTCTGCATCCACGGTGGGCTTCCTCTCCTTCTTGCCTTTCGTATGTGTTTTCCGTCTTTTGGCTGCGGGAGGAGCTGAGGCTGAGGCCTCATTGTCACCTTCTGTGAGGTCCATGACATCCTCACTCCTGAGCTCACCTTCCTGATCCCTGGGTTCTTCCAAGTTCCCATCTAGGTCCTCAGGGATTCCATCCTTCTTGCTGCCCTTCAGACCTCGGGGCATGGCGAGCATCTCAGCAGACACACCTGTTTGCCTGCCGGTCTCCACGGGTGAGATTCAAGTCCGCTCCGTGACAGCAGCTGTACAGGCAGAAGTTCCGGCTGGGGTGGTTTGATTATGGATCTGCGAGGAGAACCTTTCAAAGATCTTAGCTGCTGTGTCTCTGCCGAGCCAGTTTCGCCGTAACCGGACACAGCTCCCGGCCTCCCCTTCCCACACACAAACACACACACACTGAATTCTCTCACTTCCACAATGGGAAGAAACTTGTGGAAGGAGAGTATGTCAGTTTTAGGTCAATGCAGAACGAATTCTCACCAATTTTGGATGTTTAAAACAAACACCAGCTCACCGGTCAGAAGTTCTGCTAGGCCAAGTGACTGCCTCCCGCTCAGAGTCACACGAGGGACCTCCAGGATGGGTCTGGCTGTGTGGTCGTTGCCTCCACCTGAGAAGGGTCTGGCTTCGATCTGATTCGAGCTGGTGGCAGAATTCAACAATGCCTTAGGGTTGTGAGCCCCAGGCCCACTTGTTTGTTCTGCCTGCTGCCGTGAGGATGCTCTCGGCTCCTGCCAGGTCCGGGCTGTGAGGCTCCCTGGGTGTGCACAGCCAGTGCTGGGGAATCTCCCACAGGGGAGCGTAATCACAGGGGGGTTCAGTCCTCCCTTGTGAAGGGCTCAGATGATTGGATTAGACCCAGCCCTTAGCAGCCGTTGGTTCAGGATATCCCTAATCTAATCAGGAAGTTGGGCGGGCACATCAATTCCTGCTTCCGCCCACACCCAAGGGAGGGGCAGACACGGGGCGAGTGTCTGAGGGGCGGGAAGTGCAGGGGGCATTTCAGAATTCAGTCTTCTTCACAGAATCGCAAAGTTCACATTTCACAACAATAAAGAAACTATTTACAGTACAAATGAGACATTTTATGAAGTTGAGCATTAGAAAACTTCGATGTCTGAGGAAAAAACTCTCTAACGCACAGGGAAACAAGCGGTCTATCAAATACTCTGAAAATAAAATGGGCTGGGTGAGGGAAACGTGAAAATATTATTTCAATTTTATTTTACGTCATTTTAGTTTAGTTTAGTTTAGTTTAGTTTATTTGTTTATTTTTGAGACGGAGTCTCGCTCTGTCCCCCAGGCCGGATTACAGTGGCCTGATCTCAGCCCACTGCAGCCTCGGCATCCTAGGCTCAACGGATTCTCCTGCCTCAGCCTCCAGAGCAGCTGGGACTAAATGTGCGCGCTACCACGACAGGCGAACTTTTGTAGTTTTTCAAGTAGAGACGAGGTTTCACCATTTTGGCCAGGCTGGTCTTGAACTGCTGACTTCAGGTGATCTGCCCCACTTTGGCTTCCCAAAGTGAAGGGACTATAGGCGCGAGCCACCGCGCCCAGACTATCATAGTTTCACACTGAAGCCTGAAGCTGCTCTGCCTTAGGATTTTTCCCGAGTTTTACTTTCTTGTCGGGATGAGTTGCTAGTTCATATTTTCTGTTGGATCTTTTAGAAAGGCATTACTGATGAGATTATGGCTTTCTCACAAGAAATACTACTTTGGCGAAACTCTACTGAAATTATCAGTACCTTAAGTCTCCAATACTTATCAAGTACAATAGTTGAACATGGCATGGTAGCTGAAAGTGTGAGAGGCAGAATTTGGCAGACTCCATGTTTTTCCATTTCGATGGTTTCAGGTTTTTTGGTTTCAGCCAAACTAAAGAATGTCCTCACGAGCTGTCAATTCACAGGTCACCACAGACAATTTTTGAAACTGAATCACGGTGTAATTTTTGGCGTATGATCTGTGAGCTGTGCTGGGAAGGTTCACGCTGATTCCGTAATAAATCTCGGGTTTTGACTCTATAGCGAAAAATTACTCTTTTCCATCATGAAGGTAAAGCAGAGTATGTACAAGTAGGGTGTGGAATAACCTTGTCACCCGTGACGAACCGACTTGGTCCAATACTTTAAGGACTTCTCCAATGTCTCCGTACTCAGGTTTGATTTTCTGAGTGGATCATCGGTAGAATGAATAAAATCAAGAATCCTCTAAGGCAATGTTGGGAACTAAATTTCGGTGTCTCCGGAAGCACTGGAAAAATCACCATGTGTAGCGAAAGTGAAGTATCAATAGGCTCTCTCTGTGTCCTTTAAACCGCCCGTATGATCGTTACAAATGGCGGCTTGAGGAAAGGTGGTTTTGGAATTGGTTTCTCTCTAGTCTTACGTGACGTGTCTATACTATATTGCATCATAATACAGGAAAGGGTCACCTGCTGACATAAAGCACAGCAGGCAGGAATAGAAGGGTCAACTTAGGGGGAAAAAAAAAGTGCTTTGTGATTTCACTTTGATGTCTGCAGTTTGGAAAACAGTTGAACAGCTTAACTGTTTTCGTGATGACTCGCAAAAATACATGTGAGCATTGAAAATGTACAGAAGAACAACAATCGGGGAAACATTTCTGCAAGCTCCAATTACTGGAACCCAGACATAAGCATACAAGCTGAGACACAGCTACACCAGGCTTCAGCAGGAAACCCTACAGATCTCCTGGGAAGGGCTTCTTCCCTCTCTGAATGCAGCTACCTGTCCACGGGATGCTCTAGGCCCAGGCACCTTGATTCCTCCTACCGGAAAGACATAGAAAAACGCCTCCACATCCCGCTAAAACGCCCAAACATTTAGCCAAGGCTCCTATGAAACGATCTGCTGTCTTCATCCAGGTAAGGGCAACTTCACACTTTAAGACACTAAGATCGTGGGTAAATCCAGGTGGGACTGGGATGCGGGAGCTCCAGCAAACACACTCCTGTCATTGGAAGATGAACGCGGTACCTATTCCTGCACACGCAGACCCTGCCCTCTGGCCTTGGGCCTAGAACATGATTCTTTTGCAGTTGCTGTTGGGGAAGAGGCCCTTGGGCTTTAACCTGCGAACGGCCTCCCTTAAATGCTTGGGCTGCAGCGGGGGCGTCTCTCCCCACATCTCACACACGTCCAGGGCCTCTTCCACCACCTCCCCAACAAAGACCTTGGCTATTCCAGCCATGGCAATGGCCGCGTTCTCAGACACCGAACTGCCAGTGATAGCCCGCATCAGACCCGCAATGCGTGCTCTTGGGAAAGCTGACCGGCGACACACTTCGTAGCGGGACAGCTGCTCCTCAGACATGGCAGACAGCAGGGTTGTCATCCTCTGAGCCTCCTCTGCATCCACGGTGGGCTTCCTCTCCTTCTTGCCTTTCGTATGTGTTTTCCGTCTTTTGGCTGCGGGAGGAGCTGAGGCTGAGGCCTCATTGTCACCTTCTGTGAGGTCCATGACATCCTCACTCCTGAGCTCACCTTCCTGATCCCTGGGTTCTTCCAAGTTCCCATCTAGGTCCTCAGGGATTCCATCCTTCTTGCTGCCCTTCAGACCTCGGGGCATGGCGAGCATCTCAGCAGACACACCTGTTTGCCTGCCGGTCTCCACGGGTGAGATTCAAGTCCGCTCCGTGACAGCAGCTGTACAGGCAGAAGTTCCGGCTGGGGTGGTTTGATTATGGATCTGCGAGGAGAACCTTTCAAAGATCTTAGCTGCTGTGTCTCTGCCGAGCCAGTTTCGCCGTAACCGGACACAGCTCCCGGCCTCCCCTTCCCACACACAAACACACACACACTGAATTCTCTCACTTCCACAATGGGAAGAAACTTGTGGAAGGAGAGTATGTCAGTTTTAGGTCAATGCAGAACGAATTCTCACCAATTTTGGATGTTTAAAACAAACACCAGCTCACCGGTCAGAAGTTCTGCTAGGCCAAGTGACTGCCTCCCGCTCAGAGTCACACGAGGGACCTCCAGGATGGGTCTGGCTGTGTGGTCGTTGCCTCCACCTGAGAAGGGTCTGGCTTCGATCTGATTCGAGCTGGTGGCAGAATTCAACAATGCCTTAGGGTTGTGAGCCCCAGGCCCACTTGTTTGTTCTGCCTGCTGCCGTGAGGATGCTCTCGGCTCCTGCCAGGTCCGGGCTGTGAGGCTCCCTGGGTGTGCACAGCCAGTGCTGGGGAATCTCCCACAGGGGAGCGTAATCACAGGGGGGTTCAGTCCTCCCTTGTGAAGGGCTCAGATGATTGGATTAGACCCAGCCCTTAGCAGCCGTTGGTTCAGGATATCCCTAATCTAATCAGGAAGTTGGGCGGGCACATCAATTCCTGCTTCCGCCCACACCCAAGGGAGGGGCAGACACGGGGCGAGTGTCTGAGGGGCGGGAAGTGCAGGGGGCATTTCAGAATTCAGTCTTCTTCACAGAATCGCAAAGTTCACATTTCACAACAATAAAGAAACTATTTACAGTACAAATGAGACATTTTATGAAGTTGAGCATTAGAAAACTTCGATGTCTGAGGAAAAAACTCTCTAACGCACAGGGAAACAAGCGGTCTATCAAATACTCTGAAAATAAAATGGGCTGGGTGAGGGAAACGTGAAAATATTATTTCAATTTTATTTTACGTCATTTTAGTTTAGTTTAGTTTAGTTTAGTTTATTTGTTTATTTTTGAGACGGAGTCTCGCTCTGTCCCCCAGGCTGGATTACAGTGGCCTGATCTCAGCCCACTGCAGCCTCGGCATCCTAGGCTCAACGGATTCTCCTGCCTCAGCCTCCAGAGCAGCTGGGACTAAATGTGCGCGCTACCACGACAGGCGAACTTTTGTAGTTTTTCAAGTAGAGACGAGGTTTCACCATTTTGGCCAGGCTGGTCTTGAACTGCTGACTTCAGGTGATCTGCCCCACTTTGGCTTCCCAAAGTGAAGGGACTATAGGCGCGAGCCACCGCGCCCAGACTATCATAGTTTCACACTGAAGCCTGAAGCTGCTCTGCCTTAGGATTTTTCCCGAGTTTTACTTTCTTGTCAGGATGAGTTGCTAGTTCATATTTTCTGTTGGATCTTTTAGAAAGGCATTACTGATGAGATTATGGCTTTCTCACAAGAAATACTACTTTGGCGAAACTCTACTGAAATTATCAGTACCTTAAGTCTCCAATACTTATCAAGTACAATAGTTGAACATGGCATGGTAGCTGAAAGTGTGAGAGGCAGAATTTGGCAGACTCCATGTTTTTCCATTTCGATGGTTTCAGGTTTTTTGGTTTCAGCCAAACTAAAGAATGTCCTCACGAGCTGTCAATTCACAGGTCACCACAGACAATTTTTGAAACTGAATCACGGTGTAATTTTTGGCGTATGATCTGTGAGCTGTGCTGGGAAGGTTCACGCTGATTCCGTAATAAATCTCGGGTTTTGACTCTATAGCGAAAAATTACTCTTTTCCATCATGAAGGTAAAGCAGAGTATGTACAAGTAGGGTGTGGAATAACCTTGTCACCCGTGACGAACCGACTTGGTCCAATACTTTAAGGACTTCTCCAATGTCTCCGTACTCAGGTTTGATTTTCTGAGTGGATCATCGGTAGAATGAATAAAATCAAGAATCCTCTAAGGCAATGTTGGGAACTAAATTTCGGTGTCTCCGGAAGCACTGGAAAAATCACCATGTGTAGCGAAAGTGAAGTATCAATAGGCTCTCTCTGTGTCCTTTAAACCGCCCGTATGATCGTTACAAATGGCGGCTTGAGGAAAGGTGGTTTTGGAATTGGTTTCTCTCTAGTCTTACGTGACGTGTCTATACTATATTGCATCATAATACAGGAAAGGGTCACCTGCTGACATAAAGCACAGCAGGCAGGAATAGAAGGGTCAACTTAGGGGGAAAAAAAAAGTGCTTTGTGATTTCACTTTGATGTCTGCAGTTTGGAAAACAGTTGAACAGCTTAACTGTTTTCGTGATGACTCGCAAAAATACATGTGAGCATTGAAAATGTACAGAAGAACAACAATCGGGGAAACATTTCTGCAAGCTCCAATTACTGGAACCCAGACATAAGCATACAAGCTGAGACACAGCTACACCAGGCTTCAGCAGGAAACCCTACAGATCTCCTGGGAAGGGCTTCTTCCCTCTCTGAATGCAGCTACCTGTCCACGGGATGCTCTAGGCCCAGGCACCTTGATTCCTCCTACCGGAAAGACATAGAAAAACGCCTCCACATCCCGCTAAAACGCCCAAACATTTAGCCAAGGCTCCTATGAAACGATCTGCTGTCTTCATCCAGGTAAGGGCAACTTCACACTTTAAGACACTAAGATCGTGGGTAAATCCAGGTGGGACTGGGATGCGGGAGCTCCAGCAAACACACTCCTGTCATTGGAAGATGAACGCGGTACCTATTCCTGCACACGCAGACCCTGCCCTCTGGCCTTGGGCCTAGAACATGATTCTTTTGCAGTTGCTGTTGGGGAAGAGGCCCTTGGGCTTTAACCTGCGAACGGCCTCCCTTAAATGCTTGGGCTGCAGCGGGGGCGTCTCTCCCCACATCTCACACACGTCCAGGGCCTCTTCCACCACCTCCCCAACAAAGACCTTGGCTATTCCAGCCATGGCAATGGCCGCGTTCTCAGACACCGAACTGCCAGTGATAGCCCGCATCAGACCCGCAATGCGTGCTCTTGGGAAAGCTGACCGGCGACACACTTCGTAGCGGGACAGCTGCTCCTCAGACATGGCAGACAGCAGGGTTGTCATCCTCTGAGCCTCCTCTGCATCCACGGTGGGCTTCCTCTCCTTCTTGCCTTTCGTATGTGTTTTCCGTCTTTTGGCTGCGGGAGGAGCTGAGGCTGAGGCCTCATTGTCACCTTCTGTGAGGTCCATGACATCCTCACTCCTGAGCTCACCTTCCTGATCCCTGGGTTCTTCCAAGTTCCCATCTAGGTCCTCAGGGATTCCATCCTTCTTGCTGCCCTTCAGACCTCGGGGCATGGCGAGCATCTCAGCAGACACACCTGTTTGCCTGCCGGTCTCCACGGGTGAGATTCAAGTCCGCTCCGTGACAGCAGCTGTACAGGCAGAAGTTCCGGCTGGGGTGGTTTGATTATGGATCTGCGAGGAGAACCTTTCAAAGATCTTAGCTGCTGTGTCTCTGCCGAGCCAGTTTCGCCGTAACCGGACACAGCTCCCGGCCTCCCCTTCCCACACACAAACACACACACACTGAATTCTCTCACTTCCACAATGGGAAGAAACTTGTGGAAGGAGAGTATGTCAGTTTTAGGTCAATGCAGAACGAATTCTCACCAATTTTGGATGTTTAAAACAAACACCAGCTCACCGGTCAGAAGTTCTGCTAGGCCAAGTGACTGCCTCCCGCTCAGAGTCACACGAGGGACCTCCAGGATGGGTCTGGCTGTGTGGTCGTTGCCTCCACCTGAGAAGGGTCTGGCTTCGATCTGATTCGAGCTGGTGGCAGAATTCAACAATGCCTTAGGGTTGTGAGCCCCAGGCCCACTTGTTTGTTCTGCCTGCTGCCGTGAGGATGCTCTCGGCTCCTGCCAGGTCCGGGCTGTGAGGCTCCCTGGGTGTGCACAGCCAGTGCTGGGGAATCTCCCACAGGGGAGCGTAATCACAGGGGGGTTCAGTCCTCCCTTGTGAAGGGCTCAGATGATTGGATTAGACCCAGCCCTTAGCAGCCGTTGGTTCAGGATATCCCTAATCTAATCAGGAAGTTGGGCGGGCACATCAATTCCTGCTTCCGCCCACACCCAAGGGAGGGGCAGACACGGGGCGAGTGTCTGAGGGGCGGGAAGTGCAGGGGGCATTTCAGAATTCAGTCTTCTTCACAGAATCGCAAAGTTCACATTTCACAACAATAAAGAAACTATTTACAGTACAAATGAGACATTTTATGAAGTTGAGCATTAGAAAACTTCGATGTCTGAGGAAAAAACTCTCTAACGCACAGGGAAACAAGCGGTCTATCAAATACTCTGAAAATAAAATGGGCTGGGTGAGGGAAACGTGAAAATATTATTTCAATTTTATTTTACGTCATTTTAGTTTAGTTTAGTTTAGTTTAGTTTATTTGTTTATTTTTGAGACGGAGTCTCGCTCTGTCCCCCAGGCTGGATTACAGTGGCCTGATCTCAGCCCACTGCAGCCTCGGCATCCTAGGCTCAACGGATTCTCCTGCCTCAGCCTCCAGAGCAGCTGGGACTAAATGTGCGCGCTACCACGACAGGCGAACTTTTGTAGTTTTTCAAGTAGAGACGAGGTTTCACCATTTTGGCCAGGCTGGTCTTGAACTGCTGACTTCAGGTGATCTGCCCCACTTTGGCTTCCCAAAGTGAAGGGACTATAGGCGCGAGCCACCGCGCCCAGACTATCATAGTTTCACACTGAAGCCTGAAGCTGCTCTGCCTTAGGATTTTTCCCGAGTTTTACTTTCTTGTCGGGATGAGTTGCTAGTTCATATTTTCTGTTGGATCTTTTAGAAAGGCATTACTGATGAGATTATGGCTTTCTCACAAGAAATACTACTTTGGCGAAACTCTACTGAAATTATCAGTACCTTAAGTCTCCAATACTTATCAAGTACAATAGTTGAACATGGCATGGTAGCTGAAAGTGTGAGAGGCAGAATTTGGCAGACTCCATGTTTTTCCATTTCGATGGTTTCAGGTGTTTTGGTTTCAGCCAAACTAAAGAATGTCCTCACGAGCTGTCAATTCACAGGTCACCACAGACAATTTTTGAAACTGAATCACGGTGTAATTTTTGGCGTATGATCTGTGAGCTGTGCTGGGAAGGTTCACGCTGATTCCGTAATAAATCTCGGGTTTTGACTCTATAGCGAAAAATTACTCTTTTCCATCATGAAGGTAAAGCAGAGTATGTACAAGTAGGGTGTGGAATAACCTTGTCACCCGTGACGAACCGACTTGGTCCAATACTTTAAGGACTTCTCCAATGTCTCCGTACTCAGGTTTGATTTTCTGAGTGGATCATCGGTAGAATGAATAAAATCAAGAATCCTCTAAGGCAATGTTGGGAACTAAATTTCGGTGTCTCCGGAAGCACTGGAAAAATCACCATGTGTAGCGAAAGTGAAGTATCAATAGGCTCTCTCTGTGTCCTTTAAACCGCCCGTATGATCGTTACAAATGGCGGCTTGAGGAAAGGTGGTTTTGGAATTGGTTTCTCTCTAGTCTTACGTGACGTGTCTATACTATATTGCATCATAATACAGGAAAGGGTCACCTGCTGACATAAAGCACAGCAGGCAGGAATAGAAGGGTCAACTTAGGGGGAAAAAAAAAGTGCTTTGTGATTTCACTTTGATGTCTGCAGTTTGGAAAACAGTTGAACAGCTTAACTGTTTTCGTGATGACTCGCAAAAATACATGTGAGCATTGAAAATGTACAGAAGAACAACAATCGGGGAAACATTTCTGCAAGCTCCAATTACTGGAACCCAGACATAAGCATACAAGCTGAGACACAGCTACACCAGGCTTCAGCAGGAAACCCTACAGATCTCCTGGGAAGGGCTTCTTCCCTCTCTGAATGCAGCTACCTGTCCACGGGATGCTCTAGGCCCAGGCACCTTGATTCCTCCTACCGGAAAGACATAGAAAAACGCCTCCACATCCCGCTAAAACGCCCAAACATTTAGCCAAGGCTCCTATGAAACGATCTGCTGTCTTCATCCAGGTAAGGGCAACTTCACACTTTAAGACACTAAGATCGTGGGTAAATCCAGGTGGGACTGGGATGCGGGAGCTCCAGCAAACACACTCCTGTCATTGGAAGATGAACGCGGTACCTATTCCTGCACACGCAGACCCTGCCCTCTGGCCTTGGGCCTAGAACATGATTCTTTTGCAGTTGCTGTTGGGGAAGAGGCCCTTGGGCTTTAACCTGCGAACGGCCTCCCTTAAATGCTTGGGCTGCAGCGGGGGCGTCTCTCCCCACATCTCACACACGTCCAGGGCCTCTTCCACCACCTCCCCAACAAAGACCTTGGCTATTCCAGCCATGGCAATGGCCGCGTTCTCAGACACCGAACTGCCAGTGATAGCCCGCATCAGACCCGCAATGCGTGCTCTTGGGAAAGCTGACCGGCGACACACTTCGTAGCGGGACAGCTGCTCCTCAGACATGGCAGACAGCAGGGTTGTCATCCTCTGAGCCTCCTCTGCATCCACGGTGGGCTTCCTCTCCTTCTTGCCTTTCGTATGTGTTTTCCGTCTTTTGGCTGCGGGAGGAGCTGAGGCTGAGGCCTCATTGTCACCTTCTGTGAGGTCCATGACATCCTCACTCCTGAGCTCACCTTCCTGATCCCTGGGTTCTTCCAAGTTCCCATCTAGGTCCTCAGGGATTCCATCCTTCTTGCTGCCCTTCAGACCTCGGGGCATGGCGAGCATCTCAGCAGACACACCTGTTTGCCTGCCGGTCTCCACGGGTGAGATTCAAGTCCGCTCCGTGACAGCAGCTGTACAGGCAGAAGTTCCGGCTGGGGTGGTTTGATTATGGATCTGCGAGGAGAACCTTTCAAAGATCTTAGCTGCTGTGTCTCTGCCGAGCCAGTTTCGCCGTAACCGGACACAGCTCCCGGCCTCCCCTTCCCACACACAAACACACACACACTGAATTCTCTCACTTCCACAATGGGAAGAAACTTGTGGAAGGAGAGTATGTCAGTTTTAGGTCAATGCAGAACGAATTCTCACCAATTTTGGATGTTTAAAACAAACACCAGCTCACCGGTCAGAAGTTCTGCTAGGCCAAGTGACTGCCTCCCGCTCAGAGTCACACGAGGGACCTCCAGGATGGGTCTGGCTGTGTGGTCGTTGCCTCCACCTGAGAAGGGTCTGGCTTCGATCTGATTCGAGCTGGTGGCAGAATTCAACAATGCCTTAGGGTTGTGAGCCCCAGGCCCACTTGTTTGTTCTGCCTGCTGCCGTGAGGATGCTCTCGGCTCCTGCCAGGTCCGGGCTGTGAGGCTCCCTGGGTGTGCACAGCCAGTGCTGGGGAATCTCCCACAGGGGAGCGTAATCACAGGGGGGTTCAGTCCTCCCTTGTGAAGGGCTCAGATGATTGGATTAGACCCAGCCCTTAGCAGCCGTTGGTTCAGGATATCCCTAATCTAATCAGGAAGTTGGGCGGGCACATCAATTCATGCTTCCGCCCACACCCAAGGGAGGGGCAGACACGGGGCGAGTGTCTGAGGGGCGGGAAGTGCAGGGGGCATTTCAGAATTCAGTCTTCTTCACAGAATCGCAAAGTTCACATTTCACAACAATAAAGAAACTATTTACAGTACAAATGAGACATTTTATGAAGTTGAGCATTAGAAAACTTCGATGTCTGAGGAAAAAACTCTCTAACGCACAGGGAAACAAGCGGTCTATCAAATACTCTGAAAATAAAATGGGCTGGGTGAGGGAAACGTGAAAATATTATTTCAATTTTATTTTACGTCATTTTAGTTTAGTTTAGTTTAGTTTAGTTTATTTGTTTATTTTTGAGACGGAGTCTCGCTCTGTCCCCCAGGCCGGATTACAGTGGCCTGATCTCAGCCCACTGCAGCCTCGGCATCCTAGGCTCAACGGATTCTCCTGCCTCAGCCTCCAGAGCAGCTGGGACTAAATGTGCGCGCTACCACGACAGGCGAACTTTTGTAGTTTTTCAAGTAGAGACGAGGTTTCACCATTTTGGCCAGGCTGGTCTTGAACTGCTGACTTCAGGTGATCTGCCCCACTTTGGCTTCCCAAAGTGAAGGGACTATAGGCGCGAGCCACCGCGCCCAGACTATCATAGTTTCACACTGAAGCCTGAAGCTGCTCTGCCTTAGGATTTTTCCCGAGTTTTACTTTCTTGTCGGGATGAGTTGCTAGTTCATATTTTCTGTTGGATCTTTTAGAAAGGCATTACTGATGAGATTATGGCTTTCTCACAAGAAATACTACTTTGGCGAAACTCTACTGAAATTATCAGTACCTTAAGTCTCCAATACTTATCAAGTACAATAGTTGAACATGGCATGGTAGCTGAAAGTGTGAGAGGCAGAATTTGGCAGACTCCATGTTTTTCCATTTCGATGGTTTCAGGTTTTTTGGTTTCAGCCAAACTAAAGAATGTCCTCACGAGCTGTCAATTCACAGGTCACCACAGACAATTTTTGAAACTGAATCACGGTGTAATTTTTGGCGTATGATCTGTGAGCTGTGCTGGGAAGGTTCACGCTGATTCCGTAATAAATCTCGGGTTTTGACTCTATAGCGAAAAATTACTCTTTTCCATCATGAAGGTAAAGCAGAGTATGTACAAGTAGGGTGTGGAATAACCTTGTCACCCGTGACGAACCGACTTGGTCCAATACTTTAAGGACTTCTCCAATGTCTCCGTACTCAGGTTTGATTTTCTGAGTGGATCATCGGTAGAATGAATAAAATCAAGAATCCTCTAAGGCAATGTTGGGAACTAAATTTCGGTGTCTCCGGAAGCACTGGAAAAATCACCATGTGTAGCGAAAGTGAAGTATCAATAGGCTCTCTCTGTGTCCTTTAAACCGCCCGTATGATCGTTACAAATGGCGGCTTGAGGAAAGGTGGTTTTGGAATTGGTTTCTCTCTAGTCTTACGTGACGTGTCTATACTATATTGCATCATAATACAGGAAAGGGTCACCTGCTGACATAAAGCACAGCAGGCAGGAATAGAAGGGTCAACTTAGGGGGAAAAAAAAAGTGCTTTGTGATTTCACTTTGATGTCTGCAGTTTGGAAAACAGTTGAACAGCTTAACTGTTTTCGTGATGACTCGCAAAAATACATGTGAGCATTGAAAATGTACAGAAGAACAACAATCGGGGAAACATTTCTGCAAGCTCCAATTACTGGAACCCAGACATAAGCATACAAGCTGAGACACAGCTACACCAGGCTTCAGCAGGAAACCCTACAGATCTCCTGGGAAGGGCTTCTTCCCTCTCTGAATGCAGCTACCTGTCCACGGGATGCTCTAGGCCCAGGCACCTTGATTCCTCCTACCGGAAAGACATAGAAAAACGCCTCCACATCCCGCTAAAACGCCCAAACATTTAGCCAAGGCTCCTATGAAACGATCTGCTGTCTTCATCCAGGTAAGGGCAACTTCACACTTTAAGACACTAAGATCGTGGGTAAATCCAGGTGGGACTGAGATGCGGGAGCTCCAGCAAACACACTCCTGTCATTGGAAGATGAACGCGGTACCTATTCCTGCACACGCAGACCCTGCCCTCTGGCCTTGGGCCTAGAACATGATTCTTTTGCAGTTGCTGTTGGGGAAGAGGCCCTTGGGCTTTAACCTGCGAACGGCCTCCCTTAAATGCTTGGGCTGCAGCGGGGGCGTCTCTCCCCACATCTCACACACGTCCAGGGCCTCTTCCACCACCTCCCCAACAAAGACCTTGGCTATTCCAGCCATGGCAATGGCCGCGTTCTCAGACACCGAACTGCCAGTGATAGCCCGCATCAGACCCGCAATGCGTGCTCTTGGGAAAGCTGACCGGCGACACACTTCGTAGCGGGACAGCTGCTCCTCAGACATGGCAGACAGCAGGGTTGTCATCCTCTGAGCCTCCTCTGCATCCACGGTGGGCTTCCTCTCCTTCTTGCCTTTCGTATGTGTTTTCCGTCTTTTGGCTGCGGGAGGAGCTGAGGCTGAGGCCTCATTGTCACCTTCTGTGAGGTCCATGACATCCTCACTCCTGAGCTCACCTTCCTGATCCCTGGGTTCTTCCAAGTTCCCATCTAGGTCCTCAGGGATTCCATCCTTCTTGCTGCCCTTCAGACCTCGGGGCATGGCGAGCATCTCAGCAGACACACCTGTTTGCCTGCCGGTCTCCACGGGTGAGATTCAAGTCCGCTCCGTGACAGCAGCTGTACAGGCAGAAGTTCCGGCTGGGGTGGTTTGATTATGGATCTGCGAGGAGAACCTTTCAAAGATCTTAGCTGCTGTGTCTCTGCCGAGCCAGTTTCGCCGTAACCGGACACAGCTCCCGGCCTCCCCTTCCCACACACAAACACACACACACTGAATTCTCTCACTTCCACAATGGGAAGAAACTTGTGGAAGGAGAGTATGTCAGTTTTAGGTCAATGCAGAACGAATTCTCACCAATTTTGGATGTTTAAAACAAACACCAGCTCACCGGTCAGAAGTTCTGCTAGGCCAAGTGACTGCCTCCCGCTCAGAGTCACACGAGGGACCTCCAGGATGGGTCTGGCTGTGTGGTCGTTGCCTCCACCTGAGAAGGGTCTGGCTTCGATCTGATTCGAGCTGGTGGCAGAATTCAACAATGCCTTAGGGTTGTGAGCCCCAGGCCCACTTGTTTGTTCTGCCTGCTGCCGTGAGGATGCTCTCGGCTCCTGCCAGGTCCGGGCTGTGAGGCTCCCTGGGTGTGCACAGCCAGTGCTGGGGAATCTCCCACAGGGGAGCGTAATCACAGGGGGGTTCAGTCCTCCCTTGTGAAGGGCTCAGATGATTGGATTAGACCCAGCCCTTAGCAGCCGTTGGTTCAGGATATCCCTAATCTAATCAGGAAGTTGGGCGGGCACATCAATTCCTGCTTCCGCCCACACCCAAGGGAGGGGCAGACACGGGGCGAGTGTCTGAGGGGCGGGAAGTGCAGGGGGCATTTCAGAATTCAGTCTTCTTCACAGAATCGCAAAGTTCACATTTCACAACAATAAAGAAACTATTTACAGTACAAATGAGACATTTTATGAAGTTGAGCATTAGAAAACTTCGATGTCTGAGGAAAAAACTCTCTAACGCACAGGGAAACAAGCGGTCTATCAAATACTCTGAAAATAAAATGGGCTGGGTGAGGGAAACGTGAAAATATTATTTCAATTTTATTTTACGTCATTTTAGTTTAGTTTAGTTTAGTTTAGTTTATTTGTTTATTTTTGAGACGGAGTCTCGCTCTGTCCCCCAGGCCGGATTACAGTGGCCTGATCTCAGCCCACTGCAGCCTCGGCATCCTAGGCTCAACGGATTCTCCTGCCTCAGCCTCCAGAGCAGCTGGGACTAAATGTGCGCGCTACCACGACAGGCGAACTTTTGTAGTTTTTCAAGTAGAGACGAGGTTTCACCATTTTGGCCAGGCTGGTCTTGAACTGCTGACTTCAGGTGATCTGCCCCACTTTGGCTTCCCAAAGTGAAGGGACTATAGGCGCGAGCCACCGCGCCCAGACTATCATAGTTTCACACTGAAGCCTGAAGCTGCTCTGCCTTAGGATTTTTCCCGAGTTTTACTTTCTTGTCGGGATGAGTTGCTAGTTCACATTTTCTGTTGGATCTTTTAGAAAGGCATTACTGATGAGATTATGGCTTTCTCACAAGAAATACTACTTTGGCGAAACTCTACTGAAATTATCAGTACCTTAAGTCTCCAATACTTATCAAGTACAATAGTTGAACATGGCATGGTAGCTGAAAGTGTGAGAGGCAGAATTTGGCAGACTCCATGTTTTTCCATTTCGATGGTTTCAGGTTTTTTGGTTTCAGCCAAACTAAAGAATGTCCTCACGAGCTGTCAATTCACAGGTCACCACAGACAATTTTTGAAACTGAATCACGGTGTAATTTTTGGCGTATGATCTGTGAGCTGTGCTGGGAAGGTTCACGCTGATTCCGTAATAAATCTCGGGTTTTGACTCTATAGCGAAAAATTACTCTTTTCCATCATGAAGGTAAAGCAGAGTATGTACAAGTAGGGTGTGGAATAACCTTGTCACCCGTGACGAACCGACTTGGTCCAATACTTTAAGGACTTCTCCAATGTCTCCGTACTCAGGTTTGATTTTCTGAGTGGATCATCGGTAGAATGAATAAAATCAAGAATCCTCTAAGGCAATGTTGGGAACTAAATTTCGGTGTCTCCGGAAGCACTGGAAAAATCACCATGTGTAGCGAAAGTGAAGTATCAATAGGCTCTCTCTGTGTCCTTTAAACCGCCCGTATGATCGTTACAAATGGCGGCTTGAGGAAAGGTGGTTTTGGAATTGGTTTCTCTCTAGTCTTACGTGACGTGTCTATACTATATTGCATCATAATACAGGAAAGGGTCACCTGCTGACATAAAGCACAGCAGGCAGGAATAGAAGGGTCAACTTAGGGGGAAAAAAAAAGTGCTTTGTGATTTCACTTTGATGTCTGCAGTTTGGAAAACAGTTGAACAGCTTAACTGTTTTCGTGATGACTCGCAAAAATACATGTGAGCATTGAAAATGTACAGAAGAACAACAATCGGGGAAACATTTCTGCAAGCTCCAATTACTGGAACCCAGACATAAGCATACAAGCTGAGACACAGCTACACCAGGCTTCAGCAGGAAACCCTACAGATCTCCTGGGAAGGGCTTCTTCCCTCTCTGAATGCAGCTACCTGTCCACGGGATGCTCTAGGCCCAGGCACCTTGATTCCTCCTACCGGAAAGACATAGAAAAACGCCTCCACATCCCGCTAAAACGCCCAAACATTTAGCCAAGGCTCCTATGAAACGATCTGCTGTCTTCATCCAGGTAAGGGCAACTTCACACTTTAAGACACTAAGATCGTGGGTAAATCCAGGTGGGACTGGGATGCGGGAGCTCCAGCAAACACACTCCTGTCATTGGAAGATGAACGCGGTACCTATTCCTGCACACGCAGACCCTGCCCTCTGGCCTTGGGCCTAGAACATGATTCTTTTGCAGTTGCTGTTGGGGAAGAGGCCCTTGGGCTTTAACCTGCGAACGGCCTCCCTTAAATGCTTGGGCTGCAGCGGGGGCGTCTCTCCCCACATCTCACACACGTCCAGGGCCTCTTCCACCACCTCCCCAACAAAGACCTTGGCTATTCCAGCCATGGCAATGGCCGCGTTCTCAGACACCGAACTGCCAGTGATAGCCCGCATCAGACCCGCAATGCGTGCTCTTGGGAAAGCTGACCGGCGACACACTTCGTAGCGGGACAGCTGCTCCTCAGACATGGCAGACAGCAGGGTTGTCATCCTCTGAGCCTCCTCTGCATCCACGGTGGGCTTCCTCTCCTTCTTGCCTTTCGTATGTGTTTTCCGTCTTTTGGCTGCGGGAGGAGCTGAGGCTGAGGCCTCATTGTCACCTTCTGTGAGGTCCATGACATCCTCACTCCTGAGCTCACCTTCCTGATCCCTGGGTTCTTCCAAGTTCCCATCTAGGTCCTCAGGGATTCCATCCTTCTTGCTGCCCTTCAGACCTCGGGGCATGGCGAGCATCTCAGCAGACACACCTGTTTGCCTGCCGGTCTCCACGGGTGAGATTCAAGTCCGCTCCGTGACAGCAGCTGTACAGGCAGAAGTTCCGGCTGGGGTGGTTTGATTATGGATCTGCGAGGAGAACCTTTCAAAGATCTTAGCTGCTGTGTCTCTGCCGAGCCAGTTTCGCCGTAACCGGACACAGCTCCCGGCCTCCCCTTCCCACACACAAACACACACACACTGAATTCTCTCACTTCCACAATGGGAAGAAACTTGTGGAAGGAGAGTATGTCAGTTTTAGGTCAATGCAGAACGAATTCTCACCAATTTTGGATGTTTAAAACAAACACCAGCTCACCGGTCAGAAGTTCTGCTAGGCCAAGTGACTGCCTCCCGCTCAGAGTCACACGAGGGACCTCCAGGATGGGTCTGGCTGTGTGGTCGTTGCCTCCACCTGAGAAGGGTCTGGCTTCGATCTGATTCGAGCTGGTGGCAGAATTCAACAATGCCTTAGGGTTGTGAGCCCCAGGCCCACTTGTTTGTTCTGCCTGCTGCCGTGAGGATGCTCTCGGCTCCTGCCAGGTCCGGGCTGTGAGGCTCCCTGGGTGTGCACAGCCAGTGCTGGGGAATCTCCCACAGGGGAGCGTAATCACAGGGGGGTTCAGTCCTCCCTTGTGAAGGGCTCAGATGATTGGATTAGACCCAGCCCTTAGCAGCCGTTGGTTCAGGATATCCCTAATCTAATCAGGAAGTTGGGCGGGCACATCAATTCCTGCTTCCGCCCACACCCAAGGGAGGGGCAGACACGGGGCGAGTGTCTGAGGGGCGGGAAGTGCAGGGGGCATTTCAGAATTCAGTCTTCTTCACAGAATCGCAAAGTTCACATTTCACAACAATAAAGAAACTATTTACAGTACAAATGAGACATTTTATGAAGTTGAGCATTAGAAAACTTCGATGTCTGAGGAAAAAACTCTCTAACGCACAGGGAAACAAGCGGTCTATCAAATACTCTGAAAATAAAATGGGCTGGGTGAGGGAAACGTGAAAATATTATTTCAATTTTATTTTACGTCATTTTAGTTTAGTTTAGTTTAGTTTAGTTTATTTGTTTATTTTTGAGACGGAGTCTCGCTCTGTCCCCCAGGCCGGATTACAGTGGCCTGATCTCAGCCCACTGCAGCCTCGGCATCCTAGGCTCAACGGATTCTCCTGCCTCAGCCTCCAGAGCAGCTGGGACTAAATGTGCGCGCTACCACGACAGGCGAACTTTTGTAGTTTTTCAAGTAGAGACGAGGTTTCACCATTTTGGCCAGGCTGGTCTTGAACTGCTGACTTCAGGTGATCTGCCCCACTTTGGCTTCCCAAAGTGAAGGGACTATAGGCGCGAGCCACCGCGCCCAGACTATCATAGTTTCACACTGAAGCCTGAAGCTGCTCTGCCTTAGGATTTTTCCCGAGTTTTACTTTCCTGTCGGGATGAGTTGCTAGTTCATATTTTCTGTTGGATCTTTTAGAAAGGCATTACTGATGAGATTATGGCTTTCTCACAAGAAATACTACTTTGGCGAAACTCTACTGAAATTATCAGTACCTTAAGTCTCCAATACTTATCAAGTACAATAGTTGAACATGGCATGGTAGCTGAAAGTGTGAGAGGCAGAATTTGGCAGACTCCATGTTTTTCCATTTCGATGGTTTCAGGTTTTTTGGTTTCAGCCAAACTAAAGAATGTCCTCACGAGCTGTCAATTCACAGGTCACCACAGACAATTTTTGAAACTGAATCACGGTGTAATTTTTGGCGTATGATCTGTGAGCTGTGCTGGGAAGGTTCACGCTGATTCCGTAATAAATCTCGGGTTTTGACTCTATAGCGAAAAATTACTCTTTTCCATCATGAAGGTAAAGCAGAGTATGTACAAGTAGGGTGTGGAATAACCTTGTCACCCGTGACGAACCGACTTGGTCCAATACTTTAAGGACTTCTCCAATGTCTCCGTACTCAGGTTTGATTTTCTGAGTGGATCATCGGTAGAATGAATAAAATCAAGAATCCTCTAAGGCAATGTTGGGAACTAAATTTCGGTGTCTCCGGAAGCACTGGAAAAATCACCATGTGTAGCGAAAGTGAAGTATCAATAGGCTCTCTCTGTGTCCTTTAAACCGCCCGTATGATCGTTACAAATGGCGGCTTGAGGAAAGGTGGTTTTGGAATTGGTTTCTCTCTAGTCTTACGTGACGTGTCTATACTATATTGCATCATAATACAGGAAAGGGTCACCTGCTGACATAAAGCACAGCAGGCAGGAATAGAAGGGTCAACTTAGGGGGAAAAAAAAAGTGCTTTGTGATTTCACTTTGATGTCTGCAGTTTGGAAAACAGTTGAACAGCTTAACTGTTTTCGTGATGACTCGCAAAAATACATGTGAGCATTGAAAATGTACAGAAGAACAACAATCGGGGAAACATTTCTGCAAGCTCCAATTACTGGAACCCAGACATAAGCATACAAGCTGAGACACAGCTACACCAGGCTTCAGCAGGAAACCCTACAGATCTCCTGGGAAGGGCTTCTTCCCTCTCTGAATGCAGCTACCTGTCCACGGGATGCTCTAGGCCCAGGCACCTTGATTCCTCCTACCGGAAAGACATAGAAAAACGCCTCCACATCCCGCTAAAACGCCCAAACATTTAGCCAAGGCTCCTATGAAACGATCTGCTGTCTTCATCCAGGTAAGGGCAACTTCACACTTTAAGACACTAAGATCGTGGGTAAATCCAGGTGGGACTGGGATGCGGGAGCTCCAGCAAACACACTCCTGTCATTGGAAGATGAACGCGGTACCTATTCCTGCACACGCAGACCCTGCCCTCTGGCCTTGGGCCTAGAACATGATTCTTTTGCAGTTGCTGTTGGGGAAGAGGCCCTTGGGCTTTAACCTGCGAACGGCCTCCCTTAAATGCTTGGGCTGCAGCGGGGGCGTCTCTCCCCACATCTCACACACGTCCAGGGCCTCTTCCACCACCTCCCCAACAAAGACCTTGGCTATTCCAGCCATGGCAATGGCCGCGTTCTCAGACACCGAACTGCCAGTGATAGCCCGCATCAGACCCGCAATGCGTGCTCTTGGGAAAGCTGACCGGCGACACACTTCGTAGCGGGACAGCTGCTCCTCAGACATGGCAGACAGCAGGGTTGTCATCCTCTGAGCCTCCTCTGCATCCACGGTGGGCTTCCTCTCCTTCTTGCCTTTCGTATGTGTTTTCCGTCTTTTGGCTGCGGGAGGAGCTGAGGCTGAGGCCTCATTGTCACCTTCTGTGAGGTCCATGACATCCTCACTCCTGAGCTCACCTTCCTGATCCCTGGGTTCTTCCAAGTTCCCATCTAGGTCCTCAGGGATTCCATCCTTCTTGCTGCCCTTCAGACCTCGGGGCATGGCGAGCATCTCAGCAGACACACCTGTTTGCCTGCCGGTCTCCACGGGTGAGATTCAAGTCCGCTCCGTGACAGCAGCTGTACAGGCAGAAGTTCCGGCTGGGGTGGTTTGATTATGGATCTGCGAGGAGAACCTTTCAAAGATCTTAGCTGCTGTGTCTCTGCCGAGCCAGTTTCGCCGTAACCGGACACAGCTCCCGGCCTCCCCTTCCCACACACAAACACACACACACTGAATTCTCTCACTTCCACAATGGGAAGAAACTTGTGGAAGGAGAGTATGTCAGTTTTAGGTCAATGCAGAACGAATTCTCACCAATTTTGGATGTTTAAAACAAACACCAGCTCACCGGTCAGAAGTTCTGCTAGGCCAAGTGACTGCCTCCCGCTCAGAGTCACACGAGGGACCTCCAGGATGGGTCTGGCTGTGTGGTCGTTGCCTCCACCTGAGAAGGGTCTGGCTTCGATCTGATTCGAGCTGGTGGCAGAATTCAACAATGCCTTAGGGTTGTGAGCCCCAGGCCCACTTGTTTGTTCTGCCTGCTGCCGTGAGGATGCTCTCGGCTCCTGCCAGGTCCGGGCTGTGAGGCTCCCTGGGTGTGCACAGCCAGTGCTGGGGAATCTCCCACAGGGGAGCGTAATCACACGGGGGTTCAGTCCTCCCTTGTGAAGGGCTCAGATGATTGGATTAGACCCAGCCCTTAGCAGCCGTTGGTTCAGGATATCCCTAATCTAATCAGGAAGTTGGGCGGGCACATCAATTCCTGCTTCCGCCCACACCCAAGGGAGGGGCAGACACGGGGCGAGTGTCTGAGGGGTGGGAAGTGCAGGGGGCATTTCAGAATTCAGTCTTCTTCACAGAATCGCAAAGTTCACATTTCACAACAATAAAGAAACTATTTACAGTACAAATGAGACATTTTATGAAGTTGAGCATTAGAAAACTTCGATGTCTGAGGAAAAAACTCTCTAACGCACAGGGAAACAAGCGGTCTATCAAATACTCTGAAAATAAAATGGGCTGGGTGAGGGAAACGTGAAAATATTATTTCAATTTTATTTTACGTCATTTTAGTTTAGTTTAGTTTAGTTTAGTTTATTTGTTTATTTTTGAGACGGAGTCTCGCTCTGTCCCCCAGGCCGGATTACAGTGGCCTGATCTCAGCCCACTGCAGCCTCGGCATCCTAGGCTCAACGGATTCTCCTGCCTCAGCCTCCAGAGCAGCTGGGACTAAATGTGCGCGCTACCACGACAGGCGAACTTTTGTAGTTTTTCAAGTAGAGACGAGGTTTCACCATTTTGGCCAGGCTGGTCTTGAACTGCTGACTTCAGGTGATCTGCCCCACTTTGGCTTCCCAAAGTGAAGGGACTATAGGCGCGAGCCACCGCGCCCAGACTATCATAGTTTCACACTGAAGCCTGAAGCTGCTCTGCCTTAGGATTTTTCCCGAGTTTTACTTTCCTGTCGGGATGAGTTGCTAGTTCATATTTTCTGTTGGATCTTTTAGAAAGGCATTACTGATGAGATTATGGCTTTCTCACAAGAAATACTACTTTGGCGAAACTCTACTGAAATTATCAGTACCTTAAGTCTCCAATACTTATCAAGTACAATAGTTGAACATGGCATGGTAGCTGAAAGTGTGAGAGGCAGAATTTGGCAGACTCCATGTTTTTCCATTTCGATGGTTTCAGGTTTTTTGGTTTCAGCCAAACTAAAGAATGTCCTCACGAGCTGTCAATTCACAGGTCACCACAGACAATTTTTGAAACTGAATCACGGTGTAATTTTTGGCGTATGATCTGTGAGCTGTGCTGGGAAGGTTCACGCTGATTCCGTAATAAATCTCGGGTTTTGACTCTATAGCGAAAAATTACTCTTTTCCATCATGAAGGTAAAGCAGAGTATGTACAAGTAGGGTGTGGAATAACCTTGTCACCCGTGACGAACCGACTTGGTCCAATACTTTAAGGACTTCTCCAATGTCTCCGTACTCAGGTTTGATTTTCTGAGTGGATCATCGGTAGAATGAATAAAATCAAGAATCCTCTAAGGCAATGTTGGGAACTAAATTTCGGTGTCTCCGGAAGCACTGGAAAAATCACCATGTGTAGCGAAAGTGAAGTATCAATAGGCTCTCTCTGTGTCCTTTAAACCGCCCGTATGATCGTTACAAATGGCGGCTTGAGGAAAGGTGGTTTTGGAATTGGTTTCTCTCTAGTCTTACGTGACGTGTCTATACTATATTGCATCATAATACAGGAAAGGGTCACCTGCTGACATAAAGCACAGCAGGCAGGAATAGAAGGGTCAACTTAGGGGGAAAAAAAAAGTGCTTTGTGATTTCACTTTGATGTCTGCAGTTTGGAAAACAGTTGAACAGCTTAACTGTTTTCGTGATGACTCGCAAAAATACATGTGAGCATTGAAAATGTACAGAAGAACAACAATCGGGGAAACATTTCTGCAAGCTCCAATTACTGGAACCCAGACATAAGCATACAAGCTGAGACACAGCTACACCAGGCTTCAGCAGGAAACCCTACAGATCTCCTGGGAAGGGCTTCTTCCCTCTCTGAATGCAGCTACCTGTCCACGGGATGCTCTAGGCCCAGGCACCTTGATTCCTCCTACCGGAAAGACATAGAAAAACGCCTCCACATCCCGCTAAAACGCCCAAACATTTAGCCAAGGCTCCTATGAAACGATCTGCTGTCTTCATCCAGGTAAGGGCAACTTCACACTTTAAGACACTAAGATCGTGGGTAAATCCAGGTGGGACTGGGATGCGGGAGCTCCAGCAAACACACTCCTGTCATTGGAAGATGAACGCGGTACCTATTCCTGCACACGCAGACCCTGCCCTCTGGCCTTGGGCCTAGAACATGATTCTTTTGCAGTTGCTGTTGGGGAAGAGGCCCTTGGGCTTTAACCTGCGAACGGCCTCCCTTAAATGCTTGGGCTGCAGCGGGGGCGTCTCTCCCCACATCTCACACACGTCCAGGGCCTCTTCCACCACCTCCCCAACAAAGACCTTGGCTATTCCAGCCATGGCAATGGCCGCGTTCTCAGACACCGAACTGCCAGTGATAGCCCGCATCAGACCCGCAATGCGTGCTCTTGGGAAAGCTGACCGGCGACACACTTCGTAGCGGGACAGCTGCTCCTCAGACATGGCAGACAGCAGGGTTGTCATCCTCTGAGCCTCCTCTGCATCCACGGTGGGCTTCCTCTCCTTCTTGCCTTTCGTATGTGTTTTCCGTCTTTTGGCTGCGGGAGGAGCTGAGGCTGAGGCCTCATTGTCACCTTCTGTGAGGTCCATGACATCCTCACTCCTGAGCTCACCTTCCTGATCCCTGGGTTCTTCCAAGTTCCCATCTAGGTCCTCAGGGATTCCATCCTTCTTGCTGCCCTTCAGACCTCGGGGCATGGCGAGCATCTCAGCAGACACACCTGTTTGCCTGCCGGTCTCCACGGGTGAGATTCAAGTCCGCTCCGTGACAGCAGCTGTACAGGCAGAAGTTCCGGCTGGGGTGGTTTGATTATGGATCTGCGAGGAGAACCTTTCAAAGATCTTAGCTGCTGTGTCTCTGCCGAGCCAGTTTCGCCGTAACCGGACACAGCTCCCGGCCTCCCCTTCCCACACACAAACACACACACACTGAATTCTCTCACTTCCACAATGGGAAGAAACTTGTGGAAGGAGAGTATGTCAGTTTTAGGTCAATGCAGAACGAATTCTCACCAATTTTGGATGTTTAAAACAAACACCAGCTCACCGGTCAGAAGTTCTGCTAGGCCAAGTGACTGCCTCCCGCTCAGAGTCACACGAGGGACCTCCAGGATGGGTCTGGCTGTGTGGTCGTTGCCTCCACCTGAGAAGGGTCTGGCTTCGATCTGATTCGAGCTGGTGGCAGAATTCAACAATGCCTTAGGGTTGTGAGCCCCAGGCCCACTTGTTTGTTCTGCCTGCTGCCGTGAGGATGCTCTCGGCTCCTGCCAGGTCCGGGCTGTGAGGCTCCCTGGGTGTGCACAGCCAGTGCTGGGGAATCTCCCACAGGGGAGCGTAATCACACGGGGGTTCAGTCCTCCCTTGTGAAGGGCTCAGATGATTGGATTAGACCCAGCCCTTAGCAGCCGTTGGTTCAGGATATCCCTAATCTAATCAGGAAGTTGGGCGGGCACATCAATTCCTGCTTCCGCCCACACCCAAGGGAGGGGCAGACACGGGGCGAGTGTCTGAGGGGCGGGAAGTGCAGGGGGCATTTCAGAATTCAGTCTTCTTCACAGAATCGCAAAGTTCACATTTCACAACAATAAAGAAACTATTTACAGTACAAATGAGACATTTTATGAAGTTGAGCATTAGAAAACTTCGATGTCTGAGGAAAAAACTCTCTAACGCACAGGGAAACAAGCGGTCTATCAAATACTCTGAAAATAAAATGGGCTGGGTGAGGGAAACGTGAAAATATTATTTCAATTTTATTTTACGTCATTTTAGTTTAGTTTAGTTTAGTTTAGTTTATTTGTTTATTTTTGAGACGGAGTCTCGCTCTGTCCCCCAGGCCGGATTACAGTGGCCTGATCTCAGCCCACTGCAGCCTCGGCATCCTAGGCTCAACGGATTCTCCTGCCTCAGCCTCCAGAGCAGCTGGGACTAAATGTGCGCGCTACCACGACAGGCGAACTTTTGTAGTTTTTCAAGTAGAGACGAGGTTTCACCATTTTGGCCAGGCTGGTCTTGAACTGCTGACTTCAGGTGATCTGCCCCACTTTGGCTTCCCAAAGTGAAGGGACTATAGGCGCGAGCCACCGCGCCCAGACTATCATAGTTTCACACTGAAGCCTGAAGCTGCTCTGCCTTAGGATTTTTCCCGAGTTTTACTTTCCTGTCAGGATGAGTTGCTAGTTCATATTTTCTGTTGGATCTTTTAGAAAGGCATTACTGATGAGATTATGGCTTTCTCACAAGAAATACTACTTTGGCGAAACTCTACTGAAATTATCAGTACCTTAAGTCTCCAATACTTATCAAGTACAATAGTTGAACATGGCATGGTAGCTGAAAGTGTGAGAGGCAGAATTTGGCAGACTCCATGTTTTTCCATTTCGATGGTTTCAGGTTTTTTGGTTTCAGCCAAACTAAAGAATGTCCTCACGAGCTGTCAATTCACAGGTCACCACAGACAATTTTTGAAACTGAATCACGGTGTAATTTTTGGCGTATGATCTGTGAGCTGTGCTGGGAAGGTTCACGCTGATTCCGTAATAAATCTCGGGTTTTGACTCTATAGCGAAAAATTACTCTTTTCCATCATGAAGGTAAAGCAGAGTATGTACAAGTAGGGTGTGGAATAACCTTGTCACCCGTGACGAACCGACTTGGTCCAATACTTTAAGGACTTCTCCAATGTCTCCGTACTCAGGTTTGATTTTCTGAGTGGATCATCGGTAGAATGAATAAAATCAAGAATCCTCTAAGGCAATGTTGGGAACTAAATTTCGGTGTCTCCGGAAGCACTGGAAAAATCACCATGTGTAGCGAAAGTGAAGTATCAATAGGCTCTCTCTGTGTCCTTTAAACCGCCCGTATGATCGTTACAAATGGCGGCTTGAGGAAAGGTGGTTTTGGAATTGGTTTCTCTCTAGTCTTACGTGACGTGTCTATACTATATTGCATCATAATACAGGAAAGGGTCACCTGCTGACATAAAGCACAGCAGGCAGGAATAGAAGGGTCAACTTAGGGGGAAAAAAAAAGTGCTTTGTGATTTCACTTTGATGTCTGCAGTTTGGAAAACAGTTGAACAGCTTAACTGTTTTCGTGATGACTCGCAAAAATACATGTGAGCATTGAAAATGTACAGAAGAACAACAATCGGGGAAACATTTCTGCAAGCTCCAATTACTGGAACCCAGACATAAGCATACAAGCTGAGACACAGCTACACCAGGCTTCAGCAGGAAACCCTACAGATCTCCTGGGAAGGGCTTCTTCCCTCTCTGAATGCAGCTACCTGTCCACGGGATGCTCTAGGCCCAGGCACCTTGATTCCTCCTACCGGAAAGACATAGAAAAACGCCTCCACATCCCGCTAAAACGCCCAAACATTTAGCCAAGGCTCCTATGAAACGATCTGCTGTCTTCATCCAGGTAAGGGCAACTTCACACTTTAAGACACTAAGATCGTGGGTAAATCCAGGTGGGACTGGGATGCGGGAGCTCCAGCAAACACACTCCTGTCATTGGAAGATGAACGCGGTACCTATTCCTGCACACGCAGACCCTGCCCTCTGGCCTTGGGCCTAGAACATGATTCTTTTGCAGTTGCTGTTGGGGAAGAGGCCCTTGGGCTTTAACCTGCGAACGGCCTCCCTTAAATGCTTGGGCTGCAGCGGGGGCGTCTCTCCCCACATCTCACACACGTCCAGGGCCTCTTCCACCACCTCCCCAACAAAGACCTTGGCTATTCCAGCCATGGCAATGGCCGCGTTCTCAGACACCGAACTGCCAGTGATAGCCCGCATCAGACCCGCAATGCGTGCTCTTGGGAAAGCTGACCGGCGACACACTTCGTAGCGGGACAGCTGCTCCTCAGACATGGCAGACAGCAGGGTTGTCATCCTCTGAGCCTCCTCTGCATCCACGGTGGGCTTCCTCTCCTTCTTGCCTTTCGTATGTGTTTTCCGTCTTTTGGCTGCGGGAGGAGCTGAGGCTGAGGCCTCATTGTCACCTTCTGTGAGGTCCATGACATCCTCACTCCTGAGCTCACCTTCCTGATCCCTGGGTTCTTCCAAGTTCCCATCTAGGTCCTCAGGGATTCCATCCTTCTTGCTGCCCTTCAGACCTCGGGGCATGGCGAGCATCTCAGCAGACACACCTGTTTGCCTGCCGGTCTCCACGGGTGAGATTCAAGTCCGCTCCGTGACAGCAGCTGTACAGGCAGAAGTTCCGGCTGGGGTGGTTTGATTATGGATCTGCGAGGAGAACCTTTCAAAGATCTTAGCTGCTGTGTCTCTGCCGAGCCAGTTTCGCCGTAACCGGACACAGCTCCCGGCCTCCCCTTCCCACACACAAACACACACACACTGAATTCTCTCACTTCCACAATGGGAAGAAACTTGTGGAAGGAGAGTATGTCAGTTTTAGGTCAATGCAGAACGAATTCTCACCAATTTTGGATGTTTAAAACAAACACCAGCTCACCGGTCAGAAGTTCTGCTAGGCCAAGTGACTGCCTCCCGCTCAGAGTCACACGAGGGACCTCCAGGATGGGTCTGGCTGTGTGGTCGTTGCCTCCACCTGAGAAGGGTCTGGCTTCGATCTGATTCGAGCTGGTGGCAGAATTCAACAATGCCTTAGGGTTGTGAGCCCCAGGCCCACTTGTTTGTTCTGCCTGCTGCCGTGAGGATGCTCTCGGCTCCTGCCAGGTCCGGGCTGTGAGGCTCCCTGGGTGTGCACAGCCAGTGCTGGGGAATCTCCCACAGGGGAGCGTAATCACACGGGGGTTCAGTCCTCCCTTGTGAAGGGCTCAGATGATTGGATTAGACCCAGCCCTTAGCAGCCGTTGGTTCAGGATATCCCTAATCTAATCAGGAAGTTGGGCGGGCACATCAATTCCTGCTTCCGCCCACACCCAAGGGAGGGGCAGACACGGGGCGAGTGTCTGAGGGGCGGGAAGTGCAGGGGGCATTTCAGAATTCAGTCTTCTTCACAGAATCGCAAAGTTCACATTTCACAACAATAAAGAAACTATTTACAGTACAAATGAGACATTTTATGAAGTTGAGCATTAGAAAACTTCGATGTCTGAGGAAAAAACTCTCTAACGCACAGGGAAACAAGCGGTCTATCAAATACTCTGAAAATAAAATGGGCTGGGTGAGGGAAACGTGAAAATATTATTTCAATTTTATTTTACGTCATTTTAGTTTAGTTTAGTTTAGTTTAGTTTATTTGTTTATTTTTGAGACGGAGTCTCGCTCTGTCCCCCAGGCCGGATTACAGTGGCCTGATCTCAGCCCACTGCAGCCTCGGCATCCTAGGCTCAACGGATTCTCCTGCCTCAGCCTCCAGAGCAGCTGGGACTAAATGTGCGCGCTACCACGACAGGCGAACTTTTGTAGTTTTTCAAGTAGAGACGAGGTTTCACCATTTTGGCCAGGCTGGTCTTGAACTGCTGACTTCAGGTGATCTGCCCCACTTTGGCTTCCCAAAGTGAAGGGACTATAGGCGCGAGCCACCGCGCCCAGACTATCATAGTTTCACACTGAAGCCTGAAGCTGCTCTGCCTTAGGATTTTTCCCGAGTTTTACTTTCCTGTCGGGATGAGTTGCTAGTTCATATTTTCTGTTGGATCTTTTAGAAAGGCATTACTGATGAGATTATGGCTTTCTCACAAGAAATACTACTTTGGCGAAACTCTACTGAAATTATCAGTACCTTAAGTCTCCAATACTTATCAAGTACAATAGTTGAACATGGCATGGTAGCTGAAAGTGTGAGAGGCAGAATTTGGCAGACTCCATGTTTTTCCATTTCGATGGTTTCAGGTTTTTTGGTTTCAGCCAAACTAAAGAATGTCCTCACGAGCTGTCAATTCACAGGTCACCACAGACAATTTTTGAAACTGAATCACGGTGTAATTTTTGGCGTATGATCTGTGAGCTGTGCTGGGAAGGTTCACGCTGATTCCGTAATAAATCTCGGGTTTTGACTCTATAGCGAAAAATTACTCTTTTCCATCATGAAGGTAAAGCAGAGTATGTACAAGTAGGGTGTGGAATAACCTTGTCACCCGTGACGAACCGACTTGGTCCAATACTTTAAGGACTTCTCCAATGTCTCCGTACTCAGGTTTGATTTTCTGAGTGGATCATCGGTAGAATGAATAAAATCAAGAATCCTCTAAGGCAATGTTGGGAACTAAATTTCGGTGTCTCCGGAAGCACTGGAAAAATCACCATGTGTAGCGAAAGTGAAGTATCAATAGGCTCTCTCTGTGTCCTTTAAACCGCCCGTATGATCGTTACAAATGGCGGCTTGAGGAAAGGTGGTTTTGGAATTGGTTTCTCTCTAGTCTTACGTGACGTGTCTATACTATATTGCATCATAATACAGGAAAGGGTCACCTGCTGACATAAAGCACAGCAGGCAGGAATAGAAGGGTCAACTTAGGGGGAAAAAAAAAGTGCTTTGTGATTTCACTTTGATGTCTGCAGTTTGGAAAACAGTTGAACAGCTTAACTGTTTTCGTGATGACTCGCAAAAATACATGTGAGCATTGAAAATGTACAGAAGAACAACAATCGGGGAAACATTTCTGCAAGCTCCAATTACTGGAACCCAGACATAAGCATACAAGCTGAGACACAGCTACACCAGGCTTCAGCAGGAAACCCTACAGATCTCCTGGGAAGGGCTTCTTCCCTCTCTGAATGCAGCTACCTGTCCACGGGATGCTCTAGGCCCAGGCACCTTGATTCCTCCTACCGGAAAGACATAGAAAAACGCCTCCACATCCCGCTAAAACGCCCAAACATTTAGCCAAGGCTCCTATGAAACGATCTGCTGTCTTCATCCAGGTAAGGGCAACTTCACACTTTAAGACACTAAGATCGTGGGTAAATCCAGGTGGGACTGGGATGCGGGAGCTCCAGCAAACACACTCCTGTCATTGGAAGATGAACGCGGTACCTATTCCTGCACACGCAGACCCTGCCCTCTGGCCTTGGGCCTAGAACATGATTCTTTTGCAGTTGCTGTTGGGGAAGAGGCCCTTGGGCTTTAACCTGCGAACGGCCTCCCTTAAATGCTTGGGCTGCAGCGGGGGCGTCTCTCCCCACATCTCACACACGTCCAGGGCCTCTTCCACCACCTCCCCAACAAAGACCTTGGCTATTCCAGCCATGGCAATGGCCGCGTTCTCAGACACCGAACTGCCAGTGATAGCCCGCATCAGACCCGCAATGCGTGCTCTTGGGAAAGCTGACCGGCGACACACTTCGTAGCGGGACAGCTGCTCCTCAGACATGGCAGACAGCAGGGTTGTCATCCTCTGAGCCTCCTCTGCATCCACGGTGGGCTTCCTCTCCTTCTTGCCTTTCGTATGTGTTTTCCGTCTTTTGGCTGCGGGAGGAGCTGAGGCTGAGGCCTCATTGTCACCTTCTGTGAGGTCCATGACATCCTCACTCCTGAGCTCACCTTCCTGATCCCTGGGTTCTTCCAAGTTCCCATCTAGGTCCTCAGGGATTCCATCCTTCTTGCTGCCCTTCAGACCTCGGGGCATGGCGAGCATCTCAGCAGACACACCTGTTTGCCTGCCGGTCTCCACGGGTGAGATTCAAGTCCGCTCCGTGACAGCAGCTGTACAGGCAGAAGTTCCGGCTGGGGTGGTTTGATTATGGATCTGCGAGGAGAACCTTTCAAAGATCTTAGCTGCTGTGTCTCTGCCGAGCCAGTTTCGCCGTAACCGGACACAGCTCCCGGCCTCCCCTTCCCACACACAAACACACACACACTGAATTCTCTCACTTCCACAATGGGAAGAAACTTGTGGAAGGAGAGTATGTCAGTTTTAGGTCAATGCAGAACGAATTCTCACCAATTTTGGATGTTTAAAACAAACACCAGCTCACCGGTCAGAAGTTCTGCTAGGCCAAGTGACTGCCTCCCGCTCAGAGTCACACGAGGGACCTCCAGGATGGGTCTGGCTGTGTGGTCGTTGCCTCCACCTGAGAAGGGTCTGGCTTCGATCTGATTCGAGCTGGTGGCAGAATTCAACAATGCCTTAGGGTTGTGAGCCCCAGGCCCACTTGTTTGTTCTGCCTGCTGCCGTGAGGATGCTCTCGGCTCCTGCCAGGTCCGGGCTGTGAGGCTCCCTGGGTGTGCACAGCCAGTGCTGGGGAATCTCCCACAGGGGAGCGTAATCACAGGGGGGTTCAGTCCTCCCTTGTGAAGGGCTCAGATGATTGGATTAGACCCAGCCCTTAGCAGCCGTTGGTTCAGGATATCCCTAATCTAATCAGGAAGTTGGGCGGGCACATCAATTCATGCTTCCGCCCACACCCAAGGGAGGGGCAGACACGGGGCGAGTGTCTGAGGGGCGGGAAGTGCAGGGGGCATTTCAGAATTCAGTCTTCTTCACAGAATCGCAAAGTTCACATTTCACAACAATAAAGAAACTATTTACAGTACAAATGAGACATTTTATGAAGTTGAGCATTAGAAAACTTCGATGTCTGAGGAAAAAACTCTCTAACGCACAGGGAAACAAGCGGTCTATCAAATACTCTGAAAATAAAATGGGCTGGGTGAGGGAAACGTGAAAATATTATTTCAATTTTATTTTACGTCATTTTAGTTTAGTTTAGTTTAGTTTAGTTTATTTGTTTATTTTTGAGACGGAGTCTCGCTCTGTCCCCCAGGCCGGATTACAGTGGCCTGATCTCAGCCCACTGCAGCCTCGGCATCCTAGGCTCAACGGATTCTCCTGCCTCAGCCTCCAGAGCAGCTGGGACTAAATGTGCGCGCTACCACGACAGGCGAACTTTTGTAGTTTTTCAAGTAGAGACGAGGTTTCACCATTTTGGCCAGGCTGGTCTTGAACTGCTGACTTCAGGTGATCTGCCCCACTTTGGCTTCCCAAAGTGAAGGGACTATAGGCGCGAGCCACCGCGCCCAGACTATCATAGTTTCACACTGAAGCCTGAAGCTGCTCTGCCTTAGGATTTTTCCCGAGTTTTACTTTCCTGTCGGGATGAGTTGCTAGTTCATATTTTCTGTTGGATCTTTTAGAAAGGCATTACTGATGAGATTATGGCTTTCTCACAAGAAATACTACTTTGGCGAAACTCTACTGAAATTATCAGTACCTTAAGTCTCCAATACTTATCAAGTACAATAGTTGAACATGGCATGGTAGCTGAAAGTGTGAGAGGCAGAATTTGGCAGACTCCATGTTTTTCCATTTCGATGGTTTCAGGTTTTTTGGTTTCAGCCAAACTAAAGAATGTCCTCACGAGCTGTCAATTCACAGGTCACCACAGACAATTTTTGAAACTGAATCACGGTGTAATTTTTGGCGTATGATCTGTGAGCTGTGCTGGGAAGGTTCACGCTGATTCCGTAATAAATCTCGGGTTTTGACTCTATAGCGAAAAATTACTCTTTTCCATCATGAAGGTAAAGCAGAGTATGTACAAGTAGGGTGTGGAATAACCTTGTCACCCGTGACGAACCGACTTGGTCCAATACTTTAAGGACTTCTCCAATGTCTCCGTACTCAGGTTTGATTTTCTGAGTGGATCATCGGTAGAATGAATAAAATCAAGAATCCTCTAAGGCAATGTTGGGAACTAAATTTCGGTGTCTCCGGAAGCACTGGAAAAATCACCATGTGTAGCGAAAGTGAAGTATCAATAGGCTCTCTCTGTGTCCTTTAAACCGCCCGTATGATCGTTACAAATGGCGGCTTGAGGAAAGGTGGTTTTGGAATTGGTTTCTCTCTAGTCTTACGTGACGTGTCTATACTATATTGCATCATAATACAGGAAAGGGTCACCTGCTGACATAAAGCACAGCAGGCAGGAATAGAAGGGTCAACTTAGGGGGAAAAAAAAAGTGCTTTGTGATTTCACTTTGATGTCTGCAGTTTGGAAAACAGTTGAACAGCTTAACTGTTTTCGTGATGACTCGCAAAAATACATGTGAGCATTGAAAATGTACAGAAGAACAACAATCGGGGAAACATTTCTGCAAGCTCCAATTACTGGAACCCAGACATAAGCATACAAGCTGAGACACAGCTACACCAGGCTTCAGCAGGAAACCCTACAGATCTCCTGGGAAGGGCTTCTTCCCTCTCTGAATGCAGCTACCTGTCCACGGGATGCTCTAGGCCCAGGCACCTTGATTCCTCCTACCGGAAAGACATAGAAAAACGCCTCCACATCCCGCTAAAACGCCCAAACATTTAGCCAAGGCTCCTATGAAACGATCTGCTGTCTTCATCCAGGTAAGGGCAACTTCACACTTTAAGACACTAAGATCGTGGGTAAATCCAGGTGGGACTGGGATGCGGGAGCTCCAGCAAACACACTCCTGTCATTGGAAGATGAACGCGGTACCTATTCCTGCACACGCAGACCCTGCCCTCTGGCCTTGGGCCTAGAACATGATTCTTTTGCAGTTGCTGTTGGGGAAGAGGCCCTTGGGCTTTAACCTGCGAACGGCCTCCCTTAAATGCTTGGGCTGCAGCGGGGGCGTCTCTCCCCACATCTCACACACGTCCAGGGCCTCTTCCACCACCTCCCCAACAAAGACCTTGGCTATTCCAGCCATGGCAATGGCCGCGTTCTCAGACACCGAACTGCCAGTGATAGCCCGCATCAGACCCGCAATGCGTGCTCTTGGGAAAGCTGACCGGCGACACACTTCGTAGCGGGACAGCTGCTCCTCAGACATGGCAGACAGCAGGGTTGTCATCCTCTGAGCCTCCTCTGCATCCACGGTGGGCTTCCTCTCCTTCTTGCCTTTCGTATGTGTTTTCCGTCTTTTGGCTGCGGGAGGAGCTGAGGCTGAGGCCTCATTGTCACCTTCTGTGAGGTCCATGACATCCTCACTCCTGAGCTCACCTTCCTGATCCCTGGGTTCTTCCAAGTTCCCATCTAGGTCCTCAGGGATTCCATCCTTCTTGCTGCCCTTCAGACCTCGGGGCATGGCGAGCATCTCAGCAGACACACCTGTTTGCCTGCCGGTCTCCACGGGTGAGATTCAAGTCCGCTCCGTGACAGCAGCTGTACAGGCAGAAGTTCCGGCTGGGGTGGTTTGATTATGGATCTGCGAGGAGAACCTTTCAAAGATCTTAGCTGCTGTGTCTCTGCCGAGCCAGTTTCGCCGTAACCGGACACAGCTCCCGGCCTCCCCTTCCCACACACAAACACACACACACTGAATTCTCTCACTTCCACAATGGGAAGAAACTTGTGGAAGGAGAGTATGTCAGTTTTAGGTCAATGCAGAACGAATTCTCACCAATTTTGGATGTTTAAAACAAACACCAGCTCACCGGTCAGAAGTTCTGCTAGGCCAAGTGACTGCCTCCCGCTCAGAGTCACACGAGGGACCTCCAGGATGGGTCTGGCTGTGTGGTCGTTGCCTCCACCTGAGAAGGGTCTGGCTTCGATCTGATTCGAGCTGGTGGCAGAATTCAACAATGCCTTAGGGTTGTGAGCCCCAGGCCCACTTGTTTGTTCTGCCTGCTGCCGTGAGGATGCTCTCGGCTCCTGCCAGGTCCGGGCTGTGAGGCTCCCTGGGTGTGCACAGCCAGTGCTGGGGAATCTCCCACAGGGGAGCGTAATCACAGGGGGGTTCAGTCCTCCCTTGTGAAGGGCTCAGATGATTGGATTAGACCCAGCCCTTAGCAGCCGTTGGTTCAGGATATCCCTAATCTAATCAGGAAGTTGGGCGGGCACATCAATTCCTGCTTCCGCCCACACCCAAGGGAGGGGCAGACACGGGGCGAGTGTCTGAGGGGCGGGAAGTGCAGGGGGCATTTCAGAATTCAGTCTTCTTCACAGAATCGCAAAGTTCACATTTCACAACAATAAAGAAACTATTTACAGTACAAATGAGACATTTTATGAAGTTGAGCATTAGAAAACTTCGATGTCTGAGGAAAAAACTCTCTAACGCACAGGGAAACAAGCGGTCTATCAAATACTCTGAAAATAAAATGGGCTGGGTGAGGGAAACGTGAAAATATTATTTCAATTTTATTTTACGTCATTTTAGTTTAGTTTAGTTTAGTTTAGTTTATTTGTTTATTTTTGAGACGGAGTCTCGCTCTGTCCCCCAGGCCGGATTACAGTGGCCTGATCTCAGCCCACTGCAGCCTCGGCATCCTAGGCTCAACGGATTCTCCTGCCTCAGCCTCCAGAGCAGCTGGGACTAAATGTGCGCGCTACCACGACAGGCGAACTTTTGTAGTTTTTCAAGTAGAGACGAGGTTTCACCATTTTGGCCAGGCTGGTCTTGAACTGCTGACTTCAGGTGATCTGCCCCACTTTGGCTTCCCAAAGTGAAGGGACTATAGGCGCGAGCCACCGCGCCCAGACTATCATAGTTTCACACTGAAGCCTGAAGCTGCTCTGCCTTAGGATTTTTCCCGAGTTTTACTTTCTTGTCGGGATGAGTTGCTAGTTCATATTTTCTGTTGGATCTTTTAGAAAGGCATTACGGATGAGATTATGGCTTTCTCACAAGAAATACTACTTTGGCGAAACTCTACTGAAATTATCAGTACCTTAAGTCTCCAATACTTATCAAGTACAATAGTTGAACATGGCATGGTAGCTGAAAGTGTGAGAGGCAGAATTTGGCAGACTCCATGTTTTTCCATTTCGATGGTTTCAGGTTTTTTGGTTTCAGCCAAACTAAAGAATGTCCTCACGAGCTGTCAATTCACAGGTCACCACAGACAATTTTTGAAACTGAATCACGGTGTAATTTTTGGCGTATGATCTGTGAGCTGTGCTGGGAAGGTTCACGCTGATTCCGTAATAAATCTCGGGTTTTGACTCTATAGCGAAAAATTACTCTTTTCCATCATGAAGGTAAAGCAGAGTATGTACAAGTAGGGTGTGGAATAACCTTGTCACCCGTGACGAACCGACTTGGTCCAATACTTTAAGGACTTCTCCAATGTCTCCGTACTCAGGTTTGATTTTCTGAGTGGATCATCGGTAGAATGAATAAAATCAAGAATCCTCTAAGGCAATGTTGGGAACTAAATTTCGGTGTCTCCGGAAGCACTGGAAAAATCACCATGTGTAGCGAAAGTGAAGTATCAATAGGCTCTCTCTGTGTCCTTTAAACCGCCCGTATGATCGTTACAAATGGCGGCTTGAGGAAAGGTGGTTTTGGAATTGGTTTCTCTCTAGTCTTACGTGACGTGTCTATACTATATTGCATCATAATACAGGAAAGGGTCACCTGCTGACATAAAGCACAGCAGGCAGGAATAGAAGGGTCAACTTAGGGGGAAAAAAAAAGTGCTTTGTGATTTCACTTTGATGTCTGCAGTTTGGAAAACAGTTGAACAGCTTAACTGTTTTCGTGATGACTCGCAAAAATACATGTGAGCATTGAAAATGTACAGAAGAACAACAATCGGGGAAACATTTCTGCAAGCTCCAATTACTGGAACCCAGACATAAGCATACAAGCTGAGACACAGCTACACCAGGCTTCAGCAGGAAACCCTACAGATCTCCTGGGAAGGGCTTCTTCCCTCTCTGAATGCAGCTACCTGTCCACGGGATGCTCTAGGCCCAGGCACCTTGATTCCTCCTACCGGAAAGACATAGAAAAACGCCTCCACATCCCGCTAAAACGCCCAAACATTTAGCCAAGGCTCCTATGAAACGATCTGCTGTCTTCATCCAGGTAAGGGCAACTTCACACTTTAAGACACTAAGATCGTGGGTAAATCCAGGTGGGACTGGGATGCGGGAGCTCCAGCAAACACACTCCTGTCATTGGAAGATGAACGCGGTACCTATTCCTGCACACGCAGACCCTGCCCTCTGGCCTTGGGCCTAGAACATGATTCTTTTGCAGTTGCTGTTGGGGAAGAGGCCCTTGGGCTTTAACCTGCGAACGGCCTCCCTTAAATGCTTGGGCTGCAGCGGGGGCGTCTCTCCCCACATCTCACACACGTCCAGGGCCTCTTCCACCACCTCCCCAACAAAGACCTTGGCTATTCCAGCCATGGCAATGGCCGCGTTCTCAGACACCGAACTGCCAGTGATAGCCCGCATCAGACCCGCAATGCGTGCTCTTGGGAAAGCTGACCGGCGACACACTTCGTAGCGGGACAGCTGCTCCTCAGACATGGCAGACAGCAGGGTTGTCATCCTCTGAGCCTCCTCTGCATCCACGGTGGGCTTCCTCTCCTTCTTGCCTTTCGTATGTGTTTTCCGTCTTTTGGCTGCGGGAGGAGCTGAGGCTGAGGCCTCATTGTCACCTTCTGTGAGGTCCATGACATCCTCACTCCTGAGCTCACCTTCCTGATCCCTGGGTTCTTCCAAGTTCCCATCTAGGTCCTCAGGGATTCCATCCTTCTTGCTGCCCTTCAGACCTCGGGGCATGGCGAGCATCTCAGCAGACACACCTGTTTGCCTGCCGGTCTCCACGGGTGAGATTCAAGTCCGCTCCGTGACAGCAGCTGTACAGGCAGAAGTTCCGGCTGGGGTGGTTTGATTATGGATCT